>NC_138894.1:50481300-51185772 GCF_965194825.1 Balaenoptera physalus
CAACCCTCCATATAAAAGACATCTATTTCTTATTATTCTAAGACTGATTTTTCAAGACATAGGTGTGCCTTCTCTGACTTCATAGACTTGTAGTACCAGGCCTGCCTGATCAGGAAAGTGAAACATCCTGACAATTTGATGTCATGTATCTGTGATGTAGGTGGAGGCCAGAGAACAAGGAGGATAGAAGGGAGTTATTTCTAACCATTTGTATTAAAAGTCCCCATCCAGCTATTTGAACTAAACTGAACCATGTAGTATTATCATGACCATTATATATTACCTAATCAAAATCTTTAGTCAATCTCTTCAAACAGAATCAAACCCATATATAATTGGTAAATTTACTGAAATAGAAGAAAACTGGAAAATCCTTATTCTCCAGTCTCCTGAATAAACAGAATCTGAGGTTTAATCTGATTTATATCCCTAGTCCAAATCCAATCCAACATGCTCAAAATCTCTACAACATAATATCAAAATATATTACAATGAAAACCTATTTTAGGCAAACTATTAAACTAGAATCCAATCATCAGTTATAGCATTCGCTTCTAGAGGGATACATGGTAACAAATATGGGAAATCTAAGCAAAAGTGTGGCCCTATGGAACAGGTCCAGAGGCATGACCCTGTGTTATGAAACTCTGGATCTGACTGCTGCAGAGTTGCATGACTCAAGTAGTTAAGGCTGGGCCCAAGTAGGATAGGACTGATGTATTTCCCCTCAGTTAGGAACTGGGATTGAGCTCATCTGTGGGTTTGTCCGTAGAGACAGCTGTAAGGATCTGGGAAAGACAAATGTATAGACTAAGAAAGAAGTAATCTAAATAGACATTTCTCCAAAGAAGATACATAGATTGTCAACAAAGACATGAAAGGATGCTCAACATCACTAATCATTAGAGAAATGCAAATCAAAACTACAGTGAGGTCCATCCACCTCTCTACAAATAACTCAATTTCGTTTCTTTCTATGGCTGAGTAATGTTCCAGTGTATATATGTGCCACATCTTCTTCATCCATTCATCTGTCGATGGACACTTAGGTTGCTCCCATGTCCTGGCTATTGTAAATAGTGCTGCAATGAACATTGTGGTACATGACTCTTAGGATCTGTCATACAGAGTGAAGTAAGTCAGAAAGAAAAACAAATACTGTATGCTAACACATATATGGAATCTAAAAAAAAATATTTCTGAAGAACCTAGGGGAAGGACAGGAATAAAGATGCAGACATAGAGAATGGACTTAAGGACACGGGGAGGGGGAAGGGTAAGCTGGGACGAAGTGGGAGAGTGGCATGGACATATATACACTACCAAATGTATCCTATCCCCTAGAGGGGTGGGATAGGGAGGGTGGGAGGGAGACGCAAGAGGGAGGGGATATGGGGGTATATGTATACGTATAGCTGATTCACTTTGTTATACAGCAGCAACTAACACAACATTGTAAAGCATTTATACTGCAATAAAGATGTTAAAAAAAAAAGGAAAGAAAGAAGTAGATGGTAACAAAGGAGTCAACTTGGAGGATGCAGTCATACACAGCATGCTGGTGGAATCAGTCAGGTGGAATAAAGTCTCTCAGTTCATTCCCACTGGAAAATAATTTTCTTCCTTAATCACAAGACTTGTCATTTTACTCTGAGCCAGCTATCTGCAATCAAGGTTTCCCAGACCCGAGGGTGCAATGGAATTCTGTGGCTAGGGTGAGACACCTGCCACTGGCACCAGCATAAGGACATTTAGTGCTTGGCCTGAAGAGCTGCCCATTAAATAGTTGAGTATGGAAGCCAGGACCATCCAGGTGGAAAGCTTCATCTCCTTCCAATTCTCTTAAACACGGAGACACCTGGGCTCCCCAACAATGCTGACATTTAAAGGAGATCCTGTTTTTAAAAGGCAGTGACTATGAACCACCAAAATGATCCCATTCACTTTTGTTCTAGAAGTATTTTAACACTTATTAACATTTAATAATATTTAATATTTACATGTGCCTCCCACATTATCAACTCAGTAAGTATTGCTTAAATCTTAATAGAATATAAGGTGCTTTGTGGCAAAAAAAGATGAGTAAAACTCTATATTTGCCCTAAATGGATTTACAATCTAGTATTAGTAATATTTTACACATACAAAGTGGTGAAGTAATGAGAAGCCTAATCTAGGAGAATCTGAATTTGTCAAAGGCAGACAGAACCTGAATGTGTATTTCTAAAGATCTAGTGCTCAGTTCTGAGAGGGTCTTTCCTGGCTTGATGGAGGAGGACTGGAAAGCTTTGTAGGTACCGGGGGATATTTTGTATCTGGATCCAGTCTTTGGCTGTTGTTTCCTCTCTGCCTTTTGAGTGTTACTGAACATATGTAAGAGGCAGGGAAGAGATAAAATGGGTGAGTCGGTCAATCAGTCCATCAACGTATTTTTAAGTACTTATTTTTATCCTGAAGCATGAACTTTACCCTGCATTCCAAGCATGTACTTTTCCATACCTCTTCCACATTCTTCACAACCACCCTATGAGATAGGTATACTTCTTATATCCACTTTATAACTTAGGCTTAGATATGCTATGTAACTTGCCCGAAGCTAGTTAAAAAATGGTAGAGTTGGGACTAAGTCCAGCTCTGCCTATCTTCAAAGCAGTTCTCCTAAAATACTATCAGATAGTACCTCCTGCTGTAACTAGCTATCTACCAAGTACTTTGTGTTGATATAGTGTTAGGGTTGGGAGTAGAAGTGGAAAATTGTTCTAGTTTGAACCAAAAATTGTAGAATTCAGATATTTCCCAGCATGTCTGCAAAACTGACGAGATGCGCAAACTAGACATATTTTCATGAGGTGACAGAAAGCTAATTTGTTATGATTATTGACCTTTGGGGGATATTGAAATACCCCTAGTTAAATTCACATACCCACAAAATGTTTGTACATATTCACAAAGCTCATATAACCACTGCAGTCTATTCAGACCTAGGCAGGGCCCATGACTCAGGTTAAGAACATCATTTCTAAGGGAAGAAGCAACCAGTCACAGCAAGCTTGACACATCACCAAGTCTCAAGCATAGTGTGGTGTCTCCTGCTCACCTTTGCCTGCTGCCCCAGATGCCATCCACTCTAATCCTAGGGTAGTGAAAGCTCAGGAGGAGACTAGAAGAAAGAGTAAACCCTTAGGAGGAATTGAAATTCACTGCAGGCTGCTTTTGGGTAGCAGAGAAACCATACCCATACAAAAGAGAGTGCCAGATTCCACCTAAAGTATGGGATTTAGTCCTAAACCCCATACAGCTTTGGTACATTGAGAAGTAGCAATGGGATCTGTCATCATGTAATTGATGTGATCTACTAGGGACTTCCAAAACAATTTTCAGAGCTGCTTCTAAATGAGGCGAGAGAGAGGAGAGCCTTAGCAACAGTAGTTGCTCCAAAATACACACATATACACACACATCAGAAATAATAATAATAATTATTAGGGAAACTTTGCAGAAGGAATTCAAAAGTGAAGAAGGTTTGACTTACCAGTGAAAAATGAATTGATTCATTCCCAGTGAGAAGACTGGAATGTGAAGAGATGGAGTCCCCAGTGTGATCGACCAGCAAAAGCATTACTTTAAAAATCAAATGACTTTTATATCTTCTAATAATTCCCCTTTTTTTGTAGTGGCCCCACTGAATTCTACTAAAACTATACAAAATGTATTTCTCAACAGATTACTTCTCCAAAACCATAAACATATTGTGTTGAGCCTCCTACTCTCTATTATTATTCAAATAACTGTCAAAATAAAATGTTAGTTGCTTCTCCAGTCAGAAGAGTCCCTTTAGACCATGAAAGAAATAGTAATTAAAGGGAATTCCTGCTGGATGCCATTGATCTTTCACTCGGGATTGAAATCTTTCTGTAGAAAATCAGAACAGACATAAGTTAACACTTGAATATAAAGTGTCAGTATACTTCGGGAATTTAATTTCAAATGCTGATTGCAACATATTAGACAGCTGTGTATTTTTGAAAGCATTAGTACTTAATAATTTGTACTTACTTTGCTCTAAATTGCTTAATTTTAAAATGAGAATAATGTATAGCTTCATATGAACTACTTTCTTATTTATAGTAATATATAAATTATATGCATCCTACAATGTTTTATTTCTTATGTTTTTCTGTGGTTTGGGGGAATATTTCTGATGTTGTGTTTATGGATTCATGAAAGCTAGAAATTGGACATATTGCCATGGAAATCACTTTCTGCAGGAGAGTTTACAATATAAATCAACAATTGTGATGAAACACACTATGGCAGCATAGGGGTGGATTTTTGTTGTCCCTGGTTGTTGATGTTTTTTGGTTTTATGGGGTTTTATTTTTGTTGTTGTTTATCAGGTTAGTTTCTTTGCTTTTGGACACCAGAAAGGTTTTATCTAATTTCAATCCCATTGATTTTTTTAGACATACCTCACTCCTTAGTCTGCTATATTAAATAACTTGAACTGTTATTTTGCAGTTGAGATTTTTAAAGATCTATCTGAAGATACCAATGATCAATTAATTCATCTGAAAAAAAAAGTCTATTGGGCACCTACTACATTCCAGGTACAGTTCTGGGCACTTGGGACACATCAGTAAACTGAAAAAGGCGCTGACTCTATGAGCTTGTATTTTACATACAACCTAATAAATAAAAAGTAAATGCTATGGCAGTAGGTAAAAAGGTGGTTAGTGCTAAGGAAAAAGAAAACAATGAAGCATAGGAAGAGGGACCAAAAGGGGGGGGCAGTGTTGCAATCTTACACAGGGTTGTAGGGGAGGCCTCATTGAGATGACATTTGACGAAAGATTTAAACGAGTTGAAGAGGTTAGCTGTGGACATCTGGGAAAAGAGCATTCTCAAGAGAGAGACAGCCAGTGCAAATAACATAAAGTGGAACTGTATCTCGTGTGTTGAAGAAATAGCAAGAAGGCCAGTGTGCCTATAATGGAGTGAGTGAGGGGAAGGGTAACAGGAGAAGAGGTCAGAAGATAATAGGGAGACTTGTAAGTGTCTACAAGTACTTGTGATCTTACTCTAAGTATCATGGAAAGCCATCGGAAGGTTTTGAAGTAAGGAGTGCCATAATCTAACTTAAGTTGTAGCTGCTCTGTTGTGACTAGACTGTAGAAAGTCAGGCCAAGGCTAGAAGGAAGATCAGATAGGAAGCTGTTGCAGTTATTCAATAGGTGAGAGAACATGGCGGCACAGACCAGAAAAGTAGCTGTGGAGCTGATAAGTGGTGGGATAATAGATACGGTTTAAAGGTAATGCCATAGGATTTGCTGAGGGATTAGGGAGTGAGGGAAAGAGTGAGAGGAGTCAAAGATGGCTCTCAGGGTTTGGCATAAGCAACCAGAAAGATGGAGATGCCACCACTTGGAAAACAGCCAAAGAGTTGACTTCAATAGATCAAGAACTCTAATTAAAAAGTGGAGTTTGGACTTCTGCTTTCTTGTCTTGCCCATAAGAAGCTTAGAAGTCATCACTCCACTCTAACAAGTAAAGAACTGAACAAACTGAAAAATCAACAACTCTTCTTAGATCCATCAGAGAAGTGAGGTCACAGGGCACACTACTACCCCCAAAACTGGGGAGACAGGCAAATACACAGGATCACCATTTACTGGAGAAGGAACCCATGAACAGTAACCTCCTCAGGAACCAGCGCAGTGTAGGAAAACTTGACCTGTAATTGATGAGTTGCTGGACGCTCAGCGTGGGCAAGTTTGAGAGTTTAAAACTCCAGGGGCTACACCTGTCATTCTCCTGTGACCTACTGTCCTCAGTAGGTGGCTTGTGCAGAAAGCTGGAAGTATCTGGATCTTACATTCTCACCACCACCATGCCCACACCCTTGCTTCACATCTGGTCCTTTGCAAGTGACAGGCAGTTTGGCAGGCTGACAGCCCAGCTTACTTCCCTTGACTCAGGACAGTTTACACTTGAGTTCCCTTGCAGCATCAGGCTGAGGTACCCTCCAGAAACTGTGCCCTTGCTCCTTAGCCCTTCTGTTCATGCCTCCCCTGTTTCCTTCCTGGTTTCTCAGGAGAGCGCTTTCCAAACACGAGTCCTTGTCTCAGAGTCTGCTTCTGGGAAACTCGACCTAAAACATTTTTTTGTAAGTTTTCACAGCACCTTGTACTTCTGCTTCATATTACTCAACTCATGGGCAATTACTTGTGCAAAATCTGTTTTCCCTAAACTGTATAAACTGCATAAGTAGAGGGACGGGGTTGTCCCCGCTGCTGCATCCTGGGCATCTAACATAGTTAGGGGCACATAGATTCAAATACATGTTGGATTATAAATGAATGAATGAATGAACAAAGCAAGAGGGTCAAGATTAATTCGTGAATTAGTGACATGTTTGTAATGTTTTTAAAGGAAACAATGCTTTATTGCCTTTAAGTAGAGTTAGTGAATTACCCTAAGATAGATAAGCAAACCTTATTACTGAAAAGTAGAAGTCCTTAGGAATATTCTTGTCAGTTTTCAGTCTTCTGGACCTTCTTTATATTTTCAACTCTGATCACTTTCCTTAAAAGAGAAGACAGAAGCAAGAAAGGGGCTAAGTAGGTACCAAGCACACTGGGTATGTGGTTATCCTAGTCCTTCTTCCCCTTAGATTCCATCATCATAGCTATGATGAATTGAACAGTATTCAGAATATCAGATTCTTTGAACAACATCAGCAAGACACAACAAATGGTTCAAGCCCTAGTCACCACCACTGCTGCTCAGGTCTGCTAAGTGAGGCCTCAGCAAATGGTTCCGGTCATTAGAGCAATAAATCCGGGAGAGAAAATGGGTACATAATCCACCTCTTCATCAGAAGGAAAAGGATCTGACGGACTCAGTGCATGTTCTCAGTCACTTAAGACTGCAAATTGCAGCAAGTATTTCCTGAATAATGTTAAGGCAAAGAATACAGAAGAGAAGTACACATGGAAAAAAATCAGAGTTTGTTCTTTCTGCTATCCTGCCTAGAATTTCAACTACCAAACTGAATTAATTTGAATTCTTTGTTTTTTAAAATCTTTTTTAAGTCGTCTTCTTCCTCTGTGAGTTGAATACACTTCATCCAATATAAATGCCAATTTTGAGTTGTAACGTGGAAAAAGATGTGTTTGTTAGTCATGAGACCTTGGCTCCAACTTGCACCATCTTTCCTTGGGGAGCTAAGGAAAGAAATTAGGGTCCTGCTGTTAGTTGAAGAGAGTCCCGGGTAGGAAAAAGTCAATGTACATTGTCTGCAAAGATGTCTTTTTTATAAATGCTAACAATTTAGAAATAGTTATACCATCTCAGAAAAGAATGAGAATGATGTTTCACTTTACCCGCTAAAGGAAGAGATAATTCAAGTGATTTTTAACTCAATAACTAAATGTCTGTTTCACCATAAATGCAAATTAACTGTATTAAAATACATATAATTTATTTACTCCAAACTTTAGATGAAAGGTTTATTCACATAAGTAAATATAAAAAAGAAATAAAACCCCTTAGTTCATGGCAGTGTTGCTTTATTTTTGTTTTGCTTTTACTGTAGTTGATTTAGAATTTCCTTAATGCTGTTCCTGTGACTTTGATAGACATTCGATAAAGATAGCCTGATGGCTACGTTTTTAAATTCCTGAATTTACACTATGGTTTTTTCAAAAATAGGCAATGCACTTACAAAAAGAAGACACTGGAATGGTTATTGGAGATGAATAAATCAGGAATGGAAAATAAGGACTGAAAAAATAGGAATTCAAAGATGCTAGTCATGGTGGTTAATGCTGTTTATATGACTGAACTTCTAAACTTGGCTCTCGACCTCCTGTCAGCCAACAAAAGGCCAAACATGGGAAGTTTAAACACTCCAAATAAAAGAAGACGGGGAAAAAAAAACACCTCACTACTTCATTATATGAGGCAAACATTTTCCAATTACAAATTTCAGACTGAAATTTTCACTTCGGATTGTCTATGAGAAAGAGATCCTGTTTGTTCATTAGACATACTTGATAACATTTTTACGGCAAACACATGGTCATTTTATGAAATGGTACTTGGTTAAATATTTAATGCAACTGAGTAAAGATGATTCTGTGAGCCAAGCTTATATGGCAAATTCTGATGATCTGATTTGTGTTCATGACAATTTTAATTTACCAAAAGTAGAGAGTACTTTATTTTTCCTAAATGGAACTTTTTTCAGCCAGGCTTTTGTTAAGAGCTAGATGGTAGAAAAATTAGATTGTACTCTCCAACCAGTGTTTGAGAAGCAAATGTCTGTACTGACGGTGCACTGAAGAAAGCTCCATATGCTTTGGAAACCAAATGAGCAGGTGGGTAGACAGATCTTTTCTCATAAAAGTTGATGAACAATCTACCATTCTCCTTTGGATTATCTGATGATCCATTGATGCCCACAGGTAAGCATTTGTTAGAAAGCCAATGTTATTACAAAAAGATTTTAGATGTGATCCAACACTTAAGTCATAGAATTTACACTCTCACATGGCAAAAAAATGGATTTAGCTTAACAGCACTTTTTCTTTTGGAAAAAATGCAATGATGCTGGTGATGACAGCTTCCATTTCTACACAACACTGTAAGCTTTAGTCATAACAACAACAACAAGGATAGTAATGATAAGAGTATTATTTATTGCAAGCTTATTTGTGTATGAAGCACAGTTTCCAGTGATTTATACATAATAACGTGTAATCTTCACAAAAAATGTAAATTAGATATTATTAGCCCCATTATACAGAGGAAAATACTGAAATATGAATATCACACAGCAACTAAGGGTTGGAGCCCAGGCAGTCTCATTTCAAAGACTGAGTTCTTAACCACTATGCTAGAAGAGATCAACTATGAGAACTATAAAGGGAGAAACAAACTTATCAGCAGATAATCACATGATTGTCTACATTGGAAACTCAACAGGACACCACAAATTAACCATTCTCCAGGGTTATTTGATAAAAGATCAACAAAGGAAAATAAGCAGAGTGCTCATACCTCTGTAATAACCAACTAGGGGGAAAAAAGTAACATAAAAAAGATCCCATTCACAAAATCAACAAAAACTGTAGAGCATCTAGGAATAAACGTAACAAAAGATGTGCGAGACCTTCATGAATAAAACTGCAAAGCGTTATGAAAGGATGTAAATAAATCTGAATAAGTTTGAAGATTAATGGGTGGAAAAACAACACTCTATTCTAGATACAGATATAGATGTAGATATAGATATAGATGGAACCAATTCAATTCCAATTAAACTCCCAAGCAGGACTTTTATGAAAATTGATAAATTAATCTCTAAAAGGAATATGGAAAAGAGAGTCAAGACTAAAGAAGAACAAGATATGAAGATATAAAGAAGACACAGTAATTAAGACAGTGAGCATTGGAGGAGCACACGGAGCGGACGTGACCAGCTATTGATCCATTAGCTGGACGCAGGTAATCAGAAGCCCCTTCCCCTACCTCCCTGTCCTTCGGATGTACTTTCTCCCCACCATTCCCACAGCTGGAGCCATTTTCGAGGACGCAGTGTTAAGAGAGTGATGTTTTATTGAAATCATCTGGACCTAATACATGATTGAAAGCCAGTTAAGGCCTCTATATAAACTCAAAATGGCTGACGGTAGGCGTCGGGATGCAGTCGTCTGGTGGCCTCTCGAGACAAGCCTGGTAAGTTAAGTGTTTTTGCTTATTAAACCTACCACCTCCTAGTCTGGAGTGGTCTGCCTCTTTCTTCAGTCTCTCTATGCTCTCTGTGTACAGGAGCCAATTTGTGAAGCAACAGTTGGCATACCAGCTAGGAGACGGGAGAAATGGGTCTTGGGAAAGGGGTATCCACGGAGGAAATCCCGAGTTGGCCTTTGGCATCTATGTGGGAAGGGGTGGCGTGTATTGAGATGCTTGTGTACTGCTGTGTGAGTACAGGGACTCTCCGAAAATGCCAGCTGGTCAAATGCGCTTCTTCGAGGAACTGCACGGAGTGCACTGCGGCAAAGAAGGAAAACTTAGGGCTGCGCAGTGGGCTGGGCTCTGATATGGGCGGTTCTGTGGTCACCGATGCCCAAATAGAGAAGTTCGGGTTAGGAAGTTGGAAGGAGGGCTGTGGTCAGAGAAGGATGTGTGGGTGTCCACCACTCTGGCAGCTCAGGGCTGGCAGACAAGGTGGGAGAGCAGGATAAGTTGGAGACATCTATGCGTCGTTTTGCAAAGCTAAAATGAAAAAGCTGCGGTAGATTAGGGTCTAAGTGCTTGTGACAAAACCTGGTTGGGACGCCAAGAGGTGGAATCTCTGGGAAAGTGAGCGGAGTCAAGAGGTGGATTGACAGAGGCGGATGAAACGCCCTGTACCTTCAGACCGCTGATAGGAAAGGAAAGCGAAAGCACAGCAAGCAACGACCACCCCAGCCAGCGAGGCAGCCCCCAATTCCGTAAACGTTCATTGCAAGAGAACGTTTCACACCTGGAACGTTCATCCAGGTGTGGTTAATACAGCTATGGGATACAGGGATGATGGCATTTCTCTGGCCCAGCAGGAGGCAGAGAAAATGAGCAACATCGCCACACACTCTGCCCTCCAACAGTGTGTGTGTGTGTGTGTGTGTGTGTGTGCGTGTTTGTGTGTGTGTGTGTGTGTGGAGCGGGGGGCGGAGTTTCAAGATATTCACTCCCTTAGAGACTGGATTTTTCTAGTCTGCAGGGAGGCTTGACCCACGGAGGGGATCTCTCTGGGCATGTGGGACTCTGGAAATCTGTAGAGGAGGTACAACAAATTCTTAGGGAGTTGGAAATGAGACAGTGCCGTAGATGGCCTTGTCTTTGAAAACCCTGATCTGATTGGGCCTCATTCACTGCAGGAATGACAGCCTAGCATGGGACACTGATACCATGCCTAGCTCAGTCATGGGCAAGACATTTATGATGTTGGGCAATCAGTTGCTGATCTGGGGGAAACTGACAAATCCTGGGGATGGGGACAGGCTGTGGGAAAGACCCAAGACAGGGAGCTCAAAAGCCAAAAGGCTGTCCCAAACTGCTGTAAAGGGTCCTGTGAAAGTAACCTGGAAGCAAATGTGGTTTGACCTCATGGCTGCAGAATCTCACCTGAAAAGATAGACTGGCCACCCAGTGCTGTATTGGTCAGCCTGTGGCTAATCTTGAAACCTGAACAACCGTTCAGACCTGCCCCACCTGCCCTACCACCCCTCATACCTCACCTGCTCCAGCTGAGGCTTCCGAGATAGTGCCCTATTCAGGGTGGGTGCCTCCCATGCCCCAGTTATAGGATGCAAGCCAGGATTGCCCCCAGGTGAGGGCCATTGGAGGCAACTGGAGACCTCATGTTGAGCTTACGATTTGTTGGTCTCCCCAAAATAAACAGAAGGTGACTGCTCTGGTTGATACTAGGAGCTGAATGCACTCTAGTACATAGTAGCTCTCAGATTTCTAGCCCTGTCATTGCCGTCCATGATTACAGAGGGCAAGCGGTTATTGTCAGGAGGGTCCCTTTGACACTGAAAATTGGATGTTCTCCCCCATGAGAAGAGGTTTTTCTCTCTCCAGTACCAGAGAACATATTGGGCATTAAAACCCCACAAGGTCAAACAAACTCTGCAAACTGCTATAGGTGAATTCCGTTTCTGCGTTAGAATAATTAAACCAGTGCTGAGGGAAAATGCCAAGAGGGAACCAATAAGTCTACTGCCCTCATGAAAAATCTGAACTGTCAAACCATATAAATTGCCTGAGGAGCATAAGGAAATAGGAGAAACTACCCAAGAACTGCACCAAGTGGGTAGGTATTACACACCCTGCCTGTATTGCCTTTAATAGCCTGGTATAGCTGGTCAAAAAGTCAGATGGCTTGTGGCAGATGACCATGGACTGCCTAGAATTGAGCGTGGGGCTGTGCCCAACATGGTATCCATCTTAGATACTTTGGCCACGGTGCTAGGAGTGCACCATGCTGTACTGGACTTAGCAAATGGTTTTTCAGTATACCTCTGGTGGCTGAATCCATAAGATCAATTTGCCTTCATGTGGGAAGGGCAACAATGGACTTTTCAAGTGCTTCCCCAAGGCAACCTGCACAACCCTACAGCATGTCACAGGATGGTAGCCCAAGATCTGTCCCTGTTCTCCTTCCTCACATCAGTAAAGTGGCTCACTACATCAATAATGTAAGGTTAACATGTGAAGACTTTCTTCTGATGCAGGACTGTCTGCAGACTTTGCTGGAACACCTGCAAGGGAGGGGGTAAACCCATGGAAAATTCAAGGCCCAGGCAGCAACATCAAGTTTTGGGGAGTCATTTAGTTGGTTAAGATGCACATTGTCCCAGAAGCTGTAATTGACAAGGTACAAGCCTATCGGACCCCTAAAAATGTGAAAGAAGTACAAGTTTTTGTAGGGATATGGAGGTTTCAGAGGACTCTTATTCCCCACCTGGCACAGTGCCTTCATCCCTTACACCACCTGCTAAAGAAAAGGCATGTGTAGGACTAAGGATCTGAACAGGAAGTCACCTTTGAGAAGGCAGAAATACTAGAGAAAGCAATTAAAGCTCTGGGTATCTCCCGAGCAGGGCTACCCTTTGAGTTAGATGTATCTTTGTGGACTGGACACTGTGGAAGAGACAATAGAAGGAGAGTGTACCCCTAGAATTTTGTGGTCCCAGTTCTAGGAAGGGGCAGGAACCTGATACACCCCCATAGAGCAAAGCTCCTGGCAGTGTACACAGCTCTCCTGTAGGTAGAGCCTCTCACAAAGAAACAGCATATCATGGTAAGAACTTCTCTTCTTATCAAGGTGTAGGTTGAGAATATGTTCTATCAACCCACCTCTGCCACGGCTCAAACTTCCATGCTAAGCAGTATGTGTAGTTATAGCAGAAGAGCACTCTGTCCAAACCCACTGTCCCAAGAAATGGTGCTGCTGGGCCCTGAAGAGTCTGTAGAGCCTCCAGAAGTTCCTGTGGCAGCCCCTGCAGCCTGTATAGAGAGTAGGGGAAATTTCTGCTGAAGCCCCATATACAGATGGGTCTAGTTGGGGCAACCCGCCCACATAGACTGCAGTCACTATTCTGCCCGTTGCTGACACCATCTGGATTGAAACAGGAACAAACCACAGCAGCCAATGGGCTGAACTCTGAGCAATTTGGCTGATGATCACTCATAAGCCCGGGCCATTAACCCATTGCACTGACAGTGGGCTGTTTCATAAAGATTAACCCTATAGCTTGGGCAATGGGAGGATGAGGGGTGAATGATCATGGGTAAGCCCTTGTGGGGTCAGGACATGTGGACAGACATTTGGGCAAGAGCCTGAGGCAGTCCTCACTGTCCTCCATGTTCCAGCTCATAAGGCACTGCACTCCTGGCAATCAAGAAACTGATACCCTAGCCTGGATACTCTAGCAACTGACCCTTCAGTAGATACAGCAGACTGGATGCATAGAAAAAGCACCCAGCATAGCACCTGGGTGGATGGCACATTGCCAAGAATGCGAGGTTGCCCTTGAAGTACAATGACTTGGTTAATGCACTAATAGCATATCCCGTGTGTTCTAAACAACAGCCAAGGCAACTACCAAAGGAGTCTGGGGCCACCCACCGAAGTTCCCAACAGGTGAGGGATTGGCAGATTATAATGGCCCCCTCCCTTTGAGCAAAGTTCTTAAATCTTAGTCTGTCCGGCCTAGCCCAGGCTGCCACCGCTGGGGGCTAGAGAAGCTGAGTACCATGTATGAATACCCTCATCAAGTAGATGGTGATTGGGGGTCACATTTCAAAGGTCATGATGTGTACTGGACAAAAAAAAAAAAAAAACCATGACATTGAATTAGGGTTCCACAAACAGCAGGGTTTGTAGAAAGGAAGAATGAAATATGAAAGCAACAGATTAAATTACTAACAGAGAAAACTATCTTGGTGGGGTGTTCTAAAGTACTATCCCAGGTTTTAATACATTTGAATGATCAGCCAGTAGGGCCTGTTGCCCCACATGCCAGACTGGGTACCCCCACCCATGTCGAGACAGCCAGTACCACAAAGGTATGGCAGTCATGGGAAACAGTCCCAACTCTCACCATGGACCGACATGCTATGTTGCTGAGAACACTAAGTCCCATCATGCCTGGGAAAGGTGTTATCTACTGGAATGTGCATATGGGACCTCCCACCAGGGTGGATGAATTGGAGGATGGGCTTGGACATTATTACTGCTTTGCAAAGACTCACCTGTGCCTTTATCCAAACAGATTCATATTTGAGTCTGCTATATATGTCATCTTTTATTAAATTACATGAGAACATAAGCAAACGCCTTGACTGATCCAACCCCCAGTCCAAGGGGGGTTGGATTAATAAATTAGTGGTTTGGACCATGGGGCTGCTGGTGGAAAAAATTGTTACTTCTTTTAGGTATCAGTATCTTCATTTGCATTTTCTCTTGCATTTTGCCTCTGTTACTATTGTGGTATCTGCCTCCAGGGCAGCCAGATAGCCACTGAACAAGCCACCTCCATGCTAGTGGAACTCCTTGCTGACCTCTCGGGGCACATTGAGGAAGAGGGGGGCGTGTAGGATTGTAGGAGCCAATCATGAGGAGTGGAGTCTTGGAGGAGGTCATCCAGAGGACGTGACTAATGGTTGACCCACAAGTTGGACCTGGGTGCTTGGAGGCTCCTTACCCCCTCCCCTGTCCTTAGAATGAACATTCTGCTCACTATTCCCACAGTGGAAGCTGTTTTCAGAGCTGCAGGCTTGAGAGAGCAATGTGTTGTTGAGACCATCTGGACAGTATACTTGACTGAACCCTGTTAAGGCCTCTATATAAACTTTTAAGATTAAGGCAAGCTGGTGATCTATTCATCATCTTGCAGCTGCCCAAAACAAGCCTCGTAAGTTCCCGTAACTATTAAAACTACCACCTACCAATCTGGAGTGGCCTGCCTCTTTCTTTGGTCTTTCCATGCCCTCCTTGTGCAGGGAGCAGTATTCAACCCAACAGTGAAATATTAGCCTGAACAAATCAGTGAACCAGAAGAGATCTAAAAACACAGATGCATGTGTGTACACATGTGTATGTATATAAACTTGATAAATAGCAGGTGAAACTATGAATAATTGCAGAAGGATGGGCTATTCAATAAATGATTCTGGAATGTAATGGAAAAAAATTTGATTCCTACCTTATAAAACAAAAAAGATATAGCTGGTTAGATACACATAAATAACACAATTTAAAAATGTTTAGAATAAATAGAAGATTATAGTTTGAAGGTAAAAAGACTTTTGAGGCAGAGTTGATATACAATATTAAATAAGTTTCAGGTGAACAACATAGGGATTCACAATTTTTAAAGGTTCTATTCCATTTATAGTTGTTATAAAATACTGGCTACATTCCCTGTATTGTACAATATAATCACTGAAGCTTATATATGTCAGAGAATGTTCTGCCTATGTTTTCCTCTAAGAGTTTTATAGTAACCGGCCTTACATTTAGGTCTTTAATCCATTTTGAGTTTATTTTTGTCTATGGTGTTAGAGGGTGTTGTAATTTCATTCTTTTACATGTACCTGTCCAGTTTTCCCAGCACCACTTATTGAAGAGACTGTCATTTCTTCATTGTATATTCTTCCCTCCTTTGTCATAGATTAATTGACCATAATTGCATGGGTTTATTTCTGGGCTCTCTATTCTATTCTATTGATCTATGTGTCTATTTTTATGCCAGTATAATACTGTTTTGATTACTGTAGCTTTGTAATATAGTCTAAAGCCAGGAAGCGTAATTCCTCCAGCCCTGTTCTTCTTTCTCAAGATTTTATTGACTATTAGAGGTCTTTTGTGTTTGCATACAAATTTTTAAATTACTTGTTCTAGTTTGGTGAAAAATGCCACTGATGTTTTGATAGGGATTGCATTAAATCTATAGATTGCCTTGGATTAGATGGTCAGTATTGACACTATTAATTCTTCTAATCCATGAACACAGTATATCTTTCCATATGTTTGTGTCATCTTCAGTTTCTTTCATCAGTGTCTTATAGTTTTTGGAGTACAGGACCTTTGATCTGAGGTATGTTTATTCCAAGGTATTTTAGTATTCTTAATGCAATTATAAATGAGATTGTCTCCTTAATTTCTCCTTCTGCCAATTCATTGCTAGCATATAGAAATTTAACAGATCTTTGTATATTTTGTGTCCTGTGAATTTACTGAATTTATTGATGAGTTCTAGTAGTTTTTTGTTGGCACCTTGAGGATCTTCCCTGTATAGTATCATGTCTTCTGCAAACAATGACAGCTTTACTTCTTCCTTTCCAATTTGGATTCTTTTTATTTCTTTTTCTTATCTCATTGCTGTGATGAGGACTGCCAATACTATGTTGAATTAAAGTGGTGAGAGTGGGCATCCTGGTCTTGTTCCTGATCTTAGAGGAAATGCTTCCAGCTTTTTGCCATTGAGTATGATGTTGGCAGAGAGTTTCTCAGATATGGCCTTTATCATGTTGAGGTATGTTCCCTCTATTCCCACTTCCTGGAGAGTTTTTATCATAAAAGGATGTTAAATTTTGTCGAAAGTTTTTTCTGCATCTATTGATGATTATATGGTTTTCATTCTTCAATTTGTTAATGTGGTGTATCACATAGATTTTATGAATATTGAAAAACCCTTGCATCCCTGGGATAAATCCCACTTAATCATGGTGTATGATTTTTTTTAACATGTTATTGGATTTGGTTTGCTAATATTTTGAGGATTTTTGCATCTATGTTCATCTGTGATATTGGCCTATAATTTTCTTTTTTGTGATATCTTTGGTTTGGTATCAGGGTGACACTGGCTTCATAGAATGAATTTGGAACTTCCTACCTCTGCAAATTTTCGGAATAGTTTGAGAAAGATAAGTGTTAACTCTTCTCTAAATGTTTGGTGGGATTCACCTGTGAAGCCATGTGGTCCTGGACTTCTGTTTCTTTGGAGATTTTTTTATTATTGATTCAGTTTCATTACTGGTAATTAGTCTGTTCATATTTCCTATTTCTTACTGGTTCAGTCTCCAAAGATTGTTCATTTCTAGGAATTTGTCCACTTCTAGATTGTCCATTTTATTTACATGTAATTGTTTGTAGTTTCTTATGATCTTCTGTATTTCTGTGGTGTCAGTTGTAACTTTTCTTTTTTCATTTTTGATTTTATTGATTTGAGCCCTCTCCCTTTTTTTCTTGATGAGTCTGGCTGAAGATTTATCAATTTTGTTTATCTTTTCACAGAATCCACTCTTAGTTTCATTGATCTTTTCTATTGTTTTTTTAGTCTCTTTCATTTATTTCTGCTCTCATCTTTTTTATTTCTTTCCTTCTACTAACTTTGGGTTTTGTTATTTTTCTAGCTCCTTTAGGTGTAAAGTTAGGTTGTTTATTTGAGATTTTCCTTATTTTCTTGAGGTAAGCTTGCATAACTATAAACTTCCCTCTTAAAACTACTTTTGCAGCATCTTATAGATTTTGAATCGTTGTGTTTTCATTTTCATTTGTCTCTAGGTGTTTTTTGATTTCCTCCTTGATTTCTTCAATGATCCATTGGTTGTTTAGGAGCATATTACTTTTTTTGGGTTTTTTTTTGTTTTTTTTTTAGGTTTCATTTGCCATATATTAATGTATTTGCTCAACTTGAAATTTACATTTATTCAATTTGGATAACTCCTTCTATTGTATGGTAAATCTGAAACTGCTGTGTCTCTAAATGTACCCAATAAAGGATTTTTAAAAATTACATCCTAATTGTAAAAACATGCTTACTGCTCACACGTTGGTGTGGATTAATTAGTGTAATTAGTCTTGTGTATATAACCACTGCCCAAAATGTCCCCGACAGCTAAAAAGCAACCAGCCACATATAGTGCCTGGTGGACAACTTTGCATGTAAGGGCCAGGCAACTGGTGATTTACATTTTTGCATGGTTGTCAGAAAAACAATCAAAAATCTGTCACTTCAGATTTCACTTTCTGAAAATGAAGACAAATTGTAATATATTTCTACATTAACCTGGCTTTCATCTGCGAATTTGCTTTATTGGGTGTTTGGATAAATTCAAGGTTACTTCTTATCTGAGTGAAGGTTACTTCTTCTCTGAGTGAAGGAGCATATTGTTTAGCCTCTACATTTTTTGCAGTTTTTTAAATAGTTGATTTCTAGTCTCATAGCATCGTGGTCAGAAAAGATGCTTGATATGATTTCAGTTTTCTTACTGACTCTTCCTTTGTGGCCTAGCATGTGACCTCCCTGGAGAATACTCCATGTGCATTTTAAAAGAATGTATATTCTGCCGGTTTTGGATGGAGTGTTCTATCTATATATCTATTAATTCCATCTGGTCTAATGTATCATTTAAGGCCAATGTTTCCATATTAATTTTCTGTCAGGATGATCTGTCCATTGATGTAAGTAGAGTGTACCCTACTACTATTGTGTTACTGTTGATTTCTTCCTTTATGTCTGTTAATATTTGCTTTATGTATTTAGGTGCTCTTATATTGGGCACATATATATTTACAGTTGTTATATCTTCTTCTTGGATTGATCCTTGATCATTATGTAATGTACTTCTTTGTCTCTTGTAACACTCTTTAATTTTATTTATTTATTTATTTTTAAATGACCTTTTTTATTTCAAATAATTTCAAATCTGCAGAAAAGATTATAGAGCACACTCTTTATTTTAAAGTCTATTTTGTCTGATATAACTATTGCTACCACAGGTTTCTTTTGATTTCCATTTGCCTAAGATACATTTTTCCATCCTCTCACTTATAGTCTGTGTGTGTCTTTAGATGAAGTGAGTCTGTTGTCGGCAGCATATATATGGGTCTTGTTTTTATATACATTCAGCATCTCTATTTCTTTTGATTGGAGCCTTTAGTCATTTACATTTAAAGTAATTACTGACATGTATGTTCTTATTGCCATTTTGTTCATTGTTTTGGGGTTTTGTGTAGGTCTTTTTCAGTAGATTCCTTCTTTTGTTCTTTTATGATTGGATGTCTTTATGTTTGGATTCCTTTTAGTTTGTTGTGTGTATGATTTATTATACATTATTGATTTGCAGTTACCATGAGATTTATATATAGCCATATATATATATATGATTAAGTTGCTGATCTCTTAATTTCAAATGCGTTTTAACAACCCTGCATTTGCACCCTCCTCTCCTCACAATTACTGTTTCTTATATTTTACATCTAATTGTTTTGTGTATCCCTTAACTGCTTATTGTGGATATAGATGATTCTATTATTTTGTCTTTTAACTGTCCTACTAGCTTTGTGCATGGATGATTTTCTACCTTTACTATATGTTTACCTTTACTGATGAGCTTTTTCCTTTCATAATTTTCACGTTTCTCATTGTGCCCCTTTTTCTCTTAGAGAAGTTCCTTTAACATTTCTTGTAAAGCTGGTTAGGTGGTGCTGAACTCTTATCTTTTGCTTGTTTGTAAAACTCTTATCTTTTGCTTGTTTGTAAAGCTTTTGATCTCTCAGTCAAATCTGAGAGACTTGCCAGGTATAATATTCTTGGTTGTAGGTTTGTTTTATTGATCACTTTCAATATATTGTGCCACTCCCTTCTGGCCTGTGATTTCTGCTGAAAAGTCAGCTGATAGCCTTATGGGAGTTCCCTTGTACCTAATGTATTGCTTTTCCCTTGCTGCTTTTAATAATTATCTTTAATTTTTGCCATTTTAATTATACTGTGTCTTGGTGGGTTCCTCTTTGGGATTCTCTGTATTTCCTGGACTTGGATGTCTGTTTCCTTTCCCAGGTTAGGGAAGTTTTCAGTCATTATGTCTTCAATTATGTTCTCAGCTCCTTTCTCTTTTCTTTCTAGGACCTTTTATAATGCAAATATTAGTGAGCTTGATGTTGTCCTAAAGGTCTCCTGAACTGTATTCATTTCTTTTCACTATTTTTTCTTCTGTTCAATATCAGTGATTTTCACTACTTTCTTCCAGCTCACTGACTGTTCCTCTGTATCATTTAGTCTACTGTTGATTCCTTCTAGTGCACTTTTCATTTCTATCCCTGTACATCCATTCTACTCCCAAGTTCTTTGATCATCTTTACAATCACTACCCTAAACCCTTTCTCTGGTAGATTGCCTACCTCCACTTCACTTAATTCTTCTTTTGGGGTTTTATGTTGTTCTTTCATTTGGAACATGCTCCTCTGTCACCTCATTTTGCCTGAATTCTTGTTTCTATTTATCTGATACACTGGTTACATTTCTCAACCTTGGAGAAGTGGCTTTTTGTAGGAGGCATCCTATGGGTCCCAGCAGCCTACTGCCCTCATCACCAGAATTGTATGCTCTAGGGGTTCCCCCTATGAGGGCTGTGTGGGTCTGCTGTCTATTGTGAAAGACTGTATGGGCAGTGTGGTAAGCCTTGTTGGCCCCCAGTCTGGTTGGTTGCCAGGTCCTAACTTGTGGGAAGGCTGCTGGTTGGTAGGATCAGGTCAGGAGGCAGCTGACTGTGGAACCCCAGGATCCCTGGGGCTAGTGCTAGGTTACTTGTGGGCAAAGTCAGGGTCCAGGAGATCCCAGGGCTACTGCCCACACAGTGGTGGATGAAGCCAGTCCTGGGGCTAGTGCCAGCCTACTGGCAGGCAGAACCATGTCCTGGGGTCTGGTTGCAGAGCACAGGGGTCCCAGAGCTGGTGTCAGATCACTGGTGGGTGGAGCTGGTTCCTGAAACAGCTGGCTGCGTGATTCGGGTGTCTTGAAGCTTATATTAGCTTGCTGGTGGACAAGGCCAGAGCCCAGTAGGTCACAGGGCAGGGTCTGGCCTGCTACTGGGAGAGCTTGGTCCGCAGGCTCTAGGGCTACAGTTTTGTTGCAACTGGCATCTGCCCACTGGTGGGTAAGGCTGGGCCCAAGGCTAGAGCAGGCTTCCTGGAGGACAGGGCCAGGACCCAGGAGATTCTGGGGCTGATGCCTGTGCACTGGTGGGTGGAGCTGGGTCCCAGATTGTCTGGTTGGAAGTCCCTGGAGGTTTATGGTCTAGTGCCTACATACTGTGGTGTGTGGTTGTGTCCTGGGCCTTTTGGTGGGCAGGGCTGTTTCCAGGGGTGGCTTTAGGCTCAGGGAGTCTTAAGGAAGCCTGTCTACTGGTAGGTGGGGCTGGGTCCATGCCCAGTTAGTTTGGCCTGAGGCGTCCCAGCACTGGCACTTATAGGCTGTTGGTCCAGGGTGCGGCTGGGTTCTGGGGCTAGTAAGCTAGAGGGAGTATTCTAAAATGGCGCTTGCTAGCACCTGTGTCCATGTGGTAGAACAAGCTCCCAAAAATAGCTGCCACTGGTATCTGTGTCCCCAGGGTGAGCTGCAGTTGCCTCCTGCCTCTCCAGGAAACTCTGTAAGATAAGCAGATAGGTAGCACAAAGGCCTGTGCCCTTTGAGATTGAAGTCTCTATTTCCTCCAGCCCTCTGGGACTCCTAAAAGTAAGCCCCACTGGCCTTCAGAGACAAATGCTCTGGGGTCTTGTCTTCACAGCGCAGGAACCTTGGTCTGGAGAGCTCAACGTGGGTCTCAGATCTTTCTCCCCTTTGGGAGAACCTCTGCAATTATAGATATTCTCCCATGTTGTGAGTTGCCTACCCAGGGGCATTTGGGACTTGACTATTGTGACTCCACCCCTCCTACCTATCTCACTGTGTTTCCTTCTTTATATCTTTAGTTGTAGAAGATCTTTTCTGGTAGGTTCTGGTCTTTTTCATCTATGGTTGTTCTGCAAATACATGATTTTGATGTGCCTGTGAGAAGAGGTGAGCTCAGAGCCTTTATACCCCACCATCCTGGCCAATCTCCTTAAGATTTTCTTAAAATGTAAAAAAGCAAAAGTCATAAGGGAATACTAAAATTTTTACTACATAAACACTAAAAGCTTCTCTACAAGAAATAATACAATGAAAATAATTAGAGAAGATATGTGCAATGCATAAAACCCTCAAAGACATAATAAACAGAATATACAAAGCTCCTAAAAATTAAAGACAACCTAGTAGACAAATGATTAAAGTACATGGCCTTCAAGAGGAAAACCTACAGGCCAATAAACATTATGGTGGTTAATCTCACTAACAATAGGGGTAAAGCAGACTGAAACAACAATGAGATATTATTTTGTACCTATCAGATCAGCAAAAACTGTAAAAGGTAGTATGTACCAAATGTTAAGTACGTGGGGAACTAGATCTCCTGGATACTCTACTGATAAGTAGGCACAACCACTCCAGAGGACATCTGGCAATATCTTGTAGTTGAAGACATTCACACCCTGGAAACAAGTTATTCTACTTCCAAGTGTATACTCTAGAAACTCTGGCACAGGTGCACAAAGAGAATTGCACACAGGTTTTCACTGAACATTGTTTATTTTGCTACTATAAATTATTTTGCTAAAATAATCTAACTTTGGATAATAAGTTCTTTCAATGAAAATTATGCAGCAATTAAAAAATATGAATTAGATCCTCATGAATTAATATGTACACATCTCAAATGTTGCATGAAAAAGTTGCAGGATGACATTTATGTAAATGCATAAAACCCAAGAATAATTTTCTATATGTATGAACATATTTATGTTATAAATCTATGAGTGGAAAGGACACATATCAACTCTGGAACAGATTTTGCCTCTAGAATTGGGAGAAGGAGATGAATAAGGAAGAGAGTTCAAAAGAGACTTGAAAAAATGTTTTCTGTTAAGAGTGACTCAAATATTAGCAAAATGTTAGCATTTGTTAAAGCATTTTTCACTAAATCTTTGAAATATTTTATAATTTGAGAAAATGGGCAAACTCCAAGTCCAGAGTTTTATTAACATCTCTGGTCCACTTTTATTCTTGGAAACTCTAAAACTCCTAGGATTCCTTCAGTTTCTTCAGGGGCCCTCTCTCATCCACCATCCTGGTCCCTCCATCTCCTCTCCCCCTGTCTCCTCAGCCCCCAGCATAGGGGCTGAAAATACTGCTTCTCACTCTCCCCACTGCATTGCTACAAGTAGTCTTCATTTACTGTTGAGACTCTGCCTCAGCACTGTTTTATTTTTTTCTCCCAGATGCATTGGAGGAGGGGAGGGGTCAGGAGAGGAGTGACAAAATAGATGAAACTAAGGAAAAGGAATGAGGAAGGCCATGAAGCCCCACTTGTAATTTTTTTTTAATCAAAGTATAGTTGACACTTTCAGGTGTGGAGCATAGTGATTCAGTATTTTTGCAGATTATACTTACAAGATAATGGCTCTAATATCCTGTGCTATACAGTAAATCTTTGTTGCTTATCAATTTTATACATAGTAATTTGTATCTGTTAATCCCATACCCCTATCTGGCCCCTCCCCACTTCCTCTCCTGTTTGGTGACCATAAGTTTGTTTTCCATATCTATGCGTCTTTCTGTTTTACATATACATTCATTTCTATTTTTGAGATTCCACATATAAGTGATATCATACAGAATTTGTCAGTTTCTGATTGATTTCACTAACCATCCTAAGCATAATATTCTCTAGGTCCATCCATGTTGCTGCAAATGGCAATATTTCATTCCGTTTGTGGCTGATATACCATTGTGTATGTATATATGTATGTACGTACCACATCTTCTTAATCCAAATGTCTGTTGTTGGGCAGTTGGGTTTCTTTCATGTCTTGGCTGTTGTAAATAGTGCTGCTATGAACTTTGGGGTACAAATATCTTTTCAAATTACTGTTTTCATATTTTCTGGGCATATACCCAGGAGTGGAATTGCTGGATCAGATGGTAGTTCAATTTTTAGTTTCTTGAGAAACCTTCATACTGTTTCCATAGTGGCCACACCAATTTACATTCCCACAAACAGTGTGCGAGGGTTCTCATTTCTCCACATCCTCATCAGCATTTGTTATTTATAGACTTTTTGATGATGGCCATTCTGATAGACGTGAGGTGATAGCTCATTGTTGTCTTGATTTGCCTTTCTCTAATAATTAGTGATGTTGAGCATCTTTTTATGTGCCTGTTAGCCATCTGTATGTATTCTTTGAAAAAAGGTCTATTCACGTTTTCTGGACATTTAATGATTGGGTTATTTTTTCTTTATTGAATTCTGTTTGACTTACAATATTGCATTAGTTTCAAGTGTATAGCATGGTGATTCCTTTTTTTTTTGCAGAGTATATTCCATTATAGGTTATTACAAGATATTGGATATAATTCCCTGTGCTGTATAGTAAATTCTTGTTGCTTATATATATATATATTGTATGTATAGTAGTTTGTATCTCTTAATCCTATACTCCTAAATTTGTCCATCGCCCCCCTCCCCTTTGGTAATCATAAGTTTGTTTTCTTGTCAGTGAGTCTGTTTTTCTATACAGATTCATTTGGATTATTTTTGAGATTCCACATATCAGTGATATCATATAGTGTTTGTCTTTCTCTATTTCACTAAGCATAATATTCTCTAGGTCTATCCATGTTGCTGCAAATGGTAATATTTTACTCTTTTCTATGGCTGAGTAATATTCCACTGTATATTTATTGAATATATACCAGTTCTTCTTAAGCCAATCATCTATTGATGGGCACTTGGGTTGTTTCCATATCCTGGTTATTGTAAACAGTGCTGCTGTAAATATTGAGGTGCATGTATCTTTTCAAATTAGAATTTTCATTTTTTTTGCAGATCGATGCACAGGAGTGAGATTGCTGGATAATATGGTAGCTCTATTTTTAGTTTTTTAAGGAACCTTCGTATTTTTTTTCCACAGTAGCTGCACCAAGTTACATTCCAACCAGCAGTGTATGAGGGTACTCTTTCCTCCATACCCTTTCAGCATTTTTATTTGTAGACTTTTTGATGATTGCCATTCTGACTGGTGTGAGGTGATTGTGGTTTTCATTTGCATTTCTATAAAAATTAACAATGCTGAGCATCTTTTCATGTGCCTGTTAGCCATCTGTATGTGTTCTTTGGAGGAAAAAAATGTCTTTTAAGTCTTCTGTCCATTTCTTGATTGGGTTGTTGATTTATTTTTTATTTTTTTGATATTGAGTTGAATGAGCTGTTTTTATATTTTGGATATTAATCCTTTGTCAGTTGCATCATTTGCAAATATTTACTCCCATTGCATATGTTGCCTTTTCATTTTGTTGATGGTTTCCTTTGCTGTGCAAAGGCTTTTCAATTTGATTAGGCCCCATTTGTTTATTTTTGCTTTTATTTATTTTGCTTAAGGAGTCTGATCTAAGAAAATATTGCTACGATTTACGTCAGAATGTTTTGCCTATGTTTTCTTTTAGGAGTTTTATGATGTCATGTCTTATATTTAGGTCTTTAAACCATTTTGAGTTTGAGCATATAGTGTAAGGGAGTGTTTATTGATTTACATGTAGCTGCCCAGCTTTCCTAACAGTATTTGTTGAAGAGACTGTCTTTTCTTCATTGTATATTCTTGCCTCCTTTGTCATAGATTAATTGACCATATGTGCATGGGTTTATTTCTGGGCTCTCTATTCTCTTCCATTGATCTATATGTCTGTTTTTGTGCCACTATCACACTGTTTTGGTTACTGTAGCTTTGTATTATAATCTGAAGTCTGGAAGGGTTATACATCCAGCTTTCTTTTTTCTTGGAATTGCTTTGACAAGTCTCAGTCTTTTATGGTTCCATATGAATTTTGAAATTATTTGTTCTAGCTCTGAGAAAAGTGTCATTGATATTTTGATAGGGATTGCATTAAATCTGTAGATTGCTTTGGGTAGTATGGCCATTTTAACAATATTAATTCTTCCAATCCAAGAGAATGGAATATCTTTCCTTTTCTTCTAGGTTATCCAATTTTTGGCATATAACTGTTGATAGTATTCTGTTAGGATTTTTTTGTATTTCTATGTTATGGGTTGTTATTTCTCCTGTTTCATTTCCTACTTTGTTTATTTGCATCCTCTCTCTTCTTCCTGGTGAGCCTAGAGGTTTGTTGATTTTGTTTATCTCTTCAAAAAACCAGCTCTTGTTTTTATTGATCATTTCTATTGTTTTTTGATATTTGTTTTATTTATTTTCTCTCTGATCTTTATTATTTCCTTCCTTCTGCTGACGTTGGGCTTTGTTTGTTCTTATTTTTCTAACTCTTTTAGGTGATGGATTAGGTTGTTACTTAAGATTTTTCTTGTTTCTTCAGGAAGGCCTGTATTGCTATGAACCTCTTACAACTGCTTTTGCTTCATCCCATAGATTGTGTAAAGTTGTATTTTCATTTTCTTTTGTCTCCAGGTATTTTATAATTTCTTTTTTTTTTTATTTCATCATTGAGCCATTGGCTTTTTGGTAGCATGTTGTTTAGTCTTAATGTGTTCATTCTATTCCCATTTTTCTTTCTGTGTTGACTTCTAGTTTCAAATATCTTGGTCAGGAATTACGCTTGAAATAATTTCTAGCCTCTTAAATTTCTTGAGCCTTGTTTTTTGTTTGTTTGTTTGTTTTTTTAAATAGGGAGCATTTTCTTTTTTCTTTTTTTTAAATTTTATTTATTTATGGCTGTGTTGGGTCTTCGTTTCTGTGCGAGGGCTTTCTCTAGTTGCGGCAAGCGGGGGCCACTCCTCATCGCGGTGCACGGGCCTCTCACTATCGCGGCCTCTCTTGTTGCGGAGCACAGGCTCCAGACGCGCAGGCTCAGTAATTGTGGCTCACGGGCCCAGTTGCTCCGCGGCATGTGGGATCTTCCCAGACCAGGGCTCGAACCCGTGTCCCCTGCATTGGCAGGCAGATTTTCAACCACTGCGCCACCAGGGAAGCCCCGAGCCTTGTTTTTTGACCTAGTATATGGTCTTTCCTAGAGATCGTTCCATGCACACTTGAAAATAATGTATATTCTCCTCTTTGGGGGTGTAATGTTCTATAGATATCAAGTAAGTCCAACTGGTCTATTTTGTCGTTTAGGAGTTCTGCCTTATTGATTTTCTGTCAGGATGATCTGTCCATTGACGTCACTGCAGTGTTAAAATCTCTTATTATTACTGTATTACTGTCGCTTTCTCCCGTTGTCTGTTAGTATTTACTTTATGTATTTAGGTGCCCCTCCATTTGGTGCATATAGGTGAACAAGTATAATATTCTCAATGAATTGATACCTATATTGTTATATACTGCCCTTCTTTGTCTTTCTTTATGGCCTTTGTTTTAAAGTTTATTTTGTTTGATATGAGTATTGCTACCCCCACTTTCTTGTCATTTCCCTTTGAAAGAAATATTTTTTCCCACCCCCTCACTGTAGTCTGTCTTTCACCCTGAAGAGAGTCTCTTGTAGGCAACATATTGCACGTTCTTTTTTTAATCCAATTTGCCACTCAGTCTTTTTATTGGATCATTTAGTCCTTTGTTATTTAAAGTTATTATTGATAGGTATATACTTACTGCCGTTTTAATCCTTGTTTTCTAGTTGTTTTTGTAGTTCTTCTTTGTTCTTTTTTTTCTTCTTTTTGTTTTTTCCTGTTGTGGTTTCATGATTTTCTTTTGTTGTATGCTTGAGTTCCTTTCTTTTTGGTTTTTATAAATCTATTGTATATTTTTGATTTGTGGTTACCATGGAGTTCAAGAATGTTGACCCATAACTATATCTATTTGCTTTAAATTGATAGTCATTCAATTTCAAACACATTCTAAAAGATCTACATATTTATACTCCCCTCCCTTACATTTTGTGATTCTCATGTTCTATTTTACATCTTAATGCATATCCTTTTACTTCTTATTGTAGTTTTAAATACTTTTACAACTTTGACTGTTTTTAATCCATATATTGGCTTATTTAAATGATTTTCAAGCCTTACAATATATGATATTTGCCTTTTGCATTGGGATTTTCCCTTTCCTTTAGATTCTTGCTTCTTTTCTATTTAGAGAAGACCCTTCAGTATTCCTTTTAGGGTAGGTTTAGTATGGCTGAATTCTTTTAGCTTTTGCTTGTCTGAGAAGTTCTTTATCTCTCCTTCTATTCTAAATAATAATCTTCTTGGGTAGTGTATCCTGGATTGTAGGCTTTTCCCTTTCAAGACTTTGAATACATCATGCCACTCCCTTCTGGCCTGTAAAGTTTCTGTAGAGAAATCAGCTGGTAGCCTTATGGGGATTCCCTTGTATATGACTTTTTCTCTTGTTGCTTTTAGAATTCTCTTTTTATATTTAACTTTTGCCATTTTAATTACAATATGACTTGGTATGAGTCTGTTTGGGTTCATCTTGTTTGGGACCCTCTGTGCTTCCTATCCCTGGATATCTATTTCCTTCTTTAAGTTTGGGAAGTTTTCAGTCATAATTTCTTCAATCCCCTTCTTTCTCTTCTCCTGGAACACATATTATGTATAGGTTGCATGCTTTATGTTATCCCATAGATCTTGTGTGTTACTTTTTTTTTTTCATTTGTCTTTCTGCTGTTCTAATTGGGTGATTTCCATTATTCTATTTTCCAGAACACTTGAGCATTTTTTTGGGTCATTTAGTTGACTGTTCATTGCTTCTAGATTGCTTTTTATCTCAGCAATTGAATTTTCTGTTCTTGATTGGTTTATCTTTATACTTTCTAGTTCCTTGTTACAGTGATCTGCATTTCTATTGATAATTTTTCTTAATTCAGTTAGCATTTTTATTATGACCTTTTTGAACTCAGGATCTGTTCATTATTTGTTCTTTCAGGGTATTTCTCTTGTTCCTTTAGTTGGGAGTAATTCTTCTGCCATTATATTTTCCTTAACTTTACTGTGGTCTTGAAGGAATGTTTTTACGTGAGAGCATCCTTGTGTAGACTGTGTGTGTTCAAAGTCTTTGGTGCGAGGGCTGGTTTTTTGTTTGTTTATTTGTTTTTTAACATCATTATTGGAGTATAATTGCTTTACAATGGTGTGTTAGTTTCTGCTTTATAACAAAGTGAATCAGTTATACATGTACATATGTTCCCATATCTCTTCCCTCTTGCATCTCCCTCCCTCCCACCCTCCCTATCCCACCCCTCTAGGTGGTCACAAACCACCTAGCTGATCTCCCTGTGCTATGCAGCTACTTCCCACTAGCTATCTATTTTATGTTTGGTAGTGTATATATGTCCATGCCACTCTCTCACTTTGTCACAGCTTACCCTTCCCCCTCCCCATATCCTGAAGTCCATGCTCTAGTAGGTCTGTGTATTTATTCCTGTCTTACCCCTAGGTTCTTCGTGACCTTTTTTTTTCTTAGATTCCATATATAGGTGTTAGCATATGGTATTTGTTTTTCTCTTTCTGACTTACTTCACTCTGTATGACAGACTCTAGGTCCATCCACCTCACTACAAATAGCTCAATTTCGTTTCTTTTTATGGCTGAGTAATATTCCATTGTATATATGTGCCACATCTTCTTTATCCATTCATCTGTTGATGGACACTTAGGTTGCTTCCACGTCCTGGCTATTGTAAATAGAGCTGCAATGAACATTTTGGTACATGACTCTTTTTGAATTATGGTTTTCTCAGGGTATATGCCCAGTAGTGGGGTTGCTGGGTCGTATGGTAGTTCTATTTGTAGTTTTTTAAGGAACCTCCATACTGTTCTCCATAGTGGCTGTATCAATTTACATTCCCACCAACAGTGCAAGAGTGTTCCCTTTTCTCCACACCCTCTCCAGCATTTATTGTTTCTAGATTTTTTGATGATGGCCATTCTGACCGGTGTGAGATGATATCTTATTGTAGTTTTGATTTGCATTTCTCTAATGATTACTGATGTTGAGCATTCTTTCATGTGTTTGTTGGCAATCTGTATATCTTCTTTGGAGAAATGTCTACTTAGGTCTTCTGCCCATTTTTGGATTGGGTTGTTTGTTTTTTTGATATTGAGCTGCATGAGCTGCTTGTAAATTTTGGAGATTAATCCTTTGTCAGTTGCTTCATTTGCAAATATTTTCTCTCATTCTGAGGGTTGTCTTTTGGTCTTGTTTATGGTTTCCTTTGCTGTGCAAAAGCTTTTAAGTTTCATTAGGTCCCATGTATTTATTTTTGTTTTTATTTCCATTTCTCTAGGAGGTGGGTCAAAAAGGATCTTGCTGTGATTTATGTCATAGAGTGTTCTGCCTATGTTTTCCTCTAAGAGTTTGATAGTGTCTGGCCTTACATTTAGGTCTTTAATCCATTTTGAGTTTATTTTTGTGTAGGGTGTTAGGGAGTGTTCTAATTTCATACTTTTATATGTAGCTGTCCAGTTTTCCCAGGGCCACTTATTGAAGAGGCTGTCTTTTCTCCACTGTATATGCTTGCCTCCTTTATCAAAGATAAGGTGACCATATGTGCGTGGGTTTTTCTCTGGGCTTTCCTATTCCATTGATCTATATTTCTGTTTTTGTGCCAGTACCATACTGTCTTGATTACTGTAGCTTTGTAGTATAGTCTGAAGTCAGGGAGCCTGATTCCTCCAGCTCCATTTTTCGTTCTCAAGATTGCTTTGGCTATTCGGGGTCTTTTGTGTTTCCATACAAATTGTGAAATTTTTTGTTCTAGTTCTGTGAAAAATGCCAGTGGTAGTTTGATAGGGATTGCATTGAATCTGTAGATTGCTTTGGGTAGTAGAGTCATTTTCACAATGTTGATTCTTCTAATCCAAGAACGTGGCATATCTCTCCCATCTGTTTGTATCATCTTTAATTTCTTTCATCAGTGTCTTATTATTTTCTGCATACAGGTCTTTTGTCTCCTTAGGTAGGTTTATTCCTAGATATTTTATTCTTTTTGTTGCAATGGTAAACGGGAGTGTTTTCTTAATTTCACTTTCAGATTTTTCATCATTAGTGTATAGGAATGCAAGAGATTTCTGTGCATTAATTTTGTATCCTGCTACTTTACCCAATTCATTGATTAGCTCTAGTAGTTTTCTGGTAGCATCTTTAGGATCCTCTATGTATAGTATCATGTCATCTGCAAACAGTGACAGCTTTACTTCTTCTTTTCTGACCTGGATTCCTTTTATTTCTTTTTCTTCTCTGATTGCTGTGGCTAAAACTTCCAAAACTATGTTGAATAAGATTGGTGAGAGTGGGCAACCTTGTCTTGTTCCTGATCTTAGTGGAAATGGTTTCAGTTTTTCACCATTGAGGACGATGTTGGCTGTGGATTTGTCATATATGGCCTTTATTATGTTGAGGAAAGTTCCCTCTATACCTATTTTCTTCAGGGTTTTTATCATAAAAGGGTGTTGAATTTTGTCAAAAGCTTTCTCTTCATCTATTGAGGTGATCATATGGTTTTTCTCCTTCAATTTGTTAATATGGTGTATCACATTGATTGATTTCCGTATATTGAAGAATCCTTGCATTCCTGGGATAAACCCCACTTGATCATGGGGTATGATCGTTTTAATGTGCTGTTGGATTCTGTTTGGTAGTATTTTGTTGAGGATTTTTGCATCTATGTTCATCAGTGATATTGGCCTGTAGTTTTCTTTCTTTGTGACATCTTTGTCTGGTTTTGGTATCAGGGTGATGGTGGCCTTGTAGAATGAGTTTGGGAGTGTTCCTCTCTCTGCTATATTTTGGAAGAGTTTGAGAAGGATAGGTGTTAGTTCTTCTCTAGATGTTTGATAGAATTCACCTGTGAAGCCGTCTGGTCCTGAGCTTTTGTTTATTGGAAGATTTTTAATCACAGTTTCAATTTCAGTGCTTGTGATTGGTCTGTTCATATTTTCTATTTCTTCCTGGTTCAGTCTCAGCAGGTTGTGCATTTCTAAGAATTTGTCCATTTCTTCCAGGTTGTCCATTTTAGTGGCATAGAGTTGCTTGTAGTAATCTCTCATGACCCTTTGTATTTCTGCAGTGTCAGTTGTTACTTCTTTTTCATTTCTAATTCTATTGATTTGAGTCTTCTCCCTTTTTTTCTTGATGAGTCTGGCTAATGGTTTATCAATGTTGTTTATCTTCTCAAAGAACCAGTTTTATTGATTTAGTATTTTGTAGTATAGTCTGAAGTTAGGGAGCCTGATTCCTCCAGCTCCATTTTTCGTTTTATTTAGTTTTATTGATCTTTGCTATTGTTTCCTTCATTTCTTTTTCATTTATTTCTGATCTGATCTCTATGATTTCTTTCCTTCTGCTAACTTTGGGGTTTTTTTGTTCTTTCTCTAATTGCTTTAGGTGCAAGGTTAGGTTGTTTATTTGAGATGTTTCCTGTTTCTTAAGGTAGGATTGTATTGCTATAAACTTCCCTCTTAGAACTACTTTTGCTGCATCCCATAGGTTTTGGGTCGTTGTGTCTCCATTATCACTTGTTTCTAGGTATTTTTTGATTTCCCCTTTGATTTCTTCAGTGATCACTTCGTTATTAAGTAGTGTATTGTTTAGCCTCCATGTGTTTGTATTTTCCACAGATGTTTTCGTGTAAGTCATATATAGTCTCATAGCGTTGTGGTCGGAAAAGATACTTGATATGATTTCAATTTTCTTAAAATTACCAAGGCTAGATTTGTGACCCAAGATATGATCTATCCTGGAGAATGTTCCATGAGCACTTGAGAAAAATGTGTATTCTGTTGTTTTTGGGTGGAATGTCCTATAAATATCAATTAAGTCCATCTTGTTTAATGTATCATTTAAAGCTTGTGTTTCCTTATTTATTTTCATTTTGGATGGTCTGTCCATTGGTGAAAGTGGGGTGTTAAAGTCCCCTACTATGATTGTGTTACTGTTGATTTCCCCTTTTATGGCTGTTAGTGTTTGCCTTATGTATTGAGGTGCTCCTATGTTGGGTGCATAAATATTTACAATTGTTATAACTTATTCTTGGATTGATCCCTTGATCATTATATAATGTCCTTCTTTGTCTCTTGTAATAGTCTTTATTTTAAAGTCTGTTTTGTCTGATATGAGAATTGCTACTCCAGCTTTCTTCTGATTTCCATTTGCATGGAATATCTTTTTCCATCCCCTCACTTTCAGTCTGTATGTGTCCCTAGGTCTGAAGTGGGTCTCTTGTAGACAGCATATATACGGGTCTGGTTTTTGTATCCATTCAGCCAGTCTGTGTCTTTTGGTGGGAGCATTTAATCCATTTATATTTAAGGTAATTATTGATATGTATGTTCCTTTTCCCATTTTCTTAATTGTTTTGGGTTTGTTATTGTAGGTGTTTTCCTTCTCTTGTGTTTCTTGCCTAGAGAAGTTCCTTTAGCATTTGTTGTAAAGCTGGTTTGGTGGTGCTGAACTCTCTCAGCTTTTGCTTGTCTGTAAAGGTTTTAATTTCTCCATCAAATCTGAATGAGATCCTTGCTGGGTAGAGTAACCTTGGTTGTAGGTTTTTCTCCTTCATCACTTTAAATATGTCCTGCCACTCCCTTCTGGCTTGCAGAGTTTCTGCTGAAAGATCAGCTGTTAACCTTATGGGGATTCCCTTGTGTGTTATTTGTTGTTTTTCCCTTGCTGCTTTTAATATGTTTTCTTTGTATTTAATTTTTGATAGTTTGATTTATATGTGTCTTGGCGTGTTTCTCCTTGGATTTATCCTGTATGGGACTCTCTGCATATCCTGGACTTGATTAACTATTTCCTTTCTCATATTAGGGAAGTTTTCAACTATAATCTCTTCAAATATTTTCTCAGTCCCTTTCTTTTTCTCTTCTTCTTCTGGGACCCCTATAATTCGAATGTTGGTGCATTTAATGTTGTCCCAGAGGTCTCTGAGACTATCCTCAGTTCTTTTCATTCTTTTTTCTTTATTCTGCTCTGCAGTAGTTATTTCCACTATTTTATCTTCCAGGTCACTTATCCGTTCTTCTGCCTCAGTTATTCTGCTATTGATCCCTTCTAGAGTATTTTTAATTTCATTTATTGTGTTGTTCATCATTGCTTGTTTCCTCTTTAGTTCTTCTAGGTCCTTGTTAAATGTTTCTTGCATTTTGTCTATTCTATTTCCAAGATTTTGGATCATCTTTACTCTCATTATTCTGAATTCTTTTTCAGGTAGACTGCCTATTTCCTCTTCATTTGTTAGGTCTGGTGTGTTTTTATCTTGCTCCTTCATCTGCTGTGTGTTTTTCTGTCGTCTCATTTTGCTTATCTTACTGTGTTTGGGGTCTCCTTTTCTCAGGCTGCAGGTTCGTAGTTCCCATTGTTTTTGGTGTCTGTCCCCAGTGGCTAAGGTTGGTTCAGTGGGTTGTGTAGGTTTCCTGGTGGAGGGGACTAGTGCCTGTGTTCTGGTGGATGAGGCTGGATCTTGTCTTTCTGGTGGGGAGGTCCATGTCTGGTGGTGTGTTTTGGGGTGTCTGTGGCCTTATTATGATTTTAGGCAACCTCTCTGCTAATGGATGGGGTTGTGTTCCTGTCTTGCTAGTTGTTTGGCATAGGGTGTTCAGCACTGTAGCTTGCTGGTCGTTGAGTGAAGCTGGGTCTTGGTGTTGAGATGGAGATCTCTGGGAGATTTTTGCCGTTTGATATTACGTGGAGCTGGGAGGTCTCTTGTGGACCAGTGTCCTGAAGTTGGCTCTCTCACCTCAGAGGCACAGCCCTGATGCCTGGCTGGAGCACCAAGCGCCTGTCCTCCACATGGCTCAGAATAAAATGGAGAAAAAATAGAAAGAAAGAAAGAGGATAAAATAAAATAAAGTATGTTAAAAGAAAATAAAGTTATTAAAAAATAATTATTAAGAAAAATTTTTTTAAAAGTTAAAAAACAAAAACAAAAAAAATGGACAGACAGAACCCTAGGACAAATGGTGAAAGCAAAGCTATACAGATAAAATCTCACACAGAAGCATACACATACACACTCACAAAAAGAGGAAAAGGGGAAAGAATAATCTATCTTGCTCCCAAAGTCCACCTCCTCAATTGGGGATGATTCGTTGTCTATTCAGGTATTCAACAGATGCAGGTACATCAAGTTGTTTGTGGAGATTTTATCCGCTGCTTCTGAGGCTGCTGGGAGAGATTTCTCTTTCTCTTCTTTGTTCGCACAACTCCCAGGGTTCAGCTTTGGATTTGGACCCGCCTCTTCATGTAGGTCGCCTGAGGGCGTCTGTTCTTCGCTCACAGGATGGGTTTAAAGGAGCAGCTGCTTCGGGGACTCTGGCTCACTCAGGCTGGGGGGAGGGAGGAGTACGGTGGAGGCGGGGCGAGGCTGTGCGGCAGAGGCCGGCGTGACGTTGCACCAGCCTGAGGCGCACCATGCGTTCTCCCGGGGAAGTTGTCCCTGGATCACAGGACCCTGGCAGTGGCGGGCTGCACAGGCTCCCGGGAGGGGCGGTGTGGAGAGTGACCTGTGCTTGCACACAGGCTTCTTGGTGGCGGCAGCAGCAGCCTTAGCGTCCCACGCCTGTCCCTGGGGTCCGCGCTGACAGCCGCGGCTCGCGCCTGTCTCTGGAGCTCCTTTAAGCGGTGCTCTGAATCCCCTCTCCTCACGCACCACGAAACAAAGAGGCAAGAAAAAGTCTCTTGCCTCTTCGGCAGCTGCAGACTGTTTCCCGGACTCCCTCCCGGCTAGCTGTGGCGCACTAGCCCCTTCAGGCTGTGTTCACGCCGCCAACCCCAGTCCTCTCCCTGCGATCCGATGGAAGCCCGAGCCTCAGCTCCCAGCCCCGCCCGCCCCGGCGGGTGAGCAGACAAGCCTCTCGGGCTGGTGATTGCTGGTCGGCACTGATCCTCTGTGTGGGAACCTCTCAGCTTTGCCCTCCGCACCCCTGTGGCCGCACTCTCCTCCGTGGCTCCGAAGCTTCCCCCCTCCGCCCCCCGCAGTCTCTGCCCGCGAAGGGGCTTCCTAGTGTGTGGAAACCTTTCCTCCTTCACAGTTCCCTCCTACTGGTGCAGTTCCCATCCCTATTCTTTTGTTTCTGTTTTTTCTTTTCTCTTTTGCCCTACCCAGGTACGTGGGGAGTTTCTTGCCTTTTGGGGAGGTCTGAGGTCTTCTGCCAGCATTCAGTGGGTGTTCTGTAGGGGTTGTTCCACATGTAGATGTATTTCTGATGTATTTGTGGGGAGGAAGGTGATCTCCGCGTTTTACTCTTCCGCCATCTTCTCAAATCTCCGAGGGCTGGTTTTGACAAAGACTCCAGCCACGTCTTTCCTCAGGGTTTGCTGGACTTTATCCCCTTGATAGGGGGTGTGGTTGGTGTTGGGGGATATAAAGCCTGTGCAGGGTGTGATGTAAGACTTGCTCTCTGCTCTGTGGCTGTCACTGCTCTGTCAGGAGTGGAGTCTGCTCCCCAGTTGTTGGAGTAGGAGCCCTGAGGGTCATGTTCAATCACCCTTCATTGCCGTTGAGTGCATGTCCTGCCCCAAAGGAGGTGATTGCTGAAGTGATACCCATGAAGTCACAGAGGACATATGCACTGCCTGTGTAGGTGTCTGCAACTCTGCTCAGAAGCAGACTAAAGACACATCCCTTCCGCTCTTGTGTTCATCCCAGATCTAGTGCAAGGCTGTGGTGTGGAGTAGGCTGGGGCTGAGGGTAGGGCATTCTGAATGCAGGAATTGAGGTGGCTGCAATGCTGCCTAAGACCTGGGCTGCTTCTGTGGTAGTCTTCTCCCAGGACCTGTCTGCCCCAGATCCAGCACTAAGCTTTGGTGTAGAGTGGGCAGGACCAGGGTGGGCTCACTATGAGATGAAGCTTTGCATGCTCCTGCACTGCATGGCTGGCACTGCCCTGCCTGAGCCACACCCAAGTCCCCCAGGCTGTCGCTGCACAGCTAGATTCTGAGTCCTCCCTCAGGGCTTGTCTGCCAGTGTTCCAGCTCTAAGCTGCAGTGTCCTCCTGTGCCATTGCCTCTTGTGTGTGCTGACAATGGCCCCCACTGCCCCACTCGGATCACATCCCAGATACCCATCTGTGTCTGTGTACCTAGACTAAGTCTTTTCCCAGGGCCATGCCAAGCTTTGGTGTGGAGTGCACAGAGCCGGGGTGTTTGCCCTGTTTGGATTGGGGAGTGTGGCAGTGAAGTGAGAGCCCACAGTGCAAGGCTCTCTCCACCATGATTGTTGGCAAACCAGCACACATGCACTCCTCGTGAGTAGAGTCTAGGTTTCTCCAGCCCTTCTGTCTGTCCCAGTGGTTCTCCCAGCAGCCAAGGCGGCTTGTCTCCTCCACGTAGGCCCCCAGGACTGGGATGCCCAGATTGCGGCTTGACCTGCTTGTTCCCTAGGGTGAGGGTTCTCCAGAGCAGACCTTCTCTCCCTTTCAGATCCTTACCAGGGGTGCAGGTCCTAACCCAATGCCTTTTTTCTGTCCTACCCTCTTACATGGAGATCTTTTTTGCAGCTTTGGTTATATAGGAGTTCTGCCTGTTTCCAGTTAGTTTTCTGTAAGAATTGTCCCATATATAGATGTATTCTTGATGTTTGTGGGGGGAGATGAACTCCGTGTCCTGCTGGTTCACCATCTTGATCCCGCTCTCTCTAGGTTATTTGTTTTTTGGATATTGAGTTGTATGAGCTGTTTGTATATTTTGGATATTAACCCCCTGTTGGTTGCATCATTTGCAAATATTTTCTCCCATTCTTTAGGTTGTCTTTTTTTTAGATGGTTTCCTGTGCTGTGTGAAAGTTTTTAAATTTAATTAGGCCGCATTTGTTTATTTCTGCTTTTGTTTCTCTTGACTTCAGAGACCGGGCCAAGAAAATACTGCTACAATTTATGTCAGAGTGTTGTGCATATGTTCTCTTCTAGGAGTTGTATGCTTTCCATTCTTACATTTAGGTCTTTCGACCATTTTGGGTTTATTTTTGTACATGGCACGAGGGAATGTTCTAATCACGTGGCTGTCCAGTATTCTTAGCACCACTTGTTGAAGAAACTGTCTTTTCTGCATTGTATATTCTGGCCTCTTTTGTCGTAGGTTAATTGACTGTATGTGTAGGGGTTTATTTCTGAGCTCTCTATTCTGGTCCATTGATCTATATGTCTGTTTTTGTGCACATACCATGCTGTTTTGATTACTGTAGCTTTGTTGTCTGATGTCTGGGAAGGTTATAACTCCAGCTTTCTTCTTTTCTCTCAAGATTGCTTTGGAAATTTGAGGTCTTTTGTGGTTCTATATGAATTTAAAGATTATTTGTTGTGGTTCTGTGAAAAATGTCAAGGGTATTTTGATAGGAATTGCACTAAATCTATAGATTGCTTTCAGTAGTATGACCATTTTAACAATATTAATTCTTCCAATCCAAGAGCATAGGATATCTTTCCATTTCTTTGTATCATCTTCAATTTCTTTCATCAGTGTTTTATAGTTTTCAGAGTATAGGTGTTTCACTTCCATGGTTAAGTTTACTCCTAGGTATTTTATTCTTTTTGGTGTGTTTTAAACAGGATTTTTTTTTTACTTTCTCTTTCTGATAATTTATTATTAGTGTATAAAAACACAGATTTCTGTATATTAATCTTGTATCCTACACCCTTGCTGAATTCATTTATTCTAGTAGATTTTTGTTAGAGACTTTAGAGTTCTCCATATAAAGTATTATGTCAACTACAAATACTGACAGTTTTACCTCTTCCTTTCCGATTTGGATAACTTTTATTTCTTTTACTGTCTGATTGCTGTGACTAAGACTTCTTATACTATGTTTAATGAAGTGGTGAGAGTAGAAATCCTTGTCTTGTTTCTAAGTATAGCAGGAATACTTTAAGCTTTTTCACCTTTAAGTATGATGTTGGCTGTGGGTTTGTCAAAAACGGCCTTTATATGTTGAGATTTGTTCCCTCTATACCCACCTTGGTGAGAGTTTTTATCATGAATAGATGTTGAATTTTGTCAAATGCTTTTTCTGCATCTATTGAGATGATCAGGTGGTTTTTGTCTTTCCTTTTGTTAATGTGGTGTATCACATTGATTTGCCTTATGGGGATTCCCTTGGATATGACTTTTTCTCTTGCTGCTTTTAGAATTCTCTATCTTTAACTTTTGCCATTTTAATTATGTCTTGGTATAGGTCTATTTGGGTTCATCTTGATTGGGACCTCTGTGCTTCCTATACCTAGATATTTATTTCCTTCTTTAGGTGGGGAAGTTTTCAGCCATAACTTCTTCAATCAGTTTTTCAAAACCCTTCTTTCTCTCTTTTCCTTCTGGAACCCCTATAATGCAGATGTTGGCACATTTGATGTTATACCAGAGATCTCATATGTTGTACTCATATTGTTTCATTTGTTTGTCTGCTGTTCTGATTGGACGATTTCCATTATTATTCTATCTTCCCGATCACTTATGCATTCTTCTGTGTCATTTAGTATGCTATTCATTGTTCCTAGTATGCTTTTTATCTCAGATATTGAATTATCTATTTTTGTTTGCTGCTGCTTTATAATTTCTAGTTCCTCGTGAAAATGATCTGTGTTTAGATCAATCTTCTTCCCTAATTCAGTTAGCCATATTATTACCAATATTTTGAATTTTCTGTCTGGTAAATTGCCTATTTCTGTTTCATTATTTTTTCAGAGGTTTTCTCTTGCTCTTTCAAATTAAGCTTAGTTCCTTTCCCTTTTCATTTTATTTAACTTTCTCTGTCTCTACGAATTTAGGTGAAATAGTTACCTACTTTGGTCTTGAAGGGGTGTTCTTATGTGGGAGTGTACCTATGTAAACTGCATGTTCAGTGTTCAGTGCCTTGGTGATAGGGCTGAATTTGATGTGGATGCCAGTTATGTCTTTCCTCAGGGAGTGCTGGCAGCTATTGCCTTGGTAGGGGATGTGGCTGGTGATAGAAGAGCTACAGTCTGAGAAGGGTGTGAGGTGGGACTTCCTTTCTGCTCAGTGGCCATCACTGCCCTGTCAGGGGTGTGGGTCTCCTCCCAAGTTGCTAGAATAGAAGACCTGAGAGTTGGGCTCAAGCTAGCTCTGTTCGCTTTAATTGTGTGTTTTTCCTTCTCCCCACACTGGGACCTTTGCCCCAAAGGAGGGGAGTGCTGAAGCAAGGAGAGCTTGTGTGCTTACAGAGGTCCAGTGCTCTACCTGTATAGGCATCCGGGGCTCTGCTCAGACAAAGCCCATGGTGGCATTTTTCCCCTGCTGTGGCCACCCCAGATCTAGTGCTAGACTATGGCAGGAAGTGGGCAGGGCCAGAGCGTTCACTTGGCTTGGGCTAGGGACCTTTCTCCGCCATGCCTGGGGGCAAACCAGCACCTGCACACTCCTCAGGAGTGGAGTCTAGACTTCTCCAGTCTATCTGTCCCAGTGCTTTTCCAATTAGCCAAACGGGCTTGTCTCCTACACATAGGACCCCAGGACTGGGATACCCAGTCTGTGGCTTGACCCACTCACTACCCAGGGTGACTGTCTGCCTGTGCAATCTCCCTTTTCCTCTTGGTCCCCTCCCAGGGGCACAGATCCTGACCCAATGCTTCTCTTCCCATCCTACCCAAATACATGTGTATCTTTCTTGCAGCATTGGTTTTTTTTTTTTAATTTTATTTATTTATTTATTCATTTTTGTCCATGGGATCTTAATTCCCGGACCAGGGATCGAATCCATGCCCCCTGCCTTAGAAGCACAGAGTCTTAACCACTGAACCACCAGGGAAGTCCCCTCAGCATTGGTTTTATAGGAGTCTTTCTAACAGTTTCCAGTTAGTTTTCCATGGGAATTGTTCCAAGTGTAGATATATTTTTGAGGTGTCTCTGGGGGGAGATAAGCTCCGTATCATCCACCATCTTGATCTCCCTTCTTGCTAATTTCTTTTTATTCGACTACATAAAGATAACATAGAACCTCTCTTTTGTGACAGTAGTTAGAGGAATCAGTTGTTTGAACACACTCCTTGTTCTTCCCAATACAACTAAGCCATCATCATAGAATATCCTGCAATTTTCTACATCAGGAGACCAGATATTCAATTCATAACATTTAAAGTGTACAATATTAGTCAGTAAAAGAATCCCAAATCAAAAACAGTAAGGAAAATTTGAATCTCTCTGAGAGTCCAGAAGAGGGTGGACTCCAGACAAGGTATAATCAAAGTTCAGCTCCCTTTCTCCACAGTTCTCTTGTCCCTACCCTTAACTGTATGCATGCTTTCTCCTCTGGATGACTTCTCAATAACAGCCAATATGGCTTTTTGCAACAGACGACTCTTCCTTATACACCCAACAAGAGAAAAAAAAGCCTCTCCCCTACCCACAAAATAAAATTTCTTCCCCAAGAATTTAGATGAGCCTTGTTAGGCCATGTTGCGTCAGTTGGGCCATAGGAATGCTGTGTGCTGATTGGCTGAAGATTGGCTTCCTGAATCAATTACTAGCAAGTAGGATGAGATTACCAAGATGGACTTTGTGAGTCTAGGCTTTAAAATAATCAAGATTCAGCTATGGAGTTGGAAACACTTCTCCTGATTCTCTTGGACAGTGTAGAAGAGCATTGTCTTTCTACAGCAAAGGAGAACTGTCTTAGGAAAAAGAGAAAACAATCTTGGGTAGCCAATCAATGTGTTCAATATTGAGTGGTAGGGCTAGACTGAGCCTGGGGAATGGTGATGGTTATAAAAAAAAAAAAAAAAAAAAAAGGAAAAAGCCCTAGAGACTGTTATCTGGACTGTCAGAAACCCATTCGTACCTAACCCAGATTTTTGCAAAGGGAAAACAGATTTTGTATAATGCTGTATTAAGCCCATCCAGCTTGGCCCATATCCAACAATGGCCCATAGGATCAAAGGCCAATTTTAGAGGCCTTTGTGCTTCTATAAAACACAAATGTGCTGCATTCCTGATTAGCATATGAATCTGTTGTTGCCATGGCAAGTATGATGTTGTATATTGTATGCTATCACTTTAGAACAGGATCTAGAAAACTAAAGGTCCTGGGATAGGAAATGAAAGCCTTCTTGGTAATAAGACCAAATGGAATTATAACTTGGGCATCAAAACTCTGAGAAACATTTCTGCAAAATGAGAGGATATTGCTTTTTAAAGAGACATTCTTAAATTTCAGTTAAATGAGACTATACTTCACTTATGATTTATCCTTACTTCCAAATGGTTTTGAAGTACCTTTAACATTTAAACTCATAAAATAGGGCAGTTAGAAAACAACTAGGAAAGAGAAGGAAGGAAGGCTGAAGGAAATGGAAGACAGTGAGAGAAATGTTGGGTGATGTTTGGTTATATACTCATGTTAGTATTGAAACTTCCCTATTAGCCTGCTGTGTTTATTCTACCACTTGCCTAAAGAAGGTCAGGACGCTGGGTTTTGGAGATACTTCAGCCTCTCTAAATTAAGTGCAAAGGAGGTGGTGGGACAAACTTCTAGGCAGGGTGTTATCAGTAGCTAAGGATCTGAGCACAGAGGGTCCCTTTTCCTCTGGGTGTTACCAATCCAAAGGCTTTGCACTGTGTCTGATTCAGTCATACTTACTCTCTATTCCAGCCTGTGAGTAATTATCTCTTGTTCTATGTCTGACCCAGGGAGGGAAAGGTCATATGCAGGAGTCAAAACGTCTGGCTATTGTCAATTATCCCAGAATCTCCATGCAATGCGTGTATCAAACTCTTCCGTGTTTGAAACATCCTTGCAGCCATGCATCCTTTCTAAACAATACCCTCCATCATGTACTTTGAATTATGGATCCATTCTTCAAGAAGATACTGTTTGTCTCCCTTCTTTCAAGAATTCATCATAATTGCTGGTCCATAGAGTACAGTACTTTTTATGTTCTACTGGAATTATGAGTTTATTAAGTATCTTTTCAATCATTTTTAGGGTTCAAGGCAAGAGGGGAAAGCTGCAGCAGGTACTCATTCTGCCATTTTGAATTGAAAGTATTATGCCTACAGTGACATGAAAAACAAATACAGAATTAAATGGTTGTAGAAATTGTTTTTCGAACATACTGTTCCTGTATGAGAATCAGACACATGTCCTTTTTCTCCATTTCCAAAATCACAATATGTGATTGGTCGTAACAAGGCCTGTGGTAGGCTGATGATATGTAAAGAATAGAGCTTGAAAGTACGAATGTGCAGCTAGAATCTGTGTGGTAGATAGAGTCCCTTCAGTGTTGTGGTTCCTTCCCCCAGCCTAATGGTATAAACTGCCACAGCTCACGGGTCTAGGTTCCTATGTCTTAAAGGATCGCCATTGTTTCTTGTGGACTGTCAAGATCATTGAACTTTGGAACTAGGAAGGCTACTAAGAACCTTACAGTAACTCAGCAAGATAGATGTTATCTCCACTCAGCACATCAGGACACTGAGGCTCAATGAGATTAAGTCTCAAATGCACAGAGCTAATTATAGTCACATGCTGAACTTGCCGCCCCAAAGGCAGGCTCACTAAGCCAAAGGCCTTTATTCAATGCTGCACGTAGTAAAGCATACTTTATATTGCTCCAGCTCAATATGCTGACACAAACTTCTATTGTGTCTATTCCCACCAAAAATCTCTTAATCCTACCAAGTTGTACCATATGCTGTTTTGGTAATCCAAAGATGGTCAAATATTGGCAATCTCATATGGTTCAATCTGATATATTGTCCTTTAATTGTGTAATGAGATGGAGAAATTTTTCTTTTAGAGGTCAATGTATGAATTCCTCATAGAAGTGTCTTGAGCTTGTTGGGAATTTACTTTGATAAGCCAGCTTGAAGTAGGCAGATCCTTTCCAAGAATGGGTGACAAGATTTCTAATGGAGAATCAGTTTGCACTTGAGGTGAAGCCAAATGAGGCAACAGGATGCTTACATAGAGTGAAAACTCTGGAAATGAGTGGAAGGCACTAGGAGACTTAGCACTTCCTCAAGATGATGAAAATAGATGTTTGAGGCAAACTTATCTAGATCTCAAGGATAAAGGAAGCTTCTGCTGGTATCCAAGATACTACGGTTCCATGTATTTCTTGAACAGTCAGCATCCTGAGTGAGGAACCAAAGTGTGTTTACTCATATGGTAGTGGTAGGCATTCGTTAAAAATTAACTGAACTGTCGAACAATCATCCCAATTAGACTGTCAGCATTTTGCTGGATGTCACATATGATCTAAATTTTCTGTAGTGCCTTGAGCACGTGCTGGAAACTTACAAAGCATTAATTTAAGAAGCTTAGATTCTGGTAGACTGACAATCAGCTTCAAGGCTGGTAAAGATCATCTACTAAGATATGTAAATTAACCTTTGTTCCAGGGAAAATGAAATCATAAACTAATAAACTGGTCATGTAACAGAAGGGTGCCACTCACTCTTATCGATAAACAAACATATTGGGCAGTAGCAAGATTCAGGCCCTGGGCTGTCCATCTACTATGTCATTTAAAGTACAGACTAATGCTAAGTGTAGGAAGCCTTGTTCCACAGTTGTGTGAGTGATTTCCAAGTTCTCTACCTGAGCGTGTGTGTGTGGTCTCTAATTTACGTCTTGGTCATATGTGTGTATTATCTTTCCTCAATAATGTATAAGCTTCTTAAATACAGATGCAGAGTTTTCCATTTCTTTAATATTTTCTCTCTGGTGTATTTCCTTGTGATTACTAATATTTTAATAATAAATAACTGAAGTTTAATCTTATTCTATATGAATTAGAAAAACAAGGGAAAGAGTTTATAACTAATTTTTAAATATTCTTAAATATTCTAAATTTTTAACTACATTATACTAGAAAATAATGAATTGAGGAATCTCAATATTAAATCCCTCATTAAGAGCATATTTAAACATGCCTTTGTCTTATATTTAAGATAATGAATCATCTGTATTACTATCATTACTGTCATCATACAGGGGTAATATGATATTTAGTGACTATTAGAAATCTCAATTTAGGAAAAACATTTTGAAGAAAAAAACCACTGCGATTAAATAATTTATTATCATTGCTAAGATGAACACATATACTTGATACTCAATTTTATGCAGAACTTTAAAAAAATAGTTTTAATACAGTATCAAAATCTACACAAGTATTTTGTCAAAAGACCAGTGTTCCTTGTATTAGCTTCTGCAGGCTCTACTGCAGGCACAGAAACTTGTTTTAAATGTCTTCAGAGTGTAGGAATACAACAATTTAAAGATGAAAGCTTTTCAAGAGAAGGTGTAAATATAGCAATTTTCTTTTATAGAGTAATAATATTCTTAAAATATATAACATTATTTTAAAAGAAAAGCTTAAATGATAACCCAATTACAATAATTAGAGAGAGAAAATTCTATAGCAAATTAATTCATAAATATTTTCTGAGACCAGAGGGCTGCTTTTTCATCACAGTAACATTCAAAAAAGTGTAACAATTCCTTCACGAATGACAAATAATACATGTCTAATGAGCCTGTTTAAAAACAAGAGCAACAACAGAATATCTGCTATGAATCAAATCAGTAATTTAGAAGAAATCTGGGAATTGTTGCATTCCTACTTTTATAATCTTAAACTACAATATAAACTTAGCATTCGGTCACAGGCCTCTTGCACATTCATACAAGAAACTATCGTTGCATTTGGATAAACACAAAATACCTATCATAGCATTTCCAATACACACAGTCTGTTATATATATATATATATATATACACACACACACACACACACATATATATATATATATATATATATATACACCAAAAATAAGGAAAACTAAGCAAAGCTAGCACACCTCCTTTTCAAACCTCAAGCAATCTGAACAAGAGCTTTTAGCTTCAATAATGAAGGACATGCGTCAGTTTCATAAAATGTTACATAGCTGCTGTAGGCTAAGAAAGCTTTTTTCATAAATGCAGTGCAATATTTTAAAGTTTACAGAAAGTTTATTAAGTATAACAGCATGTCTAGAAACTAAATTGTAGAAATTGACATCTCACAGCTGGAAACACTTAGAAAAATTGTTTGCTTGTTCTTTAATTGAAACTGTTAATATTAACATTAATGAATACACTGAAGATGGAGGTTGATATGTTCCCAAGATGTGTCTTCATGAACAATACATTAAGATGAAAAGAAAAGATATATTTACTTTGATCAACTGAAATAAATGATACTCGCTGATAAGCGCTTGACAAAGTCTTGCTACCCTCCTAGCTGATAAGGAAAATTTATGTGGTATTTTTAGCACCTCAAAAGTCAAAACAAAATCCCAGAAACCTAATCTTATCTTGCATTCAAATCAATTATGCATCAGGAACTAGTATTTTATTAACTAAAATATAATAGGTGACCAACTCTCCAACTTGGGAAGCTGGAAACCACCTCTTATCTGGAACAATATGGTAGAACACTCCCACCATTATATGCAATGATTCAATTCTATCAAAACCACAGAGGCTCTACTGGACTCTTCCAATCATGCAGGTTTCCCAATTACAATCTTCGATCTGTAGAGTCAAAAACTTTTAGTTCTAATGAAAATATTGGTACCAAAATGGTGATTTTCAAAGCTACCTTGTTTGAGATTGACTGTTGTGAACATTGAAGTGAGAGACAAAATACAACTTCAGTTATACAACTAAAGGTTTTTTAGAGGGAAAATATGTGCAATGTACAATCACTCCATGTTATTCCATGAGTCCAGGTTTGTGGAAATCCACTCTTTTCTTCTGTCTCTCTTGCAGTGGTGATGTCATGTTTGAAAGAGAGTCCTTCTCACATGGGTCCTTTGTACTGGTTTCCAGACAAATGCTGCCTAATTCCAGGACACGAACCTGCAGCATCTCCAAGTTTCCTCCATACAACCTTAAGAAAAGAAGGAAAAAAAAGTAAGCATCTTAATTGTTCTCTTCCGCAAAGACATGTGTATGTTTTTTTTTTCTTTTTTTAAGCGGGAATCTATGAGAGGGACAAAAAGGAATATAAGACAAGAGACAAAATATTCACATATTTTGTCAAACACAAACACAAAATGAAATGTGATGCAAGTTTCTAAATCACAAGAACTGCTCAACAGATGGGACTACTACACTTTGTTAGCAACCAGGGTCAGAATTAAAGAATGCTGTGCCAGCTTACACTAGCTATGAGAGTGGTTCTCAACTTAGCTGCACACTGGGAGTTACTCTCAAACAGGTATGGTCATCTATTTTTTTTTTTTTTTAAAGCTTTCAACATGATTCTAATATCTAGCCAGAATTAAGAACACATGAGCAAAAATCATCCTGGTTCCTATATTATACATCTAAAATGAGGGATACCAAAATGTTAAATAGCTAAGAACAAACGCTCCTTCATTGTCCTTAGTGGTTTAAAGTCCTGAGGTGGTAGCCTTAAGGGTCAGTGGTAGATTTCCCCTGGTTTCCCCTGCGAAATGGGGGCCTCAGTTATCATAAATCTTAGCTACCCAACAGTATGGTATCTCGGATTACCACAACAGAGAGCATACAGATGCAGGGAAAAGATAAGAATAAATTCAAGAGTCACTAAAATAGATACAATTACAATATGCTAAAAATTGGGCCATTTTAAAGGGACAGTAGCAAAAGGTGAGATTAATAATAAGTAATTGTTACTGAATTCAACAACGACATGCCAATATACTAACATTAATTAGGAGACACACACAGTAAGTCATAACCCTCTCAGAGTGTTTCACTATTAGGATTATGATCAGATTGATTAATTCCACAAAAATTTGCATTGCTCTAACATGAATACAAACCCGTTGGCTCATTAATTATTCATAGATTGTATTTCTGTTTTCTCTTTTAAAAAGAGCAGATACTCCAGGGAAGCCAAGTACTATTCACAGTACTACATAAGAATATATAGGGCTCTGTCTACCTTCATTTTGAAGCCCATGTAGCTATTAGTCTCTCTGTTTTAGCAGGTACAACTATGTGGTGGAGATATTCTGTCATATTTGAAGGGAATTGTCGTTATGGTCCTTAACTATTTGGAAAGGAATGATATAGCAATGGATGGCTCAAATTGTACCCAAGGGAGTTAGGAGAGTGTCATTTCTCAGTACACTGACTGAAGAGGCACAAATTCTGAATCAGGAAGCCAAGGTGCTATGGACTTTGCCTTTCTAGCCCTTAAATGGTACACACAATTACATCTACCCAGAACGCTTTGATGTCTTGGTTAGCAGCAGAGGATAGAGTCAAATGATCAGGGACGTAAGGCAGTAGATGATTACAACTCAAAAGTGCAACCCCTCTTCAAGAATTCAAATGTAGAATGCAATGGGCCTTAACCCTGAAATTACTATGTGGTGAAAGGAAACTCAGAGAAGGCAGAACTCTGAAATAAGCCCAAGGATACAGAATATTAAGGCGGACACAGAGTAGTGACTCATTAACTGAAAGCAGAACAGGTGGGTATCTGAGGTGGTCGCTGAGATGACCAGTCAAGTATTTCAACTGTTCTCAGGGAATTGACAAGAGCCAAACAGACAAACCTAAGATAAAACCATTACTACAAGATAGATTTACTATTTCTTAGAGGGCAGTGTATGTTCGGGGTATAGCTTGGGAAGAGAATAAAAGCACTTGGTGCTGTGAAGAAGAGTCTTTCCATTGTATAGATGTTGACAACTTATCTCCAGAAAGAATACCAGAGATGGAGATAAAACAAGTTCTATCTGAGTCTTTTAACGGCTATCACATTATGAGAAAGCTTTACATTTCTGTGACGTTACTGTAAAAGCACATAGTTCCTCTAATAGGTTTCATAATCTTACGTAAGTTTTTTCTTAGAAACTACGAAACTGTCTCTCAATCTGTATTTTTCTTTAATCTCCAATATTTGCTATGTGTTTTTGATATTGATATAATTTACCATGGTGACACAAATATTTTAAATCAACACTTTTTTCTCTTAGCTTTTAAATAGTTTCCAAATATAAGAGTGCTAATAATCAGATATGAACGACATTTTTTTCTCAAATTTCGGTGATCGAAGACAAAAGCAGACAGTGAGAAAAGATGCCCTAGAAAACTTTTGAAGGTAAATGAAGAGGACAATGAAGGATTTTTGGAAATACAGGCGAACAAAAATCAATGCAAAACTAATCAAGATCCAATTCATTAGTGGGTCTCTTCTATGACTAAGAAATAACTTTTCTAATATCTAAAAATCTTTCCTCAAAAACAGTCCTGCTGTTTCTTTACAGAAATTCTGCCATTAAGCACAATGGAGATGGTCTCCTCTGCAAGCTATTGGGTTGGCCAAAAAGTTCGGTCTGGTTTTTCTGACAGATGTTACAGAAAAACCCAAACGAACTTTTTGGGCAGCCCAATACGTTGATTTTCATTCTTGAGGAAAGAAAATGGCAGTGCCTAGATTAACTACACTTGGGAAAGTGGAAAGGGCTGGTCCTCAGAGAAAATCTGGGTATACGTCTGACTCCACTGTTCATTAGAGAACAATTTGGGCAAGTAACTTAGTTTCAGAATCTTAGTTTCTTCAAGTATAAAATGCAAATACGGGGTTCTTACCTAGGAGTTCCTAGCCCAACTGCCCATGATCTGGGGTGAAACCCAGACCTCTGAATTATGAAGGAGCCTTGTATGACTCTTTGAGAACCACTCGAGGTATGACCTTCTATGTGGTCCCTTCTAGTTTTACAATTCCTAATGTCTGTCTGAACTTCTTTAAAATTTATCTGAGGGAAATGTTCAAATTAAAAACCTTAAGGACAGGCAAAAAGCTACAGAAGATGAACAGTGATGCATTTAGGAAATTATGACATCTAGAACCAACGACCTTTTGAAAACAGACAAAAACAGATATGTAGGAAAGAAAAACAGCCACAACGCAAGCAAGCAGGAGCCTAGATGTGCTGGGGCAAGAGTGTTAAAATGCCCGTGGGACTTAATTTAACATTTACTGGATTCCAGGAACACCTTAGGGAGGTACATAAATGAGATATCTGGTCGTAATAGCCTAAAGCTGAAGGGTATTTCTAAGCCATTTTGATACCCTAATGAACAAAGACTATAGGGATAAAAGTACAGTATAAAGCCAATTCAAATCAGTGCTTAAAATAATCGGCCATGAATTTTTGCTTTTAACAAATGTCTTCCCCTGTCATATTCTACTTAGCTTTTTAACAAGCTTTGCAAATTATATTCTTGATCAAATGATATATCCAAGCATATTACTAAAAAACTAAAATTCAGTTAATCAAATCCAAACTGCAATAATGATTACATTGGCTATGCATTGTGAAAATAGCATGTCTTTCTTTTTAAACTGTTTTTCTATCATTTCATAAGGTAGATTTCTGTGTGGCTAACTATCTCTTAAGTTCATATCTATCTACCTCTTACTATTTTGAGCTTGCATCAACCACTGAGAGGTAAAGATACTGCTTGGCATGACAGGAGCACACATATCATATGCATGAAGAACTAAGCAAATATTACCTATTAAGATGGTGATTTTTTTTTCCCCAAGTATAGTTACAAATAATCTGAAGAAGGTTGTTTTCTCTTTATCACAGGTTTTTAAACATAATTAAGGAAAATTATGAAATGGAAACTGATTTATTTTATCAAAACTAGTAACATTTTAGAAAATTTACTCAAAAACTTTCACAATTCATTCTGGAACACAGAATTGGCTGATTCTCGCTTACCTGAATATTTTACAACATGATTACTGTGTTAATAAAACTGCAATAAAATTTACTAAAGCAAATCAAGGGAAGGTTGGTTTTACTTTCACATAAAAAATATAAAGGCATTTGGCCAGCATTTTAAAAAGAAGGTATTCATGAAGCAATAACTAAGCTATGATGAGGCTTTCAACACAGAATACACAATAAAGCACATTAAACTTACATTGCACATTTCTCTGACTATAGCTTTTTCTGTCTCACTAAGGTCATGTTCATACTCTTTACCCTGTTGACGATCTATAGTTTCCTGAACATCCAAGACCTGGATTTGTTGAAAAAGAAAAGCAAATTTCACATGGAAAAAAAACTTGTTAGTTATGAATAAAAATCAATCATCAAGGAGCTCCACTTTGTAAAAACCTTTAGTTTTCTCCATGTCTGCATATCAGAGTGGATTAGCATATGGCAAAATCTTTTAAAAGAGTTGATTGTTCTGAAAGCTATCTATCTGAATCCTCCTTGATTTTCAAATGGCCATTAAGAGAAATCTATTGCATCACTAATAGTCAATTGAATTCATTAATGATTAGATGCATTTAGTTAATTTGGTCATTAAGATAAACGACTGTCAACCATTTGGAGACAGTCAATAATTCTTGCTCCATTGTAAAGACTGGCATGTAATTAATTAATTATATTGCTCACCAGTCCAAATGATATGTAGACACGGCCTATAGAAAAAAATGACTAAAAAAGATAATAGTCACAGCTGAAACTGGTCAGAACCCAGGAATATGTAGCATAAGAACCTTTGTTAACATTAACACTAGTGACCTCACAGTTCCTGCCTGGACGTGTTTCCGGTGCCTAGGAAAGGACTGTGGACACAGCTCTTTGACAGAAACAAAGAGAGGCAATGGCTCCCCAGTTGTGAAAATATTTGAGCAACACTAAATATTTTTCATTTTTTCATCTGGGAATGAGATGCTTTTAAACAATTTTAGGTTCTACTTCTTTAAATTATCACTAAATGGATTGAGAATACAATTCTGTTCAAAATGTCTTTAAAATTTTCATGTCAATACTTTCTGTAGTAAAAAAGGGCAAAACTTTGGCTTTGAGTGCTGTTTATTTTTCTCTACATCAGCTTATAAATCAAATCATTGATGTAGCATAAAAAAAAAAAATGCTTTTTCTAAAAGCTCCGGTAGAATCCACACTGAACTGTTAACACTGCTGAACTCCCTGGTTCTGTTGTGGTCAGGGTCAGTGCTGATAGCCACACCTAAAGGTGTCACTTGAGAATTTGCACCAATGAACGGGCGGACCAAAAGAAATAACTTAGGCCCGAAGTGGGACCTTCATGTCGAGTTCATGGATACTGAGACTACAACGATATTTATCCGAGTTCAAATCTATAATAATCTCACAAACTACTTTCTCATTAACTCAAAACTTCTGGCCATTATTACTCTGTAGGTACTACTTCTTTAAAGAAGGATATGACAGTGGTAAGTGAAAGCCTCACCCTGGTACTCAACTCATATTAGAGTCAGTTCACATTTTTTTTTATACTTCGAGGAAATCACTGACGATGCTCAGTGAATATTCATAGAAAACTTACTTACGGAACTCCTGGAACGAGCTCATTTGCCTACAGATTCGATTTATAATGTACCTCAGAGAAGTGTACTTAAATTCAGTTAATTTCTACTAAATGAAGCGAAGCTCCAGTTAACAGTTAGGAATTTTAAAGCAAGAAGAATGTGGTGTTATCACAAGTGGGCTAACTCCTCACACAGACTTACAGCAATGCTTTCCCCACAGCTATGACCATGGAGTTTATTAAAGCCTAGACATTTTCAAAAACTTATCAGAACATGAGAAAAGGAGCCATTGTCCTGACTATTCCTTTCAGAACAGAACACTCTTATGATATAAATCAGCTCTAGAGTGGTAGCTTTTAAAAACAAAACATGTTGAGTGGCTACATTTCTTTTTTTACACTGAGATGTTCTGAAGATGCATTTCCCAGAGGCTATGTTTGCACATATTTCTGTTTCAACTCATGGAAGAGAATGTGTATTCTATATTCAAGAGCTTCCAGTTACCCAATCAAGACGCTTCAGTTGCTTGGCATTACCCATCAGCCAAGTGAGGACACTCAACGTGTTCTGATTATAACATAGTATCTTCCTCTCGAGATAAAATTTTAGATGAAAATTAGAGACTGAATTCAGAGAAAATTGAATAGCTCTTCCTTGCCCTCCCCTTCCTTTTAGGCCATACTAACACAGCTGCATCGAGAAATTTGGGAATGATGGCAGTGTGACCCACTGCACTGATCTGATTCCAACTGCACTTGCCATTGAATAAGGCAATAGGCTGAAACAGGTTTCAAACAGCTTGGAAAGCAGGGCAGCGTGTTGCCTTTGGAGTATGTGCAGATACTAATACTACAGGATTGAAGCCACTCCTTCATTTTCCCATTTCGAAAATGCTTTTCAGATCGCTAGTGCCTCATTTACACTAAAGTAACAGCTTCTTTAGCATGCTGTTTGTACCAAACAGTATCCAAATGCTGTCGCAGAGAGCAAGCCAGCTGATAAACCAGCAGCCCAGACACAGGGCAGTGCCCAACCAGTATGTGCTTGAGAGAAGCAAACTCACTTCATCTAAGTTACAGCAAAATATAACAAGGGAGCTAAACCGACTGCTAAAACAATCATCCTCAAGTCAAGTAAATATTCTAAAGTTCTCATCTACTTCTTTGCTTTCTGCATGCCAAGGAAAGTGTGGTCCCCTTCACAAGAGCGCATCATCAGGCTGTTGATAAGTCATTCTGAAACCAAAACAATTTTAGAAAAGTCATTGAAACCCATGTGGCAAAAGCAGGACTGAAGCACTCTGCTTACTTTATGGCTCAGAAAGGTTTGACCAAGGCAACATGTTAGGAATTATAGATAATTTGGAGGACAGTGTTTTACACTTTGGAACTGATGAAACTTCAAGGAACTGTCTCAGTTTTTAAGATGATTTTTATTGCCTGCCGTTTCTTCTCAGAGGGGTAAATATTTACACTGCTTATTATTACTTATTGGAAAGCTCATTACTGGTAAAGAAAAATAAATGATAAATTTCATCCAAATCTTTTTTTAAGTCATTGCTGAAGCTGAAGTATAAGCAAAAAATAAAATATCTTCATGAATAAGACCATATATCTATTTTCTAATACTCTATAAAGAAGCATTAAAGCATTAACTAGAGTTTGAAGACTTAATTTCTATTTAATGGTGAACAGAGTAGGTTTTTGTTCATTTGAAAACTTTCAGTAAGTTGCACAACGTACTTCAGTTGCAAAAAGAAAGAAAAATATGGTCTCTTTCCTTATTCTGGCCAACTATTAACTTCCTATATTTGAAGACATCCATGCTACAAACATTGCACAGAAAATACCTGTAACAGTATTTTACACATATGGATATACATGCACATCAGACTTCAACTTCGATGCAGATAGATACGAATCACATTACTCAAAACAAAATGATAAAACTAAAGATTCAATTCAACCATAAGTATTCAAACCCACTATTAGTTTAAAAAAATTAAAATCATACTTTAAAACTTAAGATTAAAAAAAAAAAAAGTTACACCATAAGGGCTCAAAAAATAAAGTATCTATGGTTAAAACAAGACCGTGAGGATTACCAGACCATAGCGAACAAGCCACAACACAACTGAAGAACTGGATAAATGGCTGTACACAGTTGGTTACCTTAAGAGAGTGTACCACGGGTTCAGGCTGCTGAGAAGGTGTGGTATGTCCACTGAAGCTAGCTGGAGAGTTGGGGGAACTGTTATTCCCATCAGCCCCTGATGACAACCTAAAAGAACCCTTAGTAGAAAATCAACAACTTTGTTACTAAAACAAAGGTCGTTTATAACTGCAGAGATGTCATTCAATATTCAGTTTCACTGCCAAACAAGAATTAGCCATTTTGTTAATTTTTTCTAGCCTGTCCAAAGATGCTATCAACCTGTTAATTGGAAAACACTTGCTGCTTGACCAGCAAAAAAAAAAAATGTAACCAAGAGCCATCTCTATCCATTTCCAGATGTCACTTCTGATTTACCGAAGAGAGCAGTGCCCCCTAAGGAATGCCCATTAAGAACATTTCAAGAATGATTTTTGAAACTTAAAGATACTCAAGAGTAGGGAATTTGTGAGTTAACTCCACAGCTGAGTTAAACATGCTCACTCAGCAAGACAAATGCCATATTCCATATGTCTCAGAAAATGCAGACACATCACCATTTCTCAAATGCATATTGCTGCATTCGAGAAATGGTGTCCCTTATAAAACCCTTCTTTGAGGGAAAGACCTATGGTGGAACATTTCCCAAAGAGATTTAACCATATTCAACAGTTTCTTCAAGAATTCTCTCATTTTACGAACTTTTAAAAACTGAAAAACAAAACAGATCACAAATTACATATTTGTAGTTTAGTGACTCTTCAGCTGAACTGCTGAGAAGTCAGAACCTGGGCATTATTAATTTGACCTGTGAGAGTCACAGTCACCCCATACAGGAACTGAGAAAAAGTTAAAAACGTCACTTTTTCTAGGGGTTCCTTGGGAAAAAGACTAATGGATCAGGAAAGAAAAAGAACAGCAGTGATCTATCCTCCTAACAAAAACAGTGTAATGGGAATTGCCCAAACCTGTTTTTAGGGCCTGAGAAATTTTAATTTCTGCCCATCAACAAATCTACAGATTTTTTTCATACTTCATAGATTAATAACTGTTCCCTTTAACTTGATCCTATGAATCTAACCCCCCGAGAAGGAGCCACGGAAGGTGCATCATGTGTGAAATCATGAAAGGAAGAAACAACAGTGATCTGGGACGTTAATTTTCCAGCACCTACAGGAGAGCTTCTATGTTGTGCATTTTGGGGACGGGAGGGAGAAGCTGAGCACAGGTTATAGGTATGGGTTTTACACAAACAACACTATTTGTAGAGAAATTAACTCTTCCCTTTGACTTTTACAAAGGTGATTATTTATATGCAACTTGGAAAATGTCTCTTCCCTTGTCACTGTCCTTTCTTCCTATGTCCTTGAAGGCTATCCTTGCGACCTCACAAGCCAACTAAGGCCATGTTCTTTTCCTAATGCAATCAGGTCAGGTCCTGCCCCCGCCCTCACTAGCCAACAGGGAGAGGAAGGCATGGAATCTGACATTTAGGTGACCTCTCCAGCTTCTGTCTGCCGTTGCAACTAATGATGAAATTAACAGCAGGTGATGAACAGAACATACAATTATTATAGCCCCAACCCCCCTCTGGGAAAAAAATGTTTATAATATTTGTTTTGCTGTATTTGTAATTCGGATCGAATCAGACATGATAGCACCCAAAACAAATAATAGAAAGGAAACTATTTGAAGTTTAAAGATGGTTAATAATAGGCACACACTCCCCCCACCAAATGTGGGCATCCTCTTCCTTTGTAGAGATCAAATATTTCCAAAGCGAAGGAGTTATAAAGGAAGCTCTTCTTCCCTGAAAAGCTCTGATCCTCTACTAGTCTCTTTCCTTACTGGTATCACCCTTATGAACTCTTTGCAAAAGGCTTCTGAGGTTATACAGAGTTCACATCAACCCTCTCATTTAGACTCCACCACTGCAGTGCTGTTTCCTCTGAGTGGTAATCTAACTTGGCAGGCAACAATTCTTCCCCGCTCTGGGATACACTCCCTTCCAGTTCTTCCTTTCAAATCCTTTTCTGCCCAGCCCTTCTGTTTCAAAGGTTCCCTTCCCAGACCTGGCAAAATGGTAGACACGTCAAATTCTAGCTTGCTATTCCTTGGGCACGGGACCTCTATCTTTCAGGGTATTTTGGTTTAAGAGAATTTCTGAAATCAATGATAAGTAGCTTCCCTAAACAAAATCCTCTGGGCAATTAAGCATTGTTTAAATTTAAGGAGAGTCCTATTTAGAAAAACATACTCTTTTATTAAAGAAGTTTCATCATCATCATGAAGGCTACAATGGAAACTACCCAGTGGAGAAAAACTTATCATTCAGGGATTAAAGTTCTACTTCAAACTTGCTTTGCGAGCCATGGACTGGTAATTACTAGAAAGGTCAAGATTTATAATTGTATGTAGTTTTTGTGAAGCCGCAAAGGTTACTGAATGCTGGTTAAGTTGTACACTAACAGGTGCTAAAGAGTTTTCTAGATTATAACAGAAACAAGCACCTCATTCTATCACATCTTATTTAGTTACTGTGAAATAAAAGGTTAGATTTCTATGTGCTTATTAGTAGAATCAGACCAATACCTGGAGTTTTCTCTGGGCTCCATCAGTACATATTCTCCATCGAATAATACATTTTTCACTGAAGTATTTTTTAAAATATGCTACTGGGTGAAATACTAGCACAACAAATAATTTTAAACAGTCCCTTGGAGTTTATTTCAATAAGATTTAGCCTGTTTATTTAAATTGTATCTTGGCTGGCTCAGGAGACAGGGAATTTAAAAAGAAAAAAATCTTACTAAAATTGGAAATGTGACTGCCAGCTTCGGGGTTGCTTATTTTCAGGCTACACATGATCACACAGTGCATGCACCACCTCTTGGGTCAGCAGTCAGTTTGAAAGGGCAAGGAATAATTTTCTGGGCTGGTCGTGAGACATCTGATGGTGTCTAACAATTCATTTCCATGGCCACTGACCTTTAAACTCCTTTTCAAAAAAGGTGCAGGTACTTTCCTCCTCCTCCAGTGTTTGGGGTTATTCAACTTTCACCCCCAGGTTCAGGGAAAAAAAAAAAAAACACTGAAGGCGACCATTTAGGAGGTGAAATAGACTCTACTCCCGCCTTCCCTCCCCTGATTTGGACACACAGTGACTTTGTTTCCTGTGTACAGACTTATTCTCTCCCCCCCCCAGTACGACTTTTCCTCTAGCAACAGAAGCCATCCGGTTATGCACAAGCAAATCAGCAGCTGACTCATCTTCACTCACCGGGAGAGTGGGCAGGCATCGTCCTATTCCTCGGCACCCTTGCCACCACTGCAAGACCCGCCGGGCTCTGGGCCCCCAGCCTTTCTCCATATTTGAGCTGTTTCTAGTTGGAGGTTGCCTTCTATTCTGGGTGGCCTTATATTTGGAACAATATAGTACAATCACTCAGAAAAATACTGTTTCCCAAGTCTCAAGAAAGCAGATAGAACAAGAAGCTTAATGAAATGAACCACAATGACCACAATGGCAAGCTGTAACATGCACCTCTAACTAGGGAAAAAATTAAAATAAAAACTCACTGAAGTCCTGTATGTGACAGCTAATACTGATTTTTTTTTTTTTTTTTTACAAGTTTTGGGCAAAGGTATAACTAATTCTCAAGCTATCAAAAAGAGACAGATGATAATGCCAAAATTCCAGATGAAAAAAAAAAGGAAGCTATTTATACAACTTAATTTTGTTGGTTTTATTTGTGAGAAACAGAATTAACATAAATCTTACAAGTATTTAAAACTGCAACTTAGAAATTATTTAAATGCAGTTGGGAGCACTCTGACCTTATGTTAAGAAACACAAGTTGGGTAGATATATTCAACACTCGGAAAAACTGACACTGCATCAAATTCTCAGCAAAATTTCTGCACACTGAAGAGTATATAATGAACCAAGAGATCACCATTGCATTAAAATAACTTTTAAATGGGACATATACACAATTATCAACATTTCTATTCATTGGTTAATTCCCAAATTTCTGTACTGGTTGGAACTAGAGACATCACAACTGACATAAAAAGAAAATACAAAATTTTTTTTTCCCTGAATTTCAGGTTTTTTCCATGACCAAACTGTGTAATTTTATTAAAATGATCAGAAGCAAAATGAACTAATTTGAACATAATTTCTTTTCCCTGCCAACTTTCACTAAGACCTGTATCTAAGAATGCTATATCCTAAGGAATAAGAAACAATTTTTAAAATATAGAAAATTCGCAAATACAGTCCAAAAATTCCAGTGTCCAAATGTTTAAGTTAATTTTAGGAGATTGAAAATGAGAATATAATTTTTTAGTTCTCATTAATCTATTATCCTAGAAGTATGTGCTTTACGGTGAATAGCACTGGTCTAATTTTGACTTTTCTCTAACTTTTGGAGGCTGAACCATAAAGGAAATGTACCATCGTCTTAAGCAAAGTAAAAAAGGGGAGCAATCTTGACCAGCAGTTGGTACTCACAAAACTTTTTCCTGACTCTACAAAATCAATACCAGTTACCTGTTAAATAAGTAAGTCACACATATTCCTCACATATAACAGAGAAAATTATATATTTACACTTGGACCATAATGATCATTTCATCAAAGCAACACTGATTTAAACTTTGCTCTTTTAGTAATCATTTCATATGTCAGTGTCTAATTTATTTCCATCATCAAAAGAGTTATATCCAATAATTTATAATATGGTTGATGGCTTAAAATTCACCTCCCATCCCAATCTGCATAGTTCTGTTTCTGAGATGATCATTAACAACTAATGCAGATTTTTTACAAGTGAGTTCTATCTTCTAAATTTGGTTCTCTCCAAGTCTTACGCATCTCTCAGATCTCATGTTTTTTGGATTCAACAACCAAGTAAAACATAAAAACTTCTTTCATTCTTCCTTAGTGTGTAGCGAGATTAAATCCCAATGCCTCTCCACTGTAACAAAGCTTATTATCATAACCATGAAATCTAAGGTAACATCTATAACCATTTAGAGCCCTGCTGAAAAGAGCAGTCATTTATTTTCCCACTTTCAGAAAGTTGATACAACATGCAATAGCTACGCCTTTCAGTATCTTGTAACAGGTTCTTTTTAAACATATTAAATATAGATTATACAGTATTATTAATCTCATAAGAGGGGGTGATATATGGGCCAGATTTTTTATGGAAGAATAAACTACTTGATGATATCATTTTAAAGGAATAGGTCCTCTTTTAGAATCAGGATTATTGATTTTCTACTCACGTCAGCAATTTTCTTGTTTTAATTCAGGTCAAGGAAAAATGTGTCCAGACCAGCCATCATTTTTGACCTTCGAGTAAAATATATCTGAATAATACTTATATACTAATGAAGGCTTAGCTCTCTGCTAGCTCTACCATTGTCAATCATGACATTTTTTGAAGACAGCTTCATAAAACATAAGCCTTCAATAACTCAGTGGTTGGAGTTATTTCTGGCAACTTCAGAGCCTGAAGTGGGGAAACCCAGATTCCAGCCATCAATTGGGAGAACAGTTCCCAACAACCTTAAGAAAGTCACTTCCTATTCTCTGAGGAATTCTATTTTGCTTTGTTTTCTGGAGTTTTCCAAAAATCCAGAATCATTTAAAAAAAAAAAAGAAGCATGTGTGAATGACCCTACTACTCCAGTAGAAATCTGTGTACTCATCAGCTACTTTATATACAGTTACTTAGAGTAATCTGCAAATTACCTAGTACTCTGCAAATTATTTTACTTTGCTATATAGCAAAGTAATGCTCTGCATCAAGACTGTGTGGGAGGTGACTTACAGATCACTGTGTGCTAAGTACTCATTATAGAAATCACAAATTCTAATACTCTAAGCAAACACCATAGATAAGGAAATAAAAGCACACCTCAACATAACATAGGCCATATATGATAAGCCCACAGCTAACATCATGCCCAATGGTTGAAAGCTAAAAGCACTTCCCCTAAGCCGAGAAACAAGACAAGGATGTCCTCTCTTGCCAGTTTTATTCAACATGGTGTTGGAAGTCCCAGTCATAGCAATCAGACAAGAAATAAAAGGAATACAAGTTGGAAAGGAAGAAGTAAAAGTGTCACTGTTTGCAGATGACATGATACATACAGAGAAAATCCTAAACACACCACCAAAAAACTACTAAAGCTCATCAGTAAATTCAGGAGAGTTGCAGGATACAAGATTAATACACAGAAATCTGTTGCTTTTCTATACACTGATAATGAACTATCAGAAAGAGAAAGCAAGAAAACAATCCCATTTAAAATTGCATCAAAAAGAATAAAATACCCAGGAATAAACTTAACCAAGGAGGTGAAAGACCTATGCTCTGAAAAGTATAAAACTCTGATGAAGGAAATTGAAGATGATACAAATAAACGGAGAGAGATCCTGTGTTCATGGACTGGAAAAAATAATACTGTTAAAATGTCCACGCTACCCAAAGCAATCTACAGTCAATGCAGTCCCTATCAAAATACCTGTGACATTTTTCACAGAACTAGAACAAATAACCCTAAAATTTATATGGAATCACAAATTACCCCGAATAGCCAAAGCAATCCTGACAAAAAAGAACAAAGCTGGAGGTATCATGCTCCTTGAATTCAAACTATACTACAAAGCCACGATAATCAAAACAGTATGGTACTGGCACAAAAAAAGACACATAGATCAATGGAACAGTACAGAGAGCCCAGAAGTAAACCCATGCACTTATGGTCAATCAAGCTATGACAAAGGACTTAACAGTACACAATGGGAAAAAGACAGTCTCTTCAATAAGTGGTGCTGGGAAAACTGAACAGCTACATGTGAAACAATCAAATTAGAACATTCCTTCACACCATATACAAAAATAAACTCAAAATGGATTGAAAGCCTAAATGTAAGACCAAAAACCATAAAACTAGATGAAAACATAGGCAGAACACTCTTTGACATGAATTGTAGCAATACTTTTCTGGATCTGTCTCCTAAGGCAAAGGAAACAAAAGCAAACAAACAAATGTGACCTAATAAACTTAAAAGCTTTTGCACAACAAAGGAAACCACTGACAAAAACGAAAAGACAACGTACTTAATGGGAAAAAATACTTGCAAATGATATGACCAATAAGGGGTTAATATTCAAAATATATAAAACAGCTCATAAAACTCAATATAAAAAAAAAAACCTGATTAAAAAATAGAACACCTGAATAGATATTTTTCCAAAGAAGACATACCGATGGCTAACAAGCACATGAAAAGATGCTCAACACCACTAATCATCAGAGAAATGCAAATCAAAAGCACAAAGAGGTCAACACCCTCACACCTGTTAGAATGGCTATCATCAAAAAGACCACAAATAACAAACGTTGGCAAGAATGTGGAGAAAAGGGAACCACTGTACACTGTTGGTGGGAATGTAAATTGATGCAGCCACTATGGACAATGGTATGGAGGTTCTTCAAAAAACTAAAAACCGAACTACCATACGATCCAGGAATTCCACTACTGAGTATATATCTGAAGAAAACAAAAACACAAATTCAGACAGATACACACGCCCCAGTGTTCACAGCAGCATTATTTACAATAGCCAAGATACGGAAGCAACCTAAGTGTCAACTGATAGATGAATGGATAAAAAAGATGTGGTGTATATATATACACACAAACACACACACACAATGTAATACTACTCAGCCATAAAAAAGAATTAAATTTTTACATTTGCAAGAACATGGATGGGCTGGAGGGTATTATGCTTAGTGAAATAAGTCAGAAAGAGAAAGAAAAATACTGTATGTTACCATTTATATGAGAAATCTAAAAAATAAAACAAAGGAATGAATATAACAAAACAGAAACAGACTCATGGATCTAGAGAACCAACAAGGGGTTATCAGGGAGAAGAGGGAAGTGGGGAGGGGCAAGACAGGGTTAGGGAGTTAAGAGGTACAAAGTACTAGGTATAAAATAAATAAGCTAAAAGAATATATTGTATAGCATTGGGAATATAGTCAATAATTTATAATAACTTTAAGTGGAGTATAATATATAAAAGTTTTGAATCACTATGTTCTAAACCTGAAACTAATATTGTTAATCAACTAAACTTCAATTTTAAAAAAACAAAAAATTAAAAATAATTTTTAGTATTAGAATTATTATATAATGTAAAAATGAGATGAAATAAAATAAATCATGAATTCTAATACTATAAGCAAACACCCTATATGAGGAAACAAAAACATCCCTTCAAATCACTGACGAAGATAAAACATATTGGTACTACTATTCCTCTTTAATGACATGATATCTGGAAGATCTTTTTCCATGAAAATTGAGATTTGGAATACTTTCTAGTATTGCCCTTAAAATAACTGACTTCTCCTTCAAAATTAAGGAAAAAATATGAAGCCATTCAAATTTTTAAAAGATCATCTAAACGAAAAGAGAATACTTATATTACTTACAGTCTCACCGAGGAAAATTATAATTCACAATGTGAGTTTTAAGAGAACTAGCAAGATGAAGCTATTGTGATTATCTTCTTGCTACTTTATGGTTGTATTTTATTTATTACTCTTTTAGTAAAATTATTTTAATTGATACTCTGGAAGCTTCCATTCTTTTGCCTTATAGAAATACATTTAAAAAACATCTTTAACAAGAATAAAAGAATACTATGTTTTTATATTTTATTATATAAAATACAGGCTTCCCACTTAGATATAAATCAGATGTAATGCATTTGTAACAAACATTAGAGCTCAGCCCCTCATCTATTATAGGAAGCCAACTATGAAAGCCTGAAGATTGATCGACTAAAGTGGTTTCCTGTTAGTTAAAGATGTTTAATATTTTATAAGTCCTGAAGCTAGGTCAAACTATCAAACAGTGCATCATACCTCATGAGAATGCATACCTAGTTTAGGAGGGAGGATGAATTCTCTTTCCCTATTATATGGCAAGAGCAGATGCTTTGCTTAATCTCATCAGGAAAATAATATTTTGTTCAGTTTGATCAGTCTTCATTCTGAAATGTTGCAATACTGCACCAGCACACAAATAAATGCTCAGATCAGAAGAGATTTTAAAGGTCACCTTGACAAATCTTTTCCAAAAGATTCCTGTCAATGGGCTTAGAAATGCTAAGAGACCCTCTGCTTTGCTCTAATAGATAATAGTTGACTGTATTCAGGGAAAAGTACTTTTTAATTTAAATTAACTAAAGAATCTATTCAATACTAATTTAAAATATTAGATAATTTCCTGGATTTACAGATATTCATTTATTCACTTAACAAAATATTTACTAAGCCTGTACCAAAGATAATATTCCATACGATGCCAAGTAGGTCTCTAATTCCAGTAAATTTTTGTTGAAAGAAAAGCACAGTGAGTTCAGATCATTGACTATAGGGTCACAATGCCTAGGTTCAGATTCTTTTTTTTTTTTTTGATGTGGACCATTTTTAAAGTCTTTATTGAATTTGTTACAGTATTGCTTCTGTTTTATGTTTTGTTTTTTTGGTCGCAAGGCATGTGGGATCTCAGCTCCGATGAGGGATGGAACCAGCACCCCCCTGCATAGGAAGGCGAAGTCTTAACCACTGGACCGCCAGGGAAGTCCCTAGGTTCAGATTCTGGATCTGACACTTAGCAGCTGCATGACCTCCTCTCTGTGCCCCAGTGTCCTCGTCTATAAAGTGTGTATAAGTCATGGTACAATGGTACCTCAGTCTGTGGGTTTGGTTACTTACATGAAAAGAGCTTTTCCAGCAGTGCCCGGCCCACATTAAGTGCTAAGTATTTGCTGTCATTACCACGAATGGTTTTGCTTTGCTTGTCAACACATTTATAACTTGTTTGTCAATCTACTTTCACGTGTTTATTATTTAGAGCAGTTCTCAACCTGAAGTGATTTGGCCCCCAGCAGGGGTATTTGACAAAAATGCCTTGCAGACATTTTTAGTTGTCAAAACTGGGCAGTTTCTATGGGAATCTTGTTGGTAGAGGACAAGGATGCTTCTGAATGTCTGACAATTTACAGGCTAGCCCCCTACAGTTATCCAGCCCCAAATGTCAATAGTGCTCAAGTTGAGAAATCCTGAGTTGGAGAAAGAAGTGTGCCGGGAAACTGCAAAACAAAATTTCTGGTGATAGCTCCATAGCAGATTTTGCATATGAAGGCAAGTCGCCCACAAGATTTGGAGCTTGTGATGATTTTAAAGGAAACTCTCTGGGCTTCAGCCCTCAAAGTGGTCTAAGTATAAAGACATCTTTATTTCCACCCCCAAAAAGGAAATTACTCTTTCTAACAAAAGGAGTAGAATTAAAAATACCTGATACATCCTACTGCAGCAACACTAGCAGAAACAGAATACTGAATGGGCAGGCTCAGGGCAGCACTCCAAAGAACAAAGAGCTCTTAGAGTGGAGAGAGACAGCATGCTGTAGCGCCATGAAAACGGAGACACCAATCCCACAGAGAATAAAACTGGCAGAAGATGCTCTGTGGACATTATGGAAGAAAATGAAACTTCCTTAGCAATACAACAGGTAAAGATCCTGCACTTAACTTTAAGTAGTCACACTAGGAAAGAATTAAATTGCCATCAAATAGAAATGAGGGCCCTGACACATGAAAACATCCCAGTGCAGATGAGAGCATCCTGTGATACGCAGAGGGGAATCAGAGAGAGAGAACACTGGACCAGGACAGGGACCATTCTCTCCTTCAGGCGTAGCTAAGGGTGGTGGTCTATTTACATGCGTCTCCTCAGTAGAAAGAAGACTCCTTGAGGGTGTGTCTTAGTAATAACAGCTCTCAGTTACTAAGCCCCTACTACATGTTAGGTCTCTCCTAAGTGCTGTCAGTTAAAAGATTATTAAGACTAGCTAGCTCCTACTATTTATCTATTAAGACATGAACTGTTGGCCTGGCGCTTGTTCTCAATAATTTATACTCCGTAGTGATTGTTTTCTTTTTGGTTGGGGGCCCTGAAGGTCGTCTTCTGTCCCATGTACTCACTACTTAGCTCCTGGGCTGCAAGGAGATCCCGTAGATCCTGGGGAGGATCAGGACAGTTTAGAATGGCCGAGGGGCTTGGGGAGGTCAGAATAGAAGCGTGTTAATGTTAATAACTGATGCAGAAGAACTGGTACACACCAGCTAAACATCACCTCTGGGCCCTTTTGACTTTGTCCACTCCAGACCCAGAACTGTGGCCACAACACTTACTTAAAGCCTGCAGCTATAATAACCCAAAGATTTTGAGACTTGAGATTTGATAAAGTTGCCTGAAGAACTTGTTGAGAATTGCTAACAACTCACTTTGGAATACTATGTGAGTCATGGTATTGATATAAACAAAATACACTAGGGTTCCAGCTAAATACAGTTACCAAGAGAATAGTCTATTTCCTGTTCTTTCTTCTCTTGGGTTTGGGGTTCCAGTGATACTTTTCTGGATCCCATGCTTTACTTGTCCCACACTGGTGTGACCCAGGATGTCATTCTCTTGATTCTGGTTCCTTATTCATTCATATTCTTTCTCTTATTCTGGAATAGGTATTGAAAAAGCTTGCTTCCATCCTGGCTCTGATGAACAAATCATGATCATGTGGACTGTACTTTCATGGTTTGACAGAGGGTGTAATTACCCTGATCACTCACTGTAAGGTGAGCTGATAAGACACTTGTTCATAGCCCTATCCTGTTTTACAGTAATATTTCATGTATCTTGGAGCTCCCTGAGGTCACCACACTTGACTTCTATTATCTCTGTAATCACAATGACTAGCACCCTATCTACATGTAGTAGTTGCTCAATAAACTTAATATATTAATGGATGATCAAAATCTATGTTTGAGACTGTGGCTTTTCCTCTGTCGTCTCAGAAATAGTTGTGTAAATGCTTTACTTGTGTGCCTATGTACCTGGTAATTAGTAGGTACTCAGCTATTTGTTAAGTAACTAAAGCACACTTCTAGAGTGCTAAAATGGCCTGAAGTAAGTGAAACTGACGTTACTATGATGGCCCATATAGACTTTTTTGGCAAGTCTATAGAATTTAAACACAGACTAAATTCCCACTATTTTTCCTTCTCACTAGCCAGTTATTATTTGAGCAAAATAAATTTATTCTGAAAATCTGGACTCACTTCCATCTATTTCTAAAGCTGCAGTGAAGCTCTAATATGTTAAAACAAAAACAGAAAAACCAAAAAAACAGTAACTGAAAAGATCACTAGGAATGGTTAGCAGACCAAAAGTAGAAATAAGACCTTATTACTGAGGCATCCAGAGTATATGCTGATTTCCATCAAAATCATTATGTAATGCCAGACATCAAGTGGTGAATATAAAAAAAGTTATCATCAAGAGGAATATTATTCTCAACTTAATTACATGTAGGCCAATCAATCTGTAAGTATCCAGGCCTTCCCAGCTAAGGAAGCCAGAAGGTAATATTTTTTCACTCACTCCTCATTTATTATGCCAAATAATGGCTAAGATTGAGGTCTGTGGAGTTGCAGTTGAGGCTGTGAGGAACTTCAATTCAGAGAACCTGAAATATTAAACAGTTGTCACAGTCAGGGAAACAGAAGTTGTTCAGAATGATGTCAGCCTAGGACACAAGGGACAGAGTAGCAAGAACTGAGGCTGACATGAAAGGCAGGAGGTCAGATGATGGAGAACCTTCTATACCATATGAAGGATTTGAAATTTATTCTCTGCTGAGGCATGAGCTACGTGACAAGACCTGATTTGGTTTGATAGATTGCTCTAGGAATAATGTGGAGAATGATCTGGGTGGGACAAGACTAGGTAGGATAAAGTCCAATTAGGAGATTAACAAAGAAGTTCAAGTAAAAAATGATTACCCATCACCTACACTGGACAATAGCAGAAGGAATAAAAAGGATATTAATGGATTACAGGGCAGGACCTTTTGAGCCTTAATATTTATTTCAGTGGAGGCAGGGAGGCTGAAAGAGGACTCTGGGATAGTACCAGCTAAATGGTCATGCGATTAACCAGGATAGGAAATGCCAGGGGAAGTAATATATCTCATTCATCAGATTTTAGAATGAAGATCAAAGAGGGAATTAACAATATTAAACACAAAACATCTTTCTCACAAATACCCCCAACAAATGGTTTTCTTCTGACATGTAAAATAGGAGTTTGCAAAATACTTAAATTGTAAATGACTTTAACTTCATGCCATAATGAAAATATGTTCTTGGAAAAGAAAATAATTCTGAAATATCTATCACTCCAGGTGAAACTTGAAGATATTTAAATACAGTTTCCAGAAAAAAAAAAAATAAATGAAAGTAATTACGGAGGTTAGCAGGATGCCTTTTTACAAGAATGAGAGAGGGTAAACCCCAGGAAGAAAAGAATTAATATCTTGAAAGGGCCAAAACAGCAAACACCCTGTATCTCTGTAGCCAGAGCAATAACAGACAAAGAATAACAATGAAGGCCTGGTTAAAAAAAAATAGCTGTTAAACAATAGGTAGGAAATGTGGACAATTAGATTTGCGTGCATTCTGCTTCTAAGTAGAGTTTATGTGCTTAATTCTTGTCTTTTATTAACCATACACCTCCCTGTGAGAAAGATTGAAATTTCTAGAAAAAAAGAAAGATCATACATCTAAATGAGTTTCCAATCAGGCTGACATTAAATAGTAAAAGTTTATGGCATTCTTGCTGAGAGAAACATATCTGAATACTTTTAGGTCTTGAGCTTATAAAAAAAGGGGCATGAGAGGGGCATGAGAAGGAGTGAGAGTCAGGGCATAGAAACGAAATGCCAGTGTAGATGCAAAAGCAAAAAAGTAATTCTAGCTCTTTTCGCTTTCAGACATGGGCACACTGCAGAAGGATGTTATTATCAAGTCAGATGCACCCGACACCCTATTACTGGAGAAGCATGCAGATTATATAGCATCCGATGGCTCAAAGAAAGATGCTTACATTCTTACTCTCTCTGATAGTATTAATGTTATTGACGTAAATAAAGTTGTGGAATAAGTTCAGAGTCTACAGAAAGAAGACGGTTCTTTCACTGGAGATATTTGGGGTCCCACTAAGCAGCTGGTCTAACTGGAGTTAATGGTCTGCTGGAAGTTCCAGCATGCACTGTGCTAGTTATATCAGCATACAGGAGTACTAGAACAGAGGGGGCCAGTCTAAAAGATAGGGGCTGAATACAGTGCAGGCCGGAGAGACCAGCTGCTTCATGGGATGTGAAAATCTACTTTTATATAATAGGGAGAAATCGATACAAGATTCTCTTTTTGTGCGGCGGCCATTTGGCTCTATTGGGGAAACTGGATGCTATTAATGTGGAAAAGGCAATCGAATTTGTTTTATCATGTATGAACTTTGATGGTGGGTTTAGTTGCAGGCCAGGTTCTGAATCCCATGCTGGGCAGATCTATTGGTGCCCAGGATTCCTGGCTATTACTAGTCAGTTGCATCGAGTAAATTCTGATTTACTTGGCTGGTGGCTTTCTGAACGCCAGCTTGCGTCAGGTGGACTCAATGGAAGGCCAGAGAAGTTACCAGATATATGCTATTCTTGGTGGGTGTTGGCTTCCCTAAAGATAATTGGAAGGCTTCACTGGATTGACAGAGAGAAACTGCGCAGTTTCATCTTAGCATGTCAAGATGAAGAAACGGGAGGATTTGCGGACAGGCCAGGAGATATGGTAGATCCTTTTCATACTGTATTTGGAATTGCTGGATTGTCACTTTTGGGAGAAGAACAGATTAAACCTGTTAGCCCTGTTTTTTGCATGCCTGAAGAAGTACTTCGGAGAGTGAATGTTCAGCCTGAACTAGTGAGCTAGATTAGATCCCTTGATGCAAAAGTTGCTTAGTGTAGTTTTACATTTCAGTATTTGAAGTGCTTAACAAACTTAATGACTGCCATGTTAATATTCTGTATATGAATTGTGTTGATTTTAATAAATTATATAATTATACATTTAAAAAAAGTAATTCTAATTAATATTGCTTTTGGCTTGCAGAGCAGAGCTAAGCAATGATTGTGTTAAATACCTCAGCGCTTCAGAGCCCAGTGGAAGACATGTAGCTAGAGCCCCAGGGACTAAACAGATATTTAGGACAAATCCTTGCTGAGGTTACTGAGAAATATTACACTGTGAGGTGGTGTTCACTGGCCTGGCTTTGGCAAAAGGAAGGGTCTACAGTATCTTCAAGGAGTGTTCCAGTCCCCGAAGCTCCCACACAAAATGGGGAGGTCAAGATATGAGACAGGTCAACAGAGAGGCAGGAAGAGTCACCTTCATCCAAGGGCAGCTACCACCCTAGGACACGCGTTCGTAACACAAATCACAACGGCTGCCTGTCAAGACTGCAGTTCACCCGTGCCATTTTGTGGAAAGCTCTACCTCAGAGCAATTCACAATGATCTGACTGTTAAAGGTTTACAAAAACAAGAGTGGTCCAAATGAATCTAGGCCCCATAGTCTCTGCACACATGGTAGTAATGAAATCACCAGCAGGGAAAAATGAGATCTCCCATTAGTGACAACACCATTAAAGCACAAAAAGAAACATCATGGGGACATGAGCTCAATTTTCACAAACGGCTCTTACTAGGGGAGGAAGAAAATAAGTGATTTAAAAATATGTTTATTTGTGCACTACTTCCTAACATAAATAATTCAGGATGCATTGTACGCCTCTCTCATTCCCTACCTTTAAATCTTGCAGTGTCCCAGGGCACAGTCCACAAACCACTTTTTTTTCTCAACACTCATTCACAAAAATTTCTAATTCAGTCCCATAGCCATGTATTCTTTCAAATTTTTATATCCAGCCCTGCCTTTTCCCCTGAGTTCCATATGTATGCATCTAACTCTGCATCTGACATCTCCTCGTCGATGTCCAACATCTCAACTTTACCACGCCCCCAAAGAACTTGATTCCCCTGCACCCCTTAACCTCTTCCCCCAAGTCTTCCCCATCTCAGTAAAAAGCACCACCAATCATACAGTTGCTTATATCAAAATCCAAGGATCATCCTTCCTTGATTCTTCCCTGAGCTGCCATTCACTGCACAGTCTCTGTTAACAGTTCTTCCTGGGGTTGTCAGTACCCAACCGGTGAAGCCATATGCGGTCTCTTTCCCTTATATTCCACATCTAATCTGTCATAAAGCACTCCCAGCTCTACTTCAATATATAGCGTTGTGAATCCATGCCTCCTCACCATTTCCACCCCTAGTTCAAGCTACCATCAGCCCTCTCAGTCTACCAAAGTAGCTCCCTATTGAGTGTCCTTATGTCCCCTCTCCCTGCCTCTACTATCTTTAGTCTGGTTTCAACCCAATATTCGCAGAGACCTTTGGGAAATGTAAATAGATAATATCATACCCTCACCCAATTCCTCCAATGGCTTTCCATCAACTCAGACCCCAAATCCACACGCTCGACCTTGGTCAACAAAGCCCACAGGGTCTGTTCCCTGCCCGTCTCTGACTTCACATCCTGTTACTCTCTGTCTCACTCATTCTGTTCCAGCCACTCTAGCCTTCTAGCTCCTGTTTCCTCAAACACGCCTATCTCATTCCTGCCTAAGGTTTTTGTCTTTGCTGTTCTCACTTCTTGCAATACTCGATTCTAGCCATAATCTTTTCCTTCCTTCGGGTCTCTTTAGATTTCACGTCCTCAGAGAGGCTTTTTCTAACTCCATGTAAAATACCCCCTTACTCCAGTCACTGCCCAATTCTGTTCCCTGCTTTTGTTTACAGTGATTATCACTTCCCAATAATACGTATTTATGGTTTTAAAAGAATAATCCACCTACTAAGATGTAAGCTGCATGAATTTCTTATTCAGGGCTGTATTCCCATTGTCTAAAGCAGTATCTCTATATAAGGGATGCTCAAAAAATACTTGGGTAAAATATTGAATGAATGGTCAATACAAGTCATCAGCCTTCCATGACCTATAGAAATCCCATTCCCTATTTGTTAGGGGTTGTTTTGGTTATATTAAGAAAAGCAGAGAAAGCCCACTAGTCACTCATCATTGAATGAATATCCCTGTACTAATTGAACAATAAATGTCAACATCTCTCATTCCAAAAAGTGAGGTTACTGCTTTTGTCTAGCCTCTATGAGATTCTGGGAATACAAGACAGAATAATTGAGGGGCTTCCCTGGTGGTCCAGTGGTAAAGAATCCACCTTACAATGCAGGGGACGTGGGTTCCATCCCTGGTCAGGAAACTAAGATCCCACATGCCGCGGGGCAACTAAGCCCACGCACCACAACTACTGAGCTCGCACGCCTCAACTAGAGAGCCTGCATGCCACAAACTACAGAGCCCATGTGCTCTGGAGCCTGCACGCCACAACTAGAGAGAGAAAACCCGCAAGCCACAACTAGAGAGAAGTTGGTGCGCCGCAACTAAGACCCGACGCAGCCAAAAAAAAAGAAAAGAATAACTGAAATATAAAAGTTTCACCTCATCCCTCCATACAAATTTTGACCACAGCTAATGCCACAAACCAAGTCTTCCTAGTTAAAAAATTTTATTTCTCCTTAAGTCTCTCCTGAAGTCTCTGGTTGAAGAACTTAAGAGGAATAAAAGGGCCAAAATTCTGAGATCATTACCTAAATAAAGGACTTGGCTAAAGTTTAAAATGCACAGCTAAATTTTTCTGAAAAGTGACATTATGAAGCTTTAAGAAAGGCAAATCTTAAAAAAATATTTTTAAGTTAGAATTTTTTACAATAGTGCCATCCTGGAAAACAATCAGGTCTACCAGTGGTGATAAGTTTTCCAGGGCTGGCTAGAGCTGGTTTTAGAAAAAAAAAAGGAAATAATATTTTGCTATCCCACAAGACTGATGACCCAGGGACTAATGAGCTCCATAAGCAACTCACTGCCTGACCCTCAGCAAGTCACTTGTCCTCAGTGCTAAAAGGGCGAGGCCTATCAACTAGCTTCATGTGGTGGCCGTGAAGGGTGACTAAGAAACCTGATTGCAAAGCACTCTGAAAACACTAAACACTATAGAGACAGGCTTGCTGATAGCCAGGTTGCCACCAGTCACCATCTAAGCATTGCGAATGCCCTTGGCTCTTTTTAAGCTCCCTTCTCCCTCTTGGCTCTTCTGATGTCAATCGCTCCTGGTGGCAAAGACAAAAAGACAAGTGAGGATGCTTCTCACTTGCCTGGTCCTCTCACTCACTTCTCACTTCCTGATCCACAGGAAACATGCTGGAGACTTGAACTAGCCTCTGTGTTCCTGTTGTTTCCAAAGCAACTTGCAGAGCCCCTATGAAGGAAGAGACACTGTACAAACAGCCAACTAAAGGCCTTTCTTTTCTTTCCTTTCCTTTCCAGGTACACACAGACCACAATTAAAACCACATATTTAACAAAGATGATGAGAGAGGAGAAGATTAATATGAAGGACTTGAAAATACAGAATTCACTTAATTCTTATCAGTGATCTCCCTATTTCTAATTCTTTCATGAAATGCCCTCACTTAAGGGAAAAGGGAGAGTAATTGATTTCTGACCTCCTCCCAAGCCAGAAATGGTTTTCCTCCTTCATTGATAAACACTGATTTAGAATTTTGCTTGTCTGTGAGGGACTATATAGCAATTCACGTTCTTCCCTAGCCACCAGCTGTACGGTATCTATTTTAAAGACAAGCCTGCCCCATGTTATCTTCCCAGCAATTTCTTGAAGGCATGCAAGAGTAGCCAGGACACAAAAGCAATATAATCACTCACTCACTAAAGTACACATTCAGTCACCATACATATGCATTTCAGAAAAGTACTAATTTCCTATCTGTTAGCACCACAATTGTCCTTCCTGTATGGGAGGACTTGCCTTTTCAAGTCAAATGCAAGCATGTGGATTCCCAGCAAAATCATTCCAAAGCTACGTGGTTTGCTAGGAAAGAATACCTCTACCTCTTGCTCAACTACTCCTCTGGTTCAATTGCAGCACTTTCCAAATACCAGATACTGATTACTCAGGGCAGGTTTGGGGATGATAAGACAAAGGAACTTAAAGCAATGAAAAAATAAATAATACTTATTGAGAAAAGTATTTGCATACAATAAATTCTCTATGTACAAATGCAAATTTATGTAACAATATGAGAGACCAATTTTTTAAAAATAATATTAACAGATAACCCAAGCAATTGACACATAAATATTTTTAGTGTAGGACAAGGGTCAGCAAACTACTGCCGGAGTTAAATCCAGCCTCTTTCTCCTGTGTTATAAACAAAGTTTTATCAGAACACAGCCAAACCCATTCATTTAGATACTCTGCATTTGTTTTCAGCTGTTCTGGTGCTACAGAGACAGATGTGTAGTTGCAACACAACATATGGCTCACAAACTTGAAAATGTTTACTATCTGCCCCTTTACTATAAAAGCACCAACCCCTGGTTTAGAAGATAACAAAGTCACTGCAGATTAGAATAGTCTGGGAAGTTTCTAGAGAAGGAGGCAAGCAGCCTAAAGAGAAACTACAATTGAACCAGAAGATAAGTGATAAGTGGACAAATATTTTTTCCTGAGTAATCATTTATCTACAGACTAGAAATGTCCTTAAGATTGATAAAAGGTTGAGATCTTCCTATGCTGAGAAGATCATTATTAGAGCGATGAAACTCTCAGTGAACAGCAAAACAGATGGACTAGAAAATAAACTGGGTTTCTTGGCTAATTCCCAATTCACACCCCAATGATACCACACCAGAGGTTTGTTGTGGATGGAGGTGGTGGTGATGGTGCTGGTTGTGGTGTTTTCAAAGCTAACTTGCTTCAAGAGAAACATACTTGCCACATGACAAGTTTCAGCAAAATGGGAAGAATGCTAGACTAGTGGTAACAGAAAATCTGGACACAAACCTTGCCTCTGCCCATTAGTGAACACACACTCACCTGCAATAGAGATAATCATAGGGGCCAAGGTCAGAATGGGAATCAGTATCCCAAGATGGACTCAGTGGCAGTCCAATACCCAGGACGTCAGCTGATACTCAGGCTGTGGTTAGTGCTTGTGACCTAAACAAGGCTTCAGGGTAGAATGGGTGATTCAACCATCACATCCTGTGCCCTGAGGCAGACCCAGCTGCAAGGGTCACAGATTTTTCTAAATCATCCATCCTGCTGTGGTCCAAGCTGTTTCTCACAGAAAGAAAGGTCCATTTTAGGTTACAACCTCATCATTTAAAAGAAGAAAGAACATATACAAATAAAAGAATTGGACACTATCCTTTTCATGACCTATAATGGGGTCTCTCCTGGGGCCCTAAAGACTTAAGATTCTGAACAAACGCTTAAAACCAGTAGGATTGATGCCTTCAAACAGAATTACCATAAAGATACATCTAAAATAAAAAGCACAGTTTAATAAGGCAATAAGGTATTAAAAATCAATGTGATAACGAAATTGAACATTTTCTACTGGTTTAAAGACTAGTTAAAGTCTACTGACTCACAAATTACTCTGGCATCATTTATAGCCCTGAAGCCCTGAGAAACCACCTAGAATTGAGAGATGTCTTATCACATTCTGGTAACTGACTCTGAAGAACCTTGTCAACATCAAGATCCTGAGCAGGGCGCTTATTTTAAGTGAAAAACATTGGAAGGGCAGCTGCCTTTACCTGCTCTCATGCCCATTTTGATCTTGTTCTCAAAGTGTCAAAGGCTCAATATAACTGGTTTCCCTAACCAAGAGAATCCTCTTTAATAAAACGAATGCTGTGAGGCCACATAAGCCACCTTCTTTACAAATGACCATTTAGTAGAGGGTCCAGTCTTAAATGGACCTCTCCAAAGTCCTTTTCAATTGGCAATGAATGTGAGCTGCCATCACTAACTACCTTACCATTTGCGGAACTCATCAACAAACACATGTGAGTTTTGCTGGTTAAGGAATTGTGCATTAAAATAGGAGTGGAATGAGAACAGGGGCTGAAAAGTGAATGGAATTTGTCCCAAACAATATAACAAATTTCAAAATGCAGTTGCTAAAGTCCCCTCTGTCTAAAACTCTGTCGGAAAGAAAGCATCCAAGTTCTAACTGTAGCTTCTGTTAACTTCTGGCACTCACTACATGCCTGGCATCCAAAAGGGTAAAGACCCATCATTCCCACACAATTTATTTGTGATCAAATTTACTGGAGTTGTGATTTATTTCTGAGTGTGTATTTTAAGTTTTACTTTTATGATATTTCTGTAGTTAGGGTTATTAAATTTCCTAGCATATGGAAATACTTAAATAAAAAAATTCTCTTTTTGACATTAAGACACACCAGTCTTGAATGGCAAAAACAGCTGAAATATTTTGACTATTAAAAAGCCTTTCTTAGAGCCAGCTTTTATGTAAGTCCAGGATGGCTCCCATCTGCGCCTGGGTTTATTAGTTATTTGTTATCTGTCAAACATTAGAACTTCTGCTTCACATGTTGTTCTGTTGCAAATGAGAGGCATCTTAGGTCAAGAAAAGACAGTATCAAATTCCTTTATTTGCTATACTACATTTACATCAGATTTACATTTCCTCCATGATCCTTACATTTCTGTATCCAATCTTTTTTCTAATAAACTGCTAAGGGCAATAGCTGTATGAATAAAACTACCAAAATACTAATTAGTCCAAGGGTTTTAAAGCAAGGTTAGCTGTCTCCTTGTGTTTTATTTTTCTCTTTTTAAAAAAAATAAGAATTCAAAAGTTGCTTCTACTCCTCCAAACTATATTACGGAAATTACAATAATCTGTAAGTGGATAAAAATTCTGAAAGAGGGCTCGATGATCCATGTGCCTCAACTAAGCACTCCTGAGATCACAAGTATCTGAGATGAGTGGATTTTTGTGAGATATCGAAAAGTTTGAGGACAAGACGTTCTCCCAAAGGAAAGAATTAGACCAGGGAGAGACACCTGAAACAAGGATAATGAAATACGTCCAGAAGGGAGGAACGATCTTTGAATAGACTGTCCCTTCACTACTAGTACCTCTTCCTTCCCACCTCTGATTCTGGGCTTAACACTAGGACCCTGTGGTAAGAAGTACTTTTTCTATAGGCTTTGGGCCTGGAACAAGGTGGATTGCAAGCAGGAGTTGGGGAATTTTCTCAGCCCAGGGAATGTTGGGAGACATGATCATAGGAGCCTTGGGGAAGGGCCAGGACCTCACTATAGCAGCCAGTCAACAGCCAAAGTCAGGACCAGACTATGGAGGCCAGGGAAACCTGTACACTTGAGGAGGGAGCAGCTCCCAAAGGCAGGCTCCCAGGGGCTGAGTGCACAGATCCCATCCACCCACCCAACCTGTGCTGGCCTGGCCTGAGCAAACACAGTCTACCATGACTTTCAGGAATGCCACATTTACACGTGTGGGTGGGTTGTTTTTTCCAAGTACCCCATTGCTTAGCAATACAGAAACTACGTTGTAGAATTTCTAGATTAAACTCTAAAATAACCCTAAGTCTACTAAGAATTATTTACCCAGCCACTAAAGGCCCGTAAGTCATAAAACAATTAAGGGGAAGCCTGTAATTTATTTCATACGCTCTCTTTCTTCATACTGCTTCTCTACACATGCTTTAATTAGCTTCATGTGTCAACATGCCACCAGTTTATACAGGCTCCATGGCACACAATCTAAAAGATAATAAAGAAAAGTTCCATGTGAACTTTTACTGATCACTGGCTCGCAATGGACCTCCTACCATTTTTCTTTCATTCTCTATGACAACCACAGAATCTAAAGAAAGGCCCGGTCCACTTCTTGCTGGCTTTCATTTCAGGTGCTTTAGTCTACAGTCTACAGTTGTCTACAATAAATAAGTTTCCTTTGAAAGAACACTGTCTTCTTTCTGTGGATCCCAGTATAGCTGCCATTTGATTCATATGCAGGGCCTCTTGCGTTATTCTCCTCAGTCTAGTCACACTGCAAAAGACTAATACCTGATATCTCGTATCTTTGTCATCTCTTTTGCACAGTAATCTATTTTGGCTTCTTTCACAATTGAATTCCTGAAAAGTATGTTACATTTTAAAATAAAGAATACATACTGTTTTGGTATAAATTAGAGGTAAATAAAAGTTGATTTTCTAACATTTCCTATATTGATGATCTCTTTCATCATAATTTTAAAAACTTTGTGAAATAACATTCTCCATTTATTATATGAAATCCTTTGAAATCTTTTTAAAGACTTTTTATTCATTTATTTATTTATTTATTTTTGGCTGCGTCAGGTCTTTAGTTGCGGCACGCAGGATCTTCGTTGAGGCATGCGGGATCTTTCATTGCGGTGCACGGATTTCTCTATAGTTGTGGCATGTGGGTTTTCTCTTCTCTAGTTGTGGCGCGCAGGTTCCAGAGTGCGTGGGCTCTGTAGTTTATGGTATGCGGGCTCTCTCACTGAGGCGCGTGAGCTCAGTAGTTGTGACCCACCAGCTTAGTTGCCCCACAGCATGTGGGACCTTAGTTCCCTGACCAGGGATCGAACCTGCATCCCCTGCATTGTAAGGTGGATTCTTTACCACTGGACCACCAGGGAAGTCCCCCTTTGAAATATTTTTCACGGTGATTTGTAAAAAACATTTACATTGGTTTATGTGCTTAGGAGAGAATATCTTAAGTTCTGGGGATCTTTATCATTGGTACCAACTTTGAAAAGGCATTTCTTTCTCAAATGATAATACCTAATAGGTAATACTGAATTTTTAAAAAGTAATAGGACCATTCATACTTTTGGGCTCCCTTTGAAATACTGTGTTCACAAGCTGGGTGTAGAGTACAGCGCTCAACGATGCTTGTGGAGCACCACGGAGACCACGGCAGATCGAAGAGCCTGTGCTCGCCAGGTGACGAGTGATACCCACGCATACTTCCCGAGGGCTCCTCTTGATCACCGGATAGAACCAACTCAATCTTCACTGCATTTCTCTGTTCTTGACTACAGACCCCTTCATTCTGGGACCCGGTAACTTTGCATGGGTATAAGACAGACACACACGCTTTTATTTATCCTTGGGCTCAGAACGTTCAGGGCTGAAAGGAACCACGCTTACCAATGAAGAAACAGAGGCCTTTGTATTTGACCAGAGACAAATCCATAAGCATTCATTACACTCATCTTGGTTATTTTTAAATGTGTATATTGTTAGGGAAAACTAGTGCCTTTATGTTCATTACATATAATTTTATATAAATAAGGGGATTGCACATTATCTCTCAAAATATACATACGCTAACGCTGCCCAGACTAGTATGTGAGCCCCATTACATGCATACTTGATATGATATGAGCCTCAAAGATTTATACATAAGACTGTACGTTACTTAAATTTAATAGCTGTCTGGTGAAATTTTATTAACTTTAGAACACAATGAGGAAGAATAACCCACAATGACATAAATACACACTAAATACACACCTGTAAATAAAAGATCCAATATGGTGCCAAGCTGTAGTTTTAGGGAACTTTATATCAAAATTAAAAGGGGCACACCTCTTTCGTGTATACATTACACATATACACAAACTTTCTCTGGATAAAGAGTCATGGATTTGCAGAGCTGAGCAGAACCTTCCACCTCACCTTTGACAATCCTCTTTTCTAGTCAAGACATTTAAGGTTCACATTTAAGAGGTTAGGGTATCATCCTGGTCCAGCAGCTCTTTAGGCCAAGTCCTAGTTCTTGTAATTCCCATTCAGTGCTTGTTCTAGCATATTCACAGTGACTCCTTTAATTACTTGATTATTAACAGAGTCCAAAGTCACGGCTGATGATGTCTCAGCTTTCTAAAAACGACTTAGTTATGTTTTGCTTATTTTTCACACAATGATAGCTTTTTAAGTATAATTTAGGAAAGTCTCAAATCACTTAGAAATTTATTTACTTAAACTGTCTTACTTTGTCAAAGAATATAATTATTTGCCTATACTACATTTATTATCTATATTGTATTTATACTTAGGCAATATATAGGCATTGCCTATATTACATTTATATTTGCCTACTTTACATTTTGATATAGGTAACTATCAGTTATTAAGAGGCACCAATTTTAATTTTTATTGTGTTATAAATGTGATCCTTTTCCTCAGGCTACAGCGAAGAAAGAAACTAGACGTTTAGACCCTTACATGAAAAATGCCTAAACCCCACTGTAGGAAAGATTTGAACCGGAAAGAAGAAGAGGACAACACAGTTCAGATGCCTCTTTTTCATCAGTCAGAGAGGTAGTGACCTCCAGCGGGAAATGGAGAGCAAAGTGAGACTGTGCTCCAATGGCAGTCTCCGCACCTTTACGAGTGTCAACTAAGCCAGGTTTTCATCATTTTCATCATTTTTTGATATCCATATTTCAATAGTATTTACATTTAATTTGCTTAATTTAATCCCCAAGTCAAACATTACGCAGTACTTTCCACCACTTTTTCTGAGACTGTTTTCTTACCCTTAGAAAAAGCAAGAAAAGGGAAGACTGCTTCATCTCTACCTCATAAAAAATTTTTGACTCCACTCTGGATTAAAAAAATAATAATAATAAGAGTAGAGAGCCATTTCTACAGGACAAGGCAACATTAATTTCTCTTGTAGTTCCATCCCAAATTTTCCCCAAATATTCCTCCATATTGCTTCCCATTCAAGTATCTATGATTCTAGTTGATATTACTACTATACAGCAAAACTTTGTGCTGAGAGAGTCCCATTATTTTTGGTGACAAATTCTGCCAAGGACAGGTAACAAAAATGCTACTATTTTTATGGCTATTACAAATCAAAAAAACATTTTCAAAAATATGCCCTAGTGATAGAATTACTAAGATACCAGTATAGCTACAAAAAGGCAACACTGTTAAATACGAATCATTGATACCACAGTCCCCAACAGTGGAGTACCTTTGAAATTCAATAATTCTATTAATAAGTTTAGTAAGTAGTATAGCTATGTTGCCTGTTGCATTTCTATTACACCTATTTTCCCTCATGAGAAATAAGATTTTTCATCATGTAGCAGATTCTCAAACAAGAATCCTTAAGCATGAGGGGGTGACAGAAGAATGTTGCAGATCCCTTCACTCTGAGAGACTCCATGTTGCTCTAGACATTTTTGCTGTGAGCTTTACTCTCTTTGATATTTTCTCTGATAGATTTTCGCTTTTCCCTTAATCCAGTCTCCATGTATTTAGGTTCTCCAGCGTGACTTTCCCCCATCAACTTACTTCCCATATCTATTTGTCTCTTTTATTCCAATACACCCACGTCACTTGTGTAGTACCCATCTCCTTTGAAAGCTCTATACAGAAAAAGCTTTTTTCCTTTTAATTATATAAATCATGGTGATTTAGAGAAAATTGTAATCCACAAGCACTATTTCTCTGGTGGAGTCCATTTTTCCCCCAAATATGACTCTAGCAGCAACCAACCCTTAATGGATTTAACTAATTTCTTCTATCAGTAGCATCCAGGTTCTACTCAGGTTGTGCGACATAATTAGAGTTGCTATCCATGAAAAACTTTTTTGCACAAGTTGCTCCTCGTGAGTGCCACAAAGGTAATTTCCATGCAAATAACAACTGAAGGATACCACCATTTGCTCCTAGCATCCTCGAAAGCACTACTCTGTGTCTGCTTTTGTGCTATAGTTACTGAATTTTTCTTCCAGAACAATTCCAACCCTAGAAGAGCCATATATTTATGACCCGATAAGGCAAAAATGACTTGCAAAACGTAAAGTCAGAAAATGTGGATAGGAGAAAGAGTGACACGATAAATAAATACTTCCATGGCAAAACAGGAAAAGCACAGGAGGGAAATCTACATATCAGAGAGAAAACAACCCTCCCTGCCCCCCCAATCTCTGCCCAGCACGCCGGCAATCTGCATAAGCACACAGGTGAGGGAGCTTTTTCCGAGATGAGATGCTGGACCTGGGGTGTGTTGCCATGGAAGTGAGGGGCTCGATTTCTTCAGCTCCTGGGTACCCTCCTCAGCACTTCTGGCAATGGTGACAGCTTCTTTCCTTCGTTCAGGAACTGCTCTGAAAACGGCTCTGACTCTTTCCCAGCACTGAAAGACTGCATTGTTGAGGCCACATTGCAACCAAATTACACGAGAGGGAGATTTTTCATTTCCACTCCTAAAATTAGACTCTTGTGTGTGTGCTAGCACAACAGAAAGAGAAACACTTGCTGAAAAGGGCCCACTCAGTGGTGCTCCAAGTTGCCAGTGCCTTTCTAACACATTTGCTGAACCCACAGCACAGGGCAGGCATAGGACACCAGGCACCTACACTGATGCTGGAAAACTTGCTCTAAAACCTTGGTCTCAAGAGGTGGGTGGTTTGTTCTGGAGAGGGTCTCTGGGGCATAAGGGACACACAGTGCTTCCCAAGCAGATGTTGGTGCCAGAGTATTAGAGGAAATGACAGACTTCCCAGTAAGACTTGTAGCAAATGTACTTAATTGACTTTGGATTTATAGCAAACTGCTTGCTTCTTGTCTTCAGCCTTCTCCATAATGCAAAATCCAAACTCAAAACAAGATAGGTGAAAATAGCTTTAAAAATATTAGTTTTTACCTTATGGTTGTATCTGAAAAGTAACTGATGTCTTCAAAGGATAGTATTATTTATAATAAAATCATCAGATAGGTATTCTTCATTATCCACTTTAAGATATTTTCTCCTTGAACAGGCTGCATTGCAGACATAGCACATAAACATATTGGTTAGGTCTGGATTAAAAAACCTTTGTGACCATCAAGAAAAGGACAATGGAATGAGCAGAGAGATCCAAGCAAGGGTTTTGAATTTAGGCTAAAATATCAAATGTCACTGGGAAATGCCTTGAAAACCACTACCGTATCTATGTTTCCCTACCCACCTACCTCCAAATCATCTGAACGGAAAGACCTTCTCTGACCACATTCTGTTAAGTATGAATTTTTCATGCAGATATGGGTCTGTGGGTTTGTACAGTAAAACTTTATGATTCTGAAGTATCTGGGAAATATGTCAGGGAGGAGAAGGCTCTAAAATGCATTTTTCTTTCATTTATGATACTGCGGCTTGAAGAATAATACTTCCCTTAAAAGCAGGAATAGAATAAACGTCTAACAAATCTTAGACGGCTAAGCAGATCCAATGTTAATTTTTAAGATAAGGGTTAAAAAAACAATTTGACAATAAGATAAAAATAGATTTAGCAGCTTAATTCCAGTGAATTAAGTTAATGGTATGAAATGATTGATGGAGGCACTGTATGTACACTAGAAAGAACACTGAATAGGCCTGTGTCTTAGCCTGAGTCTGTCTGTAATCAGCTGTCTGCCCAGGGCTATACTCCCAGACTCTGTGAACCTTATATGCTTTTTCTAAGGGAGGGGATTGTCCAATCTCATATGTCAGGTTCTAGTCAGATTTGAAAATTAATGCCTTTTTATCCAGAGCAAGCTTGTGTTCATGTGTAAATATACCTGAGATAGAAATGTTGCTTTTAAATTTGATATGAAATTCCTTTACAACTACAACTTTACACCATCTCAGGTCTGTAATTTATAAATGCTTACTTATGACACTGTGGGTGACTTTACCTCATTGGATTTGAAAGTTAACAAAATTTCATAGCTAGCGGCTACATTTATTTAAGTAACACACAATCTTCATTTAGGGTTCATATTGTATTAAATATGTACATAGTGGAGCTGACAGACCAGTCTGAGCAGTTTTAGCATTACAGGTATATATTATGAGAGGGTAGATGCAATCGTGTGAAATATTTTTAAACGTAATCTGTAAAAAATGTTCATGTTAGTTTATGTGTTCAAGGAAGAATATCCCAGGTCCAGGTTATCTTTAGTGATCACTTATACCAACTTTCAAAAAAGCATTTTCAAGGTTTATCCTTGTTGTCTCATACGGCAGGATTTCCTTCTTTTTCAAAAGGCTGAATAATGATCCAGTATATGTTTAGGCCACATTTTCATTATCTATTCATCTGTTGATGTACCTTTAAAGTTGCTTCCACATCTTGGCTATGGTTAATAGTGCTGCAGTAGACACAGGAGTGCCAATGTCTCTTTGAGTTCCTGACTGCAGTTCTTCTGGGTGACTATCTGGAAGTGGGATTGCTGGATCAAATGGCAATATTATGGCAAGAGAAATAAGCCAGTCACAGAAGGACACATACCCCATGATTCCACTTATATATGAGGTGTCTAACACAGTCAAACTCACAGGAGCCAAGAACAGAGCGGTGGTCGCCAGGGGCTAGGAGAGGGGCAGGGAGAGATGGGGAGTCACTAATCAGCACGTATAAACTTTCCGTTATGCGAGATGAGTAAGTTCTGGAGATCGGAAGTACAACATCATGCCTATTGATAACAATACCGTATTAAACGCTTAAAAATCTGTTAAGAGGGTAGACCTCATGTTGTCTTCCTCGCAAAATAAAAACAAAAGTAAAAAGGCATTTTCTTTTCAAATAATACTGCATTTTCGGAAATTAATGAGACTGTTCTGACTTTAGGATACCTTTGAAATATTGCGTTTACTAACTGGACGTACAGCGTAGCTCAGTGATCCTTGGAGGATGTTGCAAAGGCTGCGGCAGAGCCAAGAGCTCTGCGCTTACTAGGTGCTGACCTGCCATGACATCCATACTGACATTTCACCCATGCCTTCTGTGAGCTCCTCTTCACCACCAGATAGAACCAAACTCAATCTTCACTGCATTTTTCTATTTTCTAAAAAAAAAACCCTTCATTCTGGGACCTGGTAACTTCGCATGGGTATAAGACTGTACCCAAGCTTTAATTACACTTAGGCCTATGAAATACAAGAGCTGGGAGGAACCTTGTCATTTACACATCAAGAAATGGAAGCCTTTGCGCCTAACCAGAAGGATATCCACAAGCATTTATGACACTCATCCTGTTTATTTTTAAATATGTATTTCTAGAGCAAAGTTGTGACTTTCTGTTCATTATACACAGTTTTATATGAGGAATGAAAGTAAGCATTACGGAAATTTCTTCATCCAGGAAAAGGTTTTATGTAATTAGTCTAAATACTAAACTAACAGCAAAGGACCTTGCTACAGATATCACAAAAGATATCTGATATACTTGGAATTCCAATTGCCAACTATATTCTTATTACTGTTTATCCAAAGACAAGTGGACATATTTTTATAAACTTGGGAGTAAAAAATAATACCTTCTAATCAAGGCACAGTGAACAAGCTCTTATAATTGGAAATCAAGTGTTCAGATACTGATACTAATTTATGCAAGGATGTCAGCTTGTCACATTGAACTGACCTTGCAAATCAGCTCACATCATGCAGTCATAAATCCTTTCTGTAGGGAAATCTCACGATTATTTGTTTTAGTACCAATAAACATCTAAGAATAAATTACATATGTCTTTGTGCTAGTCGGCCCAAGTCTCAGAGTTCCACGAGGATTCACGTGACATGATTTCCACTGCTCTAAGGTCCATTTACTGTTTTCCAACCTCAGATCTCACCTACTGTCCCTGTTCATTTCAGTTGTGTTTATACAAGTAGTTGCAAATCGTGGTTCTATCATATCTATCTTAGCTATAAACGAAGGCAACACTCTCAAATACAGAAATTTAACAGAAATAATGTTTATGAACTGAGATAGATATTCGTTGCAGAAGTCCAACAGCATATTTCACGCAACAGATTTTCTTTGCATTAAAGTGCTTTGGACACGTTAAGACCTGTTTAATTCTAAAACATTGTTTTTCCATTTTATCATCACTGAAATCAGCAAGAATTGGACATGGTATAATTGACAACATTTTTTTCTTTCTGAATAGTACACATGATAATGGTGCTTCTCACATCAATAACATCTTAGGTTCAATAAAACATGGTCTTTCTTAGCCATTTCTTGTGGGGAAAAACAAAAACAACAACAACAATCTTCTTAGATAAAAAATAGCAATGTGTTTAAAATTATATGAATTTGGAGAAAATAGTTTAATTTGGAAAGCGATTTAATCTCTTCTACTCTTAACTACGCAAGCATTTAAATACGCACACACATATCAAGTATAGTTGAGGACTCTTCTGATTTCCCTTCAAGGCCTCTAACACTCACTTTCACAGATTTTTAAAAATCAATCTTATAGGGCTTCCCTCGTGGCGCAGTGGTTGAGAATCTGCCTGCTAATGCAGGGGACATGGGTTCGAGCCCTGGTCTGGGAAGATCCCACATGCCGTAGAGCAGCTAGGCCCGTGAGCCACAATTACTGAGCCTGCGCTTCTGGAGCCTGTGCTCCGCAACAAGAGAGGCCGCGATAATGAGAGGCCCGCGCACCGCGATGAAGAGCGGCCCCCACTTGCCACAACTAGAGAAAGCCCTCGCACAGAAACGAAGACCCAACTCAGCCATAAATAAATAAATAAATAAAATTAAAAAAAAAAAAAAAAAAAAACAAAAACTGATAAATGTTTAAAAAAAAAAAAAAAAAAAAAAAATCAATCTTATAATTATTTTTGTGCCTCTTTTTCAGTAAGACAGCACACATGCATTCATTCAATACTCGGTATGAGTTTCAATTCTCACTCAGAGAAAAACCAAGAAACATATCTCTTTTTTTCCTCTTTCTTGTCACTTACATTCCCAGTTGCCTGAGAGATGGTATAACCGTATATAAAATAATTACATCTTTTAGGTTTCTTGGAACAGAGACGTTAGATGTTGTCAGTTAAGGGTATTAGCACAGTCATACTCTGAATCCAATATAAAAGGGAAAATGGCAAAGAAATTAAAAAAATGAAAAGTGTAGAAGAGCACAGGAAAAAACTCTACCAGTAGTATTTTATTTCATAATGCAAATAATCCTTTCTGTCATCATGAGCATTGACATATGTACAGTTTGAGAAGGGTGAGAAATAGACTCATTTCATTTAATCTCGTGATTTCTAGCTGGATGGCTGGCCAGTGGAAGAAAGAGAGAGGCATTCCCACATGCAGTACCTGACAGCTCAAATCATCATCAGTGAGCAAAACTAGTTTAAAAGCGAAACAAGATTAAAAAGACCTAAAATATCTTTCCAAAGCCTTTGCATTAATTAAGTCTTTGTATTAATGTTTATATGTCTTCTCCTGAATTATAAACAATCTTTTGTCTTGACACTTAAACTGTTTACTACTAGCTGTTTGAGGTTTAATTTTCTCTTAGTCACTTATGAAATAGAAATAGTCACCAGCATGTAGAAAGAACACTAGTGACTAAATGCTGAGAAAACTCCTTTTTATGAAATATTAAAATACATTACTGTTTACCTGGCTGTCAAGGAAACCAAGCTAGAATGAGTAGATTTGTTCAACTCTTCAACAAAACATTTCCCAAGAACCACGACCTCAACCAACATCATTCTCACCAAGATATCAGCCCATGGAAAAAGTTTTTACAGTAAAACATATGGCAAGGCGTTAAATCCCAGAAAAAGTGCCATTTTACATTCATCAGGGGAAAAAAAATTAAGCCCCAAAGTAAAAACTGTCAATTACTGTGATTGCTTTGTTGCACTGAAAGAGTTCAATAACATCACAAAGAATTTTAGAAAGTACTCATTTAATTAAAATATGAACTCTTCAAACTACCTGCAGCTTTCCCTAGCTCATAAATGACCACATTTTCCATTTAAATAAGAGTCCGTTCCCTATATTCACCAACAACATGCATGACGGATGTGAGCAGTACCATCAAAGCACTTTCTACTTCTCTTCATTTTCTCTTTCTTCTTCCTTTCAAAATGATTTTACATTCATATTTTAGACATCTGTGCCCTTTAGTATCACACTTAAGAATCTGGACAGTATGATGGGTAAGTGGTTGATTACGGAAAGTAATCACGCTCTACATTGATGAATGGCTGTTAACAAAATGATTTCTATCATGTAACTGAGACTTTAAATTCCACATAAAATGCTACAACTCAAATGACACTGACTAGCTATGAGCTTCTGGAAGTCACCCACCTGGGGCAGCATGCGATTTTCCTCCTCCAGCTGTCTTACTCTTGCCTCCAGCTGCCTAACATAGGACAAGGTTGATTCTAAAATTGAAAAGAAAGAACTCACATTATACACACAGGTCTTGTTTGGTATACTGTCAGGATGTTTCTGGCTCCATTTATTCAAATCAGGTAGTGACTACTTAATCTGATATTTAGAAAAAAAAGATTTCTCCCCAGAAGAACAATAACAGAAGCCATTAAAACCATAAGCAGTCTGAACAACTGCACAGTGTTAAGGAGAATCAGAGAAATTTACAGGTGGTTAAGACTGTAGGCGTCTGCACACCATGCAGCCTTCAGAACATTAGACACGTTGAAGACAGTTATTCTCTCTTTTCTACTTATTTTGTGTATGTATTTTAAGCTTTCCCACACATAAGACTTTTTGTAACATTCATTATAACAGAGAAATTACAAGGTCTTTTAAAAAAAAACAGAAAATAAGAAGATACTTAAAATATCCAGCTCCCTTCATTTTCTCAATAAACTTTTCAAGTCTTAAGAGCAACATTTTGTTCTTCGCACAACTCTATAGATAGTATGACTATACCTAGAGAACAGCTACAAAAGGGCTAAATAATGTTAGTCTGAATTTTGACTTTGATTTTGGCTGAGCATGACAGAGACTCAAGCTTTTCAGGGCAGACTTGAAATTTGTTGTTTTCATTTCTTCAACAAGCTCAGGTGTGTGCTGACAGCTCAGAATCAGCATCATGCTTAGTATCTGTTCCATAGCGAAACTCTCGATTTTATAGCTTTACATTATGAAAAAGTTCACATGTGGAGCAAAGTGGAGTTTTCATTTTGAGGAACCATCTGACAGTGACTCTTCTTCATTAAATCCAAAATAATCAACTGCACAGCATCATACTGCAACATAGTTGCAATGCATTCATTACCCAAGAGCAAACATATTTCAGGTATAGTGAAATGTACATGACCAAAGAATCCCTCCAGAGCATATTTCCACAGTTAATTTTAAAGCAGCAGATCATGTGCATGTTCCTCAGCCTCAAAAAACACAAAAGAGCAAGAGGCAAGGCCAAGAAGGTAGTGCATTTTAGAAGGAAACATTTGGAGCCCCTAATAATCTGCAGTTTGGATGGATATGTATGCAAATTAATACCTTGATCTGAAATTCATCATGGAAACTCTTAATTTTTATATGGAAATTGGTTATATGAACCCAATTCCATTTTGTGACCTCCAAAGCAACAAGGTAACGTTTTATTTTCTTAAAATACATAAGAAACTTCAGTCCTTAATTCACAAATGTAAAAATTAAACTCATCCCTAACCGGTTTACAGCATGCCTGTTTTCACAAATGTCTGCAGAAAAGTCCCCATCACTAACATTAATATAACCATCCACTGATCTCACACCAATGGTGACGACTTGCCTTGAGCATTTCTCAACAAGACAGAAACACAAGGTAAAGGAAGCTGAAGACATTTGCTAGAAATATGCTCTCATTTTTTTTTAGCTCAATGAAATGTTAAGTGTTTGCTTTATGGACTCTTCAAAAGGGAAAAAAAAAGTATCCGGCATAAATGAATAACCAACTTATTGATTTCATGAATCCGCTTTACTCTAGCAAATGAATAAGTGATTTGCTGATCATCAAAATGTGAATGTAGATTGCCTGATTTACACAGTTTTGCAAGCTCCCCTCTCTACTCTAAAAAAACAACCACTTGATAAGTGTCATTTGAGTGAAAAGTTGCTCAGATATAGCCTATTTAAACCATAAACAAATAAAATTCTTTTTTCCTTTGTTCACAATTTACACCGTATCTTTATTGTCCCTATACTGCATCATCCTTAAGGCTGTGATACTGAAAGCAGCCGAAATGACTCTATACAGAGTGATTCAGGTGACATTTGAAAAATGCCACTGAATGGATTTTAATTCAGTAACTATCTTCAGTCACTTTAATCTATTTCTCTTCTTTAAATCTTTGCAGTTTACATATTTGATGGTTTCATTAAGTTTCTGCTTACATTACGAAAGTCACATCATGTCAGTTCCAAAAAAAGGGTAAATTCTTGAATTTGGAAAACATTCCTTAACCCCAATTTTTAATGTCAAGTTACAACAGATGAAGTCCAGATCTCTGTTTCAAAGCATTCACTGCAAATACAGGCAGGGACAGGAAATGATAGGGAAGATTTTTAGACAGGTAACGTAAAAAAGCAAATTAGCGCCAAGGTAAAGGCAAAGCTAAGGAAAGTTTTGAGTTCATTTGCTCCACAAATATTTGTTGCGTCACTGATGTGTGTTGGGCACTACGAGGGTTGGAATGAAGAAAAGGCCAGTTATTTCAAGTCTTAAGTTTCTCAGAAGGCAACTTTCATTTTAGGATTACACACCCATGTGCTATGTTCCAGAAGGTCCTGTTGTTCCAAGCTCACTCTCTTTTGCAATTATTATTTATCTATGAACAGATACGATGAATGAAAAAACTCGTGTGTGTGGGGGGTGGGCGGGGTTTGGGGGACAGGAAGTATAGTTAATCTGCATGAATAAAAGAGAATTCATGCTGTTAGTTGTTTAATTCATCAAGAAACTTTTTATATACTCCTTTTATATGGGAGTGGAGCAGGCAAACTTTTTTCTGGAATATACTGGAAGATCATCACTGGGTCCCCAAGTCCCTATATGAAGAGCCATTGAGGAAACCATCCAATCCTTCAATTGTGACATGAGAGAAAAATAAACATTTGTTTTGTTAAACTCTCATGATTTCAAGATTTATTTGTTATTGCATCATAGGCTAGCCAAGCCCAACTACTAGTACATAACCAATAATGGGACAGAAAATATGTAAACATTTTAATAAAACAGAATAGAATAAAGTGTAAGAAATTCCACTTTAAAAAATACACCGCAATCCACATCCCAGTCCTAGTTGATCATTAGGAAAAAAAAGATAAAATCTTCTGTGTAAGAAAGAAAAGGAGCCCCTTGTGTGCTGGAATATATTTGACCATGTCTGCTACAGTCCCTTCCCCAGGTTGCTGCTTCCTCTTCCTTCCTTACACAAGGACCTTCCAGAGTGGTGTCAACTATAAGCTACACACTTCCATTACACCCAGGACGTGTGGAGTACCACTGTGCTCCCAAGAGAAGTACATGACAAAAATCGGTGCTTTTATTATAAAGTGATACATACATGCATGTGCATGTACACACACAACTGCATTAGAATGTACTATCATTTGAACTGATCATTACATTTATACCAGTGGCTGACAGCTGTTAAAACAGATTTCAGAATGTCATTTTGGCTTTCAGAACTCTGAGAATGAGGTTACAAAAGAAAATCAAGGCTCCTGAAGAAAACAGCCAAATACGAGGCTATACTCTACATCAGGGGTACCCAGGAACCAGGAACCAGGCCTCACAGCAGGAGGTGAGCAGCGGGTGAGCGAGCGAAGCTTCATCTGTATTTATAGCCGCTCCCCATGGCTCGCATTACCACCTGAGCTCCGCCTCCTGTCAGATCAGCGGGCGGCATTAGATTCTCATAAGAGCGTGAACCCTACTGTGAACTGCGCATGCGAGAGATCTAGGCTGCGTGCTCCTTATGAGAATCTAATGCCTGATGATCTGAGGTGGAGCTGAGGCAGTGATGCTAGTGCTGGGGAGCGGCTGCAAATACAGATTATCATTAGCAGAGAGGTTTGACTGCACGGAGACCATAATAAATCGCTTGCAGACTCACATCAAAACCCTATCAGTGGGACTTCCCTGGTGGCGCAGTGGTTAAGAATCCACCTGCCAATGCAGGGGACATGGGTTCGAGCCCTGGTCTGGGAAGATCCCAGGTACTGCGGAGCAACTAAGCCCGTGCGCCACAACAACTGAGCCTGCGCTCTAGAGCCCATGAGCCACAACTACTGAGCCTGTGTGCCACAACTACTGAAGCCTGCATGCCTAGAGCCTGTGCTCCGCAACAAGAGAAGCGCCTGCAACGAGAAGCCCGCGTACCACAAGGAAGAATAGTCCCCGCTCGCCACAACTAGAGAAAGCCCACGTGCAGCAACAAAGACCCAATGCAGCCAAAAAATAAATCAATAAATAAATTTATAAAAAAACAAAAAACCCTATCAGTGAGTGGCAAGTGAAAGCAAGCTCAGGGCTCCCACTGATTCTGCATTATGGCGAGTTGTATAATTATTTCATTATATATTACAATGTAATAATAATAGAAATAAAGTGCACAATAAATGTAATGCGCTTGAATCATCCCGAAACCATCCCCCCAACCCAGCTCCCGTCCATGGAAAAATTGTCTTCCATGAAACGGGTCCCCGGTGTCAAAAAGGTTGGGGACCGCTGCTCTATGTAGATATACAACATATTAAAGAAGGATCCTATCTTCAAGAAGTATATAACCAGTTGAGGGGCGATAAGGAGGGAAAAAAATAAAGCAATAAGTAATATGATATTCAGAGCTAAATCATGTGAAGCAGGAGTACAAAAAGATCAATATTGGCTGCAGTTCTTCTGAAGGAGAAACTTGACTAATGGATCAACAGAAGCTTGAGAGACAGAGAGATTGCTAGTAGAGCCACAGGACAGACAAGAATGATCCTCTTGTAAACAGGGAAGAGAGAAGGAATTCACATGAAGGAAGAGAGAGGGACATAACTGGAAGCAGGAGGAAAAGCCAAGTTGCGTCCCACATTCAGGGATCTAAAAAGCCAATGTCAAATCACAGCTATGCAAATGGTGAGATTTGCTTTTAACTTCCCCCAAGGGAATTTTATTTCTCTTTCCTGGGAAATCTATGGACATCTGCACATTAGAAAAGCCAGGTTAAGCAAACAATACCAATGTGAAAATCCAATGACATTCTCAAGAGGTTCTTTGGGTAAATCTTGGGCATATTTTCAAAGCAGAAACCATTTTCTCCATGTATCCTCACTTTTCTCTGAACCTACATGTAGAAGTTCACAGGACCTCTTGTAATAAAACAAGTATGAGAAACAGTCATAAGAATTCCACCAACACACATCTAATTGATTCCAATTTGAGAACTGGAATGTACCTAAGAGATTCCCTAATCCAGCCCGTCCCCCATCCTGACTCATTTGGCAGATAAGAGAATAAAGCCCAGAAGGTAGTGAACTTGGCCTCTAACACTGGGGATTAGTTATACATATACATTCAAAAGATTCTGTTTCATTCCTGGGGCATCACAGGGATTCCCATCCTGGATCTTCTAATCACTAAGATGTCAAGCTTCGCACATAGACAGTTAAATTCTAACTTCTCCTTTTTTCTTCCTGATTTTAGATATTCTGGAGGGACTTTTACCTTTAAAATAACTTGATATTCTCCTTGGACAATATCCTGGACTTGATTTCACTTCAATTTACCTGAAATGCATTCAATCATATAAAGTAGCTCGACTTTCTTCTCTGCTAGTTTGAAAATACTCTGGTTGAAATATTAAACCCTCTAATTTCCCCCTTGATTTCTAAAGCAGTGTTTGTCTCCCTAGGGGAATCCCACCCTTGAAATCAGCCAAGGATTACTCTGATTATTGTACATGAAAGGTTTACTGTTGATATTTGCAACTGTCTAAGGTTGGTCAAACTTCTGAGTAGTTTTGATTAGATGAAGTGCCGTCTGGTCTTCAAAATCTCAGGGCGAAAAATAAAATCTGGTAATGGTCCATTCTAAAACAAATTACAGCATTTGGAAGAATATAAAGGAGGACAATCATCTGGAAGACTATTGCTGCTGTGGGTTCATAGATGTTAGCTTTTCTGTGACTGAGTTAGTCTCCCTCGGCCAGAGAGAGTCCAACAGTCACATGATTTCAAATCTGGAGGCAATCTCTTTAATAAACCCCAACCTCTAAAGACACTGCTTGAATTAGTTCCAAATTAATCCCACCATCCACAGGCTTTTACACATTCTGAAGGAAATGACTTCAGAACTATATAGTTAAAAAATTATTACTGTTCTAAAAGTGTTTCTCTTTCTTCCTCAGGCAAGCAAAGTTCAGCCTCCTACTTAGAATTCGTATGAGCTCCAGAAGTATAAGTGATTACATTTCTCACTATAATTTGATGCTTTACTTATTAAAAAAAAAAAATCTTGTTGGCATCAGCAGTTTCGGATTTGCCTGGATATTTAACTCAGGCTGCTTTACTGGCAGAGGTAGAATTTTTAAATTTTTAATGGGAGCTTTAATTGTCCTAAGTAGGTAAAAAATGATGTCAGGTCTTGCTCTGGTCCCTCATCTATGAAGCTAATTCTACTCTTGTCAGACCCTTCTCTCTGTGGCAATCTGAAAGAAATAGGAGATAGTTATTTTCTACCCATTCCTCCCATGTAGAAACCTGTTCACTGTTATTCACTGGCCCCAACTTAGCTCTGGGTCTCTGCCCACACCTTCCCCTGCCAAATAATCATTCTCGGCTTAGTCCATACTCCTTATTTCTCTATGCATGTTACGAAAAACAGCCTTCTAATAATTAGAATATCCAAAGATTAGAATATACTGCTTCAGATGATAACGTGATTCGTGTTCTTGGAAATGTTTGGAGAACGCTCAATGAGATGCTGCAAAGATTTCTACCTGTGTGTGCTACTGGGCTAGTCCCTTTACCTCTGAAGATCAATAATTCTACAGTTTTAAATTCTGCTCCCTCCATAAATCTCTTTGATTTTCCTTCGTATCATTTGCCAAGAAATCATATATTGAGTGCCTTGTGGTGTTCCTTTACCTAGTTGTCTGTATGTTATTTATTTTCATGTTTTCATTTTTTGCCCAGATATGCTACTTGAAAATATTCCCTTAAACCCTACACAGTGACTGTTGGTGTTTCCCATAGGGATTTAATACATACTTACTGACTTCCTGTAATATCAAGACTTGGTCTTCACCCAATGCTGATTATCTGCTGTGTGCCAGACACTGTTCTAGATAATGGAGATACAGCAGCAAGCAAAAGTGATAAGGTCTGTGCATTCACGGAGTGCACATTCCAGAGAGGAAGACCGACAATGGAGAGCAAATACACTCCTTTGTGAAGGCAACATGCGCAATAAAGGCAACGAAACAGAGAACTAGCAGAGTTGAGCGGAAGTACAGCTACATTAGGGAGCGTGGCCTAGAGGAGCTCTCTGGGGACTACAGCCTGCAAATGAGCCAGCTATGCAGAGAGCTTGGAGAAGAGAGTTCTAGGCATCAGGAAAGGGGGGTGCACAGGCCCTGGCTGGGAAGACTCCTCTGCTGGAATCCGGCTGGGAAGGGGGAAGGGACAGCACCTTGAAACTGGGATCTGTTTGTCTTGTCACCTTCCTCCACTACTTAAATTTCCAAAAACCTTGTGCTCCCTTTGGCTGTTTACACTTAAACCTAGACTTTAACCCTTTGACGATTAGGTTTTCTTTGTGACAAAAACCTTAGCATGACATTTGGCTCCACCCTCTCACACACCCCACTCCCCATCCATTGGGAAATTCTGTTGACCCTGCCGCCAAAATATCCTGAAAATCCAACCTCCCACTAGTCTCCTAACACGTGTCCTCACTTCTCTCTTTGCCTCCTCTCCCAGGTCTACTATCATTCAAAGTCTATTTCAAACCCACGGCAGCCAGGGTTTTCCTTCTAAAATGCTAAGTCTGATCGCGCCATTCCCCAGAACCACACAGGAGCTCACCATTTTGCTCCATATAAAAGTCAAGGTCCGGGCTTCCCTGGTGGTGCAGTGATTGAGAATCTGCCTGCCAATGCGGGGGACACGGGTTCGAGCTCTGGTCTGGGAAGATCCCACATGCCGCGGAGCAACTGGGCCCGTGAGCCACAGTTACTGAGCCTGCGAGTCTGGAGCCTGTTTTCCGCAACAAGAGAGGCCGCGATGGTGAGAGGCCCGCGCACAGTGATGAAGAGTGGCCTCCGCTTGCCAGAGCTAGAGAAAGCCCTCGCACAGAAATGAAGACCCAACACAGCCAAAAATAAATAAATAGATAAATAAAATTCGGAGGAAAAAAAAAAAAGAAAACAGGTTTAAAAAAAAACAACAAAAAAACAGTCAAGGTCCTTAAAAAGGCCAGCAGGGCCCCATGTAATCTGGGGACCTGGTGCCTTTCCGACTTCATGACGTCACACCTCTGCACCAGCCACAAGGCCTCCCTTCTGCTCCTGAACACCCCAGGCATACACTAGCTTTAGTCGTCCACACTCTCTGGACTGCTCTTCCCCCAGGGAGCTGCTTGGCCAATTTCCTCACTCTTACAAGTCTTTGTTCAGATCTCAGCTTCTCAGTGAGACTTACCAAGTCCTCCTCCTTTAATCCTGTAAACTACCCCCACCTCCGCCCCACATTCTCCTGATCTCCTTTGGCCTGTTGTACTTCTTTATTTTTCTTCAAAATACTTTATCACTTTCTATCATATAAATTAGCTTGTTCATATGTTATGTTTATTGTATAAGCCCTGTCTCTCTCCATCAGAATGTCAACTCCACAAGGCAGGGATCTTTGTCTGTTGTGTTGAGTGATGTACTCCAAGCGCCTAGAATAGTGTCTGCACATTAAAAAGTTATTGAATGAGTCAAACAACCCATTACACAGATAGTGCCCTGAAAAGAAATTATTTCGTAGTACAGGTCTACAATTGTCAATCACTCCAGGTAAGACTGGGTTTGTATCTGAATGGAGCCTAATATCAATTCTGTTGTGCCACTGAACATGAAGAACATTCTAGAGAACATTAAACTTTGGATGGAAACATTGGGGAGGTTCTCAAATTATGTCAGATCTAATCACTGGTGGGTAATTTCAATAAGAAAATCTGGGGACTTCCCTGGTGGTCCAGTGGTTAAGAATCCACCTTCCAATGCAGGGGACGTGGGTTCGATCCCTGGTCGGGGAATTAAGATCCCACATGCCACAGGGCGACTAAGCCCGCGCACCGCAATGAAAGATCAAACATGCTGCAATGAAGATCCTGTGTGCCACAACTAAGACCCGATGTAACCAAATAAAAAGAAAAAATAAATGAATAAATAAAATCTGAAATGTGTTTTCACCAGGTTCAAAAAAAAATGTCTTATGGTGGGGGGGGGGGTGGCACATTGTAGGGGGGAAGGCGAGGAGGAAAGAGAGGGAGAGTACAAAGAGGGATAAAGAGAAAGAGACACATAAAAACAGTTATGGGAAATGTGCAAAACATGAACCATTTCTGCCACTAACGTCTTGGAATACAATATAAATGCCTTCATCTGGACATCTGCTTAAGTTGATAAGGTTCCCCCTTTTGGTTAGAAATACCACTGGAAGGAATTTAAACTTCACCTGGATATTCTCCTTCCAGACACTCCCTGCGAGGGAGGGGTGTACCGAGGGGGAGGGCACAGGGCAGGTGCCAGCTGGGCCCTGAGTGAGGGTCTATGAGCTGTGAGAGAGTAGCCTGAGGAGGGCGGAGAGCAGTGGTCCGTTCAAAACAGGTTATGTTTCTTCGTGAAGAGAAAAACCTGTCATTTCAAAGGAAAAGGAAACAGCAATGTGCTGTCCTGTTTATTAGAACGAAAGCTAGAAATACTGTATCCTTTTCCAAGAAAGCTTTGACAGAAAAAATAATCACGAGTGTTATCGCCCTAGTGCCATGCAAGTGGTATGTTTTTGGAAACAGCCCAGATTGTTTTCACTTATTATTTTCTATAAAAGAGTAAATATAATAGTTAAATGGATATTGAAATCCAATGATTTGCACATAAACCAATTTAGAAAACAGAAAAGAAAATCAGGGTCTATGTCCTAACTTTGGTCCAGAAAATCATTACCAAAAAATTTTCAAGTTTCTCCTCTTTCCAAATGAGTGTTTTTAAAACGGGAGAGAATGGCATTTTGTTGCTTATTTGCTGTCATCCACCTGTACCTATTCCTTGGGAATTGGCACCTGGTTGTTTCAGCTTCCATTTCTCTCTAGAAGCTGGAGGCTCCATGTGGCAAGGCCTTGCCTTATAGTTACTTTCCGAGCTGTCCTGTGATTCGCACAGCGCGATGTGCTAGAAGGTGTCCTGTCAATTTCTGATGAACGAATGTCCTCATCATTCGGTTCCCAACTGCTCTGGCTGCTACTCCAAGTTTGTTGCTCCCCGAACAGTTTCAGGCAGTTAACTCAAAATGCAGTCAGATTTCCACCAAAAAAAATCACACAATAGCAAACCATCGAAACTGAAGTCTGGCTTACAGGAAGTCTGTGTGCCGTAAAATTGCCTTCACTTTGACTTTTCCCTTTGAAAGCATCAACTCCATGAAGGAGACACTAGGTAAGTAGCACTGAACTGGCCTAAAGGACTGGGGACTCTATGGAAAATATTTCCAACTCTAAAGAGCTGTTTAGCATGAGTACCATTTTAACAGCTATTCAGGGTTAAAATGTGTCCTACTTTCCATTGTTATGTTGCTGCTGCTGCTGTTGTCATTTCCCAGAGAAAATTCTGCCTTTTCCCAATGCCAGAGGATAAAAGTTGATGTCATTTTAAGAAATGTAACAATTTCCTTCAGTGTGTGCGGCCCCCTTGTAAGTGCATCTTGTCAGCATTGTCAATGAACGAACAAGGAAGCAAATCTATAAGAAAACCAAATTTTCAAAAGACAGTAAGTCTATAAAAATCTTATTTTCTCTTAGGATAATTATTTTGACTTTTTATGTATATTTAGATATTTTTAGAAGCCTATGCACAGTTGTTTTTTTACTGTCATACATTGCAGCAAAATAAAAATATTTTGTATCATATTGTACAGCAAAGCGTCATTAATCTGGATTCTATCAATTGGGAATTCATAAAAATGTTGTTCAATTCAGCCTATATATGCTCTCTGCAGTGGCTACGAAACGGTAGCTGGCCAAACAAACTCATAGTGTAACAATTCAGGAATAGTTGCCTTACATAAGAAAAGCACAGTTTTCACAATGTTTTAGCATTATCTATCCGTACACAAAGTGGTATGAATAGATAATGGATGAATGCAGTTAGATAATGGATAAGTATAGTTAGTTTAGATAAACAAAATTGGAAAGACCACATACTGTGGAACTGTTTTTTTTGTTAGCTATTTAAGCATGTATTAACAAGCCCTTTGTAATCAGTCAGTTAACATACATTCATTGAGCACTCACTATGTGTTAGACACTCTTTCATGTGCTATAGACAGTCCACTGCAAACAAACAAAAAGGGCTCCTCTGCTCATGGAACACTCTAATACGGAAGACAGACAGACATGCAGACACACACATAAATAAGCACACTGCTCCCCTGTACACCCTTCACCCCTTTAGCTTAGCTCGAGATCATCTGAGAAGATCTGAGGCATTCAACTTGAAACCTGAATGTAAAGATTCTGGGAATGAACTCTCCAAACAGCAAGAACAGAATTTGCAAAGTCCCCAAGATGGGAATGAGCCACAGGCGCTCAAAGAAAAGAAAGAAGACTGAAGTGGCCAGAAGGAAATGAGGAAAGTGAGGGGAGATGAAGTTGGAGCAGCAGAGACAAGACCCACGGTGTCAGTGAACCAATGTAAGGAGCTGGAATTTTGTACCGTTTGGAATGGGGAGCGATTGGGGAAGGGGGATTGGTACATTACACTGGCACCATCTGATTTATACTTTAAAAGGATCGTCTTGGCTGCTCTGTGAAAGACAGAGAAAAATAGGATGAGAGTGAAGTTTGGGGGATGATTGAGGGGACCTCTGTAGGAGGTGGGCTGAGAGGTGACTGTGGGTTGTAAAGGAGCCATAGCCGTGGTGCACAGAGAAGTGGTCACGTTCAACAAGCCTCCTGGAGAAAGAGACTAAGGACAAAGCATAGCTATGGAGCAAATGTGAGGTCTTACGAAGAAAAAGAATCAAAGATAATGGCTACCTTTCCGGCAAGGGCAACCAGGGGATGGGGAGATGGCTTGGAGATGGAGCAGGAGTGGGGTTTGAAATCAAGAATTCTATTTTGTTCATGTTAGGCTTAATATTTCTACTGGACATCTAAGGCAAGATCCAGAGTAGGCAGTTAAATACATGACTCTGCAGATCTGGGAAGGGACATGGGGTGGTTTAAATGTGGAAGTCCCCAGTAGAGAGCTGCTGTCAAAAGCCTGCGGTTTGGAGGAGGGTCTGAATAGAGAAGCCTGGTGGAGGGGAAGAGCCACAGGGCAGGTACCCAGCCACGACCCCCTCCTCCCCAGCCCTGAGCCTCAGAAAGCCAAGCCAGCACCCGGCTGCCTTTGTAGACACGGCCACGGAGCTTGTGTATCTTCTGCTCAGGTACCTTTTAATTAGATCTCTCTCTCTCCCCTTTACTCTCACTGTGTTTCATTCCCAAATCCAACCCTCCCACTTTGCTTTTCTCCTGTTGCCCCCTTTCAGCATGCCTCTCTTTCTCCTCCTCTTGGGGCCCCAAGCCCTCCCACAGTAATTTTGGAAGGAGTACAGCACAGTGGCTAAGTGCTAGCTCTGTGGGTTTCAGTTTTCACACAAATATGCATATAGAAATAGATGATCTTTAAGACTCTTTAAGACCCACAATTCCTGGGTTACAATTATCATGTTTTACCGTAATCCATATTAGTGGTTTAACCACTAAAGGCAGCTAAGATAAGATTTCTAAGAGTATATGTAAGTTATGTTGCTATTCTTTCATTTATTCATTAAACAAACATTTATAGACTATCTACTGTGCACAAAGCCTTGGAGAAGCAGAGAATATTTAAGATGATGTTGTTATGTTCTGAGAAAGGGAATAAAGCACCCTCATGCGACAGATGTACACCAGTTCTGATTAGGGCAGTTAAACACGTTTAAGTGAAGCTTATAAACATTTAAAAATTCTATTCTTTAAGAACACCTACCCTTACAGATTTCTTTCCTCAACTGTGTACTTAAAAACTCCTTCCACTAAAGAAAGCTACAAGGCTAAGAAAAAAAAGACTTATCTCAATACAACAGAATATTAGTTGATGACATTGTTGAGAACAAATTACTGAATGTTTGCAAAAACAAGGAGCCAAAAAACTATAAAAGCACTACTTAATCTAAGCATTTTATTTGACAATGGTATTCTAAACTTAAGATATCAAGCTTTTTTTTTCCACCACTGGAAACATTGTAATGGGAAATAAATCTCAAAAGTCCTATTAAATACAGCCAACACCGGGCACCCTGCATGTGTTCACATTGGTTTTCATGCCCTTTGATTTTAGAGACACTTGACCATAGGGCAGGAGGGAGGGCAAGTTCTGGCCAGGAAAACTCCTGCTGACCTCAAAGTTCATTTGGGCTCTTCTCCATTCCCAAGGATTCGATCATTTTGTCTTCACTAAACAGTTATTAGGCGACAACAGACTAATCAATTTGGTCAAGCAAGTATGTCAGAGGACACACATAATGGCTAATAACTTTAATTTGATTTAGCATGTATCAAGCACTTCGCTAAAAAGGCATAGGCATTTTTCACGTGCACTAATGCATTTGATCCTCACTGCAAAACTAAGAAGCAGGTATTATCATTCCCATCTTAGAGATGAAAGATTGAGGCTTAGAGGTGTTGAGTAACTCCTCAAAGTCACAAAGCTAGTAGAGTGCAATTCTGGACCTCAAAGGCCACTCCTCACTGCTGGAGAACACAGACCCTGCGAAGAGACAGAGGGAAGGCCAAATTAAGCAATGGCCAAAGATGGTGATCAGCACCGATAGAGTCTGATTGATTTAAAGTCTCTTCCTCATCATTACACTTGAACGCTACACCATCACTCAATGAATGCATTTGTTGAAAGAAAACTCTGTTTTCCCTAAGACACACAAAAAATACATCACCCCTTCAATTCATGCGGTTGTTCCTTCAAGTAAACAAGAGTCAGCCAAAGTGAAGGCAGCAAGTTTCACGGTCAACAACCACCAAACCATCGCCAGCTAAGTACCTGGATCTGCTAAGTCATTAGTGGGCTTAATAAATATAGATGCCATTCACAATGCAATCGTTGGACAATTTCACAAACTTCTTACAATTCAGAAACCTACAGGCTTAGAAGAAAATACTGGACAAAGGCAAAGAGCAGATTCTTCTGGCTAATGTCTAATCTGAGTTGTTTTCAAAGCAGCTGCTTTCCTGGATTCTCTTCTGAACAGTTGGGGAACCCAATGAAATGTTCACTCTGCTTAATTTAATGTCATGGCTACCAATGCTGTTTCACCTTCTTCCTGGTGATAATAAAAGAGAATTTGATGTATTGTATATCACTTAACAGAAGTACCCAGGAACATTAAGGTAGAATAAAACAACAGGCCCACGGCCCATGTAAATTCAAATCCATGGAAAATGACGGACGCCTCTTACATCTACAAATGTATATATCTTTCCATAATGCCCATTTTAATGAACTGACTTATAAAGAGATTAATCTTCTTAGTCTAAATAGCAACTCACTCAAAATTTATTTTCCTATTGCTGTCTGTGCAGGGGTAACTGAGAGAGAATTCAGTCTACCATCAAGAGACACCAACTTCTCTTATCCTATCCCTGCTATCAAGCTAAGAATCTGGCTCCTAATATACATGGAGAAAAATGAATTACTCAGAAGTGCACATAATTCTGAAGATAGTGCTCAATTCTGTGTCAATAAATTCCAATCAGCTCTATTTTTTTAGCAGCCTAGAAAAAATACTTGCTTTGTAATCACCACCATCACTAGGTATTTGATACATGCGCAAGGAGGAAAAATTTTTTAGAAGTTTAGTCAAGTCTTCCACATCAGAAGAGACAAGGTTCTAGCCCAGGAAGGAAATACCAAATGGAACCTTCTCATAGCCACAGAATCAGGATACCTTTTACCAGCATCTGCTCACTCAGATCTAAACAGCAAGCAGATGGTACAGTAGTTCGAAAGTTAACTTCAACAGGGCATCTCCCTGGAGCTCTAACCAGAATCCTTGACAGTGGAAGGATTCGGCCTCTGCTTTTTACGCTTTCAGAAGCTAAGGTCTGTCTTCCGTTCAGTTCGCAGCACCTGGGTTCTACACTAACTGTCCAGTCACTTTGTGTGCGGGGTCCAGTGACCTCCCTAACCACTCTCCAGGACATTCCACAGGGTCCTGGTCCCTGGTACTTGAGTCTTCTGCATGCTTAGTGTTTCTTTTATCATGTTGTCTTTTCCACATATTTTATTCCACTTTTATCAGCACCTGAAAATATGCAATCTTTGTTTACTTCAAAAACAACCTCTGTCAAGAGTTCATGTGGTCTTTTAAAAACTTGTCTGGCTCTTAAAAGTTACCCTTAAATAAAAGGTTTTTAACTTTTTTAAAAAGCTCTTCATTTAGGCTACTGGTTTATATATTTTTATGTAATGTTTTTACAGTAAAATGGAGCATGTTGGATCCAAAGTCTTAGGATATTCTTTCCTGGACAAAGGATTGCGGTCTAGGGGTTAGAAGACTCTGCCTGACTCTGCCCAACCTGCAGGACTCTTGAGAAGCTGCACACTATGAATGCTTTTAATCTGCTCTGACAATCAAGACTCTAATCCCAGGACCTGCACCCAGACTTAAGCCACAAATCCAATGTCAGGCTGGGGACTGGAGCACGGCACCTTGAAGGAAAGCAAAGGCCAGGAAGGAAGGCAAGCAGTAGACCTTTCAAGGACATTTCTTAGGAACAAAGCTCAGGCATGGAGATGACTGGGATTGCCCTGTGCCTGATTTCCAGGACCAGGCCTTTTTCCTGTTCATTGGCTTCTGCTAAATTTAGCTGGAAATCTTCCAGACAGTTCCAACCTTTATCTGACCCCACCCTATCTGTGCAATATTCTCTTTATGCTATGTTAGAATCAGCCCCCGAAGACACTCATCTGGGATCTGGCTTAGACTAGTAGTTAAGAGCATGGAGCCAGCCTGCCTCTGTTTGAATGCTGACTCAACTACCTCCTCTGTGGCCTTGAGCGCGTTATTAAACTCCTGCGTCTCCGTTTCCTCATTTGCAAAGTGGATGAATAACAATCTTCCACTCAGAGGTAGGTACTGAGTGAGTTACTCTGTGTAGGCACTGAGGGCAGTGGTAAGGAAGCCCCAGCTATGACTAACACCTGCCTCCCTTCTAGTGCTAAGTGTCGTTGTGAGACCACCACCGCCGGCCCATGTCTCTGGCCTTCTGCAGCGGAGCAGAACGCTTGCTCTGCCCCCTGCCTCCGGCACTGCGATGGCAGACAGGGCTGCGCTCCACATTTGTGCCGTCTCCCCTGGTCCTATGCATACGCGGTTCACAGGCTCTTCAGCCTCGCTTTACGGGCTGCTCTGCTCTCAGCCATACATACTAACACTGGTAAGTCACAGCTTCCACTGAGTGCAGCCTGACTGCTGCATCAAGCACTGAACGTCAGCAAAGAGAATCTGTGAAATGGGAGTAAAACCCAGCTGAATACAAATGGGTAAGATGATTCAAAGGAAGGGGAATGCCTGTGTTTGGGAGCAGCACTGACTCAGTGTGTACACACTTTGACTAGTCTTTAGAAAGTGACTAGTGACCCTCTGGCCGCTAATAAACACTGAATTTAGGCCAAAACAGCATACTTATTTATTCAGCAAATATCTGAATGTTTCAGACACTGAGCTATAATGGAGAACAAACAATAGATAAGAAGCAAGAAAATAAGTAAAATCATTTCGAATGTGTTAAGGGTGATGAAGGAATGATTGGATGGTTAGGGAAGGCCTCTCTGAAGAATGGGTGTTTAATAAATAATGAATGAGAGCCAGCCATGGTTAGAGGATGAGCATTCTAGAAAAAGGGGAAGTGCATGCAAAGGCCCTGTGGTAGAGATGAGAAAAATATTTTTTTAAAAAATAGAGTACAGTTAGAAAGAAGAGTGTTAGGCATCAAGTCTGTATCTGCCTCAAACCAGCTTGGTGATTAGGTTCATGTGATCCCTTCCAGCTCTAAGATTCCATAAATGTCTCTAGGAAGTGATGTATTGATTGGTACAGATAAGGCAGATTATACTGGCTCTAGCACTCTGGACTGACTATAAAAAATGCCAGAGGAAGGCATCTCAGTAGATGACATGCATAAGCAGTCATCTGCTTTCATCACAAGAATAAATAAGATGAATTGGATTTCAGAAGCTTTGTTGTGATCTGGTTAGTCAAAGAAAGAGTAAAGTGGTCATAGACAATCCCCCATCTCCACAACGTAAAAGACCACAGGACTTGAGAATGGAGGGGATGTGGAGAGAGAAAGTGGGACCTGGAGATGACACCACAGACAAGCAGATCCATGAATGACCTGGAGTTTAAAAAATCATTTAAGAAAGTTTAAACTCCAAAGGCTATTCAAGAGTATCAGTCAAACTGCTCTGCAGGGGCTTTGAAGCAAACACCCTTTTCAAGTCCCTTCTGAAAAATTCATTTCCAATTATGAAGACAACTCCAATATTTCAGGTAAAATTTCCTCTTAATGAGGGAAGAGAAAGAGTCTGGGGACAGATGAACTCAGTTGCCTGGCTAAGTATTTAATTTCTCACTTAGGTTGGCAAGTCAAGACAGACAGCCTTAGTTCATACATTAATATTTATGAAAAATGGCACAACGTTCCATTTGGAAAGAAGATCTGGGGGAAATGCTATATCCAGCAATGGCGGCCCAGACTCTCTGGACTGCTACATGCTGGAGGAGGTGTGCCCCTCGATACAGAAGGTAAACTCCCAATTAATGTGGCATTTATGCTGTGAAAATATCTTTACAGATAAATTGCTCAAATGGAGGCCTCGGAAACCATAGCAACTATACATTTTAATTAAAGTTTGCGGCTTGAAAGGAGAACCTTAAATAATTGGTGCCTCCAAGTCTTTGCTGAATTGGCTTAGCTACGGGAAATACAGGCTTTTAATAATAGGAAAAGAAAAATCTTCCACTCTACCATCTTCCAATTACTATGCGCCTCTCTTAGAATGTGAGATAGCCTGAGTTAATTCTCCAATATATGAAACTAAAATATGCCCTCTGAATAGAAAGTCCGTTGGAACACAAAATAGAAGAAAAATTATAACTCTGGCTTAGGAATGTTTTTCCAGCCACGGGTAAGACACATACAAAAGACATTTTAAAAACCTTTTGACAACTACCATTAATACTTTCAATTTATTGAATGCCATTGACGTCTGTATATCATAGAAAAGTGACATTTTGCTATTTTGTGAATAACTGCCTGAAACAGAAGTGGAAATCTTTAACCACACACTTATTCAACAAATATTTATGGACCATCAACCATGTGTCTGTACTGAAGACAAATATCCTAATAGAATATATTTAACAGAACATTCCCATACTATGTGCTTTCTGGACACTTTGTTTTATTCTCACAATAGTATCGTAACTATCCAACAGACAGGGTGATAGGGATCTAGCAAAGGTTAGTGACTTTTTCCAAGTCAAGTACTAACATTGGGTCTACAATTGCAAACCAGTTCAAGGCTTCAAGAGAACTGGTCAGTTAGCTTCATCAACAGCCTATCAATTTCTGTCAATAGTAACAATGCCAAAAATAAAACTCAGGTAAATCACTGGAGTGATCTATCTGTGCACTCAGCAGGAGAGAAAGGTCCTTTGTGTGGGCCCTCGAGCCCAGTCAAAAGCAGAAATAAAATTCTGTGGCTCTAAATATACAAAAGAAAAAAATCCAAGATGGGATCAGATTGGTTTTGTCCCTAATATCCAAGAACAGGTTATAGGAGAACAATATAAATGTCCATATGATCATATAAGCGTCCTGGCAAAGATTAATAGTTAAATGCCATCCAAACCAAATTTGGCACTGGGGCAGTTCTTAGAATGATTCCAAAAGGAAACAGGCAACATTTTATTTGAAATTTATAATCTCCTTGGCTATCAACTGATCCAAATATCTATCGAAGTTCTTTTAACACATACAGGAATGTATTGCTATTATTTATAATTAGCATTGTGCTCCCCTGTCACCACTCTGTCTGGTCCCAGGTCTCCCAACACCAAGTCCAGCACTGAGCCGACTCCTTCTAGGTGGTCTGTGCACTGCCACCAAGCTGGGAAAGTTCCAACTTTCAACTAAACATGGAAGCTGGGATTTGTTATTTTTTCTGCCTGAAGTGGCTCTATTTGCACATTCATTCTCCCAGGTCCTACACATCCACTTGCCACCTCACAGAGGAAGTTCTCATGATCATCCCCTGCTACAAAACACACAGCCTAGCACACAACAGGGTTTCAAAAGTCTTTTCTTTGAGGAGGTTTGATTTACTTATGCTTTTGCCCATTTAAACACTGGCCCTTTTCTTTGTAAAATCTATAAATCCCACCTATCTTTCAATACCTGGCCCTCAAGTCCTTCCATCTCAGCAGTCCTTCCAACTCCCTTGACTAAGTTAGTCTGTCATGGTCACCCCTGTCTCTGAATTCATACCATACATTGCCTTAACTCAATGAAATGCTATGTAGAATAACACTGGATTCCATTCTCATGTATCCATATGGTGGTTTTACTTCCCCAGTTGTGTAAGTTCCTTGAGGGCAGGAGCTTGGTTGATATCCCACTATGTCAGGCACAATGATAGACACGTGGTATAAGCTGTAATAAATACTTGCTATGTGGGTAAATATTTTCAGTCTCAAAGTCATTTCCATAGCTTGATTCAATCACTAAAAAAATAGTCACTTTTACTTCCACCGAGTTGTTTTATGAAATTTCCCCATTCTCAAAAGGCCACTGGGAAAAAAGTTATTTATGCAAAATGCAGCCTGATAAAACAATTAGTATTTTTTTCCTATTCTTGATTAGAAAATGTTTAAACAGATTGCATTTAAGAAACTACCTCAGCCAACCCCATGGGAGGTGGGGTGAGTGGGCAGAATTCCAAAAGTTTTGTAAACCACTTGTTGGGGAAGAGGAAAACACGTTCCCAGTGACTGAAATAATGCCCTGTGTCGGGGGTTCATTTTCCAGAAGATGTAACAGATGCAGCAAAAGGGGCTGAGAGGAAGAGAAGCGGCTTTTGGGAGGCTGACTTGACTCCCAACACCAAGGCTCTGGGAGAGGAAGGAGGAACAATCGCAGGCACCCTCCACACCCCTTCCTCTAAATCATGATTGGGAATCGGGGACCAGTGCTCCAGGGCTGGGGGACAGGAAATTCCAAACAGCAACGAGTCTCCACTATAACTTTCAAGCCAGAAGGGACACCAAGTTAAAGTTGAAAGGAAAGGACCACTTGTGGCTCTCCAACTGGACAAGCCATTTGTGTGTCTGCAGCCTCATAAATGAGCAGTGGATACACTTAGGGTATCCTCCACTGGCAGGCATCTGGGAGATCACCGAACCCAGTCTTCCTCAGACTGTGTGCTTCCAAGCTCGAGATTCCCTCACCAAGTCAACAGCTGCCCGGGGGAAAAGACACGCTATGGTCAATCAGTTTGAGAACCACTAGGCTAAATAAAAGTCATCACAGGTCATCACTGGCTACTTGAAGATAATAACAAATACTGTAAATCTTGTCAATGTTGAAGACAGACCATGCAGCATTTCCCAAACTATGTTAACACAGAATGCTTTTCCCAAAGGACAGCACCATGCAGGTCATAGGTTGGAAAATGCACCTCAAACCATCCTCTGCATTTTACAGATGAGGCAACTGAGGCCTAGAGAAGCAAAATAATTTCTGGAGACAGCAGGGTTAATATGTGGAAGAACAGGGACGAGACTCAGAATTTTCCTACACCAGGTCAGTACTCTTTCTTCAGAGCACCTCTCAACTTCCAACTCCAGGTTCCGTTTTGTTAGGCAGCCCCACTTTCTCTCCGCACCATCCTGAGGCTCTGCCTTCCCCCCTCCCTCCATAGCTAAGTGCCCAAGCTCATTCAAGACTGCCCTTGCCTCCTGGCCCTCATCTATCCTACTTAACATCAGATCTAATCTCAACTGCCAGCTCACCTGGATCTCTGCAGATTACCTGCCGCCAGAATCCCCATTGCAAGGTGGCTGATCACCAGCCAAAACACACCTGCTGCCCTAAACAAACCTTTTCAGTGCTGATTACTGCCTGCAGCAACACGATCTCCTGACACCACACGCTTGCTCCCTCCACAGGCCCAGCGCCGACAATCCGACTATCCGACTATCCGACTAGAAGACTCCCCAGCCTCTGCTGGGTGCAAGCAAAGTCCCTGCCCTCCCTGTGAATACCTAGTACTCACGTCCCATTCCTGTTCCTCTGCCACCCAGCTAGCTATTTGTTGCCACAGGCAACATCATGTACCGGTGCCTGTAGGACAACCTTCTGCCACGGCAAGTATCCATGGCAACCAGATGAGGCCAGCAAATAGAATTAAACTCCACAGATAATTCCCCAAAGTTAGCTTAGCCGATAGATGATTTATCAGAGCAGTGAACATTTGGCAAAACTGAGTATATTGGGCTCCAAATCCTCTTTGTTGTATCATGGTCTGCTGGGCAAAGACATGGCTTAAAGTGAGAACCTGGAAAAGAGAAACAGCAGTCCCAGCCTTGACTGACCTAGAGAAAAAAGCACTGCCTAGGAAATGAAACAAATGAGGGCAGGATGCAAATCATTTTGCATGGCAGGATATTAGTTCTCCTTATTCCCACTTAAATTTCAACTAAATTTATCGAGGACCTATGAGGCACCAGGTAATATAAGGAACATAAAGAAATATAACACACATGAGATTTGCACAGGCTATTAGGAAAGTAAAACTGAAATGTATACAAAGATAAATATGATATAAATGACTATTAAGATAAAAACAGAAGACAAAGTTACCATAAAAAAGAACATGACTAGCGGCCAACTGGATAGTACAAACAGTAACAGCCATGAACAGTCAGGCAATAAAATGACAATTGATCATCTCTGCTCACAACAAAAGACTTTCAGGATACAAAAGACAGTAAGACCATCTGACTCATCAATCCTTCGATCAAATGAGCATGTTCAACCCTGACCCACGTGAGGGTTAAACAGCATGGTGTATATGAAGCATTTTGGAAGCATAAAGAACTCTACAAACTTAGTTATCATGCTCTTGTATTTCAGGATCAAAACCTAGACCACAAGTCTATTCTCTTCATGTGAAACTCCAGAAACATTATTATCAAATCAGCTTCAGGACTGGTGAATACTGTCAGATTTTCAAAATTAGAGATGAAAGTGATTAGCACAGAGTAGGCACTCAATAAATATCAAATAAATGAATGTTAAAATGAAAGTGCTGTGCAGATAGTAATTCCTTTTCGCCAAGTTAAAATCCTTAAAATCACTTTATAAAGTGGACTCTCATAAAGCAATCATGTTTTCCCGCTGAAACTATACAGTAATTGGATGCTTATTTCTGACCAAGGATTCGGTATTACAGCTGTCACAAATACGATCTACAATGTCATAAAAGCAAAGATAGAATAATCATAAATCTTCATAATCATGGAAAGCACTAAAGTTCTTCTTCAAAGCCTATAATAGGGGCATCATGCTTGGTACACATTGATTACACAAAGGGCCCAATTCATCATAAGTTGTAGCTACATCAGAATACAACCCCATTACGTTATAAATGTAAACCCAAACCACTGTGGTAACTATAATAAACATTTAATTAAAAATGATTTCCTTGCTTTTTTAGCACTGTCTCCAGGTACTCAAACTCAGTCCAAGAAATTCTGATTTAGGCTCCCGTTTTCTCCCGATAAATGTCTCATAACAGACAGAGGCATTCTAAATCATTCCATCAACTGAGAGCTGCCATTTAAAGAAGGTTTTAATGGATGTTTACTAGTGATAATGACAGTGATGATGGTGCTTCCACACCCCAAAAATTACTCCTTAGGTTACCATTACCACAATGCTTCTCTTTGTTTGCTCCTACCTCCTGCTTCAGACACAGTTCGAAAAGCAAACGCCCAACATCACACCTCAACAGCGCCACCAGGAAGCAAGTGTCCCGACCCTCCTGTCTACTGCAGTCTCCACTTTATCAGACTTCTGAATGCAGCAGTGCTTCTCAAGTATTAATGTGCATTCAAGTCACCTTTGGATTGCCTTAAAGTGTAGATTTTTGGTTCAGTAGTTCCAGGCTGAGATGACAGTCCTGTTGCTAGTCTGGGGACTACCCCTGAGATGTAAGGTATTACAGCGCTCTGGATGCTTGAATCCTTGCTCTGGCCTCTACCAGCTGTGAGACCTTGAGCAAGTCATTCAACCTTTAGAGCTGGTTTCACATCTGCAAAGGGGAATTTCTACTGCTCCATTCTCAGAATTATTGTAAAGGTGAACTCACATAGAAGCTCTTAGCATGGTGCCTGACATATGGTTAGATTCTCATTAAATATTAGTCACCATCACTTTATTGCAAAGTCATCAAAACCAACCAAACCAGGACAATGCTTAACAGATCATTAGCCTGAGCTTTCAGAAGCAATCTGTAAACAATTCTTACCAGAATTTCTAGAAGCCAGCAAAAGCCAAAATCCTATGTTTAAGTACTGATGGAAAGTGTCAAATGGAAAAAGGCACTGGGACCTGAGGGATGGTGTGAATGCTGCAGTGTGATGACGGCAGGAGGGAAATAGGAAACAGTCAAAGAAGGCTGCCCCTGATGATTAACTCTAGAGTTTGAGACATTAAAGTCTGTACTCTCTTCCTCTGTCTCTTCCCCTGAGCCTTATCACCAGAGAGGACCAAGAATTCTGAAGAATTTAAAAAACTGGAACAAAATACAAATCAAAATTATTCTCTCCCTCCTATATTTCAAGTCAAAATACCAGCATATAAGAATAACATACCCATGGAAATGTCTAAGGACACTGCCACTGAACTTACAGGAAATTTGGGTAGAAAATGTCAGAGCTGACATTCTCTCCCTAAATTAAAAGTTGCCAGCATTGCAAGGATCAAGAGTTCCTTGAAGGTATGAATTCAAGAGAGAGACAAACGGCTCAAGCTGTAGGATGAATAGGGATTCAACAGTCTTCACTTTCTGTCTATTCACAACTGTAAACCTCAAGTGAAAAATTCGATGGGACTAATCCTTTCTTCCTAAAAAGCACGTGCAGTTTTCCATACGACCTTGCTTCCATTTTGCTTCCTGGAAGAATTCCTGCCTGCTGCTTTTTCTCAGCGGTACAGAGTGCTGTAGACCTCACACACTTAGATGTGAAGGGAACAGCTTTAACAGTAGGAATCTCATTTTTCCTTTTCCACTTTTGGGGCATTCTTAAACGAGCATTCTCAGATGTAGCCACATAAAAACTTTTTTAAAAACTTCTAATAATCAGTCAGAGTAATACTAAACCCAGGGAACATGAAATCAATTAAGAATGTGCTCAGATAATCCAATAAAGTAAAGCGGAAGTAGATCGATTCTTTGTCTTGTTTGCTTGATTGGTCTGGTCGGATTGACTTGGTTCTTAATATAAAATCATCATCGTGGTCCAACTTTGTAAGGGCCTTGTTATAAGTTAGAATAAAAGAAATCCATTTTATCTAAACAGAATTGCGCTGAGATTCCTGTTGTGTCCCACACGAACCCTGGGACTTCTTGTGGCTTCTGGTGGCTGCAGGTGAGAGGAGTAACAGAAAGGTAGATTCCAGCAAGGATATATACTAACCTCCACTGCATCCTAAACTGGTCTTTGATCCACTAGAAACTGCTTCCTGTACTTGGGGGCAACCCTCCTCTCTGGACTTGTCCCCCCACTTGTCAAAATAAGCAAATATCTGCTCAACAATCAGTTGCATCAGTGAACATGGCCATGACATTTCATCCAAGGCATGTCCCTGTCTCCCCTGAGACTATAAGTACGCAGGTTAAACAGCAGTTGGAACTGGAGACAGCAAATGACTCCAGCCCTGCCACAGTTGGATGGGACCAGGAATATGCCATTTCTTTAAGCCTCTTGTTCTTCATATGTCATACGGGGTAAACTGAGGTTCTTGGTGTGAACAGTATGACTCCTCCAGGGCCTTGTACAAATATACAAGGAGGAAAAAAAAAACACCCTTTTTCTCTATCAGGCAAAGTGTACATTATAGTATAAAAACTCAAGAAGCAACCCTAATGTCTAGGCATGGAGCTAGACTTACATTCAGCCAACCGTGCTGTGAAGCCAACCTCAATCCCCACTGCCAAAACCCCAGGCCTTCTCGGAAGCATTCAGCTTTCCGGTTAACATCCTTTCCTGCCTTCAGCTAGCACAATAGTCAAAGTCAGTGACAACTTTCCCAAGGGGATACATGATGGCTTCTTTATTTGTTCAAATCCTTCCTAAAGCTATTTAACAAATGTGACAGTCAAAACATGAACCAATAACAAGTAGGCTCATTTCCCCAGCTCAAACTGCCCCAAAGTTTCCTTTTTCTTCTTTTTTTCCTAACATCTTTATTGGAGGATAAATGCTTTACAATGGTGTGTTAGTTTCTGCTGTATAACAAAGTGAATCAGCTATACACATACATATATCCCCATACTCCCTCCCTCTTGCGTCTCCCTCCCATCCTCTCTACTCCACCCCTCTAGGTGGTCACAAAGCACCGAGCTGATCTCCCTGTTCTGTGCGGCTGCTTCCCACTAGCTATCTATTTTATATTTGGGAGTGTATATGTGTCCATGCCACTCTCTCACTTCGTCCCAGCTTACCCTTCCCACTCCCCGTGTCAAGTCCATTCCCTATGTCTGCGTCTTTATTCCTGTACTGCCCCTAGGTTCTTCAGAACCATTTTTCTTTTTTTAGATTCCATATATATGCATTAGCATATGGTATTCGTTTTCCTCTTTCTGACTTACTTCACTCTGTATGACAGACTCTAGGTCCATCCACCTCACTACAGATAACTCAATTTCATTTCTTTTTATGGCTGAGTAATATTCCATTGTATATATGTGCCACATCTTCTTTATCCATTCATCTGTCAATGGACACTTAGGTTGCTTCCATGTCCTGGCTACTGTAAATAGAGCTGCAATGAACATTGTGGTACATGACTCTTTTTGAATTATGGTGTTCTCAGGGTATATGCCCAGTAGTGGGATTGCTGGGTTGTATGGTAGTTTTATTTTTAGTTTTTTAAGGAACCTCCATACTGTTCTCCATAGTGGCTGTATCAATTTACATTCAAAGTTTATTTTCAAAATCACTTTTATTATTAACCAAATGTTACAGTCTTGTCACCTCTCCCATCAGCATCACCATTACTTTCTGAGCAATATTTTACACACTGCCATTAGATAAGTTATCACTATACCATAAAACATTTTAGAAACTGAGCCTGTGATACCAACTAGGGTCTGTGAAGCTTTTATGATCATTAAGCTGGCGGTCTCACTTACTATGTTGCAAGCTGAAGTTCATAAAACTTATTTACAAAACAGCTGTATCTGCGTAGTTGCCTATCAGATTGAAGAGCTGGTTCTGATGTCAAGAAAGAAATTTAATTTTAACCATTACAAGGACTCATGTCATAAGCTACATATTTTCTTTCTTCTAAAGTCTTCAAACAAGAAATAAGATCTAAAATTTTACTCTGTAGTTACCTTCTTATGAAAAAATTTTGACACAGGGACTTCCCTGGTGGCTCAGTGGTTAAGAATCAGCCTGCCAATGCAGGAGACACAGGTTCGAGCCTTGGTCCAGGAAGATCCCACATGCCGCGGAACAACTAAGCCCGTGCGCCACAACTACTGAGCCTGCGCTCCAGAGCCCTCGAGCTACAACTACTGAAACCCACATGCCTGGAGCCTGTGTTCCGCAACAAGAGAAGCCACTGCAATGAGAAGCCCACGCACCGCAACGAAGAGTAGCCCCCACTCACAGCAACTAGAAAAAGCCCGCACGCAGCAACGAAGACCCAACGCAGCTAATAAATAAATAAATAAAAATTTTAAAACAGTTTTGACACATAAATTCATATTCTACGTTTTTTTCTCTTTTTTCCCACAGAAGGAATGCCTAGGTTTCCAGCTAAACAAAATAAATCTTAACTCTCAACACAGCAGAATTATCATATTAATAATATTTTCAGGTTATTTCTACAGGAAGCAGTCTCAAGGTCTAGTTTAGAGTCTGGAACTTTGGGATCTAGGGAAGCCACCTCTCCTTTCCACCTCCAAAAGGGAATTCTGGTTTTTAAAGGAGAAGACTCCCCTAGCTTTCCCAAAGGTACAGCCTTCTCTCTCTCCAGGCAATAGCCTGTAAGTTGCAAGGCTAGGACTGCATCGACTCCAAGGCCAAAGAAACTTACTTTGGACTGTACAGTGCACCGTGCACAGATTCAATGAGACTACAGATCTGCTAAAGGCCTGGACTCAGTGGACATCTAATAAATACCAGTTCTCTTTCCTTCCACTCACAAATAATTGCCATTCTGGCTGAAGGCCCCTCTTTGCTTTCAGTGAATGGTAGTATCAACAGTGAATAAACCTTACATAAAACATCCACAGTAGGTATTATTAGGTTCCATTTTCCAGTTGAGGGAAAGTGAAGTTCAGGGAAATTAAGTCTCCCCAACCCTCACTAACATTCAGATAACTAGAAGATAGCAGTCAGGATTTGAACCCAGATCTTTACGAGTCCAAAAGAAAGTTCAATCTTGTTAACTCCCATCTTAAGTGGATCTTCACAGTTCCACAGTGCCCTAAAGAAATTCCCTTTCCTAAGATGACATTGGCTGAACCCAGAACCCTTGCATGTATCAATTGATGAGAGCTCCCCCAACACTGTCTTCCATTTTAGTCCAAAATAGTTTAGGCAGGAGCAAGGAGTTCTTCCTACAGAGGTATAGACAGCCCAAAGAGTGAGTTTCAGAACAGAAACATTCTAATGAACATCAATTAAATCTCTTTCTTGTGGAAGCAGCTCAGATGTTCTTCTTCAGTAGAATGAACAAATTGTAGCACATCCAGACAATGAAATATTACTGAATGCTAAAAAGAAATGAGCTATCAAACCATGAAAGGACATGGAGGAATCTTAAATCCATATTATTAACTGAGAGAAGCCAATCTGAAAAGACTACATTACTGTATGATTCCAACTATATGACATTCTGGAAAAGGCAAAACAATGGAGACAGTAAAAAGATCAGTGGGGCTTCCCTGGTGGCACAGTGGTTGAGAGTCTGCCTGCCTATGCAGGGGACACGGGTTCGAGCCCTGGTCTGGGAAGATCCCACATGCCGCGGAGCAACTAGGCCCGTGAGCCACAACTACTGAGCCTGCGCGTCTGGAGCCTGTGCTCCGCAACAAGAGAGGCCACGATAGTGAGAGGCCCGCGCACTGCGATGAAGAGTGGCCCCGCTTGCTGCAACTGGAGAAAGCCCTCGCACAGAAACGAAGACCCAACACAGCCAAAAATAAATAAATAAATAAATAAATAATTAAAAAAAAAAAAAAAACTCACATTATTTAAAAAAAAAAAAAAAAAGATCAGTGGTTGCCAGGAAAGGGGTGGAAGGATGAACAGGCAGAGCACAGAGGAGTTTTAGGGCGGTGAAAGTAACCTATGTGATATTAAAATAATGGATATCTGCTATTATACTTTTGTCCAAACCCACAGAATGTACAACACGAAGAATGGACCCCAAGGTAAACTATGGACTTTGGGTGATTATGATGTATCAATGTAGGTTCATCAGTTGTAACCAATGTACCCCTTTGATGAGGGATGCTGATAGTGTGGAAGGCTATGCATGTGTGGGGCAGGGGGTATATGGGAAAACTCTGTACTTTTCTCTCAATTTTGTTGTTAAGTCTAAAACTTCTCCAAAGTATAAAGTCTTGGGGGGAAAAAAGTCTCATTTGAAAAAATGTCTGAAAATGATGAACTACACCGGCTTCTCATGATTAGTTTGAGGAAATGTCGAGATTTGCCCACAATGGTTTGGGCTGCTGTCAAACCACCAGGTCATGTCCTTAAACGTCTAGTCATGCTATGAGAGTAAAAACAGGACGCTCTCAGAGTGAATGAACTTCAGAATGGGAGTGACTCATGGAAAATGTGCTTCCTGAAGACATTTAAGTGTTTGCTACTGACAATGACGTCATCAGGGCTGTGCTCAGAAAGGCCTTTCTTCCCTGCATTGTTACTCAAAACAAGCTTACCTCAACCGTCAATTGCCGCTGCTCAAAGCACTCAAGAAGTCAGTCCTATATATGAGTCATATCCACCTCTCTGTACATAACAGATGTATCTGGAAAAGATTTTTTTGCTCTGGGTAAATCCAAGTTTCTTTATGTCAAATCATTTTATATCAGGTTTGCTTCAGTCAAAGGTATTACATCTTCTGCAGCAAAGCCGGAAGCAGGCAGGAACATCTTGACACTGGAAGGAGTAGAACTACATAACAACCATTACAGGCTATTCTACCAACTTTGCTTCACTGCAGGCCGGTGCTGGGATGCACTTGGGCCGTGTGTGTATCCTGCTCTTTCCACTTGAGCCATCACTAGATCCACCATCTTGCTTGCTAAGTAAATCAGCCCAGATACGGACAAGGCGTGGGCCCTGAAGCCACAGAGATGTTTGTTCTAATCGTGGTGCTGCCAATTATTAGGTACACTACTTTTAATCTCCCTGACTCTCAGTTTTCTCACCTGTAAGATGAAGGTAACAATGTTTTGTAGAATTGCTGTAAGCATAATAAATAAATAACTGGTACAAAATAATCAATGATAGGCTAAGTATTATTACTTTTTTGTGCATACATCCATAAAGAAGAGCAAACCCGAAGTCTCCACGTATCAGTGTCACTCAGTAGAAGAAAAAGGGCCATTTATTCAACAGATATTGGTTCATTAAGTTTCTAGACTACCTCTTATCATTGGGCGAGGCACCAGGGTCACTCCTACGAATGAGCAAGGCCTCCATGGAGCTTGACTCCACTGAAAAGCTGATCTGATTACACTGGACTTAAACCCAGCTTTTTTAAAGCACAGATGATAATTTCTGTGTTATGGAATTAATATATTTCATCATGGTGAATTTCATTATTTACTACTTTTCTTATTTTGCATACTTAAAAGCAGGCAATCCCTTTAACTGGTAAGACTATAACATGCAAGGAAATGAAGAAAAATGAGTTTAAAAACATTTATAATAAACTACTCAAAAAGACTCCAATTTCAACTATTCAAGGCACAGGAAGTAAATTATGAAGATGACTCCCTTAGATTTCTTTGGTTTGGGCTGAAGTTCTAGAAATTCTTTACATGTTTAACCTTATCTCCAGCTTAAAAATCTAAATTATTAAGAAAGTCACATAAATTTTGAATCTAGCAAAACCACTCATTCTGAATTTTCAATCAATCAACCTGAATTAGGCAAAATGCCTTTCTAAGATAACAACAGCTAGGAAAGAGAAAAATGTAACCCACTTTGGACAATAATCACATTGAATCTGGCAGTATCTTACTAGATCACCTTGTGCGGAAGGAGAGGTGCTGCATCTTGCTCACTGCTATAACTCAGCACCCAGCCCGGCCCTGGCACATAGTAGGTGTTCAATAAATATCTATTGCCTAACCAAGTGTCAAACATGCTCACTTGAAATTTTATTACACAAATTTTATTACAGCTCTCCAGCTGGAAACAGTATGGACCATGCTGTGGACTGAATGTCCTCAAATCCCTAGGGTGAAGCCCTAATCGGCCCCCCATGTGATGGTATTTGGAGGTGGAGCTTTTGAAAGGTAATTAGGTCATGAGGGTGGAGCCCTCATGAATGGGAGTAGTGCCCTTAAACGAAAAACACGAGAGATGATCTCTCTTCTCTCTCTAGCACGTGTGGATACAACAACCAGGAGGAGGATTCTCGCCAGAATCCTATCATGCTGGCACCCTGATCTTAGACTTCCAGTCTCTAGAACTGTGAGAAATAAAGTTCTATTGTGAAGCTACTTAGTCTGTGATATCTTTGTTACAGCAGCCCAAGCTATGACAGGGGGTTACTACATGCAATAAACACAGTAAATAAAACATTTCTAAGTCATTATTTTCACTAACTTAAACTCACACCACCACAATTTCTCTGACCTAATTAAATTAGACATATGATTGTGTAAGTGGTCATGCAATGAGTTAAAATTTGAATATTTCTATAAAACATTTTCATTCCAACTCAAAAATTGCTGTTAAGAAAGACAAGTTTTTCTGTGCTGAAGTGTCACAGAACTTATACTATAGAAGGAGAGGCCATGACCATCTTGTTCGTAACCATATCATTTAGCACAGTCTGGCACGTAAGCATTTAATACAATTTTTGTGAAGAAAGTGAAAGAAGGAAAAAAGAGCATGAGAAAGGAGGGAATCTCTTCTTGGAACAAGTTTATAGTTCGACTGAAAAGAAATGTGTCAATCTTCAAATTGTCATTTTTGGTACCTAATGTCATTATCTTGGAAACAGGGGTACTTGATTATTAAATCAGCATTGCTGATTAGAGAATAAGAAGCACTCTACACAGAATTAAATTCAGCAATTAATCAAAGCCAATGTGCCCACTTGTAAATATCAATATTGAGTTTTAAGCATATAAACCAGCCAATCAGTTAAAACTGAGACCATGACTTTAATCAGTGAATGTTGAGATGCAATTTGCTGAATTCTGCAAGTAATGAAACTTAAGTCATTGTTGAAACCTGTTAAAAGGTAAACTAAGGCACATTAAAATTGTGAAAAGTCTATGAGCAAACATGCACTGGCCTTGAGCAGTACCAAGCCAAAAGTGGTTGGAGCGCCTCCACCTAGAGGAGCTAGGGGCAATGTTTTCATTGTGAAAATGTGAAAGCAAAGAAATTATAGCCTTCCCTCGGTATCCACAGGAATACTGTGGACTGGTTCCAGGACCCCCTACAGATACCAAAATCCATGGATGCTCACGTCTCTTATATAAAATGATGTAGTATTTGCATATAACCTATGCACATCCTCCTGCATACTTTAAATCACCTCTAGATTATTCGTGATACCTAATACAATGTAAATGCTATGTAAATAGTTGCAAAAAATTCAAGCTTTGCTTTTTGGAACTTTCTGGAAGTTCTTAAAAATCTTCTATCCTAGTTGGTTGAATCTGAGGATGCAAAACCCACAGATAGGAAGGCCCAACTGTACTTGACTGCTTATAGCGTTAAGTGGTTGCCTTATTTGAAAAAGTCTTGTTGGCTGTTTGTGATTGGGTGCCCTTAAGTTTCACTTTCTTGAATTCAAGTGTATTGACTCTGGCTTAAGTTTTGGTTTGCTCACCTAGGTGACCAAGGCATCAGTCACCTGAGTCTAATGGCCTCCTTACTGAAGTACTTTAACAACCCTGATCTTACGGCCGTTGAGGCAGATACACAAATTACAGAATTTCTCGGTGTTGTTATCTACCGGTTGTGCCCTTGCTTTTTGAATAAATCTGGAAGTAAAGGTTGTGTACTACAAAGAGAACTCCCACAACTGCAAACACAGAGCAGTATGTTTTAATGTTTAAAAGCACAGGAACTAGATATTGTCCAAGTTCAAGTCCCAATTCCACTACTTACCAGCTGTGTGACCTAGGGCAGATTACTTGACATCTCTGTGCTTCAATATAACGGGGGATAATAATAATACCTACCTCACATACTACTTATTGGAAGATCAAGTTAACACCTGTGAAACACTTAAAACAGTATCTGCTAAACTGTTAACTGTTCAATAAATGTTAGCTATTACTAATAAATGTATGTATTCGCCCTCCCTTCCTTAAAGTGAGAATGTGTCAGAAGCATTATATTCTAAATATATCCATACTCTTTTAAAAAATTTTCCTAATAATCCTGAGGATAATCTTCCATGGATTATTAAAATATTTTAAAATTTTTAAACATTTAAAAATAAACTTTTTAAAGGAAGTTTACTAAAGTCAGACATTTTCTTTAAAATATTTGAGACATGTTTCTATCTCCCAGATTCCCCCATGAATAAAGCTGAGAGTGAGCATGAGGTGAATCTTATTTTTTCGTCCATTTGCTATTTCAACATTTCTGAGTTTCACGTTCATCACAATATTATTGCAGGTGGCCCAACAGTTCTTCCCATAATTTGAATTTCCTATTCTGCCCCCAGCACAGATGCAAATAAAGTCAAAGAGTGTGTCATTTCACCTCATAATTAAGTCTACTTGGCCCGGTGAACTCTAGTATAAATGCACCAGTCCTAGAGGAAATTATCAATGCCACTGCACAAAAGTCAAACTTGCAGGCATATCGTCTTCCTCAGAATTAAAATTCTACTCAGAACCCATCTTCAGCGCCATTGTTTAGTGTGAGCATGGCAGTGTTTCAAAAACGTTATTTATTTGAAATGTCAGTTCTGTGGATTTCCCCTTAAGTCCAGAAAGCCCAAATAATAGGTGCTATCGTCCATAAAAACTACAAAATCTAAGGTGCACTTTATTGTCAGTGGCACTGGTCATGAAATGGGGTGGGATTTCAGATAACATGTCATATTTCCCAACAAGAATGCACTTACAACAGCCCGGTTCATAGCAACGCAAGGAACCATCACAATTGCTACCTAATTGAAATAACTTATGTAATTGCTGCTTTCATTTGATGAAAATAAGTAGAACAAAGAGATCTAAGATCCACTCTTTCCTCTTTTTGTTCTAATCTTTATCTCTTTCACAGCCCCTCCTGGCTCTCCTTGATATGATGAGCTTCCTCAATTCTTAGGGTCATTTCCCCAAAATGCCCTTGCAGACTCTTAGCTTCCAAGCAACCTTCACAGGAGATACATCAGCCAACATATTACTTGTCCATTAATGATGCCAGAACATAACAGCCTAAACCATACTTTATACTTATCAAATAATTGTTCTTTGCATTCACCGAAGACAGTTCAGTACTTTTATGGGTATAGTCATTTTCTTTCTGCAATCAGTCAATCAGAAAAAAAAAAAAACACCTGGTAGTTTTTCATCTGCACCATAAACACAGCAACCATTCAGAGAGGAAAAATAATGATCCAGCTCCCATAAAGGCAAACTCCTCTTCCTCCCAAGTGTTTTGCTCATAGTAATTACCAGCTTTAGAACGTCTTCACTGGTTGCTGCCTTTCAAGAAAACCTACTTATTCTTCCAGATCCAGGGTTCAAATCAAGTGCTTTCCTACTCATGACACTCCTTGCTGATCTTCATCCAGTTCTTTATGCAACAAATACTGATTAAGCACTTACTCTGTGCCAGGTCTCCGGCCAAGAATTGAGGGCCCAGCAGAGAGGAGAATAACAATTGATGCCCTCTGGGTTCCTAAAGTCCAGTATTACGTCTTTTGAACTATTTTAGTTTGAACCATAAAAGCACGCACATTCTTTCATTTAAACATTGCATAATGATTACTTACTACGTGCATGCGGGCCGTAAAGTACAGACAGGACATAACTGCAGGCCTTAAGCAGCTTACTCTGAGTCCAGCACAGGGGACAGACAGACAAGTAAAGAACTGCAATGCAATGAGGTAGGTTTGTGAAAGACTGGTACAAGGGGATATGAAAACATGGAGAAGGATTATTTTTGGGTTGAGGAGGAAGCTGGAGATGCTTTCACAGTGGTAGCACACAGACGAAGGGCAAGAATGTTGTATCTTAATGCAAGAAAAATGCAGAGAGACACAGGGGGCAAAAGCACTGCCAGGGAATTGGCAGAGAGGCCAGGAAAGTGGGCAGAGGCCAGGGGATGAAGAACCTCTGCCTGTCTTCACCATGCCCTCTGGCCAGGGCATTGGAGAGCCACTGGAAAGTGATAAATGGAAGAAGACTAGACCAGATTTGTATAACAGGAGGACAGGAATACAACAAGTTAAGAAACTAGTACAGCTTAAGAGGACAGTATAATTCTATAAGTAGGTAATGGGGTAGAAGGGAAAATTTTAAAATATTCAGAAAACTAATGGAAATTAGGACACAGTCCATATTATGAAGGGTGAAGGAGGAAGGTAATGGATGAGAGAGACATCTATGTTCCTTGATGATGGGTGCTATGTTTCAAATTTCTTTTTGTATCATGGTGCTCACCCACTACACAGCACATAGGAGACAGCTTCAATAAAATTTAGCCATTTGATCATTTAAGAAAACAAACCAGCAAAACATTTATTTTAATGGGTCAAAGTCCAGATTAAAACAAAAGAAGAACTAAGATATGGTGAAATAAAAATAATGAGGAAAGTCATGTCTACTAATAAGATATTGAATAGTAACATCACTTCCAAATGGCTGAAATTTTATTTGAAATGGGAAAGAAATTATTCTCTGGAAAGTTTAAACCTCATTCTTTATCTTCAGCCCTACAACATACATTCAAAAATGTTATGGTAAGCTTTGGGGGACCTGTGATCTACAATCCTACATAAGCCCCAAAATGCCTTGTATGTGGAAGTGACTAAATTAAAAAATGAAGGATTTCTGTGAAACTTCAATTATCAGAAGTATATTCAATTAGAAATCTCTAAACCCACTAAAGCGCATCCAATTTGCAACTATCAGCATGTCCTATGAGTGAGATACTATAATCAGCATCTCAGAAGACAGTACACTACAGAGTCACACAAGAGGAATGATGGCCATTGAGTACTCACATCAGCAACATTTTATCCCAGCCTGGAGAGCCCCAAAGAAACTTTGTTTTTCTTTTCTTTCCATCCTCCCTGTGCAATCTTACTCAAGTACTTATCAGTTCTGGGCCTCGTTTTCTTTATCTCTAAAATAGCCATAGAACTAGTTCTTACTTCATAGGGTTAAGATAAGGATGAAATAAGTCAATATGTATCAAGTGTTTAGAAAAAGAATATAAGTGTCCAGTATTTCCTATTATGTTTTCTTTTAAATGATAAACCTAATCCTATGACAAAAGTCCAAAGAATGTTAATAAGTCTCTGAATTTTGTAAGAAATCTGTGACTGGAAAACAATGATTTCCAGCAGTCTATAGGCTTTACACTTGTGTCAAGGAGAGAATATTCCTAGAGTTCCAGAAAAGAAATCAGCAGGTCCATTCAAAGGGGGCATGGAAAGTGGAGAGGAAAGGCACTGGCCTGGCTTCTCCCTCATTTAGCTCTGCAAGCCACAGAGCACAAATCTTAGCTTCTCCCCCACTCAGGTTCTCAGCTTAAATGGGCTAACAAAGCCTGTCAATTTCATCTGCCTCACAGGGTTCATCTGAGCACCAAATGAAGGAAAGAGAGGGAAATGTAATTTACTAAGACCCCTATTCTCAATTCTTATACTAGGCTGGCTGCAGAGAAGGGAGCAAAAGGCTTAGAAGAGCTGTCCTAATGTATACTAATAAACACAGCACACATGCTCACAGTGAGTATGACGGAGACATTTGTAAAAATGAGCTTTACGTTTAAATTATGATGTTAGTCTAAGATTAGGTTCATGGCAGAAAACAGTGGAAACAAAGATATCTTTGTATTGGGAAGATGTTATCTGAACACATTCACCTCTGTCCAGATCTTTCTGTCTTAAGCAAATAGCTCAAAACCAAATGCTTTTCTCCCAAATAGTGTTCCTCCTGTAATTATGTGGTTAGTTTTTCTGGTCCAAAATTCTGGAGGCCATGCCTATTTCACTTTCTGACAGGTGGGAAGCAGGAAGGAAACTTATGGGGGGCCAAAGCATCACATGTTACTCTCAGTGGTTTTACAGCCCAGTCTCATTCCTGCCTCTCAATGCCCCATCCCAGTATCTTCTACTGCCCTAGGGTAAACAAAGCCTTCACTCTGATGGTGCAGGTCTATTTACCTTCTTTTAAACTCTACCTTTTGCTTAAGCCACTCTTTGTGCATAAAATGTCTATCTCTTGTCTCAGAACCTAAAGAAAATTCAGATTCCACATTGTCTATAAAGTTTTTCTCAACACCTCAAACACCATCTCCAATGACCTTACCCTTTCTTACTTGCTATTCACTTCGTGTTAATCACATATCGTCCAAAAAAATCACTCATCCTGATATCCCCTATGTGTCAGAATCATGGGAGTGGGGGGCACTTGTTTAGAGATTGACAGACTCTGGCCTCAAGAAATTCTGATTGGGAAAGTAGGGCCAAAGAAGCTATATTTTAATGGCACCCCAGGTGATTCTGTCTCTGGTGGTAGGAAGGCCACACTCAGAGAGTCCTGCCACAAATTCATCCCATGACAGAACTCTGCACACTCACGGGTGTACACACACTCACACACAAATACACACATTTATCAACCACTGAGTAATTTGATTTGCCTCACAAATACTTTGTACGACATGTTATTATTTCAGTAAAAGCATCCAAAGTCTAGAGGTTGACTTCTTTTACAATTTCTGCTGCAAAAACTTACTTTATGCCACTTGGACTGATTAAAAACGAGGGAGTTGAATATTACTCTTTCCATTCACTGTTGCTTATAAAGTAAAACCAGGGTTTCAAAACCTGTATTACTTAGATGATAATCTAGACCAAACTTCACAGTTTGTGTTTGTAGAAAAAACTTAATGTGATTAAATGTGACTCAAAACATGGACTTGTAGTGCAAGATTAACTGACCTTCCAGGGCAAACGTCACAAATGCAGTCACACGCAGAGAAAACACTATCCCCAGATGGGAGATGACAAGAGTGGGCCAGTCCATGCACACGGGCTGGAGTGCCCAATACTGTCACCTGTTTTTGTCATATCAGGTTATATGTAAGTACTCTGGAACACTTCCTTAAATCCTCTGGAAAAACAGAAAGAGTATAAATTCACTGAGTTTACAAACCGAAATGTAGTCCATCCTCGAAAATCAGGCAGTGGTGTGCTAGAGTAACCTGTGTTTTCTGCGTCTACAGTTCTCTTCCACTCAACTAGAACACCTTGATCAGGCTCTAGCGAGCTCCCTTTCCCCCAGCCAGGCTCAGCCTGTCCTGAGGTGACTAAAGCTGCCCTTACGGTAGGGGGAGGTAGGGAGAGGGTTGCTGGTGACATCTAAGTCAACTCACTAGCAGATCCAGCGTTATATTACACTTGCCGATAGACTACCTCTGAGTCTATTTTCAACATCAAGAAACAGTTTTTTCCATGTTTACCTATTCAACAAATATTTAGAACCTTCTTTGTATAATATATGGTATTTACCTTCGAGTGTCTCATGATCTAGACACTAAAGTCAAACTCCACCCATCTCTTCCCCATAGAAGAACCATGTCCTATCTTTATCCTGTAATATCTTATGTTGTGTCTTGGTAACTTGTCCGGCAGCCAGTTCCTTTAGGTCTGGGAGCCATGGAATCCTTTCTGTGAACCTCAGTCACCTTGGAGGGGCCTGGTCTGCCTGGATCTATGTGTACTGCCTCGGAATGCTGGCTGCTCCTAGGGTCACCACTAGGATACACATTTATGTCACCCAGGTGCCTCTTACCTGCCACCATTCTTTTCAGACACTACAGTCCTTTTTTCCCCAGAATAGGGCCTACTGAATGTGCCAAAGGTCAAGTCTCCTCTCCAGCTGCTCACCTCTTCCAGTTTTTCCCAACCTGGTCAAGTTCAGTCTTCTATTTCCCATTATGCCCTTTGAGTCACTGCACCTGGGACCACTAAAATGTGTCCTCCTTGTACTTGTATTTGAAATGAATCACTGCAGACCTTTAGTTAGTAAAAACCCACTCCCCAGCCCCATGTCAAACCCGTTAATTCAGCTTGTAAAAAGCAATGGGGTGGGGCAGGGAAGCATCTGTTGATTTCATGAAGACAATGGCAGGGATTCGCAGCTAGTGTTCCTTCAGGGAGCTAATTTAGCCTGTCTTTTTGATTATAATGATCTGTTCCTCACCCTGCCCAGTTTCTTGATTCAGGACACTATGCTTTCTAATCCACAGCAGCTGGAATCTCCTCTTCTGAGTCAGACAGACTGTAACTGACCAACCTCCATTCCCAGCATTTTCTTTCTCACGTTCATGCTGCTCATCCAACGCCCAGCCAACTTGCCAGGATATTTGTTTCCAGTGGCAAAGCTAGGAAACAAAAGACGTCTGGGCTCCAGAACAGAGTACAGCCTCGGGATCCCAAACAGAGATTATGAATTTTAATTCTCTATTGCAGCACAGACGCACCCAGGCAAGAACATTAGAAAAGACTAATCAAGGAAGAAATCAGCAGGGGGCATCCGTGCAGTGGATCGCTGACAGCACTCTCAGCTCAGCACAGCCAAGGCTAATAGCCTCCTTGTATCCTCTCCACCCATTAAAGATGCCCTGAAAGCAAGCTACCCAAGAATACTGCTGCAGTTATCACCGTTACCAAATTGGCAGGCCATCTTCTCTAAGTGCACTAGGCCGAGAGCTGAGGATTTCCTGTGCACCCTTCACTCTTCCAGATGGAGTGCAGTTATAAGCAGAGTAAGAGCAGAGGTACAAGCGATAAATAATGCATGAGAACTACAGGTGCACAAAGCTTTATTCAGACCTGCCAGGCTAATGCAGGCCTAAGCCTGGCATTTGCTACAATGTGACTGGATTTGCTACTCTGTGTGTCCGAAATGGTAATGAGAATGGCAGAGTTGAGGAAGGATCTGTACCTTTGATCTGGTCCTTAGTCTCTCTCCAGCTGGTCTGTCCACTCTGCATTGCAATCCCCTCCCAGGTCTCTCCCCTCCAGACCTTTGCAATTTGCCTAGCTGATAAAATCACATTATTTCAAGGCCCATGATAAACAGAACTTGATGTGTGTGGTTAAATACACTTTATTAGTAAGACCACAAATTTCTAACCTTGCAAAGCTTTATTTGCAATTAAATTAGCTGCCTCTCCTAATTTCCAATTGTTCTCTACTCTTTAGGTTGGTGATGTCACCACAAACCATTCAAGAGATTGCTCGGACTTCAGTTGTCCTAGAAAGAGTTGAAGAAAATCTGGAAATGGAAAAGGCAGAGTAGGCTTAAAAGATTCCTTAAATTCATCAAGTCCTCAGGGAAGGCATGATATCACATATATTGGAAAGATTTTCCTCAAACATTTCTGAGTTAAGAAATTCATTTGGGCAGAAACAGAAGTAAGGATCTAAATACTTACTGAAAGCATTAATACGTGCCTTTAACCAACTGTGGAACAAGATCACTTTTTCTCCATAATGCAGCCTATCATGTGGTTGAAATGAAGGCTCTCCTGCATTTACGTTGCTTCAGGATCTGAAATTCCATGATGCTTCCTAAGCAATGGAGGCATTTGACTGGAACTTTTTCACACACCAGAACCCTCACTTCTGCAATTACCTCTGCATCAAACTCAGAGCGTTGGATATCACTTCAGTCTAGCATATTCTCTCTCCTGCTGCCATTTCTCAACCAGGACTATTCAGTCAGCTTCAAATTATCCCCAAATAGCACAAGCTGCCATTCAGCGAGTGCACCCACAAACAAGGAAGCATCATTTTTTAACATCACATCAACCCCAGGAAGGTTCCATGGCTACGCAAGATGGCTCTAGTGCCTGAAGCATGACCTTGTAAATTTCTGCAGCCTGTATGGAATGGCACAGCCCAGGAATCATAGCTAAAACCTTTCCCAGAGATGAATACGTAGTTGATAGCAGATCACAGTGTTTCAAACATGGAACAGGTTGAAAGGTACTACCATTTTCACAGCCTTTTTTTTTTTTTTCCTAAACAGCCCTAAACACTGCCAATGGTTGGTGCCAAGCTCCATTTACCAAGTGCCACTCAGTTTGGCCAAATGGCTGAGGGAGAATGCAGCTATGGACCCAATTCCATGCACCAACATCCAAGGCTCCCAAATCATCTCAAGTAGCAAGCTCTGACACTCACCTGAATTTAGTGAAAAAATATTTTTCCTACCGTCTACGCTATTGGAACTGACTGTGAATAGGGCATACCCTGTCCTTGAGGACTTCACAGTTTAACACAGAAAACCTACCAATGAGGAGCCACTTTCCTTGGCCCTGCACTGTGATTCCATTTGAAATATAGCATCAGTCAGTTGATTAACTCTTGCTTATTAAGTAGCTACATCACAAATGCCATAACTCTTGGCCCTAAAACTTGAACAACCACATATGCATGCTTTGGAAATAGAAAAACATACATACATCACACAAAGGTCACACAATGGAAAACACAGACCAGTACAAAGACTGGTGTCCACAAAAACCTAAGAGAAGGATGTGTTCTTCTAAACACAGAGCTAGAGGAGAGGCACTGGCTCTCTGTTGTCCTGAATAAGTTTCCCCAACTCATCCATACTCCACTTAACACACTGATAAGAATCCATTTCAATGAAGCAACATGGCCCGGCTTGCTTCTCACTTCCCCTGATCATTTCAGTGCCACTGTGGGAAGCATCTGTAATGTGCTCACAGACACATGTCCCCACCTCTCAACAAATAAGTATTTCCTCAGTAAATCCCGCTGAGAATGCACTCCAGGAAAAGCAGTGCTTGCAAAACATCTCATGTTCATTTTTCAGAATTCAGAATGAAGTGACTAACCCCTGATATACGATAAAAATGATTAAATGCAAACACTACTGAGCCTCTGTAATAAATATTTTATATATTAATACATTTTCAAAAGTCTTATTTCACTTTTACAGCTTTTTGGTATGGCATTTTTCTATTTTAGTACATGCAATGAAATAACCTTCTATGAAAAAAGTAGGCTTTTCTGGCCCATTTTAAATAAACAAATGGATAATTATTGTGCTATTAATTTGCTATGTAAATTGTTTAAATTGCTAACTCTTTCCTCTTTCCATTATTAGAGATGGTTCAATCCTTCCCAAGGAAAATGGAAAATTCCTTTCCAATGTAAACTGTTTCCTCCTTCATGTCCAAGATAAATAATCCAGGTGCTCTCTCCTATGATTCTTTTTCAAAACAAGTCATAAACTCGTCATGCCTGCTTAATGCTCATTCAATGTCAAAATCCACCAAAATTCCCTTCCCTACTCTAGAAGCTACCACCTTGCTTTAGGAGAAAACACTGGCTAGGGACCACCTGATGCCTCCATAGAGTAATAACAGGTGCCTGGTGATGCTGCCTTCTCCTCTGACAGGCTTAATTGTGCTTTAATAGTCTCCGTTCCTTGGACCTAGAGATTATTATGCTAAGCGAAGTAAGCCAGACAGAGAAAAAACTCTATCATATGATATCGCCTATATGTGGAATCTAAAAAAAAAAAAAAGAATAATATAAATGAACTTATTATATAAAAAGCAGAAATAGACCCACAGACAGGGACTTCCTTGATGGTCCAGTGGGTAGGACTCCATGGTCCCAATGCAAGGGGGCCCAGGTTTGGTCCCTGGTCAGGGAAGTAGATCCCACACACATGCCACAACTAGGAGTTCGCATGCCACAACTAAGAAGTCCACATGCTGCAACGAAGATCCCGCGTGCTGCAACTAAGACCCGGCGCAGCCCAAATAAATAAATAATTATTAAAAAAATAGACCCACAGACATAGAAAACAAACTTTACCAAGGGGGAAAGGTGGGGGAGGGATAAATAAGGAGTTTGGGATTAACAGATACACACTGCTATATATAAAATAGATAACCAACAAGGACCTACTGTATAGCACAGGGAACTCTACTCAAATATTTTGTAATAACCTATAAGGGAAAAGAATCTGAAAAATAAAATTTATATATATAAAAAACTGAATCACTATGCTGTACACCTGAAACTAACAACATTGCAAATCAACTATACTTCAATAATAACAAAAAAATAGTCTCCATTCCTTGTTTTCATTTGCTGTTACGGAAAAGGGAAAGAAGAAAACTACCACATTCCAGGGACTCCTCAGTAGCTATGTTATAAACAGTTTTTATAACATCCTGGCACAGTTCAGCAAAAAATCCTTTTTTAAACTACGAATGACTCTTTGCAACAAACCTTTTATGCAGGTGCTGTGATGGTAGCCAAGGAGGCACACATGGCCGTTAGACACATTTAGAAGCTTCTGTTAAGGACTTCCCTGGTGGCGCAGTGGTTAAGAATCCGCCTGCCAATGCAGGGGACACGGGTTCGAGCCCTGGTCCTGGAGGATCTCACATGCCGCGGAGCAACTAAGCCCGCGAGCTACAACTACTGAGCCCACGTTCCACAACTATTGAAGCCCATGTGCCTAGAGCTGTGCCTAGAGCCCGTGCTACGCAACAAGATAAGCCACCAAGATAAGCCACCGCAATGAGAAGACCGTGCACCGCAACAAGAGTAGCCCCTGCTCGCCGCAACTAGAGAATGCCTGCACGCAGCAACAAAGACCCAATGCAGCCAAAAATAAAGAAAGAAAGAAAGAAGAAGTTTGTGTTAAGTGGGAAATATTAAGGAAGAGAATAAAAAGAGGCAATGAAAGCTATACCCATGAGATGCTGCCCGTGTGCTAAAGTTCCTGGTGTTATTTTCACATACAGGAAAGGAAAATTGCTGCCTGTAGATTTCACATTTTAAAAACTGCCTTCTTTTTCATTTTCAGGACTGCCTGCCTCCCTTCTCCTTATCATATATGTAAGAATGATGTCAACACTTTACCGACTTAACTGAAAAGTGGTAGAAAACCCTGTCAGCTACATCTGCAGAATCCTGACCCAGAAATCCTCAGGCTCACAGCACCTGAGCAGCGACACTGGTGGTGGGGCACCTCCCCCCTCTCACCAGGACTTTGCCTGAAGCCAAAAGCTAGTAGGTGTGGGCGGGAGAGGGATTCCCCCAGGCACAGCCTTCTCATTCTATCCCCCAAAGAGTTTCCAGACATGAGATAATGAGGCTAAAACTCCTGGGAAGAAGTCACCACACAGACAGAAATGATCTGGAGCAAGAGTGAGTGGCAGCAGAGACCCAGTCCTCAGAGAGAGGGGTCATTTCTCTTTACTGGAGCTGGGCACTTGCCACCCACTCCGACTGCCACCCTCTGAGGGCCCTTAGGGTGGACTCCAGCAGCATCCTTTCACAGAAAGAGGTCAACCTCCTTTCCATTAACCATGTGTAAGCTGAGTTTCTGCATCAGAAAGAGAGAAAAGTTATCAGCATGCATCAATCAGTTATACTTACGGCACAGCCCATATGCAAAATCTAGCCCTCAGTAAAGAAACCAACCCATCTTGGAAGATCACAGGTTAATAAACACAAAGGAAACCTTGATTTATGTCTCACTACACAAAAGAAAACAAAATGTAGGATAAAGTTCAGAAATAATGATCTAATGCTCTTAAAAAACAAGTGTGAGGAAAAATAAATAATAACTCAATAAATATGCTTGTCAAATTGACTTCTTCCTTTGAAGCTGTGAGACTATATTTAAGGGGTGGCATTTAGGGAGGTGTTTGACTTATTTATGAAAAAAAAAAAAAGAAATACAACTGGTCAGTTAAAAAAATCTGGGCAGAAAAAATGTAATATCTGGCATATTCCTTCAGCAATCTGGATGTTATAAATACAATGTTTTGAATCCTACACTCTTATCAGGTAGATACATACAATTCCATACAATTCAATGACTCAAGTTTCTGCTATCACATGTTTAGTCCTCATGACTACCAAAATCACTGCTTAATTATTACTACTGTTAACACCACCAACCCATCTGGGGTATTTTGGGTACCTAGCAATGGGAGGTACTGGTTTTGGGAAGCACCATGTACTTCTTCACAGCTAAAGCTCTCTTCAAAGCAGCAAGTCTTAGACTCAGGATCTCTCTCTTTTTTTTTTTTACTTGAAGTGTTTTTTTACTTGAAGTGTTTACTTGAAGTGATTTACAATGTTGTGTTAGTTTCTAGGTACAGCAAAGTGATTCAGTTATATATATATATATATTCTTTTTCAAATTCTTTTACATTATAGGTTATCACAGATATTGAATATTATTCCCTGTGCTATACAGTAGGACCTTGTTGTTCATCTATTTTATATAAAGTAGTGTATATCTGTTATCCCAAGCTCCTTATTTATCCCTCCTCCGTCCTCTTCCTTCTTTGGTAACCATAAGTTTGTTTTGTATGTCTGTGAAGACTTAGGATCTTGAATGTGTGATTTTCCAGAAGTTCTCTCCTCCAGCCCAGCAATCTGGAAACACTACCCCCTTCCTTTTCATATATAAATCCCCAAGTTCTGACACTACTTAGGTAAATGTTTTATCTGTCACCATCAGTCAGTCCCTACATGATCATAGATCAAGTGACTGAAAAAGATGTGAATCCTCAGTTCTGAATAGAGTTATCTGGTTGGGATGAACAAGAAGATAAAGTAATTCCAAGAGGCCACTCCCAAACTGAGAATGTCAGTGACGAGATAACACTGGCTGTAACCATTCCTACAGAATGAAAAGCAAACTCCGTGACCTGGAAAACTGACTTGTAAGTCCCATTTCTGGTATGCCTTTGTCTTTTCTCTTCATGCAGTCCTCCAGCCTAGAACATTCCAACTGGGACATCTAGTGGGCAGCAAATAGGTCACTAACAGGCCACAGACATTGATCCCCTTCCCCACTGGAGCAGCCATCCGGTGCCCAAGGGGCCTGAGCCCTGACTCTGGTCTTCTCCAGCCTGGTCCACTGACTCCACTGTGCTGCACAAATGCTATCATTTTCTACGTGTGCCACGACATGAAAGGCTGAGTGCTGTTCTATTCCTCCATCTGGGCTTCACAGGATTATTTACTTTTAAAATATCTGGAAAAACCTACACCTATATAGGTTTGCACACTACCTCATTTTCAGCTTCTTTTTACAGATGATCTCATCAATGTTACCCATGATGGGATGGGCTGGGAAAGAACTAAGCCAGGGACCAAAATCCACAATGCCTATGTGGCCCCTTTGGAGGATACAGGTATAAATGCCGTGTCCAAGGGAATTGTGTACCCCCGTAGACCCCTGGTAACCCAGAACAGATCACATGGAGTATTTTTCATTTTTTTGCCTCGGTTTGAAACAGGTACAAGGGACCTACAACACTAAAAGCAGGCCAGACTAATTTCTTGTCCTGCATCCTACCTTAAATCCAACTGTTTATTCCTATCACCCTTGTCTTCCCAGGGCACTGAGAAGAGGGCTGGGGAAGGCAGAGGGGTCTGGAGTTCCCTGAGAAGGCCAAAACAGAATGGTTTAGACCAGAAGGAAATAAGAGAAGATGTGTAGCCTTTCTCAAGTTTAGAATCATGCTGCAACTCAAAATGTGCCTTTGCTGCCAAAATAAATGTTGATAATGAGGCACTGGTTTTACTAAAGAATATGTCTCAAATTTGCCTAATCCTCTGCATCTCCACAGACATCACCCTAGTCCAACCAGCCTCTGCCATCTCTCACCTGGGCCAGCACCAGCCTCCACTGGCCTCCAAGCTTCCACTACTTCTTCTCCAAGTCTCTGTACTCAGGAGTCAGCATGAGCTTTCCAAAACTGTCATTCAGGTTATGTCATCCCCCTCCTTAAAACTCTACTTCCCATTTTTCTTTGAATAGAAGTTAAACATGGAACTTACCCATGTTTATGTCTGAATGTCTGCTGGGCCTGACATAGTCTATCGTATATTTCCAAGCTCATTTCATGCTATGCACCCATTATCCTGCAAAGCTCCAACCACAATGGACTCTGACATCTCCTCAAATGTTCTTTTCTTCTTCAAGGCTTTTGTATATACTGGTCCCTCTGATCTTCTCCCGAATTTTCAAGGGGACAGCATCTTTTCATCCTTTAAGTCTCAGCTTAAACTTCACCTACTCAGGGAGGCCTTCTCCAAGCACCCTAGCCAGGGCAGCCCCCATCCTCGTATCCCCTCTCAGCCACAGTCCCTTACCTCACATCTCTTACTCCCTGCTGTTTTCATTGTCTATTGTCTACTGATGTGTTCTTTCAACCTTTATCTCACTCATTAATGCTGTGTGTTCACTACTGTGTCCTTAGTGCCCAGCACAGTGCCTGTCTCATAGTGGAGGGTCCACCAGCACTTCAATGACTAATAAGTGACGAGATGAGCCACGACAAGGCTGGACCCATCTGTGCATATTTGGTTGTCATTGAGTCTCTACTCAAAGATTAAGACGTCAAGATTTCCTTAATTCTCTCACTGCTCTATTTGTATTCTTCAATATTTCTCTCTGAAATACATTTTAAGTTTTCCAAGATCAGAGTTTCCCAAATTTATCATCGGTTGTGCTAATAATGTCTACCATACAACCTACACAACAATTTGACTTCTGAAAATCTTCCCTCCCCCACCCCCCCAAAACAAAGAATTACATGATCAAATCAATCTGGAAAACACTCCACTTTTTTTTTTTTTGCCTTGGAAATTCACCATGCACATTAACGTATTAAAGGCTCCAAAAGAATTTCAGTGAAGAAGACTGATTATCCGTGTTTAACCCAAGACTTTCCATACTTATTTGACAACAGAACTAGTTTTTCTACCAGTACCAATTAACATCCTTAAGAACTAGTATTTCACAGGATACACTTTGGAAACAATTTTCTAGATGAATATATAGAAGATGCCAAATGTAGTTTTCTTAAGAGACATTTGCTGAGTTCAAGGTAAATATGTTGGTGATATAAATTTGAAACACTAAAAAGATAGTTAAAAGTCAATGATCTACAGACCAGAGGTTAATTATGTGATTTCAGAATTATCTACACTATTTCCTTCTTCTGTTTGTCTTCTGGACAGTTAAATGATCACCATAAGTTATGTTAACTAACTCAATCCAAAGCTGAGTAAGTCTGGAAGAATTAAGGAGCAAAATTTCACCACAGACACAAACATAATTCATTTACTCTCATTTGCCATAGCTGCGAGGCAAAGAGTCAGGTGTACTGAATCATAAACACGGAAAATGGCAAAAAGCTATTCTCTCCCCCTCCCCACCACAAATGATGAATCTTCCTAGGGTCCCCTTCTAGCAAAACCAGGAAAAAAGCACACTGAAAAATATACAGATGTCACGTTAGTATTAGCAAAAAGTTACAACTTCAGCATCTACTTGGATTATATAGTTAATAATTAAGAACCAAAATAGCTAGAATGACAGATAATGGATTCAATTTCAGACTGATCTTTGAGTGATTATAGACAGAGAGATTGAGAACTCACTACAATTGATGTGTCAGCACCGATGCAAGAATAAGAGAAGGGAATTGGAGAAGGATGTGGCCCACAGTAGAGCAGAGCAAAGAACCAGATCACAGCAAGAAAAGAAGGTCTGGGTCAGAACCAGGCTAATCACTACCCCAACCCCTCCGGGATAGGGTCTGACTGAGACCCTAGAGCCAGAAAAAGCTCTTCAACTTGATCTGTGGAAAGAAGATGGCAGAGGTGACTACTGAGAGGGCCCTTTAAGATCTGATGTGTGTCTACCTCTCCAGCTCCATCTTTCACGGTCCCCTACTGTCACCTCTGCCTTAACTGTTTTGGATTCTATATTTCAAGCATCTAAACTACGTAGCTTCCCAAGCATGCCACAATCTCTCAGGCTGCTCCCTCTGCTTAGAATACCTTCCTACCACCCACATCACCCCCTCTTTGCCCAGCTAAATCCTGTTTATCTTTCCAAACTTGGCTCAGATGCCTTCCATGAGCGCCCTTCCGTTTCAGTCTAAGTTAACTGCATTTCCCAGGGCTCACACAACTACATCAGAATATCTATACTATGCTGCCTGGTCTATTTACTTGACAATTTATTGTCATGCCTATAACCCCAGTGTCTGTCACACTGAACAGTGAACAGTGATACATATAGGTAGAATGAATACATGAAAAAAATCCGTGCAAAAAGAGACAAAGGAGTGATAATGTGAAACTGAATTCAGCCACTAATCAGAAATCATGGGTCCTGGTGCTTACTGACTTACGAATCTATATACTTTCATTGGACATGCTAATTGCAGCTTAAGCAGCTCTGCCTATACTGTAATCTTGGTCTGCCTCCCAGGCCCCAGTCCCCTCCCAGTACTACTTTTATGCCACCTCTGCTTACACTGTTGAGCCACTTATTGCCATGTCAGTGAATCCCTCAGCAACTAAAGGGTCACTGTATATGGGCACAAGGTTCTCTGCACACCGACCTTTAGAAATAATTATCACTTTTCCACTACAGAGAGCCAATGCCATGCCCACTTCCCCAAGCCATCTGAACTGTTAATGCAGACACTGAACTACAAATTTGCAAGGTTCATCGATTAGGAAAATGGTGTTAATTGTGGTGCTCTGGTCTTAAGATCTACAATTTCGTCATAACCAAATCTGATTTTTTTTAAAAATATTGATTTGAGGGCTTCCCTGGTGGCGCAGTGGTTGAGAATCTGCCTGCCAATGCAGGGGACACGGGTTCGAGCCCTGGTCTGGGAAGATCCCACATGCTGCGGAGCGACTGGGCCCGTGAGCCACAACTACTGAGCCTGTGCGTCTGGAGCCTGTGCTCTGCAACAAGAGAGGCCGCGACAGTGTGAGGCCCGCGCACCGCGATGAAGAGTGGCCCCCGCTCTCCGCAACTAGAGAAAGCCCTCGCACAGAAACGAAGACCCAACACAGCCAAAAATAAATAAATAAATAAATAAATAAATAAATAAATATTGATTTGAATTCATTGATGGTAGGGAGAAGTGGAAACAGGGGCCCAGGAGATGAAATGTATTTCTCTAGTGGTGTGTTCTAAAATACACCACTAAACTTAGTTCTAGAAATATCATTTTCATGCCAAATTAAAGGTAAACATAATTATGTGTAATACATCAAAAGTGCCTAATTAAAACACTCTTTGAGGCTAAAATATGCAGACAAACATAACTAATTCTAACTTATTTCATAATAATTTCATTATTGAAAAGTGTCAGTCAAAAACATTAAACTGGATTGTGTTTATAAGAAGAGCTTAAAAACTGGCAGCGACTTTCACTGTAATTCATTCCTGGTTTCCTGCTTTGGGAAATCTATAAACATCTGATTATTTTGATGCTAAAAGGGGAAAAAAAGAACAAAAGGAAATTTTAAATATGGAGAGGTAGTGAGTAAAGATAAAGCCTGGTGAGTAACATGGAGCTTGCTTCAAATAAAAATGCTGGGATTGTAACCAGATATAAAACTATTCATCACACTAATATAAAGACCTCGGTCTCCCTCAGTCCACTCCATCCCTCTGTGATGAATAATGACCATGGCATTAGCACTACCTCTCAGCAGTGGAGAGTGAATTGTCAATCAGCCCCAAAGCATTGTATTCGGAGGTGAGGCTGTTACCAGGCTCTGTAAAGGAGGGAGATAGGTCCCAAAGCTTCCCCAGAGAGCCTCTTCCATGATTCATGGCAGTTCTCTGGGGAAGAGGGAAAACCCAAAGGTAACAGGGAAGGAACTTAAGAGGCCTAAAGCCCTGCACCAAATTGGGAAGAAAAGGCCACACTTCCTAAAGTAGTTCACACTTATGTGCACAGAACGTTGTGTATTGGGTGCTACAATGTCCCATTTCTTAAAATCAGGCCTCACTACACACCTTAGCCTTCAGTTAAGACCACAGAATGGCTACACTTTGGAAAAACACCACTCCCTAAAGAAGAGTCATGCCCTAGCACTAAGAACAAAACCTAAAATAGAGCAATCCTAACAGAATAATACCAAGTCTGACAGGATCAAGAGAATCCACCAATAATTTAACTACAGGCCAGAAGAAAATCCAATCTCCTTCAAAGATGACAACATAATCCAGACTCCCTACAAGGATTGTCCCAGATGACTTATAATACAAAAATTATAAGTCATAAAAAGTAGGAAGATGTGACTCATAATAAAGAAAAATAAGCATTCAATATAAAGACACCAAGAGATGATGCAGATGTAGGAATGAGTAGACGAGATTTTAAAGTAGTTTTTATAAATATGTTCAAGGGTTTAGAGGAAAATACAGACACATGACTAAACCAAATGATAAAGAGAACCAATTCTAGTACTATAAAGTAATAAATTTAAAATTAAAAATTCACTAAATGGGCTTAATAGTCAGTTGGAGACTAAAGAATAGAGGATCTGTAAGCTTGAAGATAGATCAATAGAAATTATCTAATTTGAATAACACAGATAAAAGTATTTTAAAACATAAAAAGAACCTCAGTGAAGACAGTCTTAATGATACCAATGGTCTAACATATGCAATTGTTGGAAGAGAAGAGAAAAGAGAGAATAGGACAGGAAAATATTTAAAGAAATAATGGCTGAATATTTTCCAATTTGATTTAAAACATCTACCTACATATCCAAGCAGCTCAGTGAACCACGAACAGATAAATACAAAGAAAAATCACAACTAGCCAAATGTCAAACTGCTAAAACCCAAGATACAGAGAACTGCAAAAGCAGTCAAAGAAAAACAAAGATACTACCTACAGAGGAACAATGATTCAAATTACAGTTGACTTCTCATCAGAAACAAAGACCACCAACCAACAATAAACTAACTATTTATACTGCTGGGTGGTGGGGGAAACCTGTCAAGTCATAATTCTATACCTAGTGAATATATCCTTCAAAACTGAGGGTAAAAACAAACACATCTGCAGAGAGACAAAACCTAAGAAGATTCACTTCCAGCAGACTGGCACTACAAAAAGATAGTTCTGCAGGCTGAAGGAAAAACATAACCAGCTCAATACTCACAGTACGGGAATGGAAGAAGAGCACTACAAATGGTAAGTTAGGTGGGTAAATTTAAAAGATATTAAGTTTTATTTTAACAAAGTTAAGGAAAAAAATTATTTAAAAGCAAAGTAATATCATTTCCTTGTATGGTTTATAAAGCATACAGAAGTAAAATATATGATACAACACATAAGGACAAAGAAAGTAAATGTAATTATATAATTATAATTCTTACACTGTACAGTGTACAGTATAAATTCTGAGAATAATGATGAATTCAATATGTATAGTGTAATTCTCACAGCAATGATTTAAAAATATAAAGGATTATAGCTAAAATTTTGATTAATCTAACAGTAAATTAATCTAAATACTATATGAAATAAAAATGAAGCAAAGGGAAAAAAAGGGAGGGGGAAGGAAAACAAGATGAAAAGATGGAACAAATAGAAAACAAATTGCAAAACGTTAGACCTCAACTCAACCAGATCAAAAAAAAGTACATTAAATGGAAGAGGACTAAATACTCTATAACTGAAAAGCAGAGACTACCAGACTGGATGAAAAGGCAAAGTCCAACTATATGCTGCCTAAAAGGTATGAGAACAAAAAAATATACACCATGCAAATGATATGCATAAGAAAACTGGTGTGACTATATTAACAACAAAAATATAGACTTTAAGACAAGCAGTAATACTGCATATAAAGGATAATTCATAATGATTAAAAGGTTGACTTTTCAGGAAGATATAACAGTTATAAATACTTACATGCATAATAACAGCACTTCAAAATGAAGTAAGGGGCTTCCCTGGTGGTGCAGTGGTTGAGAATCTGCCTGCCAATGCAGGGGACACGGGTTCGAGCCCTGGTCTGGGAAGATCCCACATGCCGCGGAGCAACTAGGCCCGTGAGCCACAACTACTGAGCCTGCGCGTCTGGAGCCTGTGCTCTGCAACAGGAGAGGCCGCGATAGTGAGAGGCCCGCGCACTGTGATGAAGAGTGGCTCCCGCTTGCCACAACTAAAGAAAGCCCTCGCACAGAAATGAAGACCCAACACAGCCAAAAATAAATTAATTAATTAAAAGAAAAATATATATATGGTATTTAATTAAAAAAAAAATGAAGTAAGAAAAAGCTAATAGAACTAAAGGAAGAAAGACAAACCCATAATCATAGTTGAACATTCAAATATACCTCTCTCAATAATAGAACAGTAAACCAAAAATTAGTAAGGATTTAAGAGATCTGAACAACACTATCAACTAATGGACATTTAGAAACAGCTACATCCAGAAATGTCAGAATTCACATTCTTTTCAATTACAAATGGGTTACTCAAGAAAAAGCAATGTAAGTCGTAATAAATTTCAAATGCTGAAATATTAAAGAGTATGATATATAAAAACAATGGAATCATTATAAATCAGTAAGAATCCTATCTAGAAATACCCAAGTATTTAAAAGTTAAACACTTGTAAATAACTTTTTTATCTAAAAAAAAAAAAAAAAAATCACCAGGGAATTTGAAATTGATGAGTAACAAAAACACAATATATCAGAATGTATGGGATGCAGATAAAGCAGTGCTTAGAGGAAAATGCAGTTTTAAATACTTAGAAAAGATAAAAAGGCTTAAGACCAATTATCTAAGTTTCTTTTTTAAGGAGCTAGGGAAAGTGAAAAAAATATTAGGCCCAAAATAATTAGAAGGAAATGATAAAGATAAAAACTAATGAAGTAGACAACATAAACACTAGTAAAAAATTTAACAAAGCTAAAGGTAACTCATTTAAAAGATTAGTACAATTGATAAACCCCTAACACTGCTGATTTTAAAAAAAGAAAAATATAAATTGCAAATATCATAAAGGAAAGATGTTATATCGCTATAGATCCTACAGATACAGCAGCTGCATAACAGAAACTTTAGAAACTTAGATGAAATAGACACATTCCATGAAAAATGCAACTACCAATATTTATTCAATAAAAACTAGCATAACTCTGATACCAAAGCCAACCAAAAAATGATTTTTAATTACATATCAAAATTCTTCATAAAGATAGACTGAAAAAATAATCTTAAAAAATCCAAACACAGCAAGATACAAGGAAAAAAAAAAAAAATTCATGACCAAGTAGGGTTTGTTCTAAACACCAATTTGGTTTAACAGTCAAAAAATCAATGTAATTCACTCTAACAGAATAAAGAAAAACCATATCATAACAAGAGACACACAAAGCTTATTTGACAAAACACCCATATTTGATGAAAACTCAGGAAACTGGAATAGAAGGGCACAGCATTATAAAGACATCTACAGGGCTTCCCTGGTGGCACAGTGGTTGAGAATCTGCCTGCCAATGCAGGGGACACGGGTTCGAGCCCTGGTCTGGGAAGATCCCACATGCCGCGGAGCAACTGGGCCCGTGACCCACAATTACTGAGCCTGCGCATCTGGAACCTGTGCTCCACAACAAGAGAGGCCGCGATAGTGAGAGGCCCACGCACCGCGATGAAGAGTGGCCCCCGCTTGCCACAACTAGAGAAAGCCCTCGCACAGAAACGAAGACCCAACACAGGCATAAATAAATAAATAAATAAATAAAAATTAAAAAAAAAAAATAAAGGCATCTACAAAAAGTGACAGGGGTGTGGGAACAACTGGACATGCAAATACAAAAAAGGAAAGTGAGTCTAGACCTTACACACTTCATAAAAACTAACTCAGAATGGTGCACATAGAAGAAAAACTCAATCACATTTTAAAAAAACCAAAAAAAAAAAACCCCAAAAACCTGACAGTTAACATTGTGAAACATCAAAGGCTTTCCCTCTAAGATCAAAAAGGACTCTCTCATCACTTCTATTCAACATATTATTTGAGTTCCTAGCATGGATATTAAGGCAATAAAAATAAATAATATAGATTGGAAAGTGAGATAAAAATGTCTTCATTTGTAGACAACATGATTCTTTTTTTTATACAGAAAATCTTAAATATTTTACTTAATACTACTATAAAAAGAGAATCTAATACTGTCACAGGATACAAGGTTAATATACAAGTATCAACTGTATTTCTACATACATGCAGAAAAAATGGAAAATATTTTAATACCCTTAACAATTCAATAAAAAATAAAACCTTTAGGAATACATTTTTAAAAAGATATGCAAGGCCACTGTTCTGAAAATTACAAAAAAAGAAAAAAAAACTGCTAAGAGAAATGAAAGAAGCCGAAATAAATGGGGGATAAATTGAAAGACTCTGTATTATTATTTTTATTTTTTTTTTTTTTTATAAAGTCTCTTTATTCTTTTTTTTTTTTTTTTAATTAATTAATTAATTTATGGTTGTGTTGGGTCTTCGTTTCTGTGCGAGGGCTTCCTCTAGTTGTGGCAAGTGGGGTCCACTCTTCATCGCGGTGCGCGGGCCTCTCACTATCGCGGCCTCTCTTGTTGGGGAGCACAGGCTCCAGACGCGCAGGCTCAGCAATTGTGGCTCACGGGCCTAGTCGCTCCACGGCATGTGGGATCTTCCCAGACCAGGGCTCGAACCCGTGTCCCCTGCATTGGCAGGCAGATTCTCAACCACTGCGCCACCAGGGAAGCCCTGTATTATTAAGATATATAGATTCAACAAAACCCAAATCAAAATCCCGTCTGGCTTTTTCTTTTGTAGAAACTAAAATGTTGTTCTGAGATATATTTGATCTCAAATGATGGAAATAATCTTAACAACAAGGACTTGGGCTATCTGATTCCAGGACTTTCTAGAAAGCTACAGTTATCAAGACAGTGTTGTATTAATATAAGAATAGACAAATATAACAGAATAGATCCACAAAAACATCCGCACATATATGGTCAACAGATCTTTAACAAAGGTGCCAGTGTAAGGTATTCAAAGAAGAAAGAATACTCTTTTCAACAAATTGTGCTGGAACCAGGATATTTATATGGGGTAGGAAGGATCTTAAATTCCTTACATGACCAAAAAAAAAAAAAAAAATTATGACTTTAAATGGATATTAGATCTAAAAAGGTAAAACCTAAAATGATAAAAGTTCTAGTTAAAAGGAAGATAACATAGAGGTTAACACTTACAATACTGGAGTAGGCAAAGTTTTCTTCGAAAGCGTACAGCAAGTACAAGCCCCAAATTTTTTAATTGATACACTGAACTTCAAATTTAAGAACTCTGTTCATCTAGAAAATGACAAGCTAAAGATTGAAAAACAACTATCCACTATATATGTATCAAATATATATATCTGACAAACGACTTGATTGCAATATAAAGAACTCCAACTCAATAAAAAGATGAACAATCCAACTTAAAAAACCCAAAATACATGAACACACACTTCATTAAAAAGAAATACAAATAGCCAACACACACAACAGAAAGTGCTCACCATCATTATTCACCAGAAGAACACAAATGAAAACCACAAGGTACCATTATATACTCACCAGAATGGCTAAAATTTAAAAGCCTGAAAATACTGTTTGAGTATGTGGAGCAACTGGAACTCTCATACGCTTGATGATGTGAGTGTAAAATGGTACAACCACTTTCAGATATTATCTGGCAGTTTTTATTAAAAAATAAAAATAAAAAATTCAACATACATCTATCCTATGACCTGTAATTCCACTCCTAGGTATTACCCAGAACAAATGAAAATATATGTATACACACATAACACACACTCATATATGGCTTTATTTAAAATAATCCCGGGACTTCCCTGGTGGGGCAGTGGTTAAGAACCTGCCTGCCAATGGAGGGGACAGGGGTTCGAGCCCTGGTCCGGGAAGATCCCACGTACCACAGAGCAACTAAACCCGTGCGCCACAACTACTGAGCCTGCGCTCTAGAGCTTGCGAGCCACAACTACTGAGCCCTTGTGCCACAGCTACTGAAGCCTGCACGCCTAGAGCCCGTGCTCCAGAACAAGAGAAGCCACCGTAATGAGAAGCCTGCGTGCCGCAACGAAGAGTAGCCCCCGCTCGCCACAACTAGAGAAAGCCTGCACGCAGCAACGAAGACCCAATGCTGCCAAAAATAAATACATAAATTAATTAATTAAAAAATAAATAAATAAAATAGTCCCAAACTAGAAGCAACCCAAATGCCCACCAACACCATCATGTATAAACAAGTTGTGCTATATTCATACAACTGAACACACTTTTTAGAAAGTTAACTTGTGATACACGTAACATGGCTTAATTTCAAAAACACTATGTTCAGTGAAAGAATCCAGACACAAGAAGTAATACCAGATGATTCTATTTATTTGAAGCTAAGAAAAGTCAAAACTAATCTATGGTGATGTAAATAAGAACAGTAGTTGCCGAAGTGGTTTAGGGGTTGACTGTAAAGGGATACAAGATTACTTTCTGGGATGATGGAAATGTCCTATATCTTCATTGAAGTATTGGTTACATGGACACAACGTCTGTCAAAATTCATTAACCTGTACACTCAAGATACATGCATTTTACTCTATTTAAAATTGTACCCCCAAGGGCATTGACCTTCACCAGTGATGTCAGCAGTTGTATCAGTTAAGACAAAAACGATCTCGCCCCTTTTCCCCTAAGCCTCCTGCTTGTCTTAACACATACACTAGAGGAAAAAGGAGCCTGGAAGAGGTGAGAATAAAAAAGTAGACCCTGACCCTCACATGCCAAGCCCCTTCGATTGAATGCTGGGCACTGTTTAGAAGGACAGGAGGAAAAGGTAAGCCCAAGTATTCAGTTGGACCAGACTGCACTGGACTCTCTTATGTACCTAGAAGTGACCAGAAACCTCATATTATCATTAAAAGACAGCAAAGAGCCATTCAACATAACATGATTGAAGGCTGTGACTGGAGAAAAATGAGACCATTTCATTTATGTACCCAGTCCTGCTCATACTCAAAAAAACAGTTTATGAGGAAATCATTTTCTTGATTTTCTTCCCGAAAAAGGGGAAGAGAGGAGAGTAAATACTCAAGCCATTACAGAGGATCTAGAAACTCTGGCATGGGGGAAAGACACTGCAGACACACAGGTTCTAATGACACATCTACACTGACCATTGCCTGCCCATTCCCCTAGCCAGGACTGATGTCCTGAGTTCCTGACCAAAAAAAAAAAAACGGCTGCCCACTGGACATCTCACTCAGGTGTTTAAGTTCCCCACACTCAGCAAGTTCAAGACTGAAATTGTCATCATCTACCCCCACCTCACTTTCTCCTCCTATATCCTCAGTCGATCCAACCGTGCAGCTCCAGAGTCCTTACTAATCTTCATCAGATCCTTCCTGGACTGCTGCTTTCCCCAAATCACGCCCACCCCTGAGCTGCTGCTCTCCTAGAGTCCTAGAGTCTCCAGGCTACTGTCACCTTGATCCTTCCAAAAAGCAAATATGATTACATATTATTCCCCATCTATGATCCTTCCAAAGTGTCCTGGGGCTTCCTTCAGCATCCAAAGTCCTTGAAGATATGGGTCCTGCCTACTTTCCCCAGCTGCACCTCCCATGCCTTCACACACTTCCCTAACCCCAGCCAGGCCAAGCTGTTGGAACCCGTGACCTCTCCTGAGTTACTCTCCTTGCACGCTACTCTGTCAGGTATGTCCTTTCCTAATAGCTTTGTCGGAGATACTCCTGCTCATCCTTCCTAAACTCAGAGCAAGATCACCCCCTCTTAGAAACCCAGCAGAGGTAAGTGCCGCTCTCACTCCATGATGCTGTTTCCTAAGAAGAAAATACTAAACGGCGGCTCCTTAGGACAGGGGTCCCCAACCCCCGGGGCCACGGACTGGTACCGGTCTGTGGCCTGTTAGGAACCGGGCCACACAGCAGGGGGTGAGCGGCAGGCGAGCGAGTGAAGCTTCATCTGTATTTACAGCCGCCCCCATCGCTCGCATTACCGCCTGAGCTCCGCCTCCTGTCAGATCAGCGGCGGCATTAGATTCTCATAGGAGCGCAAACCCTACTGCGAACTGCGCATATGAGGGATCTAGGTTGCACGCTCGTTATGAGAATCTAATGCCTGATGATCTGAGGTGGAGCTGAGGCGGTGATGCTAGCGCTGGGGAACAGCTGCAAATGCAGATTATCATTAGCAGAGAGGTCTGACTGCACAGAGACCATAATAAATCAATTGCTTGCAGACTCATACCAAAACCCTATCCGTGAGTGGCAACTGACAATTAAGCTGCATCTCACGGAGTAGACTGGACATAGGCAACACACTTCGGGGGTCACTGTCTCCCATCACCCCCATCTGGTTGCAGGAAAACAAGTTCAGGGCTCCCACTGATTCTGCATTATGGTGAGTTGTATAATTATTTCATTAAATATTACAATGTAATAATAATAGAAATAAAGTGCACAATAAATGTAATGCAGTTGAATCATCCCGAAACCATCCCCCCCACCCCACCCCCACCCAATACGTGGAAAAACTGTCTTCCATGAAACCTTTTTGGTGCCGAAAAGGTTGGGAACCGCTGCCTTGGGAGACTCTGAGGCCACAGTCTCGAGCCTCATCTTACTCATGTTTGCATTCCCTATGCTGAGCAGAGTGTCTTGTACATAGAAAGGGCTAAAAATTTTTATCTGAGAGAATAAGTGAGAGAACCACTGAAGATATGAATTCTGTCAGGGATTCCTTCCAGAGAATGCTAAAATGTAATATAGGAAGCAATCATTATAGAGCAAGTCAAACTTTGAGTACTGCCCTATGACTTTAAAGAAGTCAGGTGAATTTTCTTATGCTTCCATGTCTCCAGTGTCAAATGGAGAGATTGGTTACATCATCTCTAAAGAATTCTTCTCAGTTCTAAAAGTCGATGGTGCTATGATTCTGTGTTAACACAGAATCAGGAAGGAAATGGGCTTAATTTAGAGCAGGAGAGATTCTAGATGGACATAAGAAAGAACCTCTTAACAAGGAAGAAAATGAGTGACATTTGGGGTTTTCTGTTCCCAGAGTTTTCAGGAGAAAAACAACCAACCACCTGCTTTAAACGGGTGCATCATGCCCTGAACATGAGGGGCCATACAAGGTTTTTAAATTTTACCTCTTTTCCTACTTCCTAATTATTATAGAATGCAGACATCAAAGGCACAAGTAGAAACTCCCCATTGGGAAAGACAGGGGAAAGTTAATCAAAGAACTGCCAACTTGGCACTAGGATCCAGCTTCCTTGTTTAAGCTACTGAGCTATTGTGAAAGACTCAAATAGTCACTGAAGGCACCGTCAGCCACCCAGGGAGAGAGCCCTCACCAGACACCAGACCCTGCTTATACCCTGATCAGGGATTCCAGTCTCCACAAATGTGAGAAATAGATTCCAGTTGTTTAAGCCACTCAGTCTATGGTATTTTGTTATGGTAGCCCAAACAGACTGAGATACAGGTTATGCTAAACAGATTTTGATGGTTAACTTCATATGTCAACTTGGCTAGGCTATGGCACCCAGCTGTTTGGTCAAACACTAGTCTAGATGTTTCTATGAAGGTATTTGTGAATGTGATTAATATTTACAATCAGTAGACCAGATTATCCTCCATAATGTGGATCCAATCAGTTGAAGGCCCTAAGAACAAAGAGTGTGGTTTCCCTAAAAAGAAGCAAGTCTGCCTCAAGACTACAACATAGAAACTCTGCTGGCCTGCCCTACAGATTTTGGACTCAAAATAGCAACATCAACCTTTAACTAAATTTCTGGCCTGCTGGCCAGCCCTACAAACTTCAGACATGCCACCCCTCTCCGACTGTCCCTTAAAATAAATCTCTATTTCTCTCTTTCTGTGTGTGTGTGTGTGTGTGTGTGTGTGTGTGTGTGTGTGTGTGTGTGTGTGTGTGTGTGAGACATATCTATGCTCTTTGATTCTGTTTTTCCCTAAAACTCTGCCTAGTACACAAGTTTAGCAAAACGGTGTAACACAAACATGGGATATATCAAACAATATACCAAATAATCATAACTAGGAGAGAGGGGGACAACGAGAAAGAAAACAGCACATCTTTCCCAAGTTATCTACAAGGGTTGGGGGTAATTTACAGAGGTACAGAACAGCTATTTTAGACTTAACTAACTTGGTTGATAAGTCTAAGTAAATAGAGTTAAATTAAACCTTTTAGTATTGTCTACTATGATCATGTTTACTTTAAGCAATTTTGTGTTTTCCTTAGAGATAATAATGGCCTTAGAGATAAAAAAAAAATGGAGTTTTCTCATTTGCACAGTTTTCAATTCATTCATCTTTAATACTTGCCATCAGATATGCTGTCATATGCCTGACAAAAGATTTTTTCCCCACAATGAACAAACGTCAGATATCCTATCAACTCTTCTTTCTCTGGCGTCCTCTCTTGCAGTTACCTCCCAGCCATCCTACTTCTCACACCCAGCTCTGCTGTACAGCTGTCCTCCTGGGACTTCCCTTTTCCTTTCTCTTGTGTTGCACTGTCTTTTTTCTGGAATGCATGTCCTCCTCTTTCTTGGTTTATTTATTCATTTTGTTGGAGCACATCTTTCAGTAACATTCCAAGAAAGATTAGATGGAAGGTACATTTTAAAAACACTTTTATCCCTGAAAATATCATTATTTTACTTCACAGATGTTTGATCATTTGAGTATGAAATATTAAGTTGAAGGTAACTCCCCCTCAATTTCAAAGGCATTGTTCCTTTGTTTTCTAGAATCCAGCTAGTGTTGTTATTGTAAAGTCTGACTCCAATTCTTTCCTGTTTCTCCTTGAATCCTCCAGTGGTTTTCTTTGGTCTAGGTTTTACCCCATACTAAAGCATTCAATGTACCTTTCGGAAATACATGCCTTTCTGAATTTTGATTTGTCCAAAAACACATGTCTTTCATTTTATTTATTTTTTGGTTTTTTTTTTTTATTGCTTCTATGTTAATTTCCTATCCTTTTTTGGTGATCTCTCTAGAACTCACACTGGATGTGAACCTCACAAAATGATCTACTTTTCTTATCTCTCAACTGCTTTTTGCCATGTTTGCTTTTTTATTTACTTTCTAGGGGAGTTATTTTCCAAATTGTCCTTTGAATTTATTTTGGCTAAGTATGTTTTTATTTACAAAACCTCTGTGTATTCCTTAATTGTTCCTTTATCATAGTATACTGTTCTTAATTCATAAATAAAGTACCATCCCAAATCTCTTTAAGAATATTAATACAGTTATTTTGATATTTTCTTGTTTCTAGTTTCTATACTTTTTTTTTTTTCAATTTGTTCATATCAGTGCTTCTTCCACGTTGAAAGCTTTCCTCTAATGCTTGTGATCTTTGCTTGCATATTCATATTTACAAGTAGAAGCTTGGAATATATGGGCTGGGCATGTTGCCTGGAGGCTTCACTGAAGAGGAATCACAAAGAAGACTTTTTTTCTTCTTTATAGAGAGACTCTCAAATGTAAGGATCTGGAAATCTTTCCATCCAGGAGTCATTCTGTTTCTCAAGACACCAACTTTCTGCTCTCCTGCCTCAGGAGTACCTACTATATAGATTTACTGAATCTCCTTGTTTTCAACCCTGTGATTTATCTTTACCCTCTGCTGTATACATGATACCCCTGAGTACAGAGCTTCCCAGTTAACTTCTCAAAAGAAGAACCTCAGTTCTATGAAAGAGAGATGGGAGGCCGGTGAGAAGAGTATCACATGACCATGTTATGTAGAGAGGGGCCAAGGATCCAAAAACTCCCTCTTCCTTATGAGCCTTTTCCCGCTTTTAAAATTCAATTTTATTTCTACATATAGCAACAAACATGTCAATAAAAATTTTAAATGAAACCATTTACAATAGAATCAAACAAAATCAAATATCTAGGAGGACATCTAACGAAATATGAACAAAACTTCTCTATGGAAAAACACAAAGAGAAAACGAATCCTGAGAAAAATTAAGGAAAGCTAAATAATTCGACTGATACACCTTTGATCATGGATTGGAAAGCTCAATAATAGTAAATATATCACTTTCCCCCAAACTGATGTACAGTTTTATTTCAATTCCCCAAGAAAGACAGAAGCAGCTCCTGACATCTGGGTGCCTGTCAAGTCCTATCAGCTAGACTGGTGTTGCTACAAGCTGGCCCAGTCCTCACATACAGGCCTTAGTGTTCTCCTGATAAGCACAAACAATTCCATTGAACGCTAATATTAGACAAGAACACCCAGTGCCCATGGCAGATCAAAACATTCTACTCTGTAATCAACTCTGGAAAGAGACAGGACATGAATATTGTCCAAGCCGCAAACTACCAAAGAGTCCCCTATCCTGGCAAAGATGAAATTGTTGCTTCTTTACCAATTATAGCTTTAGTCTCAGTCTAGTCTTGCCTCTTAGGTAAGATTTATTAAGATACCCAATAATAGAATTAGCTCCATTTTCTGACAGCGTCTGGAGCCAGAGCAAGCACATACTTCCTTAAACTTTCCATAAAATCATGTAATACAACCATAAATTCTACAATAAATCTTTTTTAATACCGTCTAACTGAGATATCCTATGGTTCCCCGTGAGGTACATTCTCTCTCGCTACAATGAGTAATAAATTCGACTTATTCAACTACAAGTATATTCCTGGTTTACTTTGGCTGGAGGACATTGCATTTGGTAATCTTATTCCAAAAGCTGAAATATTACTGTCTAATGTCAAAATTATTTGGGTGTTTTCTAGTTATAAATTTCTTTGAATTTTTAGCGTAATTCTACTGTTACTGGAGAATATACTATTAAATAACAAAATTCAAATGAGTAAATTTTAAAGATATTCTTGGTCTTATTCAATGATTCATGAATTAGGCAGCATCCCATCTAGCAGACAGAAAGGAGCTCTGAGGAGCTGTACAAAATGTAAGCTTTTTATAGGCAGAAGGGAGTGGGACAAGGAAGTTATACTAGCAGAAAGGGGATTGGCTGTGGCAAGGTCATTTTCCTTTAGGGGATGACAAGGGTCTACCTCAGTAGGGCTGATCAGGCAGCTCCTGACCGAATGGTCTAAAATTCCACTTCTGGGAGAGGCCAAAAGTGTAATTAAGTCAACTCTCGGTTTGGTAACATGGGGAGTAGCATAAGTGACTCCACCTTGGGCCTGCTGTCTTGTTCTGACAGGCATTTTGGGCCTGTGGATGTCAATGGCTTCGATGTAATAAGAAATCTGTTCTCATTTTGGTAAATGTTCCATGTTCATTTGTGAAAAATGTATATAACACTGCATATGAAGGAATATAATAAAGAACGCATATTCTTTAGTTGCACATTTTAATATTCTATCTATGTCAATGAGGCTAAGTTTATCCGTCATTTTGTTCAAATTTTTCATATCAACTGGATTTTTCTAACAGCTACCAGGACACTTATATTAATGCCGTGCACTTTTTTTTTTTTTTTTTTGCATTGGTCCTTTTAGTTCAACCTTATGAACCTTCTAAACAACAGTACTTTGGCAGCTTTCAGACCTATCACTCTGCAACCATCTGTAGTTTCTACTACTTCTAAGACCCTTAGGTTCTATAAGGTGAATCTACTTGCTTCTGGTCAGAATACCCCTTTGTAAGATGGGAGGCGTTTTGCTAAGTTGGTTACCACTCCTCTTTCTGCTTCTCATCTTGCTAACCTTTATTAATGTCTCCTATCCACTGATGCCCCCATCACATTTTCTTTAGCTTTTGCACAGCCAAGGAAGCCATAAACAAGACGAAAAGATAACCCTCAGAATGGGAGAAAATATTCCTTAGCCTTGGGGATTAGTATCATTTAATAACTTTACTAGTGTTTGGTAGTAGTTTGGGTGGAGAAGGTGAGAAGAGAAAAAAAAAACAAGTGGTCAACTTGTCATATTAAATTGTGTCCAAAGCCCAGGACTGTCGTATTAGCCTCACACACACAGCCTGGCTAACATATTTAGAAATGAAAGCCCACCCCACCCACTCCTCTTAGCTTCCAACCAGGTTCAGGCAGAAATTGGAAGAAGACGTGAAGGAAGTTCACAAATCTAAATGGTGCGTAACTTGCACCTTTCCCTCCATGTCATCAATGCCATCATTTGTCAAAGACAGCAGGGAACTGGCCAGGGATGGCCTGCCACTGGTAGAAATAGCCCAGATCTGATATATTTACGCCCCTGAGAACACTGTCTTTATGCTGTATCTGAAGCTTCCTGATCTGAGGCTTCTCACCCTCCCAGATAGAGGAAATGCCTGTCCCTGTCTCTGTGCCTCACCTCCCATCGGACACAGAGCTGTTCAGCAACAGAGACCCCCTAACTGGTCCAAACTCTGGGACAGAATGATGGATCAGAAGTTTTTTCCAGGAGAAAAAAACTGAAGGACTTACTATCACTGGCTTGTCTCTTTATAAGGCAACCCCCAGCATCTCTGCCCTGAACCTCACCTGCATACCTCCGACACGGCTGTGTAGGGTCTGTGGACCCAAAGCAAACAGGCTGTATAAAATAGGGCGGAAAGAAGCTCTGGTTCAAATACAATGCCTCCCACTTCTAGTTAGCACTCTTGCCTTCTCGGTGTCTGAGTCCGGCCAGCCCAGCCAATGATACCTGTCTGCTCCTCTGCACTACAGCTTCGCTGTCTGGTCCAATCCTGTGCTTGCCTTAGCACACACAGAATCTACCAATTCTCCCACTGTGCTCTGTCCAACAGTCATTCACTACTCAAATTATTCTTATCTTTCCTGAAGACCAGTTCCTGATCAAACTGTACAGCTCCTCAAAAGTGACCCACATCTGACCCAAATCTGATTCTTAGCCTCACAACTCCAGTTTAGTATAAATCCTACAGAAGAGGTGATGTAGTGTACTAGTAATGGATTACACATTAGAGCCAGATAGACCTGGATTCAATTCCAGCCCTGCCACTTAATAGCTGTGGGATCTTGAGTGAATTATTGCAACTCCTTAAGCCTATTTCCTCATCTGGAAAATGGAGATAATAAATCCTAATTCAAAGGGTTGTGAGGATTCAAAGAAATAATACACCAATTATCAATTAGAGTACGTGAAACAGAACAAGCACTCCATCACATCAAAGCCGACTTGAACCAGTAATAAATCAGTAGTTTCCCCCGGTGGACTACTTAGACTGTCTGGGAAGCATCATATGCACACTGCCTGCCTTGAGTTCCTAAATTAATCACCTTTATCTTTAGTGCTGATTTCTGAATGCTTCTAAATCCCTCGACCTCCATCTAAACACAACGCAAAGCAAATCTTTCGGAGCCATTACAATACGCAATGCACATTAAAATAGCAAAAAAAGTTAAAACGGGAAGTTGTTAAAATTAATTTGAACTTGTAAAAATAACTACAAAAATAAGTCGTCTAGGTTTAACAGTTCTTGATTTAAGTGGAAAATCAACTATGCTCATGGGTACACAGTAATTGACATAATATTGCAGATATCTACAAAGTATAGGTTACTTTTCACCCCAGGTGTTTAAATGGAAATGGTAGGACATTATTGCATTCAAAGCTTTTCTTGCTCTTTGGTATTTTATGATCACATTTTCTTTGGAAATCTGAGTGGCAGTTAACATTCTACTCAATTACCTGGGACTCTTAAAAATCAGCCTTCAAAGATACCTAGTGAATTAATAGGAGAATAAACTATTTTTAAGGTATTGTTCTCTGCTATCAAATTATGACATTATATGAATACTAATAAAAACAATGCTAATTCCCCCACAATTCTTGAAATTTTGTCAATTTCCAATCACTAAGAAATCAAACCTCTCTGTATTCTACCACTAATTAATGCAATGGAAAGGGGCAAATTAGCCAGTCCCAATGGACACAAACACATGTATACATTCACCCACCAAGATCTTAATTCCTGCAGTGGAATGAAAACAGGTGGGGTATACTTGACAGACTATTTCTGCACAAAACGAATCTGACACTCACTTAGCCTGACAATGCCATTACTGTGAGAAATCATTTAGCAGACAAGACTCCTAACAGCAGTCCAACTGACAGATATGCATACCCCATGTTGAGTATAAAATAAAAATCACCAGCAAAGCTAATGTGGAAGGAAAAATCTAATAGTGCTGTTTCTGGTAATGGATCATCTGAGATAACCCAAGGGAATGAATGGGTGTTAACTCCATCTTATCCTCACTTAAAAAAAAAAAAAAAAAAAAATATATATATATATATATATCTTCACTTAAAAAAAAAACAGCTTTCTTTCTTGGTACTTTTTTAGTGGGGTGGTGCTAATGGGAGGAGTAAGACAGCATCAATTAAATACTAGGAGATTTTCAATCACACGCTTAAATTATGAGGACTGAATGTGACCCTGGGGACTGGTGTTGCTGGTGAGGCAAAGTGCCATACTCTTCCTCTGGGGAGCACTTTTGGTGATGGATCTGATGAATCATCAATACATATTAGCAAAGGCAAATTTACTGTGACGATAATGAAGCTGAAGCTTTAGGACTCTCACTCACATGGGCCTCTTCCAAGGACTTGGGAGGAGCCCCAGCAATGTGTTCATAACAGACTTAGGTTTTTGTCAATTCTGCAAAAGTGAGATCTGTTACCACTACCACTGAGATTGCTTCCTTCTACTCCAATTTTTCCTCCTTCACACACCCTGTCAAACACAAACACCCTGACAGGTGGTGCGGTAACATCTATGGGCATGTTGGGATCCAGATAAGGAGAAACTGAGTTGGGAGTACATTTAGCTGGGATTTAGGAGGATACATTTATGTGCTTCCGTGTGAGGTAAGTTATTACTAGGGGTCCTGGTGGAAAAATGGCTTCCAGGAACGCTCCTGCCATACACGGTCCCAGTTCCCCCTGCGTGATGACCCAAAGGTGCAGTGCCAGGGATTGCAAAGTAAATCTGGCCTACGTTGCCCAGCACCAAAAAAAGAAATGGGATGTGGAAGGAGAAAACAAAGCTTAAAATAAGTGTTCAGAGCCAGAAATCAGTCTACGGAAAAGTCTTCCGAATCTTAGAGAAAGAGATCTTCTGTGAAAGAAACTTGAGTTTCCCAAATTTGACAGCTGTGCTAAAAGATATATGACGTTGCTAATAAAATCTACAATTTTTCTAAACTAACAATAAAAAAGTCCAATCAACCCTGATAAAGGGAAGACAATTATCTAAGCCCTCTGTAGAAAATATTACAAAAATCATTATTGTATGAAGTGGTCAAAGACCATGCAGCCAAAAATGTTTTTCGAAAATCAGACAATAGGCAATTAAAATATTACATAATTTTTCTGGATATTATATGATAATGGTGGTATTTGTCTTTTTTTTTTTAATTTGTAATTTTTTGTGATTTCTTTTCTCATTCTAAATAGTTCATTTGTACTTAATCTGTTGTTCTTCCTTTAAGAGGTCCTCCAAAATTTTGTGTTTCAGGTCCCATAAAACCTGGATCTGCCTCAGCATGGTAGATCCTTGTTTTCAACATTCCATAGGATAACTGAATGTCATTCCTGATATATATGTGAAAACCCCAGAAACTTCACATTTTGACTAATGTTAACCTGAAGAGCTCATGTAAATCTTCCAAAAAATAATGAATACATTAACCCGACTTGTATGAAAAGCATAATTGGATCTAACATTTCCTTTAATTTGTATATAAAGCTTCAAGGGCATCGTTTAACCATCATACAGAAGAGTCAGCGCATAAAGTCTATGAGATTTATCCTTGAAATTTATTTTTAGGAAAAATCATTGACATAAGACTTCTGAGCCTACCAAACTTCACACCAAACAGCACTGGCTCTAATACCACTACCATTTAGCCTGTTTCTCTAAATTATGTTCGAGGAGAAAGTCCAGATATTTCTAAATCCTGATAGTTCGATTTTTGGCTAATTAAGTTTATTGTAAATGTAATTCTGGGGGGGAGTTCAAAATAGTCCTTAATTACACTGAATCCCACTCCCTAGTGTTTCCAGTGAAATATGGGTCTACTTGATTGTCTTGTGAGGTTAGCCGTGTAAGACACAGCCAGTTTTACGTTCCATGAGGGCTGTGAGCACGCAATAAACCTACCCCAAAGCCCCCCAGGCTCTCCCTGGGTTCCAGCACACCCGAGCCATGCTGGCGTCTCACATCCGTCCCATCTGGTCCCTGTCAGAGTGAAGGTGAGGGTCTGTGCACTGGGATAAATACACCAATTACCTTTTTGAGGAAGAATCAAAAACCATGTGGATCAAAATATCGTTCAAATTATTTAGGTGTGCACCATATGTACAAAGACCGTAAGCATTTGAAACACTGTCATTCCTAAGAGGTTTAATCAATCTTTTCAAAGATCTGCATTTTTTGTTTAAAAAAAAAAAGAGCAGAAATAGTAGTTCTGGTTGTTAAAGAGATCTGCCCAGGGAGCTGGCTGCTTGAATCCTATTCTGTAGCCTTGGCTGGGGATGGCGCGAACTGGCAGGAAAATGGGTCTGGGGGGTGGTGGAGGAGGAGTTCATCTCTATATTTAGGGTCGGTGAAAACTGTTCCATTTTAGAACAGCTTCTACTTCACACTTGGAAATACCACAAACCAAGCCCATGAACATATTTCATTGTCCATAATTACACATTACACTATCTCTACACTGTATATTTTTTTTAAAAAGCTAAGGCTGTCTTCATGTGTGCAAGCACACGGAGAGTCACAAACAAAAATTTTCAAAGATCTTGTTCTCAGATACTCACTTCTTATTTAAAGCAAACCATACTCCACCCCATTTAATGTAAATGGTCTTTATCCTATTTTTCATATAACAGTAGAGAAGGCTTAACTAACTGCTAATGTATCTTAAACATCCTCATTTGGACAACTTGATAACAGTCCTTCTTAAAGAAGAGGCTGTAACTAAGGGTCGGGGCTATAAGTGGTGACAACAGCAACCACAGTAAGGCAAAGGGACAGAGAAACGTGAACAACAACAGGATTCAGGAAGCTGCTGAGCCCAGGAAGACCCTCAGTGAAAATGTTGAGTCATGAACCCTAAATTACAAATTCCAAGGCTTTCTTCAATTCATTTCATACACATTATGGTTAATCTTCTTTGGTAGCTGTGTCAGTAGAACTGTTCTCACAGAAGGGATTACTCTAGGAAGGTGATTCAAGTATAGGCAACTTTGACACTGCTGGCAAAGTGGCATCACAAGGACAGCTTTTCTTTCTAGAGCTTGTCCTTTCCTTCCAATACCTCTTCTTTCCTCCCTTTCCCTCTTCCTACTCCTTGAGTAAGACTTGGGAGTGCCAGCGGCACTCATAAGCAATGCCCACCCCCCCACACCCCGCCCAACTGGCATTCTGGTTGATTAAGCTCACACAGTGGTATGCACTACGAAGAAAAATAAAGGAAGGTAAGGGACAGAAGTAACACCAGGATGAGGAAGCCATTGTGTCACCGGCAAGTCCAGGAAGGCCTCTTTGAAGAGGCGACATTTTACCAGAGATCTAAACAAGGACCTAAATCATGCAAAACACCTAAAGGTAAAAGGCAGAGGGAATAGTACATGCAAAGGTCCTGAGGCAAAAGCATACTGGGTGTGACTGAAGAGCAAGAATGCGAGGATGGCCTGGAGGGAAGTAAGTGAGGTTAAGTGGGTTGGGAGGTGAGATCGGAGCAAAAGCGGGGCCAGATCACAGAGGGGCTGCCTTTTTAGTCCTTTAAGGACTGCTTTCAGACTGTAAGAAGGGAAGCAATTAGGAGGGTTGCGAACAGAAGAGTGATATAATGGCAGGCTCACTCTGGCTTCTGTGTGAAGAACAGACAGTGGGGAGCAAGGGTACATGCAGGGAGACCAGCTAGGAAGCTACTGCAATACTCCAGGAGAGAAACCATGGTGGCTCGGACCAGGGTGCTATTAGGCTCGGCAGGGAAGGTGGACGGATTCTGGGTATGTTTTGAAAACAGAGCTGATAGGATTTGCTGGTAGTTTGGATATGAAATTTCAGAGGAAGATAGGATGTGAAAGTCAAAGGTGACTCGTGGGTTCCTGGTCTGAGAAACAGAAAAAATAGTGTTGTTTTCTATGAAGACGGGTCAGGCAGCCGGGTTCTGGGGAGATGAGGATATCAGAACTTTGGTTCTGGACAAGTTTGAAAACCTACTGTATATTCAAGAAGAAATATCAAATAGGCAGTTAGATAGAAGAACCTGGAATTCCGGAAGAGAGGTTCAAGCTGTAGATAAAATTTGAAAGTTGAAAGCATAGAAATGATCTAAAGATTGTATGAGTGACACGAGATGGGAATGAGATCATCTACGGAATGAGGGGAAATGGAAAAGGGAAGAGGCTAAAGTATTGAAACTCAGGGCAGTCCAGTGTTTCAGTTTGTAAACTGGGGGAGATGAAAAGAAATCAGGAAAAAGGGGCTGAGAAGGAGTTCCTCATAAGTCATCCTGTGTGCCCCACTGTAAAAGGAGAATGAACCAGTTCACATTGCCCAAGAGCCATGCTCTCCACTGCGGGAAGAAGGCTGCTAAGGTGTCTACACCGTCCTACTCATCTCTCACCAACACACATTCCTCCCATACACACAGACATACACTCTCTCTCTCACACTCGCAAGGGCACACACTCACACACCTTCACATCCAGAATGCTCATCCATGGGACCACCCAATACACAGCTCGAGTGCAACCATGGGAACGCACTTGGGATTTTCCCAGCCAGGGCTCCATGGAGACAGGAACTACCTTGAAGCATCACTCTACTCACCTGAGAAGGGAGGCGGAGAGGGAGAAGGGGTCGGGAACTCTGTGAATTTCAAGGTTGTGTCCTGATTCAATTACATAGAATATTCTCCCAAAGGAAACAAAACCCCAAGAGTAAATTATTCTGCTTGTCTCCAAACATTCATTCAAGTATTAAAGAAGAATTTCTTACTAAAACTTACAGAGACTAACACTATCTAGAAGCCCTCTGAGTGTGCAAGGCAGTGAAGACAAAGGGCCCCGGGTCATCGACTCCCCTTATGCGCCAGGACTAAGCAATCCCAAGGCTGCTGGGCTCTCTGTGGAAACTCTGTGCCTCTGGAGTATGCTGCATTTCTACAAAATGTCATAGTGCCCAGCAAAGGTCAAGTTTTACACACTCTAATTAAGTACTTTCACTTGCTTTGTGCTGCTTGCAGTATTTCTAGTGCTATTCTGAACTGAGTATTCGTTTGGTCTCTGCTGGTCTCTTTGTTAATCAACGCTTTACGTGGTCTTGAAAAAAAAAAAAAGTTCTCTGAGGCGTCTCTTATTTTCCAAGCATTATAATTGAAGCTGTAGTTATACTTTGCCAAAGTAACGGAATGATCTAGTCAGGGCAGAAGTGGGCAAACCAAATGCCCCATTTAGAGACATGTGGCCGAGTCCTTAAATTTTCTATTTGTAAGCTGTTGTGCTGGCATCATACGGACATTCTCTGGGCCGTGGATCTTGCCTGTGATGACTCTACCGGAAAGCATAATACTGAGAAGCAAGAGACAGCAATGCCCTGCCTTAACCCTACTCTGAACACAAGGTCTGACCCTGCTGCAGTCTCTCACAGATCTCACAAGCCTCTCTGCCACTGGGTACCAGATACCACAGAGAACTTAATGAACCCTTAACAATGTGTGGATTGTTTATTGATGGCCACTATTGGGAATGAGCATCTCCTAGGGAGGTGAAGACAACCCTTGATTACCTGGGGGTATTTGAGTTACGCCAGTTTATCCAACAGCACCTAATTGCCCAATCCTGGGCTTCGCACGCAGAAAAACCCTTAGAAACTAAGGAAATCTGGGTGAAAGCCAATTTTGTATTAGACTGAGAGAGGCATTTCTAGCAATTAGTTACAGAAAAAAGTGAAGCAAGTCTTTATGAGCAAAGCCTGTCATTCTGCTTGAAATAAATCCTCAGAATATCCGACGCACTCCTGTTCATACCAAATTCTTTTAAAAATCCAAAACCAATATATTAAGTTAGTCCTGAATAACCCACCCTTCAGTTACCCAAACCTCAATCAAGACTTAAGTAAAAGACTGAAATCTTGCCATTTGCGACAACATGGATGGACCTTGAGGGTATTATGCTAAGTGACGTAAGATGGAGAAAGACAAAATACTGTATGATCTAACTTATATGTGGAATATTAAAAAACAAACAAACCCCAAGTTCCTAGATACAGACAACAGATCAGTGGTTGCCAGAGGCTGGGGTTGGGGAGCAAGTGAAATGGGTAAAGGGGATCCAAAGATACAAACTTCCGGCTATAAAATAAGTCACGGGTATGTAATGTAGAGCATGGCACTATAGTTAATAACATTTTGTTCCATATTTGAAAGTTGCTAAGAGAGTAGATCTTGAAATTTCTCATCACAAGAAAAACATTTTGTAACTACATATAGTGACACTAGACTCGTTGTGCTGATCATTTAGCAATATATACAAATACTAAATCATCATGCTGTACACCTGAAACTAAGTAATGTTGTATATTAATTATACCTCAGTGGTAAAAAATTAAAAGTGGAAAAAAGATTTTTTCAAAAATCTTAAACAGAAATATTAAAACTAAAGTTATGCTGACTTTAGGCATAGGTCATAACAGTAAATTCACAACAAATCAGTGAAGTTAAACAACAACGAAAAGAAGACTAAAAGAGTTCAGTTTAACATGTAAGAGGGGTAATTGAACAGCTATAGGAGACCAGCCCATACCTTCGCTGACCCTCTCAAATTTCCTCTACAATCCTATTCCTGGCATGGAAATTTCACCATTAGAGTAAAACTGGGTTCATGCAGTTGTCTCTTTTTAGCTTCAAAATACTCCAAAATCCTATAACACAGTACATGGCAGATGTTCATTGAGTATATCCTGAGTGAATGTACAGTTAATTACTTTCATTAGCTCTTTCCTAGTTGCCAGGGAAGTAGATGCCAGAGTAGCTAGGACAGTAGATGCTAACAAGGGGTTAAGGGTGAAGGGCCAGCATGTGACTTGGGTTGAATCTCTGGGCAACTGAAAGTTACAGTACATGAGTCAAGGGCACCGTTAAAGGGTATATGAAAGACTGCTCCAAAAATTCATTTCACCTACAACACAAATTTGCCCTGAGTCATTAGCACTGTTTCTACTTTTCAAACAGCAAATTTATAGCTAGCTTATCCTCATTTCACCAGATGGGAAGTCCTCGGGAACTGGGGCCAGGTCATACACCATACCTTATATATATTTGATGCTCACTCAGTAAACGTTGGCTAAAAGGGACTAACTAAAATGAGGCACAGACTGTGTGAACACAACCAAAGTGATCCCACTGGGCTGTAATGAATGCATGCAGAATTTCAGACTGGCTTAAATGTGATCAATCTTAGCATATGAATTTGGTTAAGTGATATATGATCGTTCAGAATGGCAGCAGGCCTTTGCCTGAGTCACTTTGGATGCAGGAGGATGTGCACACAACATCCATAAAGGAAGGAAAGAGGATGGAACACCCGAGCTTATAAACTACCAATCTTGCTGCCCTATTTCCCTCTGCAAGGCTCAGGGTTTCACGTCTAGCCCAAGAATACCACCGTATGTTTATACAGCCCTGTGGTTTTCAAAGTGCTACCGCAGGTTTCTTCACAATCTCCCTGATGGAGGAGGTTTCATTACCCTCATTTAAGAGATGAGAAAACTGCATTTCCAAGAGGCTTTGCAAATTTCCCTAGATCACTCAAGGAAAGGACTGATCTAAGATGCAAACCCAGGGTACTGATTCATGACTATTCAGGGCTGTGTCAACTTCATCCCTAAAGCAGATTTTTTTTTTTAAGAGATGAAAACAAAAAACTAAATTGTATAAGATGGTTTTGTAACACCAAGGTGCATTTTAAAATTTTTGTTACTTTTTTTTTTGAAAAGCTCTATGAGAAACAGATCTAATAATCAAAGGCTAAATGCCCTGGAACAGTACAGAGACTATTCAGGCTAAATAAGATATTTAGCCAACGAATTCAATCACTAGGAATGTGTTTTTAAAATGTCCGATCGACCTTTTCCTTATACTACAGTAATTACCTGCCAGGTACGGTAAATATATTTACTTCCAGAGCCAGTAGACTTTATGCTAACTCCAGGCAAGCTAACCCCCAAAAGACACTTCCTGACAGCAGCACCTAGTGAAGAGATTACCCAGGTCATGAATGCAACACGATTACTAACACAGCTGTGTCCTGCTCATTATGCTAAACTACAGAACCACGGCACATTGCTACTCCTGCTGGCAGATAAGTAGCCATGACATGAGAGCAGCTCAAGAAAAATTGGACAAATATATCAAGTTCATGTAAGCCCAGGTTTGAATAAACACGTTCCACTAAAGTTTTATTTCAAGCATGACTTCTCCCATTATGGGCAGTGGCAAACATCCTCTTGAAAGAAAGCACTGATGAAAGGAAAGATTCTTGTGATTCTTTGTCAGAATCTACCTTTTTTTTTTTTTTTAACCACTTCCCCTAGCCTGATTCAAGCTGAAATCACTAGGAAAGCCAAGCTCCAGAAAATCTCTTCTCCAGCAGAAGGCTAAAATGGTGTTTTGGGAAGAGCAAGTGTTACTGATTATCTTTTGTCTGTTGCCCTGTCCATTTTTTCATTTTTATTTGTTTTTGGTTCCATACTATCTTTCTAGACTTCAAGATGAATGCTGATTTTCACATTGGTATTTCTCTGCTCACCATCAGTCTTCCTGTTCTCTGACCCTCTGGTTCCCTTCACATCCTACTTTTCTTGTCTTAAATGCTAGTTTGGTTGCTAACCCACCACCTTAAATTTCCCAACTCGATATGGACATTTGAGCAGGTTTGGCCAAGGGAGTACTGAGGTCTCCATAGCATAGGTTTGTAAGGAAGCAGGTCTACTGGGGTTGGTGGAGATGATCCAGCTATCAGACTGTCTCCCAAGATGAGTCATGGACTCAGTCATGGGACTTCAGCATTCGGTGTCCAAAGAGACAAGGAGAAATCAGATCAGAGCTGGGCCATCAGCAGTATATCTGAAGAAGCCCCATATGGCAAAAAGGATAAAGGAGCTTCGTGGTTTTCAGTCCATTAAAGGCAGAACTTCAGCCAACAGCTAGGTCTCTAGTACCTGGAGAATAGGCTCCAGGAAGACGTAGGAAGGTGACAGAGGGCCAGCCATGCAGGTAGAGTTCCAGGCGATCCCAAACTCAGAGAGGAACACTAGGTAGAAATAGAGGCAGATGCCCAGACTGCAAATGCCGAGGGGATCAAGGGAAGGCTACAAGTCCGTGGATACTCAAAGGCCAGGATCTACCACATCCGTATCAGACATGGGAGTACAGAAGCAGAACTAAATCCACCTCCACCCACCAGCAGACCGGAAGCTCCCAGTATGCACATACCCTGTCCTGCTCAAGGTGGTCAGGGATTGGATGGGCTTGAACTAGAAGTGAGAGGCCTGGGAGGCAAGGGCCAAGAAGTGGTGCTGGGGACACCAGGGCCCGCTGGCTCTATAGCCATAGCTTCCTCTCATGTCTCCTTTGTTCTCTACCATCTCATGACATTAATTCTGATATGCCAGCCTCTAGGAGTATGGAGGAAAAAACCAATCAGTGCCTATGATCCTGTCTATAAAAAATGAGCCACATCCAAAAACAGCATCAGTGTACCCCAATGCTCATTGCAGCACTATTTACAATAGCTAAGACACTATTTACGATAGCTAAGACATAGCTAAGACACTATTTACAATAGCTAAGACACTATTTACAATAGCTAAGACACTATTTACAATAGCTAAGACAATAGCTAAGACATGGAAGCAACCTAAATGTGCATCAACAGATGAATGGATAAAGACGACGTGGGGTGTGTGTATGTACACACACACACACACACACACACACACACACACACACAATGGAATATTACTCAGCCATAAAAAAGAATGAAATAATGTTATTTGCAGCAAGATGGATGCGCCTAGAGGTTAAATTACTAAGTGAAGTAAGCCAGAGAAAGGCAAATATCATATGATATTGCTTATATATGGAATCTAAAAAAAAAAAAAAAAAAGATACAAATGAACTTACTTACAAAACAGAAATAGACCCACAGACACAGAAAACAAACTTGTGGTTATCAAAGGGGAAAGGTAGGGGACAGATAAATTAGGAGTTTGGGATGAACATATACATACTGCTATGTATAAAACAGATAATCAGCAAAGACCTACTGTATAGCACAGGGAACTATACTCCATATTTTGTAATAACCTATAAGGGAAAAGAATCTGAAAAATAATATATTTCAGGTTCTGCTTCTTTGTTATCAATGCATGAATCATTATACTTGTAAATAAATATAAATTTCTTAAAAAAAAAGAAACAAAAACTAAAACAATGTCAATAATGTATCCCTCCTACCCCCGGCTCCCAGGTCACCAACTTTCCTGCTCTGTTCATCCTCAGTAGTAGGTAACCTCACTGGTAAGCCCAGCACTGCCCTCAGTTGAAGGAAAAAGCTATAACCTAGGTCACTATAACTATATGGCATTCAACCTCACCTGGCCCTCAAGGCTGCCTAATCCTTATTTTATTCATCTCACATTGACCCTGAATCACCCAACCTTCAGCAATTATTCTGAACTTTCTCAAAGGCCTCAGCTCTACATCTTACCCACCCATTCACTCTCACAGAGGACTTTATTTCACATTTTACTGAGAAGACTAAAGAAATCCAACTTAAAGTGCTCCAAATTTCCTTCCAGATGTTTCAAAATCACTCTATTTACCTTCTCCCTCATATCCCAGGAAGAACTGTCCCCTCTTCTTGCCAAGCCAAACCCAGACCCAATCTCTTCTCCTCTTGACTTTGCAAAGACGCAACTTTATCAGTTCTTTTCTCTCATAATTCAACCTCATTTTTTACTGACTCCATCCTTGTCACAATCATATTCAGGTCTCTTCTGTCCTAGATCTCATTTTCTCTTTTAAACTACAACCTTATTCTACCAACACTCTAGATGGAAGAGTCTATACCAGGATGCCAAACAGTATCATCCCACGGCTACCTTTGTTTGGCACAATTCTCTGTGGAGAAGGACTCAAGCCAAGGCCAGGCCGTGGCTGATGGTGGAGTACGATGGGGAAGGGGAGCAGTGCTCAACACACTGGCTGTGTCTTCCTAACACCCACTCGGCCCTGAATTTCTTGCATCCTGGCTTTCAGTGAGATCCTAATGGATAAATCCACAGACATTTTTTCATTCTTCGCTTTTCTTGGTACCCTCCTTCTGCAGACTTTCTTCCACTGGCTTCATTCTTCTTCTCCCTCCCTGGCGGTTCCTCCCCATCTCCCCCCACAGCCATGCTTGCCCCCTCACTTCTTAACTGCAGAGGTGCTCCTAGACCCCACTCTCTACTTTCTTCTACGTCCTCACACTCTGTCCTCAGAAGCTGATTTACTCCTTCAATGTCATGTCCATGGCTCCCAAGTTGACATCTCAAGGAAGAACATCTCTGATAAATTCTAACATGTCTATGATTTAGGAAGTAGAAATCCAAACTTGTCACATTAGCTGATCCCAAATAAAAAATAGCCCTTCCTCCTGACTTACCTACTTCTGTTGATGAAAAAGATGTCAACATCTTATCACCATCTTCAATCCCTGTTTCTTCCCCGCCATCAGTAGCTAACGCACAACAATTTGACATCGATAGCATTTTTGTTTCTTCTCCTTATGTCAATTCAAAGAGCAACTATCCTTTAGATCTTTGTGATTTCTCATTTAGACCATCAAAATAACTTCCAAACTCTTCTCTCTGCCTCTAACCCATCTTATACATACCTGAATACACACCTGGTTAAACTTCTTAAATATGTTTTATCCCACTCCTCAACTCAAAAAAGTTAACTCCTCGTTCTGGCATCTAAGAGCCTCCAAATTAGGCCCAAACCTACTTCCTCCCAGATGTTTTTTTAATGTGACTTCTCTATCCCTACGCCTTGCTTCTGCCGGACTGAGTGACTGCATACCCCTCACCTCTTCCACCTCATGCTTCACTCCCATTGTCATCTGCTGTTCACTGTAACTTCACCCCATCTCTCCCTTTCACTAACCCACCATAATTTGGGTTCACCTTGTAACTTAGGGTTTACTTTAAATACTATCTCCTTCCTAAAAACTTTCCTGATCCCCTGATTGAAGACATTACCTTCCCTTTTTGAACTTCTACAGTACTCTGGGCCTCATTTGTGTCACCCATTACACTCTGGGTTGCATTAAGACTATTTATGCCTTGTCACCACCTCCAATACACATATGTGATAATATGATACTATAAAGTTCTCTGAAGTCAAGAATTGAGTCTTATTTAAGTTTGTGCTTCCAGAATGTACATACCACAAGACCTTGCTCATGGAGGGTACTTGTTAAATGTTTTACAAACTGATTAAAAGTAAACTGAGGTCTATAATATGGTAACTTCTAATGTCATGGGTCATTTGAGTTATTTTACATTCATGGCATTGGAAGGGTGGTACTCTGTGGACTTAGGTCAATGCTCCCCATATGAGTGAACTCTATCCTTTTCCTTCTCAAATATTTTGACAAGCTGAATCTGCTTGAAGTTACTACCAGTTATTTTTTAAAACTCTCAAGCACAAAATGAAAAATAAATGGCATTCATCCAGCAACACTTCACAACTGGTGCCTGGTTTTTTGTTTGTGTTTCGTTTTCAATACCTTCTCAGATGAGTCTGCAGGACTGTTCACTCTTTTCACAACTTCTCAAGTCACAGGGAGCTTACCAAATGCACGTGGCAGTCATTCACACAGCTTAGGCACTGGGCCAGGAGGTCTATATTTATCTGGCTGGGCAAGAAAGTCTAATCCAGACAATACCTGAGTCACCTGTGTGGCTCTTAAATTAGGATAAAAATGGCTTGCCCTACTTTGAATTTTTAAAGTGAACACTGAAGACCTAATCCTCTAAAATAAAAAAATATCTGACTTAATACTGCAAATGAATTCTGATGGGTATAATTCATTCCCTCCTCATGCCTGAGTTATTTTAGTCAACCACTTTGCAATTAAATTTTCTTTAGGCAATTCACAGCTAGGCTGACTGACAGGTTTTAAAGTGATAACACTGATCAATAGGCCACCAAGGACATGTTGTGCCCACTTAATAAACAGTAATAATAAGGTGCCTGACACCTGAAAGATAGTGTCGTTAATTAATTCTCATACACAGTCCTACAAGGTACCTTGACTCTGCTTAAAAAGATCTGTAGTCTATTACGGCCAGAAGATTGGTTCTATGTTCCCAGAAAAAAACAAACAAACCAAAAACACAGCACAATAATAAATGCACAATTATTCAAAACGCAACACTTACTATTATTTTTAATTTCCCAATAATAGCCCTTTCATAGAGTCCTCAGTATTTCAGCCTGTAATCAGGATATTTTGGAATTCTGATCTTTGTGAGCTAACTTGAATATTCACCATGCAATTTACTGTATTTTTCAGGATCATGAACAGGAAACCTCTAAGGACCTTGAATTCTACGTAGGCTGTGTACCCCTTTTCTCATCTCTCCTATCAACCCTCTCATCGCTTCACATGTTTCTCGTATTTTCAAACTCTCCTCCCGTTGACTGTTCTTATCTCTAAGAAAGAAATGCCCCTCCTTATTACTGAGGCAAACTCTGTATTGTCTGCTCTGGTCTCCTGTAAATACTATTCTTCCTGTGTTTTCATTTTCTCTTTCTCTACGTAATCTCTATGCTATGCCTATCATCATATCCAGAATTTACTCCCTCTCCGCAAAACATCCCTGACCCATGACTTTAATAACGGCCCATGGTTCCATCATTTCTTCCTCCCTCCAAGCAGATCATCAACAACCTTCTCAATTCCCTGGACCAGATGACTGGTCTCGTTTTCCCTGTTCTTTAATGTCTACAGCATTTGACAGTGCTGGTTGCTCCTTCCTTCTGAAAGTTCCCTTACCGGCTACCATAACTCCGTGTGCTATTCTCCTGGTACCGGCTGCAGGGAAATGCTCTCCAGGACAGTTCTTACCACCTCCATTCTCTCCTTTAGTTTCACCGATCACTCCCTATTTGTACTTCTCTCAAAATGCCCTCTCCACCCGCCCCCACCCCCACTGCTCCTGCAAGGTCTAGCCCTGCACTCCCAACTGCCTGTGGGCAGCTTCTCCTACCTAATACGCCAGACTAAACATGACCTCAGCCAGACTTCCCCCCTTCCCCCCAGAAGCCTCTATCACTGCCTTAACCTTATGAATTATACTTTAACTCTACATTCATCCAGGAGCTAAAGGTCACTCCTCCTCCCTGACTCCTTCCCCTCCTTTACCACCCACATTTTATTAGCCACCGAATCACTCTGAGACATCGTTTTCATGGTCATTGATATGCTTTCCTCCTCTGACGTATGCATAATCATTACTTCAGTAAATGTTTCTGTATCTCCCAGTCCCTAGCAGCTAGCTGGGGTCAAGCGATCAGTCTGGTTAATGGGCGGTGAGCAGAAGTAGGTTACTTCTGGATGGGAATAAAGAAAAGCAAGGCATGGGAACTCCATGTGTTCTCTTCTCATTCCTCAGCAACCAGCAATGCTCTAGAAGAGGAAGCCTCCATCAGCTGGGGTCCCCCAGTACCTAGGAAGAACAGAGTCTCCTCACCAAGGTACATCATTCAGGTAGGGAAAGGAAGAAACAAGCCTCTTTAATGCTAAGCCCCTAGAATCAGGGGGTTAATGTGTTCTTCATACATAACCCAGCCTGCTTTCTCTCTCGCCTCTTCAAACTGCCCTATTAGATAGAATGCTTTTCTCACCACCCTCTCCTGTCCAGATGATTACTATTCTTCTTGCAACTTAATCATCAACTTCCCCAGGGAAGCCTTTGCTGAGATCCCTAGCTAGATCCAATTCCTATTTGTAAGCTCTCATAATACCATGTATTTCTCCCTTATGGGATACATCACTAGCCTACAAGTGCCATGAGAGCAGAGATTCCATGCTTGTTTTAGGTCACCATGGAAACCCAATGTCCAGCACAGCATAAAGAAATTAATAAGCACTTGTAAATTGAGTCAATGTTGTTCATCTTTCCATCTACAGTGTCTAACACAGTGTTTGGTACAATACTTGGTTTTTTATATGAATTAATTGATAAGGCACTATCATACACAACAGACATTGAGTAAATGACTTAATCACCTCTTTGCAATTGTTTCAGGGCAGGATCCACATTTTTATCCTTGATATCACTGCTACCACCACCATCACTACAAGTACTGGGACATGTCCCAGTACTGGGACATCAATAAACCCTGTACAGTGTCACCAAAGGGACTGCTGGGCCCCTCTGTGAGCCTGCTGAGAGTGCTTTATGAGCTGCGAACAGGAGGTTACCAAATACCTACTCTAGCTAACTCCTGTCTGCTAAAAGGAAAAATATTTACAAACTTCAGGTTAACATACGTACATTCATCTATCCACACACATATATTTGTGTATATGTATACGCATGTATAGATGTGTGTGGGTGTGCAGGTATGCGTGTTTGTGTATCTCTTCCTCAAGAGTAGAGAGGAATAAGTTAGGAGATATATGAGGAAATGTGACACATTCTTTTAATACCCAAATGTACCAATCTATGACTTAGAGCCACCACTGCCGACAACAGCTTGGATGAGCACAAAACTAATCACACCTGTCCTTGGTTTTGCCCACTCTGTCCCAAATCTGCATTCTGCAGAGCCATTTTAGTTGAGCCGGCAGATAACCTCAGTGACTGACATCACCCTTCTTCCACTTTTCCAACCAGAAACCTCGAAGTCATCCTTGACACCTTCCTCTTCCAGCCCCTGTAGCTGATCCAGCAACAAGTGGAGTCAATCTTTGCTCTGAAACATCTCTCAAATCCACCTACTTCTCTGCATTGCTAGCAATACCCTTGAGCAAGCCACCTCCTCTCCAGCTTAGAATATTGAAATAAGCTCCTAACTGGTCTCCCCTTATTCACTCTGACTCTTCTCCAATCCAATCTTCAGGCTCTTCATAAAAAGAAATCTGATACCCTCCTCTCTCCTACTCCACTGCTTTTAGGATGAGACACAACCCCGCAGAAAGGTCCACAAGACCCAGCACGGTCCAGCCTTACCTTCCTCTCCAGCCTCATTCTGCACCAGCCTCTCTCTGCCCATCCCATGCCAGTCTCCTCTCAGTTCCTCAAATGCTTCCTGCTCTCTCTTTCCACAGGTCCCCCCACCTGGAAACTCTTCCCTCAATCTTCACCTGGACTCCTGTCCTCCTCACCCTTCAGCTCTCAGCTCAAACACACTTCCTCGAGGAGGCCTTCCCTGGCTTCCTATTTGATCCATTCTCCAAACCAACCCACACTTTTACAAGTTGCCATCGCAGTTTATCCTCCAACAAGGAGCAGGAACTTGAAGAGGATGTGAGGGGAGCACTTCTGGGTGCTGGTAAAGTTCTGTGTTCTTGATCTGGTGCAATACAGGAACATTGCGGTTCTGAGAATACATCAAGCCATACACTTATAATATGTGCCCTCTTCTATATGTATATCGTACCTTAACAAAAAGCTTTTAAAAATACCCAGGGCACCCTGATCCTACGGTATTTCTTCATTTGCATATCGTGCCTTTGCACGGCTGCAATTTTACATCATTAGATTAAGGTCTAGCGCTCTCCCATCAGACTGTCAGCTCCGCGGAAGCAGGCTGTGTGTGCTCACCAGTAACCCCACAGGGCCCGGCCTAGGTAGCTACTCAAGAAATACTGGATGCTTTGGCTAGTTGAGACTCTGGGGAAATGAATCGCACAGAAAAATGTAAGAACAGGTCGAATTGAACGGCACAGACTATGTGACAGGACAAGTAACGGTCGCTTTCCCTCCAGCTGGACATTCTACTCTCTCAGGGTCCCTCCCGCACCCAGTGCACATCTGGTGTGATGAAGCCCAAGCTCCCCATCCTAGAGACACCAAGACCCGTGTCGTTCAGGAAGGCAGAATGAAGAATCCATAAAGGCGCTAAAGAGGGGAGGGAAGCGGAGGCATCTCAATGACAAGGGCAGGAAGAACAGCACGACGAGGCCGTGCAGGCAAAGAGGAAGCAGGGAGCTGGCGCGAGCCAGCCGTGGAAGGAGGACACAGCCCGCGGAGGCTAACCTAAGAGGATGGTGCAGCTTGGTGTAAACAACACTAAGAATAGAGAAGGGAAAAGAAACAGCAGAACCCACCGAAAAGAAACCATTGTGAAAGAGAGTCCAAGACTACACAGCAGCCCAAATGGCAAATGGCAAAGCCACCATTCACAGAGGCAAATCCAAAGGAAACCCACCAACACTTTTCCAAAGAGCAATCCTTATCTTCTGCTCTTACTGGCCCACCTTTTTCAGAGACTACGGCCGCTTGTTCAGACATTCACTAAGCCCCTAATATGTGCCAGGCAATGGGCCGATGTGGCCTCACTAAGCCCCTAATATGTGCCAGGCGATGGGCCGACGTGGCCTCACTAAGCCCCTAATATGTGCCAGGCGATGGGCCAACGTGGCCTCACTAAGCGTTTGCTTCCTACCAGGAGGAAGCAGAGCCATGCCAAGGCAGAACTGCCTCAGGACCATCCAAAAAGAAAGACAAAACAAGACAACAACAACAACACAAAAGAGGGGAGAGAATTAAAGTAAAGTGGAAAGAGAATAAACAGGAATCAGAGTGAAAAACAAAACAGGAGAGAAGGGCGGTCAGGTAGGCGTAATGGAAATCTGGCAAGAAAAGAAAGGAGAAAAGATGACATTTACAGTAAGAGGCCTCTGCCCCTAAAATCCTTCACATATTCCTCTACTTGTTCCAGACTATCTCTGGAAACAACAACTGGTCAATGAACAGAGAACTGACTGCTAAAATTAACCAAATGCCTCAGTTTTTCCAGAGATTTCGGTACCTTTAAAAGAAGCATACATTAGCAATTTGAATCACATTATAATCTTTCCTCTGACATATTCACTTCTCAAAACCCAGGAAAGAAATCCCTACTCACTGCTTCTCAGGAGACCTGTAATTCTCTGTCCTCAGCCTGAATGCCCTGGCCCTCGACTCCCTCTGCTTCCCTCCTGGTTTCTTCCTCATTCATCCACCCTGCCAGGGGCCCAAGGAGAGCTTTTCCTCACTTTTATCCGGGCCAGGTCTGAATCATCTGATTCTCGATACACAGTGCAATAGCCCTCTCAACAATGTACTCTACAGAAAGTTTGCATGTTTTCTAACTTCAATCTAAGAACACTTTTCAAAGTGCTCATGCATAAGCCTGGGCGCATAGGAATAATTGCAAAACTCCACTGCAGTCTCTACACCAATTTCAGAATAGGATCCAGGGGACATTTCTATTGCTAATGCTTAGAAGAGCAACCTAACTTAAAATCTTACTGTATTTTGAGCAGGCTTCCCCCAAATGAAACAAGTACCAAGCCCTTAAGTGAATTAATACTTGCTTCCAGATGCTTCCTGCTGTCCCACAAGGCCCTGGCCATCCACTGCACTCTCCAGTAACCCCATAGTCCTTGCCTGTTTACGGTAGGGAAGGGAAACCTGTGAACACACAGACTTCATGGACAAGGCCGCACCTGCCCTTCATGGCTGCTGGCTGAAGGCATTTACTGCCTCAAGATCCTCAGAAGCAGAGGCAATGCAAAGAACGAAGCCGTTTAAACAAAGCTATGGCTGGGCTTGGCAGTGTTACAGCAAATTAAATTTTAATGAGACACGGAAAACGGAAAACGCTGAACCTTTGGAAAGTTTATCAGATGAAGGGGCATCTGAAGGACACAAATGCCCCAGGGCCCAGGCATAGACACAGAGGGATAACTACACGCCAGCACCACTCAAGGTCAAGAATTTGCAAACTACACAGACATCCAGAAGGGAGGAGACCAGCCCTCTGCAAATATGCTGGCTTTTACTCAGAAGGCAAAGCAAATTGATGCGAGCTTCCTCTTAAAGGCTCAGAGAAAACTGATATGTAACAAGGTCAAGTGAAAGATGCTGTACATACAAAGGCAACTGACCTAAACACAGCTGCTGACCGATGACCCAAGTGACCTCCTCATCTGAGGTTGCACTTCAGGGACGGGCTCACAGATGGGCTATGAGCAAAGACTTTTTCAGCGTCCCCGTCCAGATTCACTCTCCCCTCCTCCACCCTGCTCTGTGCCCCAGCAAGCTGCATCACCCCAGCTGCCCTGCCTTTTAGTGCTGGGCTCAGCCAGTAAGAAGCCCTAGCAAGAGATGGGAGTAAAGAAAGAGAAAAGCAGGGGTTCTCTCCCAGCCAGGCCGTGGTTTGGCAGTGGCTACATCCCTCTACCTAAGGCAGTGCTCGTATCTGGTGACCCCTCTCCCACGGTGACAGCCAACTCTTCCCCTTGTCCCCTTGTCGTTGAGGGTCTGATCTGTGTGGATTGCAGCCGTGGGTTCTCTCGGCCTCTGGCCTCCTCCTGGGCTGTCACTGAGCGACATCTGCAGCACACTGGACAGAGGGCAGAGAGTGAGGCCCTGGCAGTTCATTCTCCCGACAACTGCGTCCAGTGGCACCGTGAGCTGCGGCATCTAACTCTTCACTGCAGGTTACAGCACTTGCCTTTACCTTTACCGAGGAGTCCCACTTGTTCTTACCAGAGCCCCGACACAGCCAGCCACCTGACACGATCTTCAGGACAACTACGATAGCTATGAGTGTGGGCTTTGGGGTTCAACCCCCGGATAACAGTTTTGACTTTTGCCAGTCAATATCTCTGCGACCTTGGACCAGTGACCTGCCCTCTCCAAGCTTCCTCACCTTGAGGATCCTAATGGAGCCCAGATCAGAGTGCTGTCATGACCATTATGTCGGGCACGTGGCATGGAGCTTACCCTCACCATGTAAAAGTGCTGGTAAATGTTAGTCATTATCATCATTATTATTTACACTGATTCCTCCCTGTCTCTTCCCTCGCTGACTGGTACCTGCCTGAAACCCTCACTTTTGTGATGAGCCTCTGCATTGCTAGAAGGCACTTGTTAAAACAGAAACACCTTGAGAGTATAGGGGAAATCTCTGTACTTGCTGCTCAATTTTGGTACCCAAAACTGCTCTAAAAGATGAAGTTTATTAAAGAAAAAAAGTAACAACACCTCAGGGAGACAGGACACATTCAGCAGCTATGACCACCGATCCCTTTAAGCAGTTATGCACCCAGAAAGGACCAGCATGTCAGGCAGGGCTGAGTGGACTGCCACAAGAGCCCTGGGACGCCAGGGCCTTCGAGCAGAAACTGAGGTCTCGAGAGATAGGCCGCCCACAAGGCAGAGCAGCCGGCGCCGGGAGGGAGGTGGACAGCCGCCAAGGGCCTGTGTCACCTGCTTCCCTGTTTTCCCAAGGGTGAGCCAGCCTGGACCAAGCAGCATGTGACTCTCCTGGGAGTACCACCCCATCCCAGCACCTGCTCAGGAGACCAGGGCTGTCCCCAACCAGAAGTCACCAAGGCTGGAGACCCGAGCAAGGGAACCCCTTCCAGAGCCAGCCAGGCCCAGAACAGACCCTTCACCCTAAATCCATCATCCTTCCTGCCAGCTGGCAGGACATTTTCCCTCTAGAGCCGATGTTTCTGTGAAATATTTAGAGAGCAAAAGCATTTATCACAGTGATATATCCTGAATTCCAGAAATGGAGACATCTAGAAACAGCCTTCTGAGTAATATCACTTGCATCCCCTGTCACTTTCTGAAATGATCCAGGAGAGAGAAAGATAAAGTTGCTGTAACTTTCCGCCCAGCAGATAAAGCATGAGTACCCCTGACGTGTCTCCCTGCTCCCCGGCGTGGAGCATTTCCGAAGCACTCTCCTTTCCCTCTCTAAATAGCTTCTGGTACCAGCAAAACATTGGTCCCAATTCCAGTATCCCCAGATTTCCCACTTGTTTATTGAATCAATGCATTCCTTCCTTTCTTTCATGATCTAAAGGAGAGAATTAAACAGGGCCATATTCCACGGAACTGTATTAGAAGGGAAAATACATCTTCTATCTTCCGTGTCCTTCAAATCCTTTATGATGTCTTTTTATTTGTTTATATTTTGAACGGTCTAGTCTTTTCCATTTCACATTTTTATCAAAGTATAAAAGGAGACACTTATCAGTCCCCATCAAGACAAGGCAGTTTGGAAATACCCAAACAAAACACTTCAAATTTAAACAAGGTGCCTTCAAGGACCCTATTTCTTTTTGTGGCCTCCTACTGCATTAAAAGCCTAAACACTCTCAATGAGAAAAAGCAGGACAACACTCCGACTACTTGAAGATTGTAGAGGAACACACCAGGTGTGTGATCTATGCAAGGCAGAATTGCAGGAAAAAAATGTATCTTCCAAGTTTCATTCCTCTTCCTCCCAGGGACAAAAAATTTTACCTGTCACATTCCATGTCTATAATTCCCAGATAAGTATTAAAATAAAGTTGAAATTTCTCAGTGCCCACTATCACTAGATACCAGTGGGTTACTGTTACTCTCCCAAGCAATTTATTTTTATGGCAACCCAATGTCAGAGAGCCTCAGTGCCAACCCAAATAAGGGACCATGACAAAACAGGAAAAGTTCTGGAAATCCACTACGTTCTGGTCACCTTCAAATTCCCTCATATTAGGCAGTCACACACCCTAGTCAGTCATGGTTCCTAGGCAGAACCTGTACCATGGCATAATCATGTTTTGAAAGGACATCATTTAGCATGTATCTTATCTGATTCCTCATAATAAAAATATTATAGAGTGGAGCTTCATTGAATTTTTAGAGGAAAACATAGTTGAAGATTATTCTAATCACAACTACTTCAAATCCTTCACACATACTTCAGTTGCAAGGATGACTGGGATAAATTGTTCTTTCTCAAAAATAAATACTTTCAAACCATGAAGTCAGAAGTAAAAGGTCCTGAAACCATCAACCTTCAAAAATAAAACAGGGCAGAAACAAATACAAGTAAATTTTTAGCTTTAAAAAAAAAAAAATCTCAATTAAAGAAATCTAGGCATTAAAAACTATAATGTTCAAATCTAAGCTAACTATCCTCTCATGTTCTGAATCCCCCCTTCCTCTTATGTGTTCTCCCTCATTACTTTACACTGACTCTTCCAAGAAGTTGTTTTAAAACAAGTTGTCCTTTTTCCAAAGGTCACCATTTAAAGATGTCAAAGGTGGCCGCAGATTAGGAAAGAAGAACACACAGACACACTAGGGAAACGTCTCTTGGCAAGAGCACAGTTCCCCTCTACTCTTAGCATAGTCTGGCCTTCCAGTGACTCACATTGAATGTCTAAAACCAAATGAAGCAATGATTCTCTAATGGATACCCAATGTTGATGCTATGATCTGCCTTCAAATGCTAATTCGGATCATACTCCTCCATCATCTCTCCTTGGGACAAAAATTTCACTAAATTATGCTAAAAATTATAGAAGGCATTCCAGCGTAAAACCTTTTCCTCTCAAGACAGTAGCCTGAAGATCAAGTTAAATTTAAATTATACACCATGACCAAGTGAGATTTATCTCAGGAATGCACGGCTGGTAATACACCATGTTAATAAAGAACAAGAAACACATGTGATAAAATCCAATACCTTTTCAAAATAAAAACACACAACAAGCTAGCAATAAAAGGAAATTTTCTCAAGCTGATAGACAGCATCTACATACCCACAGCTATCATCACATTTAATAGTTAAAAGACTAAAATTTTCCTCCTACGATCAAGAACAAAATAAGGATGTCCCCTTCTCACTACTTCTATTCAACACTGTACTGGAAGTTTTAGGTATGGAAGTTGGGCAAGAAAGTAAAATAAAAAACATCCAAAATGGAAAAAAAGTGAAACTCTTTCTGAAGATGACATGATCTTGTACATAGAATCCACAAATAAACTACTAGAGCTAATTAATGAATTCAGAAAGGTTTTAGGATACAAAAATCAATTGTATTTCTACACACTAGCAATGAACAATCCAAAATGAAATTAAGAAAACAATTTACCAAGGCATCAAAAGAATACAATACTTGAGAATAAATTTTACAAAAGAAGTGCAAAATATGTACACTGAAAACTACAAAACACTGTTGAAAGAAATTAAAGAAGACCTAAACAAATGGAAAGATATCCCAATTCACTGATTGGGATTGCTAAGATTGTTAAGAACACAAGATTGTTAAGATGTTCAGATGATCCCCATACAAAATACTCCCCCAATACAATCCCTATCAAAATCCCAGCTTGCTTCTTTGCAGAAATTGCCAAACTCATACTAAAATACACACAGAAATTCAAGGGACCCAGACCAACCAAAATAATCTTGAAACAAAAAAGTTGCAAGACTCATACTTCCCAACCTCAAGACTTACTACAAGCTGCAGTAATTAAGACAGTGTGGTACTGGCATAAGAACATATAGATCAATGGAATAAAACAGAGTCCAGAAATAAACTCTCACATTTACAGTCAAATGATTTTCAACAACAGTGCCAAGACAATTCAATGGAGAAAGAACAGTCTTTTCAACAAATGGTTCTGGGACAAGTGTATATCCACATTCAAAAGAATGACGTTAGAATTCTACCCCATATCATATACAAAAACTAACTCAAAATGGATCAAAGACCTAAAAGTAAGAGGCAAAACTACAAATCCCTTAAAAGAAAGCATATGCATAGACAGTGGCTTCTTAGCTATGACACCAAAAGCCCAAGCAATCAAAGAATAGGTAAACATGACTTCATCAAAATTAAATTGTTGTGCTTTAAATGACACTATCAAAAAAGTGAAAAACAGACCCTAGAAGAGTAAAAGTATTTGCAAATCATATCTGATAAGCAACTTGTATCCAGATTATATAAAAAACTCATAATCCAAATGAAAAGACAACCCAATAAAAAAAATGGGCAAAGTATCCAAACAATATATGCAAAAGTCCAATAAGACATGAAAAGATGTTTATTAGTCATTAGGGAAATACAAATCAAAACTTTAAAAGCTAGCATTTATACCTACTAGGATGGCAATGGTCCAAGGGACAGACAATAACAAGTGTTGGCAAAGATGTGGAAGAAATTGGAACCCTCATATATTGCCAGTGGGAATGTAAAATAGTACAGCCACTTTGGAGAACAGTTTGGCAGTTGTTCAAGAAGTTACACAGAGTCACCATATGGTGCAGCCATTTCCACTCCCAAGAGAATTCAAAACATATGTCCACACAACACCTGTGCACAAATATTCACAGGAGCATTATTCATAATAGTCAAAAAATTGAAATAATCCAAATACCTATCAATTGACGAATGGATAAATAAAATGCGGTACAAATCCACACAACAGGTTTAGTAAGGACTAAAGTACTGCTACATGCTACAATATGAAGGAACCCTGAAAACATTTTGCTAAGTAAAAGATGCAGACACAAAAGATCACATATCATATGACTCCATTTGCATGAAATGTCCAGAATAGGCAAATTCACAGAAACAGAAAGTGTAATTATGTTAAGTGCTTCCTCAAGACTGAAGAAGGAAGGAATGGGGAGCAACTGCTGATGAGTATGATGTTTCTTTCTGGAGTGATGAGAAGGATTAGACCTGGGATTAGATAGCATTAGTGGGTCCACACGTCTGTGAATTTACTTAAAATTACTGAATTGTACACTTCAAAGGGGCATATTTTATGATACATGAATTATACCTCAAAACTTTGAACTTTAGTGGCATGTAGACTTTAAGAGTATGCAAATCTTGGGCTTCCCTGGTGGCGCAGTGGTTGAGAATCTGCCTGCCAATGCAGGGGACACGGGTTCGAGCCCTGGTCTGGGAAGATCCCACATGCCACGGAGCAACTGGGCCTGTGAGCCACAGCTACTGAGCCTGCGCGTCTGGAGCCTGTGCTCCGCAACAAGAGAGGTCGCGACAGTGAGAGGCCTAAGCACCGCGATGAAGAGTGGCCCCCACTTGCCGCAACTAGAGAAAGCCCTCGCACAGAAACGAAGACCCAACACAGCCATAAATAAATAAATAAATAAACAAACAAACAAACTAAATTTAAAAAAAAAGAAGAGTATGCAAATCTTGGTTAGAAAAAAATCAAGCAATTCCATTAAAAACTTACCATGAAACATATAAATATATAAAATGACAAACTAATAAAAATATCTAAAGTTATGACAGTCCTTAAAAGTATGATTCCAGAGAACTTCCAAGGGAATTCTCCAACAAATTATCACATCATATTACCAGTAGCTGTCACTGAAGGGTCAGGACAATGTGCTCGCTGAATGGGGCCAGACCAGGCCCTTTCCAAAATCAAAACCTGGAAAGAGTCTTTAACTTGGTCTGAAGAATCAAACTCAGTAATTGTTGAAGAAAACCCTTAGCAAAACAAAGTTCACCAACACCCCCCAAATTTTTTCTTTTTAACAAATCTTCCTCATAAAAATGAATACTGCCCATTTATTTCTCAAAAAAGTAATGTGCCTCAGTGAGTTTTACAAGGCTCCAGACCCTAACCTAGTTGGTGATTCCAACTGAAATGTGCTTGGCTATCTCCTAGCATCATGTAGCTTCCTACAAAGTTACTTTGAAGAGGGGACAGTCACACAGCAGATAAAACCTACACAGAGGAATTTGTCAGCCAATACAAGGCATTAGTCAGCCTGGCTTCATAAGCCTATCACTTCATGCCATTTCTCTTTTGGGCTTCACCATCAAGAAGTTTCTCTCTCGTCCACTTTTAAACAAAGAATAGTATGGCACATACCTTGAGTACAAGGACATTTAATTATCTCTTTTTCTAACCCAAACAGGCTGTCTGTGCGTACTCCACAGTCTTATAGTGACCTTGACAACTGGCTCAATAAAAAGACAGTGAAATGTCTACTCGGGGAACCTCAAAAAGCACACTCTTCTCTCTTCAGGATTTTAAATTTTAGCACACTTTATACAGGGAACCTGTCTCTCTTTAAAAGCTGCTTTGCATTTTTTTTTTTCAGCCGCCAAGGGAATTCTTAAGTATAAGGATCCATTTTTCTCTTAGAGAAGTACCAAGTATATGAATATGATGCCCCATCTCACGGGGAAAAGCATAACATAAAAAGATAAAAAGGAGTTAAGTAACTTTTAGCTAACATCCATTTCATGTGTAAGGTTACATGCGTACATGATGCTTATCAAGTGAATCAATCCTCTGTGAAAACGACTGGTTTTTTGTAGACCGAACCCATGATTCAAAACAGTACAAGTTAATCACTCTTGCACAGAACTTAATACATGCTCTTGTGTTAAGAAAATGATCAGTTCTTTGAAGGGAAAACAAATCTCTGATTACATGAACAAACTGCACAATTTGGTCATTCCAGTTAACCAAGTATCCCTATAAAAACAAAGCCTCCAAATAATTTTCAAAGTTTTTTTCATATTCTCAATGTACTTGTACAATGTTCAACAAACAAAAATATGGGCTACAGGACTTCCCTGGTGGCGCAGTGGTTAAGAATCCGCCTGCCAATGCAGCAGACATGGGTTCGAGCCCTGGTCCGGGAAGATCCCACATGCCGCGGAGCAACTAAGCCCGTGAGCCACAACTACTGAGCCCACGTGCCACAACTACTGAAGCCCACGCACCTAGAGCCAATGCTCTGCAATGAGAAGCCACCGCAATGAGAAGCCTGAGCACCGCAACGAAGAGTAGCCCCCACTCACCACAACTAGAGAAAGCCCGAGTGCAGCAGCAACGAAGACCCAACACAGCCAAAAAAAAAAAAAAAAAAAAAAACAAAACCTGTTAAAAAAAAATATATATATATGGGCTAAACAGACTGTACCAGAAATGAGTCGTAAATAATGAGCCCTATTTTTAACAAAAGGATGTGTTAAAAATAAAGGGTATGTTTGTAATTTTACAAAGAAGAAATTGAATGCTGAGTGCTGTTTTTATATGAACCTGCTACCTCGTGCCAGCACACCACAGCAGAAAGAGCAGAGATAAACAGGACAGTCAGGCAGACCTGGGTTCAAAGCCCAGCTCTGTCACGAATTGGCTGTGGGTGTACTTGAGGAAGTCGCTTTACCTTCTCAAACCTCAGCTTTTAACTCCATAAAATGGAGATAATAATATCTACCTTTTATGGTTGCCATGAGGATGCAATGATCAGTATCTCACGTAACACAGCATGTGGCACTAGAGCCACCATCCATCTCTATTAGGTCACCTATAATAGGCACCCAACCAATATTCTTTTTTTCATTTACAAAAGAAATGACACTTTATTAAGCATTTATTACAGCAAACTTGTTTTATTATTATTATTCAATGGTTAGAGGTAGTATAGCATCACAGTTAGTTCCAGTGAGGCTTAACTTTTTTTTTTTAATAAATTTATTTATTTATTTTATTTTTGTGTCTTCGTTGCTGCGCACGGGCTTTCTTTAGTTGTGGTGAGCGGGGGCTACTCTTCGTTGCTGTGCGCGGGCTTCTCACTGCGGTGGCTTCTCTTGTTGTGGAGCATGGGCTCTAGGCGTGCGGGCTTCAGTAGTTGTGACACGCAGGCTCAGTAGTTGTGGCTTGCAGGCTCTAGAGCGCAGGCTCAGTAGTTGTGGCGCACGGGCTTAGTTGCTCCGCAGCATGTGGGATCTTCCCGAACCAGGGGTTGAACTCATGACCCCTGCATTGGCAGGTGGATTCTTAACTACTGCGCCACCAGGGAAGCCTGAGGCTTAACTTTGAATCTTAGTCCCACTGCACACTGGTAAGTAGATTTGTACCAAATTTCTTAACCTCCCAAATGCAGTCCCTTTGTCTCTAAAATAGGGATGAGACATTCACGTAAATTACTTAACAAAGTGCTTGATACACATTAGGGATTACTGTTACTACTTATCAAGATTCTTACATGAATTTTCTTTTTCTACTAAATTACTTTAGGTATAAATCTGCTGAATCTCCATCGCGGCAGCAAAAGCAACATCACCACAGAAACACCTGCAGACACCTGCTTTCTACCTCCTGCACCCAAGCTTCCCAGACAAATGAGCTAGGCCTGCCTGTTATTTGGATTATCATTATAATTGTAACAAAAAGAAGCTTGAAGAACTAATGGTCGATTATGCGTGCTAAGTCATGCCAGGAATCTAGAGAGGACATCCGGCTTTGGCAAAGCACACAAGCCATATCTGAGCAAGCGACTCTCTGTACTGGCAAGGCCTGGGTTAGCCCGCTTGGTGAGGCCAGAGATTCCAGGTCTGCCCCCAGTGAGAATCCTGATAGAACAGAAATGCTGAATTAAGCACCATGTAGAAATGCCCCGTTGCATCAAAACAGCATTTTGCAAGGATTAGCAGCCAGCTAAAATACATTTTGATGAGCCACGTAAGTAAGTTCTAGGAAAGCTGGACAAAACAGAAGAATATGATAGAATCCATATTCTTGCAGGGGAGGGGCCTTGCTTTATTACTTCCCTGAAAGACTTTGCATCATTCACACATTTGGGCACGAGAATGAGAATGATGCGGACATAAGAAGCCTGACAAATCTGCACAGATGTGAGGCTGAAATGCTGAAGCGGCCATTTATAGAGAGAAAAGAACATATTCAGGAGACCTGGGTTCTCTTCACTCTTCCACTAGGTAGACATGATGCTTGTTTTATCTCATCTGCCCTAAGTCATCGCCCCTTGTCCTGACACTATGCAGAATATTTTTAGATTCTGAAATGGAATGTGTAAAGTGTGGGAGCAGAGTTAAAGATATAAAAATGAATTTCTCATATAAGATCAAAAAGTGCAAGGGCTCACACCTCCTCTGTCCTTCCATTCATTGCTCTTCCTCTTCCCTCCACAGAGAATCTTCTTTTCACCTGCTCTCTCCTTATCATCTGCACCTGACCCCAACTCTAGAGAGAGGCCAAGTCTGGAAATGGATTACAGAAGTCCGCACAGGTCACACGTGGTTCTCTCGCCTGGTCTCCCAGCTACAGGTCCCTCCCCACTCCATCAGACACACTATTGTGTCACTTCTCTGCTCAAACACAGGGAACAGCTTCCAACTGCCCTCCTAACACCAGCCATAGGAACTCTTAGAGAGCGCACTCGAGGTACCAGGACTGTACAAGGCTTTCCTTCATTATTCTTGGCACTCACAGTGATCTTGGAAGAAAGTTATTATTCTGTTATTATTATTACCCCCAATACTATTCCAACTCTGCATCTGGTCACATCTGTACTTTCAGCATCATTCCCTGAACCCCCAACAAACTGAACTTCTCACTGCTTCGGATTCAATCCTTTGGTTCTTCCCCTTTGGTTCTTGCTTGTGGCTTTCCCTCTAACAGAAATGTTCTCCTATTTACCAGGCACCCCTCTTCAAAGGGGATCCAGACACACCTCCTCCACATGGACTTCTCATACCTCTTAGCCAAAAATAATGTTGACTCTTCATTATCAGAGATATTTTTGTACCACCTTTATGGAACTTCCATTAGACTTTGTGCAGCTCTCTTCCCTCTGCTAGACTGTACATTTTTCAAGAGACTGAGCATCATGACATCGACTCCTGTGCTCAGAAAACACATTTGCTCAAGGAGTGTCTTAAGGAAAAATATAAACTTTGAGAATAAAACCTAATCTCTCTTTAGTGTCATATATTCTGCTTCTCTCATTGACAAGTTTTATCTTTTCTCTAATGTACCTTTTAAATTTATTTGTAAAAAACAGTAACAAAATAAGCCTCCTAAAGTATTATATGATTTTTCCAAGTACATCTATTAATAATGGTTAATCAAGGCTCTGGTTGGCTCTACAGTAAGCGGACCTGAAGAAATTAAGGAAGGAGGCTGTGCAGAAAACCTCCTGTGCCTACTCTATCAACTAGTCCAAGGGATGAGATATCCACATTTTCATTTGGACAAGCTTGCAGATTAGGAGTGTAATAAGTTAATATTTAGCTTCATACTTTTCCTCTATCACATTGCACACCATGGGAGATGGTATTTCAAGTAATTCACTGAAGGTATTTTTAGCTTATTCAGAGGTCTCCATGGAACTTTAGTGGAAATTAATGACCCCAAAATCTTATATCTGTTTTGATTTGTTTCTGATTTTAGCAAACTGTTTTTCACAACCTGAGATCAACTCATTTACGCCCAGGCTTATAGGTATTTGGGAACATCTACTAAGCTATTTCTGTTAGCAGAGATGATAGAACTGTTTAACTTTTCATAATGTGGTAATTATTATTCAACAAACAGAACATAGTGTCTTCCCTAAGTCAGCAAATAGGCAGGACAAGAAAAGAATGTGTAAACACTCAGGTGAAGGAAAATGAATACATAATCAAGGGGTTAGAAAGATTAGATCAATTCTGAATATCTTTAAGAAAGGTCTAAACTGACTCTGGGAAAACATGCACATTTGAAAGGGAAATGAAACCCAGAGAGGAGAAAAACGTAGATGATAAATAATGAGTGACTGACATGAAACAGACAAATTTAAGAAAAAGACTGAGGAGTTACAAAATGAACCAAGATGGGAATAAGCATGAAACACACAAGGGAAAACAAAAATCCACGGAGGCTTAATCAAAAAAAAAAAAAAAAAAAAATCAGAAAAACAATTGTAGCCAAGACATTCTGAAATGGTTAGAGCAGTAGTTCAAAATGAAAGCTAAGCAAGCTCAGAAGGGGGCCAGTTCAGTTCAGCAGCTATTTACTGAGGTCCTACTATGGATAAGATGCCATGCTAAGAGCTGTGGAGCCCACAAAGGCAAAAAAAAGAAAGACCCTGCCCTCCAGAAGTATAGCAAAAACAAAGCTAGCACCATACCTAAAATCCACGATAGATGGCAGATGGAGATGACTGCCAGGAGAGAAGCACCCAGAGATGAGCAGGAAAAGGAGTAAGCTCCCTAGTGAAGGAAGTGACCCATCATCACCGACACACTTGACCATGAGCGCTAGTCTCATTCATGGAGAGAGTTCAATAAACACACAAAAAAACCTTGTATTAATAAGCAAGACATAGACTTTCTCATTTTAATGGGGTTAGGCTGGAAAGAAAGAATTCAGAAATAAAAGGAGGACCAGAACAAGCACTATATTTATCTATATAGTGTTAACACTGTATAAACCGATAAGCCTCCGTTTCAAATGCTGATGAATACTACCAACAGATGAAGGATGTTCTAGCTAGCCTCTTAGTGGACAGAGCATTTCTCAGGCGTTCTGCCACTGAACCTTTAAAGTTTACACTACCCCTGGGCTTCCCTGGTGGCGCAGTGGTTAGGAATCCGCCTGCCAATGCAGGGGACACGGGTTCGAGCCCTGGTCCAGGAAGATCCCACATGCCACGGAGCAACTAAGCCCGTGTGCCACAACTACTGAGCCTGCGCTCTACAGCCTGTGAGCCACAACTGCTGAGCCTGCAAGCCACAACTGCTGAGCCTTCAAGCCACAACTACTGAGCCTGCGCACCTAGAGCCCATGCTCCGCAACAAGAGAAGCCACCACAAAGAGAAGCCTGCTCACCGCAATGAAGAGTAGCCCCTGCTCGCCACAACTAGAGAAAGCCCGTGCACAGCAACAAAGACCCAACATAGCCAAAAGTAAATAAATAAAATAAATAAATTAAAAAAAAATTTACACTATCCCTCAAGATCTTAGCTCAGAAGTTAGAAAATAATACTTGAAAAACAATTCAGCCCTTGGTGCATTTCCAATTTGAGTATGCCATCAGCTGACTACTCACCCTCTTTTTTTTTTTGACCTAAAATGTAAGGAGGATCTTTTTTCCATGCAGACTGCAAAACAGGACTCAACAAAATGGGATCAACTCAAGCAAGCATCAGTAAAGAGAAATACATCACAAGGGCCTTCCCTGAAGGAGCTTAGAGTAGCTGCAATTCAGTTCAGGGGTTAGTCATGAGGCCATTCTCAGACTCACAAATATAGTATATGAGAACTCCGATAACATCCCTTAGAGCAGGGCTCAGCAAACTGTGGCCCCTATGCTAAATCCAGGCCACTGCCTGTTTTTACGTGGCCCACAAGTTATGAATGAGTTTTATATTTTTAAATGGTTAAAAAGAAAGTTTTTAAAACATATTTCGTGATGTGTGAGAATTATGTAAAATTCAAATTTCAGTGTCCATAAATAAAGTTTTATTGGAACATAGCCACTTCCATTTGTTTACAGACTGTCTGTGGTTTCATTGGCATTATAAAAGCAGTTGAGTAGTTATGACAGAGACCTTTTGGCCCAGAAACCCAGCCTAAATATTTACCATCTAGCTGACAGAAAAAGTTGGCCGACTCCTGCTTTAGAGCGTGCCAGGACTCCTCAACACAAATGTTGAGCATGAATTCTCTCTGCTATTTTTCAAAGGATGAGACAAGAAAGCTGTGTAGTTTTGTCGTTACACAACAGGCTCTGTCATCACAGAAACAGGGCTCTAGTCCTAGTCCCTCAGTCACCAGCCACGTAACCTGCCAAGTGGTTTAACTTGTCAGAGCCTCCGTTCCATCTCCTGCCCAGAAGAGCACTATCAATCCACACCAACCAACCAGCAGCCTAGGTCTACCAGGAGCTGGACAGGCTGTGAGTTCTCGGCCTTCCCCCCTTAGCTCACCTACAAGTCCTTCTTTCACGTGCACATCTGAGACATTGATATGTACACAACACAAAGGCATTGGCCATACAGTGGTACAAAAGACAAATCCCGAACCACAAATCAACTGTTCTGCTGACATCTGTCAATTTTAACGCCTTTTCAAATCACAATCCCTTTGAGTATAATCATGCATTCACTCATCCAACAAATAACTGAGCTCTGTGCCTGCCAACTGATATTCTGCTGGGGAAACAGACAACAAACACAAATCTGTACCCTTATATACATTCATACATACATACATTATATATATGATTATATATACATATATAGAGACAATTTTATTATATACAGATATATGGAGACAGAGTTAACAGACTGCATGTGGAGGGTGAGGAAATGCAAGAAATCAAAACAAGGAGTAGATTTTTGGTGTGAGCCACTGGGGCCATTTTCTAAGATCAGCAATTCCATGGGAGGAGCAGCTACGGGGAAGAAATCCAGAGTCTGCTTTGGGGCAAGACTCAGATACCAATTAAACATCCTAGTGATAATGCTGAATAGGGATTTAGAGAGTAGAGTCTGATGTCCTTCAGCGAAGTCATGGCGACAGGCACAGATCTGGGAGTCATCTGTATTACGTTCGCATTTAAAGCCCTGGGACCAGATGAAACGACCTAAATATGCAGGTAGAAAAGGGAGGTACACAGAGGAGCACGCTGGGGCCCTCCAACACTGAGAGGTCAAGCAGAGGAGTGAGGAAGGTCTAAGAGAAGGAAGAGGCAGAGAAGTAGGCAAGGGGAACACAATGTCATAAGCGCCAAGAGATGAAGTATTACAAGGAGGAACGGCCCTCCTTACCCACTGCTGCTGAGCGGCCAGCAGCACAGCATTCCCTGGGATCACCAGCATGGAGGTGACTGGCGACTCCCGTGGAGCCATCTCATTGAAGTGGTGGGAAGTGAAGAGCTACTGGAGTGGCATCAGAAAAGAATATGAGTTGAGAAAGTGAAAAAAGTGACTAAACATCTCTGATGAAACCAAGAAGCTTTTTCCCAGACCAAAAACAAAAAAGCACATGAAGCATCAAATATCAGGGGGATTACATGGCAGACCTCTCTCTAGAGCCACGAACCCCCTAAGGTTCTAGGCACCCCATTAGAAAACCTTGCTCTACAATAGAAACACACTGCCAAGGTGAACTCCCTTCCCCCAACAGAAACCTAGAATCATGAAGCCATGGACAATTCCAGGTAAGTGGAGGTCTCCTGTCTTTCCCATGAAGCTCTTCCCCTTTAGAATGTGTCTCTTTTTCATAAAATGGAGTCACTGGGATTCGGAAAGAACTCACAGGCTCAGTTACGGCGAGTTGAGTCAGATTTACTCCAGCTCTTTCACTGACTTGTCTAGGAGACACTGTTAGACTGAGGGGCCATGCAGGAGCCAAGGCCCCCAAGAGACTGTCTACTTCAGGGCTCAGCTACCTTATCCTGTTACCTAACTTGCTTTTCCTCCCATCTCAGGTTGGGGAGACTATGGCTAGCATGAGGGATTTTACCAAGAAGGCAGCTGAAATATTCTTATTTTTCCAGAAGAGACTCTAGCGCCATGTTAACTGAATGAGTAGCCAGGACATCACACCATTAGACTCTACAGAGTGAGAAGTTTTAAAAGATAAAGTAGTATTCATGGAACTAATTTTCTTTTACACCCTCTCATTTGCTCCTAAATCTCAGCTTTGGCTGGCATGTTACCCTTTTGTACAAGGGAAAGATACCACACTGTGTATGACAGGTTTACCGAATTTCTTACAGCCATGCCGAGGTGTAAGAAACAGATAAGCAGGGTTTGTCTGGATCATGCTTTGCAACTCACTTAAGTACTGAAGCAGACTTTCAGTAGCAAAAGAATCTGAACCAGAAACAGTTCATTCTTGTTCTTTCATTTCCTTCAGCAATCCTCTACCAAGTACTTCCTATGCCCTTTCAGAAGGCCAGCACCAGGGCTGGGACCAAGTACCAAGTGCCGAGTGACAGCCAAGGACCTTCCACTCATGGAGCTCACATTTTAGTGATGGAAGAAAACAATAACAAGTTAAAAAAAAAAAATATATATATATATATATTTATATATATATATATTATATACACGAAATTTTCAAATGATATACACACACACACATATATACATATATATATATAAGAAAATTTCAAATTGGATTATTGCTTTGAAAAACGTAAGTCAGAACAGGGTGGTCAGGGAAGGACTCTCTCAGAAGAGACCTTCTTCTGAGACCTGCATGACAAGGAGGTGCCACCATGGAAAGCTGAAGAAGGGTGTCCTGCTTATGCTTTTAAAATCTTGTTTCCAATATCAAACTTAAAACCACTGGAAAATTATCTAGACTTTGCCATTTAGCAGCAGTATTTCTAACAGCAGAAAAATAAATACGAACTCCTGGGATTGCCTATAAAAAGGAGTGAGTCATTACTTCTTTTATGAGGTTTTCAATGACTAATTAAGAGAACAGGGAGCCCAGAAAAATTACAACTGCTTGTACTTTTACTGCCTGTATCCAGGAATTACATCATCTGCCCGAGGTATCTATCCCCAGAGTAAGTCTATGTTCCCAAATTATCAGTCATGAGTTACGAGTATCATAAGCAGGGAAGGGTTCAGTTCAATTAGTCTAAGTAATTGTACAAATTTTATCCAGACTCAAGAAAAGGTTTGAAACACAGAAAAGGAAACATGAGATACAGAAAGTAGAATGTTGAATATGCTGGGCTCATATCCTGTGAGCTGTTTCGCAGATACTGAAATCCCCACCAGGTGGAAGAAGGTAACCAAATTAACCGTATGCTACCCACAGCACATAGACCACAGACTGGTTGGAACCAAAAGGTTGATGATGCTGACTCCCAATTACCTTACCACCAACCAACCAGAAGAACGTCCACAAGCTTATCACATACCCCACAATCTCCCTCCCTCACCCTGTCTTTTAAAACCTTTCTCCGAAAGCCATCACAGAGTTCAGGTCTTTTAAGCACTAGCCACCTGGATTCCTTGCTTGGCTCCATGCAATAAACACTGCACTTTCCTTCACCACAACCCAGTGTCAGTAGATGGGCTTTACTGCACACGGACGAGCAGACCCAAGTTAAAAAAAAAAAAAAAAAATTCTGGGCTCAATGTTGCCCAATAACTTGATAAATTTCATTGGCTGACTCTGATAATGACAGTGTCCAATATTAAAAAAATTTTTTGGCCCAGCAATACTTACTCAAGCATAATTTTATTGACAACATCAATATCTGTATCAACCTCACCAAAATTCTCTGACAATAAAGAAACAAATTGTCAGAGTCAAAATTCAGATACATCTTGCTGCTAAAGTAAAGTTAGCTCAAGGTGAAAGTCATTGATTCCCTGGTGAAAACCCATTTGCTGGGACTGATTAATTTTTGCCTCAGATAAAACACAAAGATAGTGTAGGCTATTTAAGCCTAATTTGTACCACATACTGCTTTGAAAAATTGATCACTTTCATGTTTCATTTAGGGAAAAAAAAAAATCAAGACTTATAGATTTAGCTCTTTGTAACTGTGCTTCAACATGGTTATTCTATCTTTAACATTAAACGAGTTTATGATGACCTAGAGCAAAAATCAGAGGTCTATGACACCAGCAATATGCTGCTCCTTTTTCTCTTTCTCCTATTCTCCTCTCCTTTTCCTCTCTCTTACTTTTTCTTTCCTCTCCTCTATAGTCCAGGCTTGCCACCAATACCCAAGTCTTAGCAAATATTGCAGAACTAAGGTCTAAAATGACTGGCAATCACTCACTGGTAGCTTTTACCACAATTACTAGCTACAATGTTAACAATCTTACCTAAATAATGCTACTTTAAGGTCCTCTATTAAAAACTAGAGAAACATTACACATGTCTGAAACAGCCAATCAAAAGCAAGAAATAAAATGGATGAGCAATAGAATATTCAGAGATAGAAGTCTGTCTTGATCATGTAGGATTAAGCTCCTTATAAGCTAATACTAGGAGATTAAAAAAAAAAACCACTGGGTATGAAATGACAAGTGAAGCTTTAGCTACATCCATCCAAAGAAAACAAAATTTCCAAACAGAGGGGATATAGGTCATAATTCTGCTGATAAAAGCAATCGTGTCACAGCAATCCTGGACTATGTAGGAAAATCCTGTCATTGGCTGGGTTTTTGTCATTGGCTCTTGCACCAAAAAGAGACTCCTAAACAGGAAGAGGTTCAGGGTCTTCAGAACCATCACTAGCATCCAGGTCTCTTTTTATTTCAGTTGTGCAATGGGAGAGCCTTAATGTGAAACCTCATTATTTAAACATATTATTGTCCAATGAATATAAAGTTTAGAAGTTAGATAAAAACATACCTTCTCTCAACTTGATTCTGAATCTTAATATCGTCACGTACAGTGGAATTAAAGAAACAGAAGGAGGGGGACAGAAAATGTGTAGACTTCTATATTGTTGCCTTTCGACACTTATATCAAATAATAAAGGCAAACATATACTGTACACTTAGTATATGCCAGGTAGTGTGTTGTCTCATTTAATTTGAGAAGCACTTTATAAAAGGTGGGTACTATTATTATCCTCAGTTTACAGATAAGGAAACTAGGGCACAAATAAGTTAAGAAACCGTATCACAGAGCTTGTAAGTGGCAGAGCCAGAAAGTAACATCAGACTGGCTGGCTTCGCAAAGGAAGTTCACAGTTACATGGTTATTCCTTGACACTCAGTGGGAGAACTTTAGTCTTCAGCTCTGCTCTGTGCCATGTCCTTGGAAAAAGCTTCTATTAATCTCTCAGAAACTCAGTCATTTCTGTGATTCTGAAATAGAACAGATCTACCTTATAAGTCACAGTGAAAGCTCACAAGAGAGTGAAAAATTCTATGGGGAAAGCACTGGTGTCCAAATTACTGAGTCTTTCATACTTCTTGAAACCTAGGTAAGCATATTTTGAAAAGGGCACTCAGACCATCAACAAACCTCATAACAAGCCCATAGAGAGTTCTGAAAAAGACCTTCAGGGACCTTGAACTCTGACAGCGGAGACAGTTTAAACGAATATATAGTTGTCATAATTACACAACCATTACAATACACCAAGAAGATGGGGCAGGTCCCAACGAGTTAGGCAATGGGTAGGGTTAGTTTCAGGAAGGCTTCCTGGAGAAAGAGGGCCTGTGGGCTGTAATTTTTTGGAAGGAAACAATGAAAAGAAAAAACAAAAAATGAATATTCCTCCATACATAATAGGTAGACTGGGCAAATCTTCAGATCATGAGCCTGAGTCCCAGCCAGAGTATCTATACAGCTCAAACGGACAAAAGTTGATTCCTACTTAAAACATTTCTTTTTTTTTTTTTTTTTTTTTTTTAAAACATTTCTTTTAGAAGACAATGCAAATGCAAGAAAGACAAATGCAAGAAAGACAAATGCAAGAAAGACAAATGCAAGAAAGATATTGCTGTTATGCTATGTTTTCTTCTCCCTCCAGGCTCTTTTCCCCCAAATAATGAAATCATTTTAATAAAAAAATGAATAATAAAACCCTGAACTATTTTTAAAATCTGAGAACATTATATCTTTCCTTCTGTTGCCAAGCAACACACTTTTGCTATGATACAATCTGAGACCTTGATTAACATTCTCAGTTGTATAGAAAGGATACAGAAACAGGATATCTTGATTACAGAATGAATTTTTTTAAATAAAGAAATAAAAGGAAAGAGAAAGAAATGAAATAGGACTCATGTCAAGTTATTGCATTTTTACACTGGAAACAGCAAGCCATGAATTCTTCAATTTGAGAAAACTCAATGTACAGAGCTAATAATAAAGAGGGATTCTATGCAGATACTCAAATTGCTGCAGCCATGTGAAAACGTAGCAATGTCACTGCCACTACATTAGCTATGATTATGCGTTTTCAGTGACTGAATGGTTATTTGTTAACTTTTGCACCTTTCAGTGCTAGGAATCGCCTAGCTGATGGTAACTTAACTGGGTAACTGATGTTAAACAGAGCAAAATGAATACAGTTCCTGCCCTCATGAAATGCACAGCCTAGAGGAGCTTCCGGTGCTTATCATCCTCATTTTATGGATGAGGAAATTAAGCAACTTCCCCACAGAGCTAGTGAGTGGTAGGCCTGGAATTATAACTCAAGTCTGTTTGACTCCAAAAACTACAGTCTTCTCCCTCTTGTGAGAGCACTGGAATCACAACTAACTGCTGAACAATCATCGACAGGAAGACACTGGAACTCACCAAAAAAGATACCCCACATCCAAAGACAAAGGAGAAGCCACAGTGAGATGGTAGGAGGGGCACAATCACAATACAATCAAATCCCATAACCATTGGGTGGGTGACTCACAAACTGGAGAACACTTATACCACAGAAGTCCACCCACTGGAGTGAAGGTTCTGAGCCCCACGTCAGGCTTCCAGGCCTGGGGGTTCCGGCAACAGGAGGAGGCATTCCCAGAGAATCGGACTTTGAAGGCTAGTGGGATTTGATTGCAGGACTTTGACAGGACTGGGGGAAACAGACTCCACTTTTGGAGGGCACACACAAAGTAGTGTGTGCATCAGGACCCAGGAGGAAGGAGCAGTGACCCCATAGGGGACTGAACCAGACCTACCTGCTAGTGTTGGAGGGTCTCCGGTAGAGCCCAGGGGCAGCTGTTGCTCACCACGGGGACAAAAAAACTGGCAGCAGAAGTTCTGGGAAGTACTCCTTGGCGTGAGCCCTCCCAGAGTCTGCCATTAGCCCCACCAAAGAGCCTGTAGGCTCCAGTGCTGGGTCGCCTTAGGCCAAACAACCAACAGAGAGGGGACTCACCCCCTCCCATCAGCAGACAAGCGGATTAAAGTTTTACTGAGGTCTGGCCACCAGAGCAACACCCAGCTCTACCCACCACCAATCCCTCCCATCAGGAAGCTTGCATAAGCCTCATAGATAGCCTCATCCACCAGAGGGCAGACAACAGAAGCAAGAAGAACTACAATCCTGCAGTCTGTGGAACGAAAACGACATTCACAGAAAGATAGACAAAATGAAAAGGCAGAGGACTATGTACCAGATGAAGGAACAAGATAAAACCCCAGAAAAACAACTAAATGAAGTGGAGATAGGAAACCTTCCAGAAAAACAATTCAGAATAATGAGAGTGAAAATGATCTGGGACCTCAGAAAAAGAATGGAGGCAAAGATCAAGCAGATGCAAGAAATGTTTAACAAAGACCTAGAAAAATTAAAGAATAAACAGAGATGAACAATACAGTAACTGAAATGAAAAATACACTAGAAGGAATCAATAGCAGAATAACTGAGGCAGAAGAATGGATAAGTGACCTGGAAGACAGAATGGTGGAATTCACTGCTGCAGAACAGAATAACGAAAAAAGAATGAAAAGAAATGAAGACAGCCTAAGAGACCTCAGGAACAACATTAAATGCACCAACATTCACATTATAAGGGTCCCAGAAGGAGAAGAGAGAGAGAAAGGACCCAAGAAAATATTTGAAGAGATTATAGTCGAAAACTTCCCTGATATGGGAAAGGAAATAGCCACCCAAGTCCAGGGAGCACAGAGAGTCCCGGGCAGGATAAACCCAAGGAGAAACACACTGAGACACAAAGTAATCAAACTGACGAATATTAAAGACAAAGAAAAATTATTAAAAGCAACAAGGGAAAAATGACAAATAACATACAAGGGAACTCCCATAAGGTTAACAGATGATTTCTCAACAGAAACTCTACAGGTCAGAAGGGAGTGGCACGATATATTTAAAGTAATGAAAGGGAAGAACCTACAACCAAGATTACTCTGCCCGGCAAAGATCTCATTCAGATTCAACAGAGAAATCAAAAGCTTTACAGACAAGCAAAAGCCAAGAGACTTCAGCACCACCAAACCAGCTTTACAACAAATGCTAGAGGAACTTCTCTAAGTGGGAAACACAAGAGAAGAAAAGGACCTACAAAAACAAACCCAAAACATTTTAGAAAATGGTAATAGCAACATACATATCAATAATTACCTTAAACGTGAACGGAATAAATGCTGCAACCAAAAGATACAGGCTCGCTGAATGGATACAAAAACAAGACCCATATATGTGCTGTCTACAAGAGACCCACTTCAGACCTTGGGGCACATACATTCTGAAAGTGAGGGGATGGAAAAAGATATTCCATGCAAATGGAAATGAAAAGAAAGCTGGAGTAGCAATACTCATATCAGATAAAATAGACTTTAAAATAAAGAATGTTACAAGAGACAAGAAAGGACACTTCATAATAATCAAGGGATCAATCCAAGAAGAAGATATGACAATTATAAATATATATGCGCCCAACATAGGAGCACTTCAATACATAAGGCAAATGCTAACATCTGTAAAAGAGGAAATTGACAGTAACACAATAACAGTGGGGGACTCCAACACCTCACTTACATCAATGGACAGATCAATCAGACAGAAAATTAATAAGGAAACACAAGCATTAAATGACACAATAGACCAGATAGATTTAATTGATAATTATAGGACATTCCATTCAAAAAGAGCAGATTACACTTTCTTCTCAAGTGCACAGGGAACATTCTCCAGGATAGATCACATCTTGGGTCACAAATCAAGCCTCGGTAAATTTAAGAAAACTGAAATCATACCAAGCATCTGTTCCGACCACAAGGCTATGAGATTAGAAATCAATTACAGGAAAAAAAATGTAAAAAACACAAACACATGGAGGCTAAACAATATGTCACTAAATAACCAAGAGATCACTGAAGAAATCAAAGAGGAAATCAAAAAATACCCAGAGACAAATGACAATGAAAACACGATGATCCAAAACCTCTGGGATGCAGCAAAAGCAGTTCTAAGAGGGAAGTTTACAGCAATACAATCTTACCTCAAGAAACAAGAAAAATCTCAAATAAACAATCTAACCTTACAAGTAAAGGAACAAGAGAAAGAAGAACAAACAAAACCCAAAGTTAGTAGAAGGAAAGAAATCATAAAGAGCAGAAATAAATGAAATGGAAACAAAGAAAACAATAGTAAACATCAATAAAACTAAAAGCTGGTTCTTTGAGAAGATAAACAAAACTGATAAACCTTTAGCCAGACTCATCAAGAAAAAGAGGGAGAGGGCTCAAAGCAATAAAATTAGAAATGAAAACAGAGAAGTTACAACAGGCACCACAGAAATACAAAGCATCATTAAGAGACTACTACAAGCAACTCTATGTCAATAAAATGGACAACCTGGAAGAAATGCACAAATTCTTAGAAAGTATAACCTTCAAAGACTGAACCAGGAAGAAATAGAAAATATGAACACACTAATCACAAATGATGAAATTGAAACTGTGATTAAAACTCTTCCAACAAACAACTCCAGGACCAGATGGCTTCACAGGTGAATTCTATCAAACATTTAGAGAAGAGCCCATCCTTCTCAAACTCTTCCAAAAAACTGCAGAGGAAGGAACACTCCCAAACTCATTCTATGAGGCCACCATCACCCTGATACCAAAACCAAACAAAGATACTACAGAAAAAGAAAATTACAGACCAATATCACTGATGAATATAGATGCAAAAATCCTCAACGAAACACTAGCAAACAGAATCCAGCAACACATTAAAATGATCCCAGGATCATTGGGATTTTTCCCAGGGATGCAAGGATGCTTCAATATACGCAAATCAATCAATGTGATACACCATATTAACAAATTGAAGAATAAAAACCATATGATCATCTCAATAGATGCAGAAAAAGCTTTCGACAAAATTCAACACCCATTGTTGATAAAAACTCTCCAGAAAGTGGGCATAGAGGGAACCTACCTCAACATAATCAAGGCCATATATGACAAACCCACAGCAAACATCATTCTCAATGGTGAAAAACTGAAAGCATTTCTTCTAAGATCAGGAACAAGACAAAGATGTCACTCTCACCACTATTATTCAACATAGTTTTGAAAGTCCTAGCCACGGCAATCAGAGAAGAAAAAGAAATAAAAGGAATTACACACTGGAAAAGAAGAAGTAAAACTGTCACTGTTTGGAGATGACATGATACAATACATAGATCATCCTAATGATGCCACCAGAAAACTACTAGAGCTAATCAATGAATTTGTTAAAGCTGCAGGATACAAAATTAATGCACAGAAATCTCTTGCATTCCTATACACTAACAACGAAAGATCAGAAAGAGAAATTAAGGAAACAATCCCATTCACCATTGCAACAAAAAGAATAAAATACCTAGAAATAAACCTACCTAAGGAGGTAAACTACCTGTACTCAGAAAACTGTAAGACACTGATGAAAGAAATCAAAGATGACACAAACAGATGGAGAGATATAGCATGTTCTTAGATTGGAAGTATCAATATTGTGAAAATGACTATACTACCCAAAGCAATCTACAGATTCAATGCAATCCCTATCAAATTACCAATGGCATTTTTTTTTTTTTTTTTTTTTTTACAGAACTAGAACAAAAAATCTTAAAATTTGTATGGAGACACAAAAGACCCCTAAAAGCCAAAGCAATCTTCAGGGGAAAAAATGGAGCCCGAGGAATCAGACTCCCTGACTTCAGACTATACTATAAAGCTACAGTAATCAAGACAATAGGGTACTGGCAAAAAACCAGAAATATAGATCAATGGAACAGGATAGAAGCCCAGAGATAAACCCACGCACCTTTGGTCAACTAATCTATGACAAAGGAGGCAAGGATATACAGTGGAGAAAAGAGAATCTCTTCAATAAGTGGTGCTGGGAAAATTGGACAGCTACATATAAAAGAATGAAATTAGAACACTCCCTAATACCATACACAAAAATAAACTCAAAATGGATTAAAGACCTAAAATGTAAGACCAGACAGTATAAAACTCTTAGAGGAAAACATAAGAAGAACACTCTGACAGAAATCACAGCAATATCTTTTTTGACCCACCTCCTAGAGTAATGAAAATAAAAACAAAAACAAACAAATGGGACCTAATGAAACTTAAAAACTTTTGCACAGCAAAGGAAACTATAAAGAAGATGAAAAGACAACCCTCAGAATTGGAGAAAATATTTGCAAACAAATCAACGGACAAAGGATTAATCTCCAAAATACATAAACAGCTCATGCAGGGCAATATTAAAAAAAAAACAAACACCCAATCCAAAAATGGGCAGAAGACCTAAATAGACATTTCTCCAAAGAAGATATACAGATGGCCAAGAGGCACGTGAAAAGCTGCTCAACGTCACTAATTATTAGAGAAATTCAAATCAAAACAACAATAAGGTACCACTTCACACCAGTTAGAATGGCATCATCAGAAAATCTACAAACAACAAATACTGGAGAGTGTGGAGAAAAGGGAACCCTCTTGCACTGTTGCTGGGAATGTAAATTGATACAGCCACTATGGAAAACAGTATGGAGATTCCTTAAAAATCTACAAATAGAACTACTATACGACCCAGCAATCCCACTACTGGGCATACACCCTGAGAAAACCATAATTCAAAAAGAGTCATGTATCAAAATGTTCATTGCAGCTCTATTTACAATAGCCAGGACATGGAAGCAACCTAAATGCCCGTCGACAGACGAACGGATAAAGAAGATGTGGTATTTATATACAACGGAATATTACTCAGCCATAAAAAGGAATGAAATTGGGTCATGTGTAGAGACGTGGATGGATCTAGAGACTGTCATATAGAGTGAAGTAAGTCAGAAAGAGAAAAACAAATATCGTATAGTAACGCATATATGTGGAATCTAGAAAAATGGTACAGACGAACCGGTTTGCGAGGCAGAAATAGAGATAGAGATGTAGAGAAGAAACATATGGACCCCAAGAGGGGAAAGTAGGGGGTGGGGGTGGGATGAATTGGGAGACTGGGATTGACATGTATACACTGATGTGTATAAAATAGATAACTAATAAGAACCTGCTGTATAAAAAACTAAGTAAATAAATAAAATTCAAAGCCTACAGTCTTTACCACAGTTCCTTGCATGTGCCCTGACTTGAGAGGTGACAATTCTATTGTACCTTGCAATGATATCATACCTGGAGAACAGTAGTTTTCTGTTCTGTGTGACTCATTTTAAGAGGAGTCTTGAGTTCCTCTAGATACATTCTAGTTTGTCAATCAGGATAATGGAATATCTGGAAAATATCTAAGGAATACCCTCCAGGTTGTTTGACCAGGAGAGAAGATTTAGGTGAAGACGTGATAAATATCTACATAACGGAAAATTCCTAAGTAGAAAACGTATGAGATTTACTCTATAAAGCCTTGAAACAAGAGTAGAATTAAAGAGAAAATAATGGGTGGAGGATAACAAGAGGCAGATTTCAGTTCAACAAAAAGAAGAGCTTTTTTGACACAAAATCTGTCCAGAATGGATTATAGGTGGTTTTAAAACAAAATGAAGTCCCAGGAACTAAAATTCCTCAAGTGGAGAATGATCAATAAACCATGGATGGTGACAGGGATGATGTATGTGAACTGGAGATTGAATCAAATAGTTTCTTAAAATCCATCCACTTTAATATACTATCATTCTAGAAGAAAGTCATATACTTTACTTTTTGACACATACATACATACAAATTCAAGTAACTAGATAGATTTCTATATACAGAAGAAAAAACTCTTAGTTTTAATTTTCTTTTAAAATTATGTTGACTACATCAAGGAGAAAAGGTTCAATTAGGTGCCTATTTATCTTTAACAGTTCCCTTTAATGCTTGCTGAAAAAACCAAAAGAACAATAACAGTCAAAATATAGCAGGAGTGGGCTGAAGCCAACCCAAGAACTAGGAATCAAAGATGAGTCAACAAATATAAATGAATATTCAAAACTGTGAATTCTCTACCAGCAAATCTAAAAGGTTTCCAATTCTGACAATATATGTAATCCTATCACAGGACCACTGAGCATAATTGTGCACTTTATAGCCTCTGCGAATTGCACTCCGTGGAGTTGTTCAATGCATAATTTGCCAGCCCATATGCCCCAACACTGCATATCTTTCATAAACCAAGAGAACATAACTGACTCTCTTCTAATTAAAGGAAACATGTTGAGTTCCATGTCCACTGGTGCCCAGGGCCTTGTAAGTTCGATTTACCTTTTCACCAGCCCCTCATGACAGAGGATGGTACGTATTTACGAGACTCGCTAACACAGTGGTCAAATTAATGATCCCGATCTCACTGGCCCACTGCTCCAAGTAAATAACCTAAGCAAGCACCAGAATCAAAAATCAAAAACAGCGCACCATTAATAAAAACAATAATAATTTCTTTTAAAAAGCTCACTACTATTCTGACCTTGGAAGATTTTTCTGGAGGGTTTTTTTTTTTTTTTTTTTTTTTTTTTTTTACAAATCAGCTACAAAAGATAGAATTTTTATTTTTCAGCCTGTCCTTGACTTGCAGTTAAGGTCTGATAATACAAAATTTCTTGAGGTTCTCCCCATATAATATACAGAGAGCTATTATTTAGCTCTCTGCCTTTTTGTCATCCTAAGAGATCTTCTTCTGAGAGCAGAGGGTACAGCTGCTGGAAAGGAGACTTAACTATGGTGTTAAAGGTCTGAAACAGTTACAGAGGGGAACAAAAAAAGATGTTAACGGAGTCCAATATATTTTTTTAATGCCTAACTTGCAGGTATGATGTTATACACAGAAAGTTCTAAGGAATCCACTGAACTATCAAAACTAATAAATGAATTCAGCAAGACTGCAGGATAAAGAAATCAATTCTAATTCTATACACAAGCAATAACCGATCAAAAATAAAATTAAGAAAAACCAATTCTATTGGCATGAGCATCAAAAAGAATAAAGCACATATAAATAAATTTAATAACAGAAGTGTAATACCTATACACCGAAAACTCCAAAACATTATTGAAAGACATTAAAGAAGATCTAAATAAATGGAAAGACATCCAATGTTAATGAATCAGAAGACTTGATATTGTTAAGCTGACAGTATTCCTCAAATTGGTCTACTGATTCACTGTAATCCCTATCAAAATCTCAGCTGCTTTTTTTTGAAGAAATTAACAAACTGATACTAAAATGCATACAGAAATTCAAGGGACCCAGGAAAGCCAAAATAATGATGAAAAAAAAAAAAGTTGGATGATTCACATTTCCTGATTTCAAACTTACTACACAGCTGTGGTAATCAAGACAGTGTGGTACTGGCATAAGGACAGACATATAGATCAGTGAAAGAGAGCTTTCATAAACCTAAGGGTTTATTTTTGACACAGGTCCCAAATCCATTTAATGGGGAATAGTCTTCAACAAATGGTGCTAGAAAAACTGAATATCCACATGCAAAGCAATGACTTTGTACTCCCAACCTCACCCCATGCACAAAGATAAACACAAAATGGATCCTAGACCTAAATATAAGAGCTAAAACTATAAGACTCCTAGAAAAAAAAAAAAAGGTGTAAAACCTTCATGAGCTTGGGCTAAGCAGTGGTTTCTTAGACATGACACTAAAAGCACAAGCAACAAAAGAATAAATTGGACTTCAACAAAATTAACACCTTTTATGCTTCAAAGGACACTATCAAGGAAAAGAAAACCAATAGAATGGGGGAAAATATTTACAAATCTGATAAATATAGGTATACTCGATACAGGACTTGTATATAGAACTTGTATCTAGAACATATAAAGAAGATATACAACTAATAAAAAGACAAACCAATTTAAAAATGGGCAAAAGACTTGAACAGAAATTTCTCCAAAGATGACATAAAAATGGTCAATAAGCAATGGAAAGATGCTCAACATCATTAGAAATCAAGGAAATAAAAATCAAAACTGAGATACTACTTCATATCAAGTAGGATTATAATAAAAAAAGACAGACAATAACAAATGTTCCCAAGAATGGAGAGAACTGGAACCCTCATACATTGTTAGTGGGAATATAAAACGGTGCAACCCCTTTGAAAAACAGCTGGAAGCTCCTCAAAGTGTTCAACATATATCATACGGATGCCATGTAGCCTAGAATCCCACTCCTAGGTATTTATTCAATGAATAGGAAAACATATGTCCACACAAAACCTCTTATACGAACGTCCATAGCAGGTTTATAGCCAAGATAAGGAAACCTAAATGTCCATTCAATGGATGAAGGGATCAAAAAATGTGGAATATGCATACAGTGATGTATTATTTGGCAATAAAAGCAATAAAAAGGAATGATGTACTGATATGTGCTAAAAGATCGAGAAACCTTGAAAACGTTATCTTAAATGAATGAAGCCAGTCACAAAAGAATGATTATATGATTCTATTTATATAAAACCCATTATAGGCAAATCTATAGAAACAAAGTATATTAGTGATTTCTTTGGGGTTGTGAGGGAAGATAGGGATGGACTACTAATGGGCATGGCGATAAATACAAATTCTTTTGTGGAAAATTAAAATGTTCTAAAGTCTGTGGTGATGGTTATACAACTGAATATACTAAAAGCCATTGAACTGTACACTTTAAATTGGTGAATTTTATGATATAGGTTAAATATCTTTAAAGATATGAAAGGAGGAGAAGAGGTAAGGGGGATAGGAGGGGAGAGGGAAGAAGGGGAGAAGAAACAAAAAGCGCCACTAGACAGTTGAAGAGGATTCTAGAGGATTATTTAGGGATATGGAAAGACCCATCTCATCACATCTTTGGTGAATCCCTGATGTAGCCATTCCAGATATCTGTATGGCCAGACTTTGGGGCAGCAACAATGACAGCCAGAATAACACAGTGGTAGTGAGCACTTTTAGCTGATGAGATACAGAGGTAAATTCCCCTTTAGACTTCTGCTAAGGCTACTGGCTAAGAATATCAGATTTTAATTTATGGTCAATTATGTTTCATCTTTGATGTAACTAATTGTCCTTTAAAGTGATAGTTACTTATTGTATCAAAGATGGGAGCAATAATTTCAATTTATATTTTTGGTGGATGAGACCAAGATGGAACTATTGAGGGTCATTCATTTTTCGGGATGCTGTGAGAGCAAAGGTTGACAAACTATGGCTCAGGGGCCAAATTCAACCCGTTGCCTGTGTCTGTAAACAAAGTTTTAATGGAAGAGAACCACGCCCATTCATTTACGTATTGTGTATGACTGCTTCTGTACAGAGTTGAATAGTTGTGACAGAGACCTATGACCTGTGAAGTCTAAATTATTTACTCTCTGGCCCTTTACAGAAAAAGTTTGCTGATTCCTGCTCTAGAGCAATACAACTATTTTGACTTTTTAGCAAATAATTTATACATCCAAATTAACCATCTCCTCTTCAGAATATTCACCTCATTAAACGGTTTATATTTATTTCAGTGATGCCACCATTGCTCAAAGCTTTTCTGAAACTCCCCTTTTGGGTTGTCTTTCAAGACCTGAAATGCATGCTTTTTAATATCCTAGCAATGGAAAACCGAGGTAAGTAGCTACTTGGAAACAAGATGGCAAATCAAGACAGGTAAAACTATCACTGGTTTAAAATCAGGTATGACTCTATTGAAATAATTCAGCTGGCATTCTCATGAAGCATGTAAATTGTCTTCAAAAGCAAGTTCGAATGAGTTCCAAAGATGATTTGAGTAGCGACAGCATCTTTTGAATAATTGTTGAACCTCCTACTGTCAGTATTTTGAAGAAAGCTCATTTGGATGGATAAATTCTGGTACATTGGTTAAATCTGTCTTTTTACTTCTCAGTCACATCTCATATTGGGGTCTTCGGATATATTTATTATCAACGGGTGGGAAAAGGTGTCTGATAATGCCCCTGAATATTACATGCCAAGAAAACAGATTTACAAGTCATTAACTCTCCATGGTTCAATTATCCTTGATGGGCTTTTTGACAGGCTGCACATCTCCTTCCCTTGCTTAGGTCCAGAAATACATTCTTCTATAAAAGGGAAGTGTTCCAGCCCAGTGATTCTAACGGAGGATACTCCTCTTTGCATGACTGTACATAAAAGGGGGGGGGGGTCCCTGCATTTCAAATACTTCCCAAGTTTTTTGCCTAAGATATGGCCTAATAGGGGTCATTCCATTAATTTCAAAAGTTGAGAGTCATTTTTAAAAGGATAAATATAGGCAAGGACCTGTTCTCAGACTCTATACTGCTCACAAAAGCCAATGCAAAATGCATCACCTAGATTTTCTAGTTTTGCTTTCTTCTTTCAAGTGGAGAAATTCACCCTTAAACATTTAAAAGTGGAGTGAGAAATATGTTACCTAGCAAAATCTTTCTAAATTTTTATGATTCTGTTTCCAAATATTTTACCACTTTCTTGCCCAATTTCTAATTTGACATCAATTTTCATTAAACAACTTACCTTCACTGAATCTTTCCATAGCATCTGATTTACTTTTCATAGAAAAATAACTCATTTTACAGTTAGAGTTCAATCTATGCAATATTTTAACCAAACTTCAAGATTACAATAACAAATGCAACTGACAATAAAAAGGTTTGGGAATGCCCACAACTAACTCCTGGGTAAGCAAACAGTGCGCCTAGAGCGAGTATCCTTCTAACTGCAAATGCTGTGGGCACCAGTCAGTATGTTTTACAGGATAAATGAAAGTTAAGTGCACATCTCCTACATTGTAAGTGTATATCAGGTTCACAACTTCATGAGGTTGACAGCTTAAAAAGCCTTGCACACAGGCTGATTCTATCTGAGTAGCTGTCTATAAGCCCAAACCTATCAAAGACATTTCTATGAAACGATCTGTGGTTCATCTCTTATTCATAAGCTAGCGCTTGTTATTTGTGTACCAGGAAAGCAAAAAACCCCAAAGAAAACACAAAGGGAATTAGGACCTTAAATGGGGATGTTTTCACAAAATGGGAATTTATTTTAAAAAGAGAGGGAGATGTAGTCCGATCCAATGGGCCAGATGTCAGAGGGTGGGGAAGGTAGGGGGGTGAAGAAGGCTTTGGTGGGAATGGAGAAGCCATACTAGAGCCAATCAAGAGACCCTACACATCCTTGGCCACCTGTATATTTCTTTCCTTCTAGATTCATGGAAAAATTTATTATATGCTATTTTTGGTAGCCAGGAGACAAAAGAGAAGAGGTTATCAATGGAGACCAACTTTTACTGCTATTTTGTTAGGTAAAGCCAGTCTTACTTAGCTTTTAGACAATCCATTTTTCGTTGGTCCTATCATTAAGCACAGACATTGCTGAAGAGTGATCTTCTGGAATGCCACTTAGCTACTGAGAAGAAATGACGAAGTGCAAGCTGCCTTCTCAGAAATGTCTGACTTGCTAAACTGTCTGCAATAAAAAGAATATCAAGTGAGAGAGTTTCTGGAAAACAAAGTACCACTCCCTCTACGTGGTTCTTTGGTCCTAGTTTATTCTTTGAAACTAATTTGTCTTTCTTCAGAATCATTATTATAAAAGGTAAGCTGTTTTCAAAAGCTTAGTGATAGCTTCCTGACTTACTATAAATAATCACATCTTATTCTCTGATATGTCAATAGTTTAGTATTTTGTCTTTATAGTCTACAAAGCTTGGTTTCATAAAAACAAAATCCCTAAAATATTTATTCAGCATGTGGAAGATATCTGACTTAGCAGGCTTTTAAGGAAAAAAGTATAATGGTGGAGTGCTGGAGCTCTAGATTAAATAGAAAACGAAATCAAAAGGGATTACAGAGGGAGTATTTGTGCCTAGAGTGACAAGAAAGGCTCTTCCAACAACACTAGCATCTCAGGATTCCCCGACTATGTCTTGACTTCAGAACACCATGCTTTTATACATACTGTTGCCTATGTTACACTGGCCTTCCTCTCTTCTCTATCTAGCAAATCTCAGAATCTTTAAATCTTTAGAATTAACCTCAGTGAAGCTCTCCCCCTTCCCCACATGGTTGATCACTCCCTACTCCTTGCTCCCATAGATCACCGCACTCATGTCTATTGCATTTATCACACTCTATTGTGACTGTTTCTGGCCATCACTCCTACTACATTTCAGTCCCACAAAGAAAGGGACAAAGTCTTATTCTCAGTTTTATCTACCCCACGGTCTAGCATTAAGCCTGATACATAATGAACATTAGAAAAATATTTACAAAATGGATGAAACTGGACATGGAAAATATTTGCTAGTAGGGGGCAAAACAAAGATATTGTCTGAGTGGAACAAAAGAATATTAAGCTGACACTTTCTTTAGTAAATGGTGTTACACACAAGGGTCTCTGAGAGCACAGAGCAGGGTGAACAGCCAGGTGTGAGGCTAAAGCTGAGGAGTAAAACTTGCAAAGGGAGTGAGGTGGAGGGCATTCCAGACAAAGGAAAGAAGCAAAGGCACAAAAATACTGAACAGCGGGAAGGGCAAGAAGAAGGTGGGATCTGCGGTAGACTTCATGAGCAGTTGTTAATGAGCAGGATGAAGCAGGGGGTGGTCAAAAAAAAGAAGCTACTTAAAATGGGCACATTTTATTGTATGTAAATGACGCCTCAAGAGAGGATTTTAAAATGTGAGATCATGGAGTATTTTATTTAACTATAGTTGATTTACAGAATTGTGTTCGTTTAGGGTATACAGGATCATAGAGTATTTTTAATGCCATCTTGTTCATTGTTGAGGGTATCCTCTAATACTGCATTTAGTAATTTCTTTATATAATGGTAGATCTTTTCTCCACAATTATTCTACAGAGATCCCCTAGGGAAGAGACTGCGTAGCTCATCTTAAGGTTACCCATCTTCACCTCCTTAACATCTAACACAAGGCATGACACATTTTAAGTGTGCTATACTACTGTTTCTGGCAGGGGACATAAAGGCCCAGAAAAAATATCTGTGTGTGTGTGTGTGTGTGTGTATACAGGCGCACACACACACACACATATATAAAGTCAGTGTGAAGGCAAACTACAGTCTAAACAGAATTCAACAAAGGCGCCCCTGTATCACTACCAACCTCTTTAGTATACTGATGCTCATGACTGTTCTAGTTAATATAGTAAAAAATGGAGATGTCAGAGCTTCACAGTTTGGGAGACATCTCATAAACTAAATACGTAAATAACAAGTAATTAGCACACCCTTGCAGATGAAAGCATTTTCTCAGTTCAGTAATACACTTACATCTACCTTCCCTCCACTCCCACCTCTGGTCCTCCCTAAACCTCCTAAGAGTGAATTTTTGAAGATTCAAGAGGTTAAATGCTATCTCCCAAAATTTTAATATTAAAAATCTATGAGAACATGACAGTTGGCCCAGTTTCTTCTGGTCCCGGCTCTTCAGCAAGCCAGCACCACAGGAAAACGGTGAGGGCTGTGCTAGATGCAAGAAGCATGAAGGGACGTCACAACTAGATGCAAAGAGTGAACTGGGATAGAATCTAGGCTGGGCTAACACGTTCTAAAGGATATTCTGGGGACAGCTTTTCAATTTTGAATATGGAGCAGGTAATATATAATATGTAAATTTATTGACAGGAAAAGCTGGTGATCACTAACTGGAAAAAAAAAAAAAGCAGTTTAAAAAGCAGCATGTAGAGTACAATCCTTTTCGTTAAAAAAAAACATGTGCACAGAAATGGATTTGAAAAAATTGTACAGAGTATGAATAGTGGTACTCTCTGGTGGAAGAAGGTGTTTATTTTCTTGTATTTTCTATTTTTCTACAATGTACATCTATTGCCATCGTAATGATAAAAGTAATTTTTAATTTTAAAAAAGTGGGTGACTGACCTAGCTTCTTTAACACGCATAGTTTTGCTTTAAAATAACTTAGACTACTATATTAAGACTCTAGTTTCCTTTTCTGTTTGTTTTTAAACTCTTCTTTCTCACAAAGATATTTAGCACTGTATCCACAGCCACAATGTACAATATATTTGCTGAAATTACTTAAAGAGCATTTTGACTGGGGAAAAATTTTATGCTGAGGTTTATTCTTCTTTTTTGCTGCTTTTGTTTTGGTTTCTAAGCAAGATTTTTCACACAAGATGCTGTATCAGACAAGATGCCATATGTCCTCAAAACTCAGCAGGAACAACTCAGAGTCTGTAAAACAGATTTAATGATGCTTTTCCATAAATTGACTTCCCTATGATCCTTAAAATATGCACATATTTTAAGAAACCAATAATCAGGCAAATCTAATTAAGAAAGATAATTATGACTAACCAAAAAGGTTGGCAAATCACGTTCAGAGATGTATATTCAGATGTTTGCCATGATTTTCATGTTCAATAAATATAATCCTCGGATAATTAAGATACATTACATTAAGCTTTTAGAAAGAACATCATTATTTTGAGCATTTTGCTTTCATTCCATAGAAATATTTTTCCCTTCCATTCTAGATGTTTATGCCTTTGGGAAGAAAACACCTTACAAATGCTGGCTCTGTTTACATGGCATCAGCCCATCAGGATAAAAAAGTGAAAATTATCCACTTATTTTGTCTAACACCATGCATTTATATTTTAAAGCACCAAAAAGATATTTCATGACTTCCAGTAAAAAAAAAAAATGGCTAAGTTAAGGAATTCTCCTCCTTCAAAACCAACCAAAAAATTAAATATAGAGGAAACTTCTTTGGAACAGGACATAGTGACAACTCACAATGAAAACTATGAAGCACACCTCAACCACAGAGGGTAATGTTACTACCCATACCCTCCTCATACATCAGTGGAAGCAGGTTTTCCTAAAAGCTCAAGTCAGACTAGGCCTACAGGTGCAGGAGGCCTATCCAATGACTAGGGCAACCAGATGAAGAGGTTGGTGTCTGGGGAAAGGGGGAGTTGGGGAATTGGGAGGGTTATAGGGAATATATCTGGAGGCAGTAAAGATACAGAACAAGCCACAGAATGTCATGGGAGATAAAGCTAAAACAGAAACCTCGGGGGGGGGGTTTTTGTTTTTGTTTTTTTAATCTGCATTTCTGTTACCTCTGACCTAACCTTAGAGTAGGGAGACTTCCAGGGGAAAAGCATCCAGGCCAGGAGATCACGCAGTCTCTTACTTTGGTGGTATTGCCATGAGTCACATCACCTGTTAAAGGCTAAAATCTCAGACAAGACAAACCCAAAGGGCAAAAAAATAGCGCATCTGATAAGAGGACTTTTGAAACAAAAACCAAAACTGAAACTAAAGCTTGTCCCAGTTCACATCCCCCTTGCCCCATAAGCAAAGATGAAGGACATAAAGAGAAAAACAATGAAACAGAGAAAAATTTCAAGCAAAGAGTTCCCCGTATCTGCAGAGATATTTTAGATAAAAGAGCTCATAAAAAAGAAACAAGTTTCAAAGAAATAAGATGGCAAAGTCCATATTAAAAAAGGAAAGAGAGAAATGAAAATCTTACTGAGATGAAAAACATTAGGAGGAAAAATAGATGGAATGAATACAACTAAAATCACAGTCAAAAATAAGGTGGACAGGATAGAGGAAGTCACCTTAAAAGGGAGGTGGGGGGGTGGGCTTCCCTGGTGGCGCAGTGGTTGAGAGTCCGTCTGCCAACGCAGGAGACACAGGTTCGAGCCCTGGTCTGGGAAGATCCCACATGCCACGGAGCAGCTAGGCCCGTGAGCCACGATTACTGAGCCTGCGCGTCTGGAGCCTGTGCTCCGCAACAGGAGAGGCCGCGATAGTGAGAGGCCCGCACACCGCGATGAAGAGTGGCCCCCGCTCACCGGAACTAGAGAAAGCCCTCGCACAGAAACAAAGACCCAACACAGCCAAATAAATAAATAAATAATAAAGTTCAGAAGCATTAAAAAAAAAAAAAAAAGGGAGGTGGGGGAAAAACGCAACACACATATAACTGGTGTTCTGGAAGAAGAGAAAGGAATTAATTCAGAAAAATACCCCCAAACATAATGGGCCTCATTGGTGGTCAGGAAGGAACAAATAAACACCTAAATGAAAGACTAGGTTTCACCTATCAGACTGATAAATTTTAAATAATACAAATAGCCATTATTGGTGAGCATATGGAGAAATGAGTTTCATTTTCTGCTGGTCAAACTCAAATTAGAAATATCCACTCTGGAGCAAGTGGCATTATCTAGTAAAGCTAAAGATAGACACACTCCATGACTCCGCACTGCCGCTCCAAAGTATATACCCAGCAACGGTACACATGCTTACATGCACCAGTATACAATTACAGAGATGTCCACGATGACTTTTTTCATAATCGCCCAAAATCAGTAACATCCTTAAGCCCATCAGTAGGAGAATGGATCCACATTTTGTGGACTATTTATGCAGTAGACTACTACACAGCAGGGGTCAGCAAACTTTCTCCTGTAAAGTGCTAGATAGTAAACGTTTTCTACTTTGCCAGCCTATGATCTCTGCTGCAGCTACTGAACTCTGCCACGGAAGCACAAAAGAAGCCATAGACACTACATAAACAAATCACCTGCCGTGTTCCAATTAAACTTTATTTATGGACAGTAAAATCTGCATGTCATAATTGTCACATCACAAAATATTATCGTTTTAGATTTTTTTCAATCATCAAAAAATTTTAAAACCATTCTCAGCTTGCAAGTCATAAAAACAGGCAGCTGGCTAGACATGGCCTGCAGGTCAGAGCTCAGCAACCCCCGCTACACAGCAAGAAAAATGTACAAAGCACAACCACCTGCACAAGACTGATGAATCGTCAAACATAAGATTGAGTTTTTTAAAAGTGAGCAAACTCCACATATAAGTGAGATTGTTAAAAAGTTCTTTTAATTTAAAAAGTGAGCAAGTCCAAAAAGAATATATACTAAGGAAGAAGAATCATGATTATATCAATATAGATTAAAAAGCATTTAACAAATTCCAACACCCATTCTTGACAAAAACTCTGAACCCAGGAACAGAGGGGAACTTCCTTAACTTGATAAAGAACATCTACAAAAAGCCTACAGCCAACTTCATACTGGATCATTTGCCTCTAAGATCCAGGACAAGGCAAGAATGTCCTATCTCACCATTCCTATTCAACATCATACTGGAAGTCCTAGCTAGTACAATAAGGAAATAAGTAATATACAAATTGGAAAGGAAGAAATAACACTAACTTTGCTCACAGATGACATGATTGTCTATGTAGAAAATGCCAAGGGTTGGGGAGGGGGTGGAGGGGAATACCTCCTGGAACTAACTAATAAGCCAGTATGGCAAGGTTGCACGATACAAGGTTAATACATAAAAGTCTATTGCCTTCCTATATACCAGGAGTGGATAAATGGAATTTAAAACATAAAAAAAAAAAAATGCAATTTACAATAAATGGAGAGATATTCTGTGTTCATAGATTAGAAGACAATATTGTCAAGACATCAATTTTCCCAATCTGATCTAATGGAATCCCAATCAAAATCTCAGAAAATATTTTGTGAATAACAACAAACTGATACTTAAGTTTACATGAAAAGATAAAGTCCCAGAATAGTCACCACAATGCTCAAGAACAAATTTTGAGGACTCACACAACCCAATTTCTATAATTGCAAAGCTACAGAAATCAACACAGCGCAGAATTAGCAAAAGGACACATACATCAATGAAACAGAATAGAGCTCAGAAATGGACCCACATAAATAGAGGCAACTGATCTTTGACAAAGAAGCAAAGGTAATCCAATAAAAAATAGTGCTTTTAACAAATGGTGCTGTCCATACACAAAAATTGACACTGACCTTACATCCTTCACAAAAATTAACTCAAAGTGGATCACAGACCTAAATGTAAAACATAAAAGGAAACACCTCCTAGAAGATAACATAAATACTGTACAATTTAGTTTCATTCCACTTTCTCTGTTATGTTACGACGAGAATGTTAAATATTTTAAAGATATAATAGAAGAATATTCTGAAATTAAAAAATAACCTCATCAATGGGCCTCTTCCATCCCAGGAAAAACAATTCTGAAGCATCAACATCAAGACATATTCAGGGGAAGTTTACTGAAAACCTTAGGCAGAAAAAGTCACATTCGTGGGAAGGAAAAAGTTAACTTGGCCTTATATTTCTCTACAGCAACCTTCAAGAAGAGGGGTGGGGGAACAGACTTATCTCAGTTTATAAAACAATTTCTGTCTGTCTACCCTTCATCCATATTATGCATGGGAAGCTGTGCAGCAGGTTCACAAATGTGGATGATGTTTGTTTGTTATTTATTTATTTATTTATTTATTTATTTTTGGCTGTGTTGGGTCTTCGTTTCTGTGCCAGGGCTTTCTCTAGTTGCGGCGAGCGGGGGCCACTCTTCATCGAGGTGCGTGGGCCTCTCACTATCGCGGCCTCTCTTGTTGCGGGGCACAGGCTCCAGACGCGCAGGCTCAGTAGTTGTGGCTCACAGGCCCAGTTGCTCTGCGGCATGTGGGATCTTCCCAGACCAGGGCTCAAACCTGTGTCTCCTGCATTGGCAGGCGGATTCTCAACCACTGCACCACCAGTGAAGCCCTGGATGATGTTTATATCTGGATGATACAATTTTTGCTTTTTTCTAATTTTTCTGGGTTGCTTAAATTTTTTTATTATAATTATATGCCATTTTTACAAAAACAATAAAGTCATTATTCTTGGGGGTGGGGAGGAGGTACACCACTTTTCACTTAGAGTTTCAAAGTCCAGACTCTAGGCTCAAACTGCTCAAGTTTGAATTCAGATCTGCTAGTAAATAAAGTTAACTGTTAACCATGATTAACACATGCTCTTCATTCCTATTTTTTTTTTAATTGTACTATCTTTAGCTCATCTTAGATACTAGCATTTATTTAGGAACAGAATATAGGAATTTGGTTAACAAGATGAAAGAAAATTCACCCACTGGGTAATTAGCCTCCAGGTAAAGGTTTTCACCTATGTTGTCACTGATCCTCACTGACAGTCTCTAAGTAGCGTGGCAATCAGTGGAAAATCCTAACCCACCTTAGACATTTATGCAGCCCTTACTACGTGCAAGTATCGATCTAAACGCTTTACATTCGTTGATTCTCCTACTATTCGCAACATCCCTGTAATGCAGAAATTTTTACCATCTTCTTCCTTTCTCATTCCTATGAATGAGAAAAGCAGGCCCAAAGAGGTCATGTAACTTATCAAAGGTCATACAAGTAGCAAGTGGGTAAGACTCAAAAATCCCGTGTGGCCTCAGATTCCAGCCACGTATAACGTATTATATATACACTAGCAATGACCTCTTCCCTAGGAAACTGTGCTTGTCTGCGTAGCCTCGTCTCAGGAGAATGTTCAACACCACCACAGACCATCAGTCAGGCTGAGTCCCTGATGCCTGTCCAGCCTTACTGGACACACCTGGTGCCACATCCCGCGGCTGACTGTGTAGCCTCCCCACCAAAACTTCAGCTCACTGGTGAGGCTTGCCCTTCCCAAACCAGGCCACATAAATGTGATCAGCCCGCATTTATGAGAAGAGACTATTTCGGGTGGTTCTATTTTCAGTTATTAGACTTTGCTCCCTTCCATGCCTGAGTTAAGGCAAGGGAGAAAAGAAAATCACTTCAACAGCAACTTTTTCACACTTTAAATAAATACTCCTTAATATCCAGTCATTAAAAGTGCATTAGTCTCTTTCCAAGGGGTTCCTAGAGTGCATAATAATAAAAATTTTAAGAGGCAGCTCAATCCCTGTTTGGCCTAGATCCTAAAGTCTCGGTATTCAGTCAAAAGTCATCTATCTCCCCTCTTCCTCCAACCTCCTAGAAAAGGGCAGCTCCTAGAAGAACTCCTTTTGTTTGAAACCCAGGTAATTTTAGCCTCAGCTCTTGGCAACACAGAGAACCTGCTGCCAATTACAGGCAAGTCTTAACTCTTGGGAAAACAAGACTGTGCATCTCAGTTGCTCCCCTACTGCCTTGCTATCCAAGCCATTCTGAGCTTCGGTCTACAAGAGGTGGGAATGAAATACAGGTCCGTGTGAAATATTGATACCCTAGGAGCAGGCAACAGAGGCCCAGGACTAAGCAGTGAGCTTGAAACTGTGAAATTTTGGACACACTCAGAGCACATCTAAGTGCTTCTTTCTTAAATAAAGTAAGAGTGACCACAGCGAATCGTTTGAAAGCCGTCAGCTGACGCAGAAGTGCAGAGCCCTGGAGTGTAGGGTCAGCTGAGAGCTCTTCACCTTTCATTCTCTTTATTCTGTGATGTTATATCCCCTTTACACATCATTAGTGACAATTCGCTTGCAATATGAAGTTTACTCGCTTCTAAGTTGCTGCGATTAAAGTGACAAAATAAGGAGCTAAGAGGTGAAGGAAATGGCTCTCCGACTGTCAAGCAAATATAAAAAATAGGTGCACTATTATTTTCCCTCTGGAGGAAGGAAGGGACCTAACATTTATCAACTGCCACTATGATCTGCTGTTTACATTTTATAAATAAGGTGAGACTCAGAAATGAAGTAAGCTGTCCCTGAGGATGTGTAGTTTAAGGAGGAGTAGAACCAGAATTTGCATAGACTGTGTGTGGCTCCAAGTCCACGTCCTGCCCACTATACCAGGATGCTTCCGAGAGAATTTTTGTGAAAATTCGAGCTGCTCACTGAGGGAACTAAGAAATGGGTCACAAGTGTAGGTACACACAAAGGAAGGTTCTTCTTGACATTTACCAGGAAGGACTAGATTTCATACATTCTTTTGTAATGTACACATATTATCAGAATATACAGATTTTAGAGAAAGATCTTTCATCCTTCAGCGTGAACAGCACAGAGAATGATGCCTTCCCCCTGCCAAATATGAACTTGGAACAGGATCGTCTCTCCCATTATAAGTACTCTCTACCGCAAGGGGAATCTTGGAATGGAATCACTGGTGGGCTTCAACCAGTCAGCCATTCCAGGAACATTTACCAACAGCCCTACTTATGCCAGGCACTGATATACAGAGAAAAAAGATGGTTTCTGCTTTCAAGAAATCTAAATTAGAATTGGGAAGGCAGATGGTAAACAAATTATTATACTGGATAAACGCTCTGGGATGTCACAGAAGTCCAAAGATGAGGCGTTTGGCACAGAATGGGAAAGACAGAACACCAGAAAGGCTTCCAGTGTAGCACATGGCCAGGTGTACCCGGCAAGTACTTGGGAGCAAGTGGCCAGTTATGACCAGAGTAACTTAGGGTGTGAATGTCCTGGAGGGTGTAAGAGCAATTTGGATATGAGGTCTAAGAGCTAAGCTGGGTTCAGATTCTGTTAGGATCTCCTGTACCGTTTACAAAAGGAGACTGAGTTTTATCCAGAGGCATAGAGATGCCACTGTCAGCTTGGTAGCAGAGAATTAACATGATCTGATAGAGATTTTGGGAAGATCACTCTGAAACAGAGGACAGTTTGGAATGGGAGATATTAGAGATGAGAAGAACATCTACGGAGGTGGTCTATTACCAGAAGTCCCAGTGATGAGAGGCTGAGCTAAGGGAGCGACAGTGGGGACAGGGGACACAGAGAAGGAATATTGAGAAGAATAAATAAATTTGACAGTCTAGGATGATGGGCAAGGAAGAGACTGGATAACACCCAGTATTCCAACTAGGACAACTGCGATACCTTCACTGGAAGAAGAGAGGTTGGTGAAAATGAGAAGGAAGACAATAATACTGGTTTTAGATGCTTTTCCTTAATTTTTTTTAAACCTGTGGTTGCTTTATTTCTAACATTCCCACCACTGTAGCACCAATAGACAAGACTTCATTATTTACAATGAAAGTGATAACACCCACAGGATATTTTAAAAAGAATAAACAAATAAATGGCTTGGCCCATTTTCCCCAGAATAAGGAAATGCAGGAGGAAATGCACTAGCCAAGAATAAGAAATAAGGAAATGAATACATGAGTAAGATAACACATTTCTACAAGTGCAAATACAGAACACGGCCAACAAAAGCATGAATCACAGCTCAGCGGATTATCTCCCCCGGCCAAACATCATACACAGCTTCCCAAAGGGAGTTTGCCATCTGAGTCCATGTTACCTTCCACTCCTTTCCCCAACGGGCACACTGAGATTTATCATTATGAATGTTGACAAAAGAAACTCCACCTAGAATTTATGGTTCATCAAAAATTTGGAAGTACCAAGGAAGAGCAGTAATCCCTTACTCAAGTGCCCTCAGGGGCAGTCGGAGGATAGAAATGGGTAAAGCAGCCTGGATGTAATGTAGCAGGGAGTGGTGACGACTACAACGAATGGAAACGTTCTGCCCCCTTGGGTGGCTTTAAAACAAAGTTGAAAATTCCTTGACACTTAGCCCATGGAGAGGAGGGGTCTATGACTTTTCTCTTTACATCTTGGTGGGCTGGAGACTCAACCAATAGAGTACAAGGAAAGTGGCACAGTATGACCTCTGAGGATAGGTCCTAAAAGGCCAGGTGGCTCTTGCCTTGTTCTGCTGGAACACCTGCTCTTGGATCACTGTGCCGCCGTGTAGCAAGCCTGACTATCCTGAGGCTGCCAAGTCACAGAAGACACACAGAAAGACCACATGGAAAGAATGGGAGCTGCATACAGATTTGGGGGATACCCAAGGAGCCCCAAGTCATCCCAGCCCAAGCACAAGATATGTGAATAAGGACACCTCTAGATGATTTCGGCTCCCAGAAGTCTCCCCAGCTGGAGACCCAGACACAGTGGAATAAAAGCAAACCATCCCCACTATGCCTTGTCCAAATATCTGACTCACAGAATCCATGAGCATGATGAAAGGGTTACGTGCGGTTTTAGAACACTAGGTGCTGAGATGGTTTGTTACACAGCAACAGAAAACTAGAACACCTCCACTAAAGAGGCAGCCACTACTTTGTGCCCCTGATTGGTGCCATGTCGGGGTACAGGACCAGTGTCAGAAGACCCTCTCACTTATCAGGAGAAGTCAGAAACCTAGATTTGTACATGACTTTTCCAATTGTTAGAAGAATGTGTGGGCCAAATAAAACATGATTGTCACTGGATTTGGTCCTAAGACCATTAGTTTGCAACTCCTCAGGTAGTATGTAGATTCTATGGAGGCAAAGGGATGTGCGCTTGGTGACGGCCACTTTCAAAGACCACAGTCAGTGGTTCAGACCACCTTGCCATTGCCACCCTGTACCACACTAGCTTTTGTTGCTGCTTTTCCTTAGACGACATTAGGCAAGAGTCAGCTCTAGATAAGTCTGAGAAACTCCCCCCAAAACTCCTAAAGAACACTCTAGGATTTGATTTAGTTTTAAATCTCCAATGGATTTTAAGGTCCACATTCTAACACCCAAAGCCATGGTGATAACATTAAAAGTCAAGGGCCAGTAAGTGTGGAAGTCACAAATATGAGTTCAAGCAGCAGGCCTGGAATCCATGGTCTATAAAGCAGAGCAGGAACTCAGTTGGGGAATAAAAGGTGAGCACAGAGTCTAGTATATAATAGTAGCTCAATAAAAGATAAGTGTATAAATGAATGGATGGATAAACAACCATTTCAACAGATGATTTGTCTAATCTTCCTTTAAACTGTATTTTGGCATCTCCACAAAGACAAAACCACAACCTAAATTCACTTAGGTCTTAAACTAATGTAAATTGTTAAGTCTCTAAAACAGAAATGACAAATTCTCCCAAGTTTCTATCTCTGATGGAGACTGACCAGTACAGCTAGTTCATTATAATCCACTATAGAATAAAACCTTTGCCAAAAATGAAAGCATTAAACAGACAAACAAAAAAGGCCACTCTCATTTAAACTACGAAGCAGGAAGTTTTGCATACAAGTCAACATTTACTTCTGGAAGAAAAAAAAAAACAGACTCCTATTTGCATCTCTAAGTTTTACCAAATATCACCCATGCCTAAATTAATCTTTTGTAAGTGACTAGGGTTTTGTTTGTCTGTTTGTTTTCATTCTCTTTATAAGGAGCAGAGAAAAGGAGGCACATGAGACTCCACAAGAATGTTTACTTTCAAATAGGTTGCATTCAACAAATTAGCATTCTATTTACTTTCTGTGAAATCACTGCACCACAGCCATCTGTAGAGGAAGCTATGATATAAATTATCATATCAAGACTGAGTATGTGAAAGACGACTTGAATATGAACTCTGAGAGCAAATTCAAATCTGCCACCATTCTGCGATCTGCTCAGAGAAGGATGGCTCAGAATGGCCAGACATTGACACCATGGCCAAAGGATTCCTTCCATTCCTTTCCTTTCTGCCTGAGTTTGGCCCCAGGCCTGCACACACAGGAAGTCCTTGAGACAGGTGAAGAATGCCTGCTGTCTCCTGTGCACATTATAAATGGGGATTTCTGAGATTCCATACAGGGTACAGAAGGAAATTCTGGTTTCTTTGGTATTTATGAGAAAATGGTGAAGACCACGACGTGCCAAGAGTTTACAAGGAGATGGGAGGAAACATCCTTACCACCAGCTCTCCTGATAATATTCCCTCCTCCCCCACCTCCGTTTTATCACATGTACTGGGTGAGCCTGGAGGAGGAGAATGAGGTGGAAGCTTGAAATTATTGTCTTCAAGCGTATAAAGTCACTCTGAAAGCTTCTCTGAGTCAAGCTGGGTTCAAGACATTGCTTGACCCCATGGCAAGTGGTTCATGATGGGCCCAATAAATTCTAAGTTTCCAGTCATCACACCAGGCTCTTCTTGATTTATATGAACCCAGGATTCCAGAAGTCATGACTACAGGGAAGCAAAGGATCCTGTGTTGCTGTAACATATACCGCTGTCTCAACATGCTCCGCTGCAGTGAAGCTGCATCTCCAGTGAGTTAACAATATTGGTGTTGGTACAGATAAGGTATATGTTTGGGAGAAAGCATGCGTGTGTAAGAGAGAGCAGAGACCTAGAACAAAGCTTCATTTTATAGATAAAATTAGCCATTTATCTTTTCTTTCTGAGCTAGTATCATTTAGTATCCTGAATACTACTAAAAGCTGGCTTTTAAATAAATAAATCTTCCAATCAGAGCTCAGAATTGAGGCAGACGGGCAATTAAACGACCCTAAAACTCAAACTCAACCTTTTCAAATGGCAACCCACTGATGTAACAATAAAGACCATATTTATCTAATTAAGCTAGTAAAACATAAATTCTGCCCAAATAGTTCCACAGTAAAGAAAGGAAAAGGGGAGATTCACACTGGAAAAAGCTGTGTGTTGATGGATTCAAGGATAAACATTAAACTAAATTTCTCTAGAAAAGTTTGTCACTTCTATGAAAACGATTCAAAATGATCAGTACCTTAGCAGCTCTAAGTAGAGGTTAACAAAAGCTTGGTTTCCTTTAAAGAATTTATATTTTGTTTGTTCTCCAGTCCCAGACGGCATCACAAAATAAAGAACAGATGGTGGAGACTAAACAAGGAGACCCTGAAGGTGAAAGTTTTCAAAGATGCACAAATTTAAACATCTACCTCTGAAAAAGACAATCCCCATGCCTATGAATTAACCTGATTGTGTGTTTTCACATGCCTATCATCACAGCTGAGACCAAGTACACATCCTCGGTGACAAGAAGAATCAAGAAATGGTGTTATCTGGGACCATCTATTCACTGGTCCAGAAACCCAGCTCATGCATCCAAATGTTTGCTTCTTTTGGCGTCTCTGGGTTAGACCAGGGGTTTTCAACCTTTGTAAAAAGTCACCTTTGTTGCAGCAGAAGCTTAAACACAAGTGTGAACAAACCAGTTAAATGCAGAGCTGCCCCAGCTGAAGGGTGCCTGTGGTGGTCTGAAGTGGGTGGCAGAGCCTGGCCTGTCCCCCGCACCCACCCTCCTCTAGGGCTCAGTGGAGCACAGTTTGAAAAACCATCTGAGACTTAATATACAGCACCATGGGCTAAAGTGAGATCAAAACACTGAAGCGGAAAAACATCAGAACGAATGAAATGTAAAGGACAAACTAGGTTAATTTTTCTACATTAGACCAACCCAAAGGTCAACAGGTTCCAAGATTATTTTTCTCCCTTTAGTGATTTAACAGAATTAATTTACTGATTTCCACTTAGCAGTATATGTCTGCCTTCTGGGCAACTAAGCCATGTTTTCCCCAAAACCTTATAACATCTTTATTACTGACCCAAAAGATATTAGTCAGAAGATGGGTTTTCTTAACTGATGACCCTCGTTGTAAAACTCTCCCACTAAATAAGAACAGTAATTCACCACAGTCTTCGCTAGAAAAATAAAATAATTGGAGAATTAAATGATAGTATAAATCTGGGCACATAAAGCCCTGAAAACACTGGTCACTGTAAAAATTCTTAGTTCGGGAACCCTTAAGAAAAGGAAAAAACCATTAAAATTAAACTGAGTTATAAAATCCTAACAAGGGATTTTTTTTTTTTTTTTTAATGCTAAGGAACTACCTTCCCTAGTCCACTTAGTTTAACCACAAGGTCTAAACAATTGAAAACATTTTACCTTCCTCCCCATATATGAGAAATTAATGTCGCTATTAGGAAACACTCTTGGAAAGCATTTAGTATCCTATGTAATCTAGCCTCTACCCACTTTGCAAAATCATCTGCCACAACCTAACAAAGATATCCAGCACAGACCTACTCACATCCTCATGTTTCCTCAATACTGTCTGCCCATTTCCATCTCATGCCATCTCTCCCAGACATCCTCACCCCTCCTGCCAACGAATCCAAATCCAACTCTTCCCCAGACGCAACCTGACAACAGGGCTCCCTTGAGCGGCCATCCCTGACGTGAAGGTGCGTGAGCCATCTCTCCCAGGCCCACAAAGGCCCAGAGCACCAATAGCTCATTCTGTCCCTTTGGCTCTTAATTGTACACCTTCTCTGTTACTCACCTCCTCCCACGGACACAGCAGACCGTGAACTCCTAGTATGAAGGGCCTGTGGTTCACTTTTCTGCTCTACCTCATAGAGGGTATCACCAGGCTGCACCCCCATGGGACAAACACTTGTCGACTAAATATGTACGTTTATACATGTATTATTCTCAATAATCACTCATCTACATGAGACAGTGCAGACATATATTACACAAAGCAAGTGAAACACAAGCAGAATTTTGTTTTCTACTACCACCTACACCCTTGAGTCTTTTACCAGCTCATGCTTCTCCCAACTGTCATTTATGTTTGTTTTGCTATGTTGTTTATCTCAGGACACACTCTGATTAGCCTTTGTTGTAAAAAATCTCTAAAATCCCTGACGTTGTTTAGAATGCGTGGCTGCCTGATGAGTCAAGGCAAAGATTTACAAGGAAATTGTGCCTTCCCTTCGGTTAATGGTACTGTACCCTCCCAGTTTCATTGAAGAGCCTCACTCCAAAGTAGTTCAAGCTCAAGCTGTAAAGTTATAGGATTAAAGTGCCAAAGAACGGAGAGAATGGCTCTTCTTCTGCCCCAAGGTTCCTGGAAAAGATGACCAAAATCTGGTTGGATGGGACATAACAAAAGTACACGAACAGCCTGGTGACACTGCCTTACCACTGGCTTACTCCCTTCCGAACTTGAGTTGATAAGCCACACTCTCCCATTCGGTACAAAGGTGGCAAAGAGACTTGAGAAAATCTAGTCTACAATGGAGTAGAAAGTAAAATCCTTCACTCTGATTTTCCAGAGCACTGTCCCGCTAAGCAACAGGGGAAAACAAGAATCTAGACGCAGGATGCACGTTTCACACGTGGCCAGCCCATCTGTAGCCTGCCATCTGAGACCTGCCCAAATAGAAGAAATCTAATATCAGACTTCAGGACTCTACAAATCCCAAGTCACCTCCGCTATAGCCTCTTTAGCTCCCTTGTCACCCATGAGGTATCCAGTCATCACTGTGGCTACGTCAAAGGGGACTGGGTCTATTTGGACATCGCTAGGTGAACTGCTGCAACCCCGACAAGTTCCCGAGGAAGCACGGTAGTGCAGGGAAGCATTTAGCGCCATGGCTCTCAGGTCGTGCCATGCACAGCGAACCTTCCACCTGAGCCCAGAATCCCTCCCGGATAACATCCTCACTGCTCTGTTAGGAGCTCAGGCCCAGCTGCACAAACTCTGGAGGAAGGCAGGTGGGGTGGCAAGCAGGGAGAGGAGCCCCCAGTCCAAGCTGATCAGACTTCCAGGCTGTCCTTGTGAGAGGAGGGGCAAGAAGCTGGAAGTGGTACATGGGTTGTGGTTCCTGGTTTCCATCAGTTCGTCCAGACCCTGCCTAAGTGAAATGAACACTGCAGGTTCTATGTTTATCAACATGCCAAGCTGTGTGAAACTAGATTTTCTCTGATGTCTGGGATAAAAATAAAGTCCCAAAACATGTTGGACACAAGAAATGCACTTTGCATTGTGTTGTGGAATCTGAACCCTGGGCTGTATGTTATTATTCAAAACAAGTTTATTAGAGATATAGAGCTGTATCAGTACAATGAGAGGGAGAAAAACTGCCCTTTAGTAGATACATATTTTTTTGTTTCTAAATATTCAAATGATTTTTTTATGAAATGATGGTGTTAACAGATGATTATTTAACAGTCCATACCTAACAAAAGTAAAAAGTTGCCAATTCCAGGTTTATTCTCAGGTTTTATATATCTGTGAAATCCAAATTCTCAGACTCCTGACTTAGAAAAACTCTATTCCAAGCCCCTTACTTGAGGGATAAATTATTTTGCCTGCAGAAGTGGGTGGTCTGCTAAAGGTCACACAGCAAAGTATGACCTCGAAAGTGGCAGAGCCAATTCTGTACCCAAATGTCCAGCTGGGCAAGTGTGCCATGATGTCCTTTATGAAGTTAGGGCAACACACTGTAACTCCATGAAACAAATGTAATTATTTTTTAACTGTTTTGAAATACGTGTTAAATAAATATCACTTTTACTCACAATTAAAATAGAATTTGGCTAAAGGAGGTTTATAAAATTGTTTCATTGTTTTAAAGCTATAAATGAAGCTTAGATGCCATATGCCAACTTAAGGATGGGTATCTACATATTACTTTAACATACGGGTGAAATTCCACAGATACCTACAAATGTAAAAATAACTAGCTATGCTTTGTGAATAGGTGTAATAGTACTAGCCTAGCTTTCTTCTTTCAATGAATGCCTGTTGTACACATGGCTGTGTAGAACTCTGGTAAGAACCATGTTTCCATCAAAGACAGATTCACGTGCTAGGCCAATAAAATCCGAAGGAGGCAATTCTGAGATTGCAACAGGAAAAAGCCAAATAAATTAAGGGTGAAAACCATGTGGCATATAGTTTGAGAGTAAGAAGGACTAAGTATTGGTCTTCATTTAAGTGCTAAAGGGATACTGTAAAAGTAAGCAATTTTCAAGTCTGTTCTTCCACAGATTTTGAAAAGCTTGATTCCTAAGTGTTTCTCATGAAAGTCACTATACTGAGGGGGCTATTCATGGCAAACCACCTGGATAATGTTTATTTCTAGACCCCTAATTGATCATAATTGTAAATGTACTCTCTTCCAAAGTACCCTCATACGTACAATAAGCAGCTAAATTCAGCCAGTTCTCCCCCGACGGCTCCGTAACCAGGGCGACTCTGGTTGGGTCCTGTAACAATGAGGCGGCTGGCCCTGCCAGTCAACACAAGACATGTGCCCATTAGCAACAAGGGGCACTACCAAATAGATAGACCCTTTGAAATTCTTCATGGCATCCCCCTCACACCGCCCCTGTCTGCTATTCTCACTCTCTCTCCTCCTTCCTGTAAGCTGACTCTTAACCTCACTTTCCTGTGAGTCACATGGAATCCATCATTGGCAGATATGACTAAATGACTTGTCTTTCAGGGTCCTATTACTCTGTTTAGGTGCATGGGTGAACCGGCACTTGCTGTCTAGGAACATCGAAAAGATGCTGAATTCATGAGCATGGTTAATTTGAATTCTCAAGAGTGGTTCAACAGACCAGGCTGCTTGGAACAGAAATTTGCAACTCAGATATTCTGACCTTTTAAATGCCATCAAAAGTGTTAATGTAAGTGTACTTTACTTCTGCCTATAGTAGCATAAATCAGAATAACGGGCTTAATTAGTTTTGTTTGCAGTAAGCTGAGTTATTAAAAAAACACAACTCCTTGAGAGCATTTGGTGTTGCCATCTGGCCCATCCCCTCGCTCCCGGTCTTTCCCTTCTGTTTCTTGTGCTCTAGAAGCTGACAATTCTCCAGACAGAACCTTTTGGCTATGAAGACAAGCGGATGTGTGAGAATGGGAATAAGGTCAGCCCATCGTCACAAGGCTGTTTATCTGGAGGAATGTGGCCGTGGGGTGGGGAGAGTCCGTGTGGGAGGAAGAAGGGCAGGAAGGCTGTTGGCCTCTCAGGCCAAGAGCAGGAATACTCCTTCCACTAAGAGTACATCTCAAGACTTGATCATCCAGCTGTGAACAAGTGTACCCCGTCTAACCGAATGAGAGACCCCCAGGCAACAGGTCCCGGCTCCCCTCCTGCATCTCCAGGTCTTCTCTGGAACCTCTCTAAGCCCGAGTCTACTGACATGCACCTTGTCTCACTCATCATTGCAGGTCGCTGGTTTTCTGGAATTTCCAACAGGAATGGGGGAAGACTGGGTCCCTATTCCATTTAGGGTCTTTACTGTTAACATTACCCCTACATCAAGCGCCTTCAAAGTCTGGAAGATTAAATGTCTTCTTTATAAAAACGACACCTTGCCCTGGGAGTCAGCGGGACTCTAGTCCTCTCCTAACTGGCAATTGGCCTTGGGTAATTCACTGAACATCTCTGGAAGTCAATTTTCTCAATCAGAAAATGGGAAGGTTGAAGTGCATAAATTGTAGAGGACTTTACAGCTCCAAGTGTTATGGTTGAAAGTGCCCTAATTTCTTAGTGTTAAAATAGACATTCTCAATTAACCAAATAAAATCAATATATACATACACATGTATCTATGCCCCCAAATGCAATTCATGCTTTTTAAAATTTTTGAAACAACTAGCAATTATGGACACTCAGGAAGCTGTAGCTGCACATCACCCAGATCAGGGGTTGCCCCTAAAAGCCAAAAGACCCCTCAATAATTGGAAGAAAGATGAGACGACCTTTCAGAAGACCTTTCTTTATAATCAAGAATGAATGTACCTGACTAGAAAAAGCAACTCACTCAGGAAGCATCAGAGATTGCCTTTGAATTTCTGGTCATCAGAAGGTAACCAGAACATTCTAACCCTCAACCATAGCAGTAGGCAAAAATGGGACTACAAATATTTTGTCTGCAAGATTTTTAAATGTAAGGATTCACTTTGCTTTACGTAGCTGAAATTGAAATGAAAGAAGTCATTCGATGTCTTCAATGCATTTAATGATTGATGAAATATGCATACAAGAACACTCAGTACATGAGAGAGAGAAGCAAATAACTGAAATACAGATTTAGAGCAATCACCCAACCCAACCTTTCTCCATAACATACCCTGTCTCATAGAAAAGCCCACAGAAGGACTAAATAACTAAGGATCTGAAGAAGGAAAAAACTAAAATATCATTCCCGAAGTTTTCATTTATCTGTAATTGAATATGTGCCTAATTTCAATCCAGGGCCAAGACCAAATCCCAAGACTTCTTGTACCCTTCCATAATGATTCAAGTACAGTAGCTCTATAATACATTTAACTCTTCGTTACATGAAAACTGTAAAGGACCCAACTGTGTGTGAATAACCCAGTCATTGTCTTATCTTAAGGACAAACTAGTATTGCCTTTATAAAGCAAGCTACCATTCCTCTGTCATTTTGTCATTTCTAAACACCTCTCCTGCTTCTCTGCTGTTGAAGAACCCCTGGTCTCGGAAAGAGAACCCACTCTTTCTATCGGCAACTCTTGAATGACACTCTGAAGAGAAGGCAATTTATGTCAGGAGCAGCAGTAACTTGAACCTCACTCTTCTGCAGATCAGAGAGGTGTAAACTAGAGCTGGGATTTCATGTCTGTATTCTCAAGCGCCCCATGGTCTACTCCTGATGCTGAATCTGAAATTTCCTAGAACTCTTGAAAATCAGCCCGTTTCAGAAAATGAGACTATTCTTAATATCTCCCAGAAGCAAATTCAAAATAAGTATTATTCTTCACATGTACACAAAGCTTGCCATAAACATTATGCATTAAAGTAGTATTAAGGCCAACCTGATTGCTCCAAAGTACCCAAGGAGTAAAAATAGCTGAGTTGTTACACACGTTCCCCAGTGCTCCGAAAGGACGGCGTTCCTATGAAACCTTTCGTAAGCCGAAATGGGATAAAGTGAAGCAGCAGTTACCTTAGGACACATCTTGCTAACAGATGCACGAAGGAAATCGAGATAAAGTACAGATGCTCATAGACAGTTTAAAGCTACGGTGGCCTGAAGCTAAGTGTGGTTCCCGGGGAAGGAGCTTGGCGGTGCCACTCTCACTGCTCGGGGTATCCACTGCCTCTACAGGGGCTCACTGCAAAACAAATGCTGAATGCTATTTTTTGCTTTTCACCTTTTTCATAAAATTGAAAATCCGCTTTAGATTTCTTTCAGTTAGCGAAAACAGGTACCAAGGTAGGTCCCTGGTAAAGCAAACTTTTGCAAAGCAGGGGACACCTGTATTACAGAAATACTTCAATTCTCTGAAATACAGTCAAGACCCAGAAAACAAGCAAAAACTTTTTCAGCCCAAATAACTGATAGATGCATGACACATGTACCGTGCGCTAAAGCTCATGCACTTTACTCATAGAAGGATACTTCAAGGTCACTTACTCTTATTTTCAACACAGTTCTAATCAGTGCGATTATCCATTTTCCCAAGGGAAATGGATAATCACATTAGATTATCCATTAGAAAGAGCAGAACAGCATTTAGAAACAACGAGGAAATGATGTTAAAACCAGGCCGGGCGAGGGCAGCAAGGAATATTGCTGAAGCATGCTGGTACTAGAAGTGACTGAAAATCTATTAAAAGTAGATACTGAAAAATAAATAAATAAAGAATAGCCATCTGGGGCCATTTAATGTAGGGACTCACAGTTCTATCTCGCTTCAGAGATCCTAAACATCAGACGTGGCTAAAATGAGAAATTTTAGAGCCTAGGGCCATAAACTTCAGCACACACTGGCCCAATGGTGCCATACAAGTAAAACTTTTTTTCAAGCTTTTGCAAAGTTTGGCTTCACATTCTTATTTCTGAGCAGTGGAGCTTGACTACACTGATGCCTCCAGAATAATCTATCATTACTATGAGTAAATGTAGAGGCTTAGAGCACATCACTGCTTCTGTACTCACTTGACACTTGTGAAAATGAGTTATCTGATGAAATGTAATACTCACCATAATTTTGTTCTAAGTTAGGCTTTTTCTGAATTATTTCAGTTGAAAAGATAAAGGCATTACTAACTCAATGGTATTTTTTCTATCACGTATATCTTCTGAAAAGTTGCAATGGATCCCAAAATACAAATGTTTAATTGATTTCAACTGGGTCTAAAGGGCACAACCATAATTAGCTGAAAGGGATTTCTCTTTGGCTTCACAGCATCAACTGGCTTATGTGACTGAATTCCGACGCACTTGAAGATTTGTTTGCTAAACAGAATCAACTGAATAGTTGGCATTGTTCACATGCAACATTAAAGTTACTGAAATGTATATACACACACACAGCATATAGATAATAGAGATAATCTCCTTAGAAGATTAAAATGGTCCCCTAGATTTAAAGAATGTTTATAGCTTTGTGCTGTTATCGCCAGTGCAGTTGAAAACCTTACATTCTACTAGAAATTACCTTTCTAAGCCACCTAGGTTTTCCAATAATAGTTCACCTCTCAGATATTTTGCAATATGTCAAACTATATTTTCAATATTAATCATTCTATGTCATTAAATCAAAATGTATTCTTATGATGAATGCAACATGCTTTGCACAAACAGGTATAGTACAAACGATTGTTTTTTCCAAAACGCCTTAAAATTGATGTCCTATCAAAGTGAATATAAGGCTACCAAATTACCATACTGAAGCTTGAAGACCAAAAACTATTATCTAGTTCTTTAACCATCTACGTGTCAGCTCACACAACAGAAAATATACTCAGAGGACCTCAGTTAAAATCAGTTCTGTAGTATTTCTATAACTGTTAACTGCTGACATTTTTCTCCCAAGAGACATTCAATTTCTATTCTCCAAATTCATTCATAAGTGATGGTCTGACTTTCTCTAAGCAAAATAAAAGTTTTATGAGAGCAATCACTCACGCCGTAGTGCACGACTACTTAATTCACAGACAGCCTTGCTTCAGAGAAACTCTGCTGGGCTCTTCCACACATAGGTTATCTCACCCCTAGCAGACAAGGCCATTTTTGTGTTATCAGCGTCTTTCATTTACTCATTAACAGAGCATAACAAGCCGTCTTAAAACTCAAGGTAAAACCTGTAAACTGAGAGATTTGAAATGCTGGTTCTCTTGTGGGAAATATTCGTTAGGATTGCAGGTGCCGCGTGATCTACATGCACCGTGAGCATCCACTGGAAATAGGTTAGAAACTCCTGTGCTTCTTTGTCCATCGGGATGTGAAGGCTTGAAAAGGTAGTCTTAAATGACTCATATGCCAGAGTTTCCCCGAATTAACCTAAAAATCCCACCCACCAAAAACTCAAATTTGCAACCCATACCCCTGAAGAAGTACATTATCAGATAGCCTTGGTCTGGGGTTGCGAGGGGTGAGGTTTTCCAGTACCTGCTGGTGTCAGTCTTTCTCAGTCCTGGAGTTCAGCAAAGGAAAGGAAGAACTTTCTTCTTCCCAGGCAGCTTGGGTGTTTGAGAGCTTCACTCACACCAGCCCATTTTATCCAACAACCACGAACCTCGGCCAATGGTTTCCACCTGGTCTGCTCATTAGAATCACCTGAAGGGTTCTTTTAACAACGTGCCCAGGCCCAGTGCCAGACCAATTCAATGTGCATCTGAGTGTGGGATCCAGGCACCAGTGTTTTTTCAAAGTCAGCCCAGTGATTTTAGCCTGCAGCCAAACTGAAAAACACTGCTCTAGAGCAGTGATTTTGAATCAGAGTCAATTTTGCCCACTCCCAACCCCAGGAACATTTGGTAGCATCTGGAGACATGTTTAATTGTCACAACTGGGGGTTGCTTATGGGTAGAGCCCGGGATGCTGTTACACCTCCCAAAACGCACAAGACAACGCCTCACAACTTTCACCTGCTTCTTGTTAACGCAGAAACATTCAAGGGCTCATCCAAAACACTCACCTCTCACACCAACCCCACACAGAAGGAGTCCGTAAATGACTCAGCAGATTTGCAGTTTGGGATCTACCTTGCTGCTGGGTCCTATCTGTTTATAAGACAATAATTCAACCAAAGTGTGTGGGGATTTAAAAATATGAAAAAGCCACGTCTCACTATCCGTATCAAAAATTAATTTGTAACAGCAGGATAGATACAAGCTACCAGTGCCCAAGCTTATAGGCTGACGATCCATAAACATCTCTTCGCGCCTCTTCATTTTCCAATTAATTATTGAAATAAAAATGCAATGCAAACGGACTACAAACACACTTTGGTGAGGATATCAACTGTCAGAAGATCCGTCACTTAAGAATGAGAAAACCCGAAGTAAACACAAGAATTAAACTACAGTGTCATTCTACATAATGCGTCTATGTTACATCAAATTTCTAACTGAACAAAATTGTTAAATTTAAAAAAACCATTTGCCTGACCACGAAATTTATCTGAACCCAGGCAATAAGATTCAATGATTAACGCCATCCCTATCTAGAGATAGACCTTACTTTATACAAAGAATTGCTTAAAAATTGCACCTAAAATCCCTTCTTATAAGTTAAATCACACATCAGAGAAGTTCTTTATTTAAATAAGCCTTTTTGTAAGGAGAAGAACCGTTTTGTAAGTGAACCACCTGCCCTTAAGTAATCTTTATTTTGGTTCAAGATAAAAAGTTTCCTCAAAATAGTGCACACATTTACTTCTCAATCTCGTTAAAAAGGAATCAAGAAATGGAAAAGTCATTAACTTTACCTTCCCGTTAACACATTCCCCCCTGAAGACAAGTTTCATGGCCGATGACACATCTTGTGATAGTAACACAACCAAAATATCTTTTTAAATGACTTTCATCTCTTGTGAGAACTGCACAGCTGAGGCTGCCCACAGCAATCAGGGCAGCATCTCCTGGAAAGAGTGAGGGAGGGGTGCAATAAACAAAGTAAAAGCCCCAGCCACCCAGGTGGCTTCAATACAACAGGTGAATTGGCTTCTCCCAGCTTTCACCTCCCAGCATGTAACAGAGAAAGCAACAGCGTCCGATCTTTCCCATTACTTTCTAGTTCCATCTGTGCTTAAAACATTGGATGTATTAGAAGCCAAGCTTCAGGAGTCAGTTTTCAGCACTACGAGAAAAGGATTAGGATGAAATGGAATCCAACAGGTAAATCCCCAACTACAATATTGAAAATTTACCCCTTCGTGTCACTGCTAAAATTGGCGGCCTCCACCACTGCTCAGAGCTGACTGTGCATAGCCTCTGGAGCAGCTTTCAAATAAAGTGGAAAATCTCAGATATTTTGGATGCAGAAACCCCACTTCATAAAACCAATCGTTTGAGTTCTAACTCAGCCACAGATAACATTAAAAAAAAACCCTCACAATTCTTTTAAGTTTTTTTTTTCCTCTCTTGAGTTTCAAGTGGTTTCATAACAAAGATGCAGAAAAGTAAACCTCTTCCAAACGGTTTAGAGCTGCCTCAGCCAATGCAGTGGATGTTGCACTTTGGAAACCAAAAGAGTGTCCAAACACATCTGTACATTTTAAAGGGGAATATTTAAACAACCAGAAAGATGACTCGCCATGTAAAAAAGCATGCTACTCAAGCATTGACATATATACACTACCAAATGTAAAATAGATAGCTAGTGGGAAGCAGCTACATAGCGCACAGGGAGATCAGCTTGGTGCTTTGTGACCACCTAGAGGGGTGGGATAGGGAGGGTGGGAGGGAGACGCAAGAGGGAGGGGATATGGGGATATATGTATACATATAGCTGGTTCACTTTGTTATACAGCAGAAACTAACACACCATTGTAAAGCAATTATACTCCAATAAAGATATCTAAAAAAAGGGAAAGAAGTCATCTGATGCATTTCAGATGCAAAGGAAAGTCACAGATTCATGCTAAGGCCCCCAACACAATGGAAAACATCCTCAAGGAAAAGTAAGGCATATTTATAGGCATTCAGGCAACCCAGCATCAAGCCTGTTTAAGGACACCCTAGTTCTTTTTTAATGTTATTGTTTTTCATAATAAATACTCATTTCTTTCTGCACATAAGCTGTTAGCTGGACTCAAAAACCTTTGGTCACCTGTTCCAAGAGAGCCCTTGCAGGAAACTGCACACAACCAGGAAAATGTTCAAGATAGAGAAATCTTAGATTGGTTCTATTTTTATCTTCAATGCCCACAGATCTCACCCTGACTACTCAGGGTCCCACGGAATTATCGTTCCTCTCCTTCCCCTGCCCCCTCCTCCCCAGTATTCTCCAGGCTACCTGGTAACTGCATAAACTAGAACAAATGGAGGGGGAGAAACACACATCATGGTTTGGGGGCAAACGTGTGTTCCTCTCCCCAACCCGCCTCCGCGCCAGCGCCTGCAGTTTCTAACGTGGCCGCAAAGCCCTGCATCATTCATAACTCTCTACCCAGTGGCCCCAGCAAAGCAGTTCCGCAGCACGTACTGACCCACCGTTCATGCCACTGTAGACGTTCCGGTGATGGGGTGACAGATCCTCTTGCGCCTGCCTTCGGAGGGTGCCCTCCCTGCTGCCACCGCCGCTGCCGCCTCCGCCGCCACCGCCGCCGCCGCCGCCTCCGCCGCCTCCGCCCACGTGTTTGTGATCGGGGCTCCCCCCGTAATGCTGTTTGAGGTGCTCCGGGCTGGTGCCCCGGGCTCTGGGTAGCTGCTCCAGGCTCCCGCCGAGGGCGTGTTTCTGAAGATGCTCGGGGCTCCCTCCGCTGTGCCTGGCGTGCTCGGGGCTGCCCCCGGGCCTGTGCTTCTGTAGGTGCTCCGGGCTCCCGCTCAGCACGTGCTTGGGCAGCGCTTCGGGGCTGCTCCCCGCTTGCGGGTGCCTTTGCTGCTCGGGGCTGCCCTTGCACAAGGGTTTGTGGTGCTCGGGGCTGGGTCCTTTGAGGGCTTTGGGGTGATCTGGGCTCGCAGAGGCCCTGCGCTTCTGCAGGTGCTCAGGGCTGGCGCTCCTGCGCTTGGAGTGCTCCGGGCTGCCCTCGGCCCGGGCCTTCTGCAGGTGCTCCGGGCTGCCGCCGCTCGCGTGATGCTTGTGGTCCGGGCTGTCGGTGCTGCCCGTGCTGGAGGTGCTGCTGCCGTCGCCCACGTCCCGCACGTAGGGCGCCGTGGTGGCGGCGAGCTGGCAGAGGCTGGCCTGGCTGTCGATGGAGCAGCGGCTGCCCGCGCAGCCCACGCCCTTCTCCTCGTCCAGCAGCACGCAGAGCTCCTTGAGCTCCATGTTCTCCTTCACCACCTCCTCCTGCTTCACCTCCAGCTCCTTCAGCTTCTGCAGGTATAAGGCCACCTCCTTGTGCATCACCCCCGCCGTGTAGCGGCCCAGCCTCTGCCACTCCCGGGACACCCTCTTGCCCTTCTGCCGGTCGTCATCCAGGAAACAGCAGAGGTCCCTCAGTTCCTGGTTGTCCTCCTGGAGTTTCTGGTTAATATCCTGAAAAGAGACACACAGCCATTCAAGCCAGGGACGCATGGGAGGCGACACCAGGCTCAGACTTCTGGGAGCCAGGGAGCCTGGAATGGGTGAGTTCTCTGTGAGGCTAGGGGAGGGAGGGAGAAGGTGAGAGGAAGCTAAAGATGTGTAGCTGTCCAAAAAAAGCTAACAATAATGGGTATTGATTCTGCTCCCTGCCCCATGCTTTACTTGCATTATCTCATCTACTTCTCACCAAACCCTCAGGGGATATTATGGTTCTTTTACAGACGGGGAAACTGGACCTCGCAAAGCTTCACCTGTCCAAGGTCATCCAGTCAGTCTTTAGGGAGCAGCCAGTTCACTAACAGGAAATCGGTAGGCTCCCTGCCCCGCCTTCAAGGAAGAAAGATGGCTGCTTGTGATCTGTGAAAGGCTTACGAGCTCTGAGGCAACAGGCCTTTCGTCAGTGCAAACAACAAACACTGCCTGGGTGTTCAGCCCACGACCCGGAGAAGCAGCCCCAACCCCTGCATGAGGGAGCTGCGTAACTGTCCTCTGGCGGCGTTTCAGTCCTGCCCATCCAACCCCGACTTGCCGTCCTCCCTGCACGGCTCCCAGGCATCTCACTTGGAACTCAGGTTCTTGTGAGATATTCAAACTCCCTCCCTCCCCGCAAATCGTATCTCTCAGCAAATGCCACCTCCACCCATCCTGTTGCCCTTTATAAGAACCTGCGGTTATGCCTGGCACCTCCTTCTCCCTCACCTCCCAGTTCCGAGCCAAACACGTCTCCTGAACTCTACCTCTGAAATTTACCTTGTCACACCCATGCTTCAAACCCTTAAAAGGGTCTCACTGCCCTTAGGATAAAGTGCAAAATCCTTTAAGTCTCAAAAGGCCCCCAATCCTCTTAACTGGCCTACTTCTCCAGCATGAATGGTGATTCATTCATGAATATTTAGTAAGCATCTATTATGTGCCAGGTACCTGTCCAGGTGCTAGGGATAGATCAGTGGACACAGCAAAGCCCTTGACATCCTATGGCTTTCATTCTGGTGGGGAAGACTAGCAAAAAGCAAGTATAGAACATAATGTCATAGAGTGAAAAGTGCTGGGAAAAAGACTAAAGCAGGCTAAAAAATACTATCTTTTAAGAGAAGGCACCTCTGCAGAGAAAGAAAACATTTGAGCAAAGACCTGGGTGAAATAAAGGCACAAACATTTGCTGGAAGATGATCCCAGGCAGACAGAAAGGCAAGTGTAAAAGCCCCGAGACAAATGTGGCTCAAGTTGCAGCAAGGCCAGTGGGCCTAAAGTAGAGTGAGCAAGGGGGGTCAGAGCTGGGAAGGAGGTCTGGGAGGTGAGGTGCAAGTGGGTGGGCACCAGGGCTAGGTAGATAATGTGGGCCTCATCAGCGACATGAAGGCCTTGCCAGCCACAGGAAGACTTTGGATTGTTGGCAAGCTGAGGATAGAGGACTGACATGATGTGATTCATTCTGCACCATCATTCTGTGCAGAAAATAGACTGCTGGGGGATGGAAGGCGGGGGGTGACTGGAAGAGAGAGAGACAGGATAAGGTGGAAGCTGGAAGACCAGGTAGGAGGCTACAAGGTTAGTCCAGGTAGAGGGAGATGATGGTGGCTGCTAGCCATGGTGGCAGTGGACAAGGTGAGACCATCCCTCCCCATCACGCACAGAGCCCCACCCATGCTGGCCTGGTCTTAGGGCCCAAGGGACAAGCCCTTCCCCTCTTTCACTCGGAATGCTTCCCGCAGCCTCTACACGATCTTTGTTTCTCACTTTACGGCACTTCCCCATAGAAGCCATCCCTGACCGCTAATCTAAAGGACGTCCCCTTCTATGCTCTGCGAGGAGCGCTTCAACTTCCCCTCTGTTGCATTACAACTTCTAATCACAAATGGTTGAGTGTGACTATCAGTCAAGTCTCCATCCTCACTAGACCAGGGTCATGAGAATGGAGACCCGTCTCTTCTGTTCACCTCTGTGCATCCAGAACGCAGCACCCCTACTGTAGATACCTGAAACCAAGGAATTCAGAATTAACCGTGAAATCCCCACTTAGTCTCCATTCACACATATAGTAAAGGGGGTAACTGTTTCTTGAAGCACCATAGTTTGGTGGGGGGTGAAAAGGGGACAGCTACCTAAGATTTCCCCTACTTCACAAAGCCTGAAAATCTCTGGTCTTGTGACTGTCATCCAATCCAGACCTAGAGGTACTCAGAGAGGGGACTTAATTCTCTCAAACTCAGGTTAATTGCAACACTTCCCCCTGATATTGACTAGGAAATAAACCATAAAACATCTGCCAACCATGCCTGGCATCTCCTGGCAGTCATGAGGCCTGAGGAGAAAGAGGCTCTGTGCAGCTTAGTTTTCAACTCAGTTCTAACTCTTAGCATCACCAACGACTCTGTTTCCTTGTGTCTAATGCCCATCTAGTCCTTTTGCTTCTCAGTGCCAATCTCTGACCTCAGACCCGGCTGTTTCCAAAAGCCTCTGGCGGGCCTCCCTGCCTTGGTCTACCCCAGCCCCTAACTTCCCTCGCTCACTCCAATCCAAGCTCTCTCTGGCCAGACTGATCTTCAAACACTCTCCCTGCAGGTAGTGTCTCTCCTGCCCCTAAGCCCCCATCGCCTCCCCTTCGCCAAGGAAAATGAATAAACCCTTGGGCCAGGCCTACAAGGCTTTCTTCCTGCCTTTCTACCTTTAGCTCCCTCTAATTGTGAACCAGCTAATTATGAACCCTGATTAGGTCTAACTTTCCAGCTAGAAAATACTATCTTCTGCCTTCTATGGACATGCCTCAGAGGACAGATTGCTCTGATAGGACTCCACCAGCCCTAGAACAGCATCTGGTGTGCAGCAGCGCCAGGCTTGAATGAATGACTAAAGTAACTATCCCACTCACTGCTCAATGCCCGTAACACACACTCCCGAGAGCACTCCTTGGGCATCTCTTTCTTTCTTTTCTAATGTAGATACCTTAGCTTCTGGAGGGAAGAGTCCATTCCAATGTCTTTCTTTGCATATCTGACACACTTGACTTGGTGTGTTGCATACAGTGAATGCTTAATATGTGTTTATGGACTGACCAGCCCTTTAAAGCACTAGGTATACGGCCAAAACAGGGTACAGCTCTAGCTACTGAGAAAAGATTTCTTATTATTGTTTTCAGCTAGCCCTGCTGTGTCGGAGTCTGTAGTAATAAGAGAATAAATTATCCCTTGACACTGGTGCTTTATGGGAAATCAGAAGCTGTGGATATTCCGAGAAAATAATGCTAAACAAAATTAGTCATTCTCAGCTTCACAGCTCATGCAGCTCAATATCAAAAAAACAAACAACCCAATCCAAAAATGGGCAGAAGACCTACATAGACATTTCTCCAAAGAAGATATACAGATTGCCAACAAACACATGAAAGGATACTCAACATCACTAATCATTAGAGAAATGCAAATCAAAACTACAATGAGGTATCACCTCACACCAGTCAGAATGGCCATCATCAAAATATCTACAAACAATAAATGCTGGAGAGGGTGTGGAGAAAAGGGAACCCTCTTGCACTGTTGGTGGGAATGTCAATTGATACAGCCACTATGGAGAACAGTAAGGAGGTTCCTTAAAAAACTAAAAATGTAACTAACATATGACCCAGCAATCCCACTACTGGGCATATACCCTGAGAAAACCATAATTTAAAAAGAGTCATGTACCACAATGTTCACTGCAGCACAAAGCCAGGACATGGAAGCAACCTAAGTGTCCATCGACAGATGAATGGATAAAGAAGATGTGGCACATATATACAATGGAATATTACTCAGCCATAAAAAGAAATGAAATTGAGTTATTTGTAGTGAGGTGAATGGACCTAGAATCTGTCATACAGAGTGAAGTAAGTCAGAAAGAGAAAAACAAATACTGTATGCTAACACATATATATGGAATTAAAAAAAAAAAAAGGTTCTGAAGAACCTAAGGGCAGGACAGGAATAAAGATGCAGATGTAGAGAATGGACTTGAGGACACGGGGAGGGGGAAGGGTAAGCTGGGACGAAGTGAGAGAGTGACATGGACATATATACACTACCAAATGTAAAATAGATAGCTAGTGGGAAGCAGCTGCATGGCACAGGGAGATCAGCTTGGCGCTTTGTGTCCACCTAGAGGTGTGGGATAGGGAGGGTGGGAGGGAGATGCAAGAGGGAGGGGATATGGGGATATACGTTATATATATAGCTGATTCACTTTGTTATACAGCAGAAACTAACACACCATTGTAAAGCAATTATACTCCAATAAAGATGTTAAAAGAAAAATCATGCTCAGCTTCAAAGATTCTTCCACATTTACCTTAATCCTCCCATTTCATAGAAAGTTCATCATGTTCTTCTTCATCTAACTGAATTTCCGTGTGAAAATATTCCCCTTTGGGTATCCTGCAACTATTCCTGTTTTCTCCAGAACTGGGAAGTAAATAGGACTTGTGCCACCATGGGCTCCTTCCCAAATGGAGAGAAATATATACAGTTGACCCCTGAGCAAACTGGGGTTAGGGGTGCTGACACTTGGCCAAGTTGAAAAGCCATGTAACTTATAGTCGGTCCTCCATACACCAGATCCACAATCATGGATTCAACCAACAGCGGAGAGTAGCACTGCAGTATTTAGTAGTGAAAATATCCCTGTAAAAGTGGACCTGTGCAGTTCAAACCTGCGTTGTTCAAGTGTCAACTGTACTTCTCAGAACTGTAGTTGGGGTAGAAGGGGCGTGTATTGGCCCATTCAGTTTTCTTTATCACAGCTCCTTTTTTTCCGTTATTATTCTTGCAAATATTATTTACTCTCCAATTCTGAGCTATTTCCTCTGCCTTCTAATGAACAGCTAAGCAACCATCTTGATAATAACCTTGTGAGCTAGTTTTTTCAAATCTGTCACTTTAAGACTTGGGCCGTCTTTTTCAAAATAGTGTCTTTTTAACATTGCAGCAGGCTACCAGATGTTACCCATCTGTCTAAAGGGGGTTTTTAAAAGATTAAATCCATAATCACCCGAAATTCATATCATCCCAAATTTCATACATAAGAGTCTCAAGTACTACAACTGTGGTTAAAGAATTGTTTTAATTTGTTATTTTTCCATCATTGCAGGATGGGGAATTGGTGTGTTGGGGAGCAAGGAAGAAAATTAATGTGCTGCAGATAAAAAATCTATAGAGATTCAATTGCCCCCAATTCCCCTCAAAGGAAGAGAACGATGCTCCCATCCCCCAATGTCTACAGCCACAGTACCACCTAGAAGCCTTGAAAATATTTAGATGCAATTTCAAAGGCAGCTCACAGAAAGAGGCGTAAGAAAGAAAAGTGTTATGGCCTTAATTACCCTAAATTTACAGTCTTCAGCTGAGAGTCCCAAACCAACAGAGGCAAAAAAAAAAAGAAGAATCCCTTCCTTCCAATTAAATGAAAATAAATTTAAAATGTACTATCGTTATCTTCCATTTCCTCCCACCCCACCCCTTTCCTTTTCCCCCTTGGTATCCATACATTTGTTCTCTAAGTCTCACTATTGATACTATATATAAAATAGACAACTGATGGGAACATACTGTATAAGCACAGGAAACTCTACCTAATGCACTGTGGTGTCCTAAATGGGAAGGAAATCCAAAAGGGAGGGGACATATGTATACGCATGGCTGATCCATTTTGCTGTGCAGTAGAAACTAACACAACATTGAAAAGCAACAATACCCTAATAAAAATTAATAAAAAATATAAAATGTACTATCACTTATTCAGTCAACTGCATTTATGGATCACTATGGTGTCTAGGGAAGCTCGGAGCCGAGATGAGGACGGGAAGGAAGAAGGCTGGCCCCTCAGAGTGGGCCAGAGGCTTAGGAGGGGCCACCACGTGGCTGCCCCAGGATGATGGGAATGAGGAGTAGGGGCTGCATCAGAAACTAACCAATCCCCATCATTTCTGAACTTGATAAGGAGGTGGACTAGACAGTCTTTTAATGCCAGGTCACGAATCTAGACCACACGGAGACTCCTACTTGAGGTGTAACCGCTCTTAACTGGCCTGATAGGTACTTCGCTAAATGAGGTTACTGGAGTGAAGACCCGGTCCTCCCCTCCCCTACACCACTCACACACAGACCCCCACAGGCAATCCACACAACCTAAAAGAACTTCCAAGTATTTCTAAGCTCTATGTCAATGCTCCATACTATCAAAATCTCTAGGAAATTAATTAATTACAAACTCTTCCAAGTTGCATTATAGTTCAAGCCATGAAAGAAGATTAAATTGGAGGGTTACGAACTATACTTGTGTCCAGCTTTGCCACGGAAACCCAGCTCCAGGAGATGCATGGCTTTCCGTACACTTACGCATCATCTCCTGATGACAGTGACTACCATTTTTTGTAGTCAAGTCCAGAATTAAACCTTCACCTAAATTATCATAATTTATTGTCACACCCCCCTAGGAGGTGGTTATTATGACTTGCATTTTATTGATGAGTAAAATAAGGCTCTGAGAAATTACCCAAGCTCACCCTCCTGGCCAAATGAGGATTCTAGATGCAGACCCACCTCTGAGATGATCTTCCCCCTACACCGTCCTGCCTCTAATCCAAGAGTCTGGTACTTAATAGTCCATTAGTAACGAATTAAGCCAAAGGAGAGAGTAAGGCTTGGGATTTTTCTGAGAGATCCTCCTAACTGCATCCACTCTAGGGACTGTATATGACAGTCAACTGGAGCCTCAGGGGAGGGCCTTCTCCACCCGCACTGACTGGGCCCAGCACCCAGGTGAGCATCTAGCAGTTCTCCCCCTCCCACTCCCCTTTGCCCGAGAATCCGAGGGCTGGAGCCGCTGAGGCAATTAAGAAAGTGTCTACTGCCTGAGAAGTGGGGTGGGAGTGGAAAGGGGACAAGAACAGCATGTGCCTGCAGGAATTTGCTCCCCGAGGTCCCTGCAGCGATTTCGTTTGTGTCTGGCTTCCTATAAACAAAAGAAGAACAATGAGAGGAAGGCATACCAGGAGGCACCAGCGCAAGCAGTAAGGAGAGGAAGTTTGTGGTACACTCGGGCAGGGCGGTTCCCCGCCACCCATCTGCTGCAGACAGCCGGGCTGGCACCTTGCTGGCACACTCAGAACGCTCCAAGGAGAAAAGAAAGTTGGTGGGGGGGTTGGGGTTTTATTGTTTTGTTTTTCTTTTGTTCTTTTCCTTCCCCTAATAGCAAAGAGGGAGGACTGGCTCCAAAGGAAAGCATGCCTGGATGGCACTTAGGGTCCACTTCCAAAACCCTGTGTTTCCTAAACTGAGTCCCTCTGCCCTTCCCCCCCTAGCTAGACGAAATTATAATCAAATTGGGGGTAAATGGGGTGGTCAGGCCACCCCAGGCGACGCCAGACGACGCCAGCCGAACTCGAGGAAAAGGAAAGCATCGGAGCAGGTAGAACGTGAAGGAAGAGGTAAGCTCCTCTGCACCATGCGACATAGCCCAGTTCCGAGCGTGGCGCCGCGGCTTCACCCTGGGCGCCCCGCCAGCCTCTCTCCCCTGCATCGGCGCCCTTTCCTCACCCTCTGCCCCACGGAGAAGTCGTGGCGCCAGAGCAGCCATATCGTATCCCCGATCCCCAAGGGCAAAGGTGCTCTGGACTCGCTCCTTCTCTCGTTTTTTCCCCTGCCTAGCCGTAACCCAGCTCCTCAAAGCACTGATTTTCCAGGCTTCCTGGGAAATTTAAGGTTCCGCGTACCCATCGCTCCCCTCCCAGCCTTTCAGCGTCCTTGGCGCTCGCTCCTCCGGCCACGGAGGACCGCGAGCTCGACGCTAGTGCGCCCCATAGGGGGAAGAGGAGGGAACCAAACGTCTCCAAAGTTTGGAAAAGTTTCCAAAGGGCTGGGGAAGGGGAGCAGGGGCTGCTGACAGGGAGAATGGGGAGGATCACCTGTTGACGAAGGGAGGGAAAGTTTGCCTGGCCCCACCTCCCCAGGGCGCCCGGCTCCCCGCCCCGCCGGGCCCGGCGCTCACCTTGAGCCCGCGGATCTCGCCGAGGTGTAGCTGCAGGCGGCGGTTGACCTCGCGGATGAGGTTGCTGTGGTCCAGCATCGCGCTCACCTTCTCCGCCTCCGCGCGCCGCAGGCAGCGGATCAGCTCCTCCTTGCTCCACTGCAGCAGCTCCTCGTCCGACACTTTGGACAGGTCCTCCACGGCAGTGGCCGCAGACGGGCCGGCAGAGGTTGGCGGACAACTTTCCGCCGCCGCCGCCGATGCACCTCCGGCCGCCTTCGACATGGTATCCGCGAGGTGGCAGGTGCGAGTGGGTGGAAGAGGCAAAGCAACTCCCGAAGTCGCGGGCACGGCTGGGCCGCCTCCGCCCACACCCCAGTGCGCTCCAACGAGTCAGCTGCACCGCCCGGGGGCCACTGGGTTGGGGCGGCAGGGGTCGCGCTGGACCGCCATCCTACCTCGCCATCCCTGTGCGCGCGCCCGCGCACCCCCAGGGCCGGGCAGCCACCCGCGCGCTGCGGCCAAGGCACATCCCAACTCCGCGCAAGTCCATGGTGAGGGGCGCCGGGAAGCTGGCGCCGCCGCGGGAGACCCTAGGGGGCCCCACCCCGGTTCCCCTGCCCTCTCTGCCGCCCTAATTCGAGCCTGTCGCCCCCCACACTCGGGCACACACGCACTCACAAACGCTCACTTTCCTCCCCCTTGCCCAGCTGCAGCCCCCGCTTCTCTCCTCTCCTAGCCCCGCCGGGGAGCGCCGGGCTCCGCGGCACCTCGGGAGCTAATCCAGCGCCGCCGCCGCCGCTGCCCGAGGGACTGGCGCGGCCGGCCGGCGGCGCTCCTCCTGCCGCCTTTGCTGCGCCCGCCGCCGCTCCCAGGCTGCTGGGGGAAGCCTAGGATTTGCAGCGCCGAGCCGGGGAGGCGTGGGGGGAGGCGGGGTGGGTTAAAGGCTGGACCGGCAGGAGGAGGAGCCTGGAGCCGGGGCGGGCCGCACGCTGCTGCAGCCGCTCACCCGCCCGCTGGAATCCCGAAGCGCGCTGTGCGCTGTCCCGCCGGGCAAGGCCGGGGGCGCGGCTCCTTCAGCGCCTGGGCGCGGGTCGGGGTGGGGGGTGGGGGGCGGAAGGGGGAGAAGTATAAGAAGCTGTGACACTCGGTCTTTGGGAGGCTCGCGCGCGCCACCGTGTGGCAGAAGCAGCTCCCTCCGCCCCCTGCACGCCAGGCTCGTCATCGGGCAGGGGAAACAGCTGCGAGCAAAATGAAAGATACTGGTATTTTGAGAAATTGGGGTTCAGGAAAGATGGGTAGGAGGACCTGAAGGGTAACCTTCTGACTGTACTTTGGAGAATGGAAGAAGAGGTCGATGGCAAAAGCAAGGGGGAGGGCTTTGGGGAAGGAACGTTTAAGAAAACCCCTATACTCTAAGAAGGGGAAAAAGAGGCTTCTGGGCAATACTCTTTAGGGACCGTCCACCCCTACCCTCACCCCAGGCCTTTATCTTTTCTAAAAATCAACGACTTTGTGAAGAAGCTTAAGGGGAGGTTCTGAATCTTTTATATTTTTGTTTGAAAAACACCAAAGCCTTAATTAAGGGAAAAACAAAACCCTTCATCTCTTGCTTCCCGAAGCCTGGATTTTAAGGTCAGCACAGTCATCTCCCCTCTGAGCAAAGCACGGCCCCTTAGACAAGCTGAAATGCCAGCCAAGGAGATTTTCATTTTCCTCTGTGCCGTAGGCTGCCCTGTATTACTGCCTCGGCTGTTTATGATGGTAATTTCTGGAAGGGGTACTCTATGTCCCTGAGTACTAACTTTGGGCTACAAGAGCCTCTTCCCCATCCCCAGTTCTACTCACACACGAAGTCGCATGGAATCATCTCTGAGCTGAAAACATGTTTTTTTGCCTGAGGAACTGGATGTGTTTGGTCCTGGCATGTCACTTAGGTGAATACTCTCCTCTCCAGGATGGGGACAGGGTCAGAAAACTGCAGGGATTTGCCCCCAGGGGGCTTCAGAAAACCAGAGTGCAGAGGCAATCATCTCCATCCAGTAGGATGAGAATCTAAGTCAGAGACCCTTACCAGCTGGTCAGTGTGTGTCCCCTGATAAAGCTGCCACCTGTTAAGAAATGATCACTTGAGGACTTCTGAGACCAGACTTCCTGGAGAGCCTGCAAGGTGGTGTTGCCCTCTGACCTAGATGGCCTTCAGGTTCCCCTCAGCTTGACTACACTTCAGACAGGTGTCTTCCTGACCAAAGGTCCCTGACCTCCCTTTTCGTAGAACATTTACTTTAGAAAACTTTCCATTGTAAATTCTTTCTCTGCACCCTTGAGCTGTCGATCATCTCCCAGCTTCTCACCAGTTTTACCACCCAGGAATTCTTTCTCAAGGACCTGGGAGCCATCCCTTTGAAATGTGATCATCAACGATGATGATCCTTGGATCCAAGGATCCAAGGATGATAGATCATCAGGGATGATATATCTCTCTGGGAGGTAGAAGCCTAACCTCAATAAGTACCAGTTAGCAAACAGATGGCCTCATCACATTGACCCACGGTCCCCCCCCCCTTGTTGACCTTTGAACAACAAGAGTTTGAACTGTGGGCGTCTGCTTATACATGGAGCTCCAGCCATCCATTTACATTTGAGGCAGGAAGAAGGTAGAAGCAAATGGCAAAAGTTCTCCTGGTAATATGACCCAGTGAATCTCATTTATATCCTAATAGCCCGGGTTTGCCATCTGACCACCTCGCAGCTTCAAGTGAAGCTAGGTAATTTTTTTAAGTTAAGCATACCAATGCCACAAGTAAAATCAAAGTTGTTTTAATAAGAAATAAGAAAACAAATATTGGATAGGCAACTAACAATTTCATATGCAAACCTTAGCAGTGGACTCTGTATACAGTAAATGGAGGTAGCTCAAAACCAGCCATAAAATGACTGTAAGTCATTAGGTCCTGATGGTTTTACCTCATTTGTTGTTTTGAACTAACTGTTCCATCACAGCTCACTAATTGCCCAACCCAGATTCTCACTAGGTCTCACCTGACCATCCTTACGGGTCCATCTGACTTCAGTATCACCTGTCTCGAATTTGGTTTCCACAGAACTGCCCAAGTGAACTACCTAAAAAGTCAAGTCCAGCTGCGTCCCCCCTAAGGTAGATTGAATCATTGTTCATAATTCTTCACAACCTCCCTGTATAATTCATACCATCTCTGCCATGCAACTTTGCAGTAGCTCCCACTGAGGGGGGCAGAGTTTATCCTCTCTTGATGATATTGTGCTTGGCCACAGGACTTGCTTTGCTCCTGGAAAGTGGGTGCACCTGAGGGTGTACCCCTTCTCTGGTGAGAACTCACCCTCTTGTACTTCCACACTTCACGGGGAAAAGAGCTAACCTTGGGTGGCTGTTTTTGCTTCAGTCTGGGCCTCACACAGGGCCACCCTGAAGCACGGCCACCCTCCCTTCACAGACTCAGATCTGTGTGCAAGAACGTGTGATTGTTATTAGGCCACCGAGTTTGGGGGAGATTTATTGTGCAGCATGAATGCTATAGATAGCAGATACAACTCCCCTGCCTAAATCCCTTCAGTGGCATCTCAGTATCTCTCCACAGAGCAAAGCCACATTCCTTAGCAGAGCACAGAGGACGGGCAGTCTGCCCTTGCCTGCTTCTCCAGCCCTACCCCCACCCTACGTTGCCTCATATTTCATAATTATCCAGTGCCAAACTGCCTGTAGCTCCCTATGGGCGCTCTCTATACCTCTGTGCCCCACTGATGCGGTTCTCTCAATGCCTTCCCTGCCTTCTTCCTCTGGACAACTCGCACTGTATCCTTCCATGGGCAACATCTCCTCCAGGTCCCTGGCATCAGCCCACACTTCTCCAGTGGAGGCAGAAGTGAGTATCCCTCTCCACTCCCATAACCTCCATTGCGTACCCCTAGCTCAGCATTTAAAACAGAATATCAAACTACAGAAAATTATAGGTAGAGACTCAGACTAACCCAGCTCAATCCTAGCAGAAAGTTTAGCTCCAGCCAGAATTTAATAGTCTATCTTTTCTGTTTTCTCCAAACCCTACGGACTCCCATCATGCCCTACAGAACTCCTCAGTGCAATGGGAGATGCTGTTGAGGACATTGCTGAGTATATCCCGCAGTGCCTTGTCATGACACTGCACCCTAATCCAGGAGGTTTCTTGGCAACTCATTAGTTTTAATCTTACAAAGACCGAATTATGCAACTGGTGTGTATTCCTCTTTGCACTGGGTGCTGGGAAGTCAGATCCAAACTTGTGGCCCACATTCAGTTACTTAGACAAGACTTAAGGAGTATAATTTTTTGACTAATTCTGACTTCCAACATTTTTTTACTTTCAAATTTCCTTCTCCAAATTTCCAGATTTCTTTTTTACCTTGCTCTGTATGTATCTTTGTAAGTTACCAGATACCTACATCTATAAGCACGTATACGTGTGTGTACACACACACACACACACACACACACACACACACACACGGCAATAAAGAAAGGAAGAAAGGGACAAAAGGGAAAGAGAGGTCTTGTCTTCAATCATAGACCCTATATGTTTTCTCTCCCATTTACTTTGACGTCTTCTCCCTCTATTAGCCCCTTAATTCTGTGAAGACAAGGCCTGCTTCCTACCTAGAGTCCGCACTCAATAAGGAAAGGAGGGAAGGAGGGAGGGAACAAGTTTGCTAGAGGCTTTTGTTCAGAATTGTTTATCCCCCTGGTTTGGAATGCCTCTTCCTTTTAAAATATTAATTACTGTTTGGTATTTGCTATCTTAGAAGTCAAAGGAGTGATCTGCAGTTTAGAAAAGTTTTCAAAATTTTTCAAAATTGTTTCAATGTAGGGTAATATGGTGCTCTGATGAGTTCGTCTCAAAGGGCTACAGAATGCACTCCGGTGACAGGTTTCTTCTCTGATGATGCCAGCGTGAGTTACGGCACTGCATGAACAAGGCTGAGGCTCGTCTCATTGTATCTGTGTTGCGTCAAGTAACACAAGCAGCCATTGAAACCTCCTATCTTGCTCCACCAAGAACCACTTTCCCAAGCAACACTTCAAAACTCAGTGGAAGTGCAACGGATCTTGGCTTTGCTCCCTAATTCTGAGTCCAGAGCCAGAGAACACGGCCGCTGTGTGGAGCCGCGAAGTAGCTGGGAATCCCAGCTCTGGTGAGGAACCTCTGGGGGTGGTGGATGTTACTGCTAGATGCCTCCAAAACATGTTTCCACTGCAAGCCACTGCGGAAGTGCTTTGCCTTGATCCAGCCCCACAAACGGAATATTTAGGAGCTTGCTAGGTTTTATTGCACTCTGTTCTGCCAAGTACTAGGGCAGAAACTGCCAGCGAAACGTTGATGTAACTGCCAGAAGCACCCAAGGAAGAGAGGTCCAGCCAGCCTGACCCCCAGGGTTGAGATCCCTAGTGTCTTCTGGCTCTGGGGAGGGAGCAGCTGCTCTGTCCTCCTCCCACACCTCCAGGCTCACAGCTGCGCTCGCTCTGTGGGTGGGGGAGGTGTGCATCTCAGTGAAAGCAGAGGGTACTTCAAGGAGCCCCTATTTTCTGTCTTTTGCAAAGGAAACGGGCATACCCATTTGTGGTAATTCCTGGACCTTTAGTGCTATTTTCACTATTAACCCTCCTCCGGGTCTCTACTCCTCGGATTCTCAGCCTTGGTTACATACTGGAATGACCTGGGGTGTTTGAAACGTGCTGATGCCTGGCCCTCTCCCTAGAGATTTTTGATTTAATAAGTCTGGGGGGTGCAGCGTGCACAATGTTTTTTTTTTTAAACTCCCCACATGATTCTGCTGTGCAGCAGTTTGAAAATTGCTGTTGTAGATTGTATAGAACACTGTCCAATAGAAATACACTACAAACCACAAATGCAAGCCACAAATGCAATTTTAAATTTTCTAGTAGTTGCTTTTAAGTGAAAAGAAACAGGTGGTACTAATTTTAATAATAGAGTTCATTTACCCTAAATATCCAAAATATTCAACAGGTAACCAACATAAACAATTATTAATGAGATGCTTTGCATTTTTGTAGTAAGTTTTCAAAATCTAGCATGTATTTTACCTTTACAGCACATCTCAGCTCAGACACGTTTCAAGTGCTCAATAGCCACATGTGACTAGTGGCTTCCAAATTGGACAACACAGCTGTAGACCATTTGGTTGGGGGGAGGGAGTGGAATAAAGAGTGGTACCTGTGGTCGGCTGAATGACACCCCAAAAGATATCCATGTGCTAATCCCTGGAACCTGTGAATGTTACCTTACATGGAAATAAAGGACTTTGCAGATATGATTACCTTAAGAATCTTGAGATAGGATCCTAGCTTATCCCAGGGGGCCCTACATGCAATTACATGTATCCTTGTAGGCGGGCAGCAGAGGCAGATTTCACAGAAGAGGAGACGGCTATGTAACCACATCAGCTGGGATTGGAATGATGAGGCCACAAGTAAGGGAATGCTGGCAGCCACTAGAAACTGGAAGAGTCGAGGAGCAGATTCTTCCTAGAGCCTCTGGAGGAAACACAGCCCTTCCAATACTTTGATTTCAGCCCCTAAGACTCATTTCAGATTCCTGGCTTCCTGTGAGAGAATGAATTTCTGTTGTTTAAAGACACTAAATTTGAGGCCACAATAGGAAACTAATACAGCACCAATTATAACAGAGCACTTCCTTTTTATCTGTATTATTGTAGTTATCACAGCCTGCCTTCTTTTATGGCTAGTTGGATACCTATTGATTTTTTCTTTTTGAGGCAGGGACATGTCTATTCCTTGATGAACCCTCCACCACACCTGGCAAATAAAGTGTTGGTTGCAGGAGCATCAGCAAAGGTCGCTCAGATGCATCTGAAGCGCAGTCTTCAGGGTGCCCAGACTGTGGTGTGCACTCAGGAATAGCATGAAAGGAAGGCCTCCTCCAGAAGAGATCTCTATCTGGGGAAGTGACAGGTCACAAACATCCAGATGCCCATTGGCCCATTGTAACGCCTGCCCACCTTAGTCCCTTGACGTGTCTTTGAGAAGCAGTAACCCCAGGAGTAGAAAAAAGGAAGAAAGTGCTAAAAGCAGGAACTGCCTACCAGGTCTGACCTTCGAGGCAAACTCCAGCACACTGGCCCACCCCTGTCTGTCCCAGAGCAGACCCACACCCACACAATCAGGAATTTGTCAGTCCCTTTGCTCAGCTGCCTGAAATAGACATAGTTAAGAGTCTCACAAGTGAAAATGCCTCTTCACACATTTGCTCAATAAGATTGCTTTTCTCCTAACACAGAGATCAGCTGCCCTGAGGGTGTGCAAGTTTGATTAGGAAGTCTGCTCTTAGGCAGACAGACAGTCTCCTGCCAGCATCAGTACCACCTAGAATGTTGGCTTATAATTGCCCCCATATACTTAAAAACGATAAATGACAGAGCAAAAGTTGAGGTACACTCATTGCCTTTCAGAACAGCACCTTCCAAAGTGCCGTGGTCACACTGTACTGGAGGAGAACTCTCACGGACAAGGCACACGATCTTATTGAATCAACTGTGGGACAGGCATTTGATCCCATTTTACAGATGAGGAGTCCAAGCCTCAGGCCAGACTCACACAGTTAATGTAGAGTGTCAACCTAATGATCATCTTCACCAAAAGAAACAGGAGGAGTTTGAAGACTCTGCAGGTGACTCTCTGGGCCCCCAACCTTACATACAGCCTTCAAGAAGTGGAATAGGGGTCTTCAGTGGTGTATTCAGTGAGACCCAGGTTTTTGGAAATAGCAGTCCAGCAAGCAAAGAATGAGAACAGGCTCTGAAGGTGACAGAAAGAGAGTCCTTATGCCTTTGCCATATTAATTTGCCAATTAGGACTTGTAAAGAAGTCCTAATTGCAGAATAATTTGCAAGGAAGGGAGTTGTAACTTGTTTTCTTTGGTTTGTCTGGTAGCATCTACAGAAGTTGCTAAGGCATGTGCTTTCCCATGGAGATGTTTGCATATGATGCTCTGTGCCTCAGCGCCACTGTGCTGCTGGTAATTCCTACCCCTTCATGTCGCAGCCTTAATGTCACTGCCCCAGAGACACCATCACTAATCAGGTCATCAAAAGGACCTACTCCTTCATCGTGGATTCATTGCCTTATCAGTTTCCTTTATAACACTTTTCATTTGCAATTATTTCTGTTTTTTTTGTTTACTCTCCATTTTTCAGCTGGGAAAGGCATGAAGGGAGGAATTGTTTGTGTTGTGCCTGACCCATGGTAGGTACTCAGGAACTCTTTTAGTAACTGGATAAGTTGCAGATGTTAAATACTTGCTCATCAGCACAGCAAGCCCCAAATCACTCTGTGCTTTATAACAGTACAGATCCCCCAACACCAGAATGCTGATTCAGTTGGTCTGGGATGAGGTCCTGGAAATGTGTATTCAAAGGCTGCTTCTTGGCTGACTCTGATGTGATCAATCATTAGAACAGCATGTGGGAGCCCCGTGCCTGCCTCCTCACACAATTTTTATTTGTTGTCTTTGCAGTGAGAGTCATGGCAACCACCTAATTCACACACTCATTTCTGGGTCTTTGGGATGCCTGAGAGTATCTTGTGAATCCTATTTGCGTATGTACCCTTGTCTATCCACGAGAAGCCATGAATAAGATTCAGGGCTAATGTTACCCCTTATACACCGTGAGTTAACGCTCCCCAGCAAGAAGGAGAGACAAAGACCACCACCATGGTGGGAATCTGGGGGAATATTCAGGGCAGCCGAGGAATTCTACTTTCTGGAAAATGCATTCCAAGTTCCTTGGAACCGGAAAGTGACATATATCTTTTGGGGGCTTGTAAAAGAACCAGAAGCTAGACCACCTAAGGATGGCCAAGGGAACTCTACGCAGGCTTGAGTGATAGGAGACCAACGTTAAATACTCTCTTAGCAATAGATGGGGAATGAGGCTGGAAATGGCAGCAATAGGGAGCAGAGGCCACAGCCACACAGTGGTGACATCGAAAGAAAAAGCTAGAAAGGAATCAAGTACCTGAGAAATTAACTTCACTCTGGGCCTTTACTGTTGTCCATGGACCAGCAGCATTGTCTTCACCAAAGACCTTGCTAGAAATTCAGAATTTCTGTCCCTACTCCAAAAGTACTGAATGGAAATCTGCCTTTTGACGAGCTCTCCAGGCAGTTTATAAGAACTTCAAAGTTTGAGAAGGGCTGACCTAAACCAATGGCATTTGGTGAACTAGAGGAAATTCCTTAGAATTTAGGAATTCCTTAGCTTAGAGGAAATTCCATTGTGGGCTTATTCAAGCCTCAATGACATCTAAGGCTGGTGGGACCAGGGAAACAGGGCTTAACCACTCTTTCCTTCCTGGATGTCTCATTTGATCAAGGAGGATGTGAGCTCACTGGAGCCAAGGAGAGTTCACTAAACTCCCTCCTGACCCTCCCAGGGTGTAGCCTTGGGAACTGCAATTGGATTTGTGATAAGCAGAGACGTCAGGTAAAGATGATTCTGAAGGGTTGACTGGAATCTGCTTCTACCATTTTCTCTTAAAGATTCTTGGCCTAGAACTTTAGCCTCCTAGGATGATGTGTGAATATGAAGATCACAAAACTTTAGAAGATGGTTTAGGAATCTGTTATTAATGCTCCTAAGTAGACGGTGCCATTCCTCAAAAGGGGGTCTTTCCAGAGCTGGAGGTGTGGCTGACTGTGTTGCTTTAAGCTGCATTAAATGGCCCAAAGGGAAGGTTACATAAAAGTGCAAGAAATCATGAAACCAATTTAGGTAGCAGCTGAAAACAAAACAAAAACAAAACATTGGTTCTCTGGTTCATTGCCTTTCATCTTCTCCCTGGGGCACAAAGAACTCTCATCTGCATCATAATATCATTGCCACTCATTTAGCCCCCGCTGGGGATGGGAACCAACAATAATTCTTATTTTGAGGCCAATGTGTCAGATACTGCAAGCACGACCTCATATTCACCCTCTTTTGTGGTGATCTGTGTGATACCCCAGTGCCTTGAGTAAGGGCAGTTTGAGGACTTTTTAGAAAATTGCTGAATAAAACAGTGTGATGTGTGAGATGTGTGTGTGTGTGTGTGTGTTTGCATTTGTGTATGTGTGGATTCTTGCCTTTACAGCAATTAGAAGAGAAGAGACTTTGGACAGTGAGAGTAGAAAACTAGATTAAAAGATATAATTACAATCCAAATAAATGTGGCCATTTTCTCAAAAAAATAAAAGAAAAGTAAAATCTGCTCTAGCCAGGATCTCCTGTTTGTTCTTTAAGGAAATTATGCTCCTAATTATCATATTCAAGTTTTTCTAAGAAATGAAATGCTTCTACGGGCATATGTTTTAAAAATTTTAGTAGAATTCTTTGCATATGTGTAAAACATTCAATAAACAGTAGCTGTTGGTTTAATTACTGTAATATCCAAGGATGACAATTGTGCATATTGTGAATGTTTAATGCTCAATTGATTATCTGAACGTTAACTTTGAATATTTGTGTCCATATCTTATCACCTGTTGCTATGAGGCAAAGTTACAATTCTACAATAAAATTTTCAAAGTCAGGCAGAGAGCAAATTTTCCCTTATTCCACCTTTGTGTTCTATTGTGGCATGGCATTCAGTGGATTGGATTAGGGCCACCCACACTGGGGAGAGCAGTCTGCCTATTCAGATATTAATTTCATCCAGAAACACTCTCACAGACACAGGTAGAATAATGTGTGGCCAAATATCTGGGCACACTATGGCCCAGTCAAGTTGACACATAAAATTAGGTAAGGTGCATGGTGGACCACAGGCTGCATTCCAGCCCCCATCTGCCCATCAGCTGAGCACAACAGTGTAGAACACAATCTATACAAGCACATGCAGTGACCCTGCCCACCATGTTAAGAACTGCTCTAAGAAATGGCCTCCTCTTCTCCAAATCCAGGGACCTCGAAGTCTTACCTTTGTGGCTCTCTCAATCCCACAGTTTCTGGACTGATCATGGTTTAAACTCCATATAATACCCCAACAATGGGTACTTCATTTTAGGAGCTATTCACATGAAGCCTCCTTTTAATTTTTTACCCGGGGCACGCAGACATGCATCTGAGTTACATGACTTACATAGGTCAAGGGTGCGATGTTGAGCCCTTCCTTTCAGTGGGAGAAGCACAGCTTTCCCCTGGACTGACAGGTCTGTGAGACACATTCAATTTCCCCTCAGCGAGGAATCAGAGAACAGAGGAAATCAAAAAAGAAAACAGCAGGAAGAGAACAAAAACCAAAATGAGTCCACAAAATAAAGAATCATGTACACGAACAGGGAGGTAAACAGAGATAACAACTGGCAAAGCATTCAGTGAGTACTGAGTCCCAGAAAGGACATGTGTGCAGAACAGCGGCACACAGAATGACTCACTGTTTACCGGCCACGGACAGGGTGCTGTCAAGTTCAACACACATGAGAAAATTAGGAGCAGAAAGTGTGATGCCTGGAGAGCAGTGGTGTAGGGCTGGCAACAGAAAGCACACAAAACCTACCTTTATCAGGTCTTCAAAAGCTGGGAGAGTGGCGTGTAAAATTCCCCCACATAAGGTTCACACATACGGAATATAAATGTTTCATAAAGCAAAGGGCTGGAATAAATCGCAGTTCCAAGCGAGTAAAAGAGGAAAAAAAAAAAAAAAGGTTTAGATGTTGCTGGCTAAGAAATACAAACATTGCAACCAGGGAAAACTGGAGAATATAGTTCTTGCTGTGGTGACAGGTTTAGAAACCAAACATGACTCTGATGTGGAAATGCAATTATTTATGCTGGAAGAATAAGCATAACTTGGTTTGCCTTAAAATATACTTTCTGTGTTCATCCCTGAGATCTGAAAACCCAGAAGGGAATCTCAGACCCAAGAAGGCAGGAGCTTTGAGGATGGGGGTTTTAGGTGATTTTCCACATATAGAGTGTGAAATTCTGGCCTTTTGCCTGCCATGTAGAGATGTGTTTACAGCTAGTCTTGATTAAGTCTTTGCTTAATCATAGTGAGTAGAAAACAGTTCCAGGTCAGCATACCCTCCAGAAATCAAGGACTGGGCTTCCAAATGCCCTTCGTAATTGAGTCTCCGCTCAGAGAACCTGGACCTCAACCTCCTAGGGAAGAAGGGTCATCATCTCTGTCATTCTCGCCCGTCCATCTCCTTGCCAGCGTAGCCTTGTGTACTCTCCCTCCATCAACAGTTGCACATCCAGTGGGTTTCTCAACCTAACCCATCCAAAACCGAACTCCGAATAGTTTCCTAAAACTGCTCTCCCTGCAGCCTTCCCCTGCAGCAAATGACCACTCCATTCTCCCTGTTACACAGACCAAAACCATGAAGTCATCCTTGACTTTCTCCCTCATACCCTCGTCTAATCATCTGTAATCCTATTGTTCTACCTTCAAACTATATTCAGAATCTGACTGCTTCACACAACTTCTGTTGCTGTCACCCTAACCCAAGCCGCCACCATGCCTTGCCTGGATTATTGCTGTAGCCTCCTAATTGCACATCCTGCCTCTTCCTTTGTCACCCTTGTTCTGTTCTCAGCAGAGGTTAATGTAAGTCAGATCATGTCACTCCAATGTGCAAAGGTCTCCAATGCCCCCCCATGAAAGCCAAAGTCCTTAAAATGACCTAGAAGGCCTTGGTCCATTCTCTCACATCCATTCTCCCCTCCCTCCGGTCGGTTGTCTGGCCTGATCTCTGTGACTTTCCCCCTTGTTCACTCTGCTTCAGCCACACTGACTTTATCTGCTTCCTTTAACACACCGAAGTCAGTCCCATGTTAGGACCTTTGCACATGCTTCTCCCTCAGCTCAGGCCCCTGTGCCAAGTGCCTCTCATTCCCTCACTGCCCTCGAGCTTTCAGGTCTCAACTGAAACATCTCCCTAAGGGCTTCCCTGGCCACATGGCTTAAATGTGCTGAAAATGTAACCCACTCCTTCAACACTTCCAAACCCCTCCCAATGTGGATTGTCAGAGAAGGAAGGGTGGGATCTCTCTCTACACAGCTGCAGGGCCGAGGCTGTTTAATATTGCCATCTTGTAGCTGCACAGTCTGGAACGTGTGACCTCCTAGGTTGCCAGAGAAGGGAAGAGACAGCTCAGAGGTGGCACACTGCCCCTTACCTCCCTGGACATAGGAATGGCACAGGTCATTTTCATGTATATTTCATTGGCTTCAACTAGTCAGTTTCACCCAGTTGCAAAGAGGCTAGGAAGTGTAGTAGTACTCTAAGTGCTCAAGAAGGAAAGGAGAACAAGACACAGGTAAATTCTATACCGTGAACTACAAACTGTTTCCTTGGAAATCCTTCACAGCTTGGGCAGTAGGGATCCTTGTCTCCTTATCTTATTGTTCTAAGAGTCATCGTAGATTGATTCCTTTTCACTCATCCCATTCAACAAACATTTTTTAGTGTCTCCTATGTGCCAGATATTGTGGGTGACGCTGAAGATACAAGACAGCGGGTAGTGTTGTATTCCTGGCTGCGGTACCCCATGGCAGGGTGGGATAGGCACACCACAATATGTGACACCAAATGCCCCCACCCAAGGTCAGTGGCATGATGCACATGCCCTACTGGATGGGTGTGCAAGATGGACACAAGAGTCTTACTTTCGCCGGGAGTGTTGATATTCTAAAGGGATGCTACCAATGTAAGCTTTCCTGAAAGATCTTGCAGCCTTCTTAGAAACTTATAGATCCACTGTATACATATGTAACCATATAACTTACTATGATCTCCTTTATTCAAGAAATAACACATAAATGTTCATTTGATCTTCCCAGAATGATGAATTCATCACAAACATTTTCCTCCTTCTTTGAACTACAGGTGTACACCATAGAATTTTTTGCAGCACTTAGAAGCAGAAATCCAAACATGCTAACAACAAGGGTAGAGTTTATTTTTTTTAATTTGCTGTCTAGTAGTGGAAAATGTAAAATATACAATATTTATAAATACAATTTATGTAAGTTAAAAATGCATATACTTGAAACCATAAAACACTATATATTCTTCAAGAAAAATGTATATCCTATATATATGTTAAACACACTAGAATGGCTGCTTATAGAAGAGAAAGAAAATGAAGTGGGGATCAGGATGAAAGGAGAGGAAATAATAAAATAAAACAAGAAAGCTTCCTGGCATGGACCATAGTGATAACATGCCATCAACTGAGAAATATGACTAACGTGTCAAATATAAAGTTTTACATTCTAAATTCTTTTTCTTTTTTGAAGAGGCACTCAGAAAACATTTGTTGAATGGATTAATGAAAAGATATCAATCTAAAATTAGTATTTAGAGCAGTAAGACAGACTGACAATGCTTCCTTCTGTACTTCCATATTCTAATCTAAGCCCAGAATTAAGCCTATAAGTAAATAAAAATAATATATCATACTTATCATACTTTTTTCTATCAAATTGACAAGCATAAAAAGTTGTAACACACTTTGTTAGCCAGGATATAGAGAAAAGAGCACTTTCAAATTACTGATAAGAATATAAAATGGTACATCTTTCTGAAAAGCAATATTTGTCGAGATCCATAAAAATATTTATAGTCTTTAACCCAAAACTTCCACTTTTAGGAATTTATCGTAATAAAAATAATTTAGGTACAATCATCATATTTGTATAAAATGATTTTTGAGGCAATATTACTTGAAATAACAGAAAATTGCAAATAATGTAAATGTTCAGAAATAGAGGATTGGTTAAATGAATTTTGATATATCTATATGATAGAATTATATTTAATTAATATGTAGTGATATAAGAATATGTTTATGAAATATTACTAAGCAAATGTAGCACTCTAAAATATGCCATGTAATTCCAATTTTAAAAACAGGAGGATTGTACATTAAAATAATGTTAGATATCTCTTCATTAATATATTAATTCAATGAATATTGAGTGGTGGAATTACGTATGATTTTTATATTCTTTGTTCTGATCTATACAGGATATGTATTTTAACTGGAAAAATACTATACTTATTATAACATAGTATAATAGTTATAATATAGTAGTTACAGTATTTATATGTAACATAATAGTATAGTATTTATATACAGTATAGTATTTACATATAACATATATAATAGTAGTTATATATGACAAACATCAGTGAATATATCAGATAATTCCACCTATTATACTATGTTATGTCTCAAAGCCATGAAAAAGCTGATTATCTTTAAAAATTTTTTAAATGAAACGCTTCCCTGTTTACAGAATTCTCAGATCTTTGTCACATGTACATTTCAAACATTATTCAGTCATACATTGCTGTGTCATCTTGAATCACTGCATCATTCCCATGTTAATAATTAAAGAGAAAGTCATTTTGAGATAAGAATATAGATTAATAAAATATTCCCTGTAATTTTCTAGACCTTAACCAAGAATTCATTAAAACATTTTATGAAGGTTCTATTTGTGATTAAAATCAAGGGAATCCATTTTATCATCAACATGGGTGTTCTTCCAGTTCAATCATGTCAGGACAAAAGAAATGACAAAGCATTATGACCCATTTGAAGCTAAGAGTTCTATTAAAACCCAGGTTGGCTTTTACTTTAATAATAAAGAATAAATATTATTTAATTTTTTTTACTCCGAAATATAAAATCCTAGAGGGGTGGAGAGATAAGCAAGGGATGGAGGGAGTCAAGATTCAAACACATATATTTTCTATTCTTCTATGGGTAATGGCTAACTCTAGTATCTTATCACTTTAATAAATAAATCTTCTTGGGAGAAAATAAAAAAACCACACACATAAAACAAAAACTAGCCTGGATCAAGATTTAAATTTCACTGAGAGCAAATGTTACATTAAATTAAATTTTTTAATTCCACTGTGATGGGTATAGCCATAAAAACAAATATGATATTTTCAGTCTGTTAAGGACACACCAATACAAAAATGAGGTTTGTTGGTAGTTACAGGAAGGGTGACATATTCCAAGGCAAAATGTTTGCAGTTAATATCATCTGATGGATAGTATTTTTTTAGTGGTTAGTTACTAGGTGTTGCTAAGATTTAGAAAAGTGTACAAGCTTTTGTTAAGTATACATTTGCAAACCTGTCTACCACCTGTTATTTTGAACTATTGGCTTCTTTAATATAATTTTTAAAATTGCACTATGCAGATGACTTAAGTTATTATGAACAACCCATAAGATCAGATGTGTTTAAAACTCATAAATGCAGCTAATGTGAAAAACATTAATTAAGAAATCGATTCTGATGTCTTGCTTTTTTTAAAAATGATAACCCTGTCTAGATCTGTAACTCCTATGATATCCCTTTCTCCAAATAGGAGACATACACCTATCTTTTCTATCACATTTTGTTAAGGACTTAATATGTTCTCCCCAAATTCATATGTCGAAGCCCTAACCACCTCCCCACCATGTGGCTGTATTTGGAGATGGGGTTTCTAAGGAAGTAATTAAGGTTAAATGAGGTTATAAAGCTGGGGCCCTGATCCCACAGGGCCTTATCGCTCTCTTTCCTAAAGAACACAGAAAAGAGGTCATCTGAGTATAAAAGGCAGCCATCCATAAGTCAGAAAGAGAGCTCTCACAGGAACTGAATTGACCAAAACCTTGATCTTGGACTTCTAGCCTCCAGAACTGTGAGAAAATTAATTTCTGTTATGTAAGCCACCAAGTCTATGGTATTTTGTTATGGCAGCCAAAAGCAGACAAATACATAATTATTTCATATAATTTACATATTTGTTTGGTACTTACTTTGTACCAAAACAAATGTAAGTTATTGACTGATTGGATCCTACTAAATACAAGCTTCTTCTACTATCTGGACTTTGTATTCATTCTGCAAATTGGGGATTGTGAATGTGTGGCACCCATGCTACCATTCTCCATTCCTAAATAAAATGGTAGACATTGCTAATTAATCATAGCATTATTTCCTACTGAATCTAGACCTGGTCAGCAATCCAAGCAGCCATCATCAAATGATGATGAGGTAGACATTTAAGTTGAAATCTATGCATCGTTCATGGATTAGACTATAAGCTCATTGAGTGCTTGGATATTATCTTATTTCTTTTTTATAGCCTATAACCCTTGACATGATAGAAGCTCAGTAAATATTCACTGAATTAAATAAATTGTATCCTGAGTATAAACATTCTATAAAGAAAGATCCCCACACAAGAGCTCTGGGCCTTGAGTCAAGATAAGCTTGTCTTGATCCTACATGAATGCATGAGAAAGAAAGCGTCGTGTGTACTTTTAACTTTGACTGAATTTTCATCAGGTATGAATAATGAGTCATAATAAGGATCATAGGAATAATTCATAACAATAATACATAATTCATAATAATGAATGGTGCATTACGCATCATTATATACGAAGTTCAAAGCTTGAAGATACAAGGACACAAAGGAGTAGAAAGCTCAGCCCCTTGCCTTGAAGAACTCCCCATCCAGTTGAGATATTAGACTCTTACACATGAACATTTCACTCACAATATGAACAGAATGTGACAAGTGCAACTGCCAAGTGAATGGTTTTGACAATAGAAGCATAAGTGTTAAGAGGAAGATGGTTGCATGTTCCCCAAGTAGGTGCATACTCTCTACACTGCCCTGCCCCATCATATGCAAAGCAGATGGAGGGGAATGATTTTCTTAATTCTTGAGCAGCCTGGGAGATGCAAAGCCTCCCTTTGATGACTCAGTAACCCAAGGTCAAAGTCTTGTCATCCTGATTTAAGATGTTCTTACCTTCAATAGCAATTCACAGCAACAGAAAACACGTGAGGCTCCAAACCCATCTTTGGGACAAAAATTCTAAAAACTAACAAATTGGTGGCTTTCTTACCCTCTGACAGACACTTCCTAGGGCTACACATACCTTACTGAGTTAAGTCAGGAGAGCAGCATTTAAATTTTTAACGAAGAATTAATTTGTCCTTGCTGGACTAGTGGTAGTGAATCACTATTATCCTTAAAATCACCGAGAAAATAGCCTGTCACCCATCACATGTTAAGCAATTAGCAAATCAGCAATACATATTTATTAGCATTTGATTACAGAGAAACTCTAAATCGTTCTGTGAGTCTGATAATTTTCTTTTTAAGTGGAAACTAGATGAAGAAGAAAAAGTATCAAGTTTCCCATGCATGAGGACTCAAAATACCCTTTAAAGACAATGAAACTTGTACCAAGTGGCAGCCGGAGTTTTCAGAGCAGTTCACTATAGTAGACACTAAGAATCATGTCCCAGATTACTTTTTCCCTGGCAGTCATCCAGTTTATTTATAGAATGAGATAAAAGGAAAGAAATATCCCCAGGCTCCATGCTGGGTGCCATAAAGAGGCATCCCCTGTTCTCCTCTAAATTAAAAAAACAAAAAAACACAGTCTTGTTCTCAAGATGTAGAACCACATCTTTCCACCTTCAATCTTTCACCTTCAACCTCACTTCCCTAGGACATCTGGATCTCAGGATAAAAGGAACCCAGACTCTGGTTGATGGAGCTACATATTTTTAAGAATAAGGGTTAAAATGACCTCATGCTTGAGAAGAGCTGGCAATTGGTAGAGCTTTCCCTGTTTAAAAAGGAGAAAAGTTTTGTGTTACCAAGTGAATCACTTTCTCCAGCTGTAAACAAATAACTGAAAGAGCATGAAGGACAGAAATACTGAAAAAGGAGAGAAGGAAGGGGTAAAGGCTACCACTCTTATTCTTATTTTTGAGGAGGTAAATAGGCACAGGACTCTTTCTGGTCCTACCTCTCCCAGACCAGCAATGGACAGAGGGGGAGAAGGAGGGCTGGCAAGGGCGTGCATTCAGTCCCCCACACCACCTGCTCTCCCGCCCATCACCTGCTCAGTTGGAGAAATCATTGTGTAAGTGGTTTTCTGGCTCTTCTCAAAAGAGAAATCCCCAAAGGAATCCCCAAAAAGTTAAGATGAGTTATTTGGCTGGCATCCCGGAGATGAGAGGGAAGAAGGAAAAAAAGAGGAAGAAAATCAACATTATTGAGCTCCTAGTTAAAGCCAGACACGTTTAATCTATTTAATTCTAGCAATCAGATATGAGACACTGAATTCAGATGAGACCTAGATTTGAATCCCAACTCTGCTACTTACTAGCTATATAACTAAACCTCTCTGAAAGTCAGTAGTCTCGTCTGTAAAGTGGGGTTGTTAATAATAATCTTCTAGGATTCTGGACAAGATTATGTGAGGTCATGCCTGTATACTACTTAACGTGATAAATGGTAGTAACAATTTATCAAAAATGAGCTCTGTTTTATGCATGAAATACATGACTCAGAGGCGTAGGCAACTCTCCCACCAAGTGATACCCAAAAGACAGCACATTTCCTCCTGGGATGATGCCTGACTAGTTCAAAACATTATACAAGTATGCACATGTCTTTAAAAGGCACACACATTCTATACATTCAGGAGTCACTTATTAAAATCCCTTCATAATAATGTGAAACAAAGATCTTTGAAAGTGACCTTGAGATACTGCGTGTCAGTCCCTGCCCCAGGCCATCCTATTGGTCAGAGTGAGAACTCAGCTAGCTGAGGGCTCCTTGGAGCTCCTTCCTGACAAACCAGGCTCTCCTGTTGCCTTCCTCCACCTCTCTTTTGGATGGGTTCCCTTGCACTTACTTCCCTAAACTTCAGCGGCAGCACCCCTGCCCACTCCTGATGAGATTCTTACCCATGGATCTTGTGGTAGAAATAGAATTCTCACCAAATATTATACTTTCTCTCCTACATTTCCTGAGCCCCTTAAAGTTACAGGGCCATCTGATTAGTTCTAACCAGTAAAATGTGACCAGAAGTTACATATATCATTTTTGCACCAAGGAAGTGAAAAGCCCATGTCAGATTCCCCAGTCTTATTTCTCCTGTTGTGGAGTATAAAGTCTACATGACCCAAATGATGCAGAGAGTAAAATAGCAGAGACTTGGTTAGCTTGGGTCCCTGAGTGACTGTGTGGAACAGATCATCACACAGTACCACACTGGATACCTTGTATAAGAAGTCAACTCTCATTCTGTTAAAACATTAGTTTTGGGGCTGTGTGTTATTACAGCACAATGTAGCATACTTTAATTTATACAAAACGCAATTTCTGCCTATAAATTAGAAGTGGATCTCTTGTTCTTGGCCACCTGTCCATGACTCCCATGTTGGTTCTCATTTTGCCTTTTTGATCCTCGCATGCTTTGCAGCAAGTGCAGAACCTGAAGCTCTAGTCACCCAGGAGTTAATTATCTGAATTCCTCCTTCTCTTTTCTACCCCAAATCCTACTTCAACCCCGAGTTGATCAGGAGCTGACCCAGCTGGAAATTAGTTAAGTCACCAGAATAGAGAATGGAACAGGGAGTTTTCAGCTGAAGCAGAGAGAGTCACTAGAGCATGGGAGGTGAAAGAAGAGAGAACTGACATCGCAGAGATCAGGGGGTAAATGTGCTCAGTCAGATGGGGTTGCTCAGAAGTGGGAATTAAAGTCAGAGTCTTGGATCCAAGAGCTTCAGGATGGGAAGATGAGGCCAAAGGGAAAGTGAGTCATGATCAAAGTTTTGATGGTCCTGGGAATTCCCTCTAGCCCTGGTTGGTGTACATGGCTCACCTCTACTGGGTTCAGCAAGTGAGTGTGCAGAGGTAGTTCTGATTGGCTTCAAGGATCAGGTGTCTACTAGCACAGAAGCACTGACCAATCTGCTGTGCTAGGTGATCTGTTAAATCCTATCGCGCATGTTAATGCACTGGGAAACATGGTTTATTCCATGCTCCTTGGTGCAGGGTCTCTCTTTTCCCCCAAATGCAGCAATTCATACATCTCTTACCAGTGGTCTCCAACCTAACATGCTTAATAACTTGCTTCGTATTCTAAAAGCTTACAATCTTATTCACTTGCGTAATGCAATTTCCCCAGAATAAGCACAGAGCTAATTGAGGAAGGTAATGACTAATTTCTCAAGCCAAATAAGATGTTCACATTACCTTTTAACATTCAGGTTTGTGACCAGATTATCTGATTTGGCTATGAAAGCAATAATCACACCTTACACCCCAAATAACATTAAAAATTAATGTGCAGTGGAAAAGTTAATTAAGATTATGAAATATTAATTATCCTTTTTGATCTTTTCATTTAAAAAATCCATTCTCCCTTCATTTGCTCTATATTCATAGCTGAACTGTAGATGATGTATCTCTGAGTTTACAAGGCTATAACCAGTGATATTTACAAGATAAATCTTCATATCACACACTGAATATTCAATGAGAAGCAGCACACTGCCCAGTAGCTCCTCTATTATTGATACTCTGCATATCTGGAGAAACTGTAAATCTTTTCATATAGACCAAATTAAGTTTGTGATTAAAGGAAAAGTCAAAAAAATCCATCTACTTCAGGCCTCCAGATATAGTGAGAGGAAATGTTGTCATTAACGAGCTTTATAAAATGATCCAATTTAAACCGAGCCAAATGCTTTTACTGTGAAGGAACACTGAGTTCACTTCTAGAGTGGTTCCCACATCACTAAATTCCACCTGACTATATTTAAGAACAGATTCCATTGTTCAATTCTTTTACCTTTCAGAAATTGTTTTTTCACTTTGTGCATATGGGACCTCATATATCTTATTCACCTTCTGCCAATGTAATAATCCCCATCCCTGCTGAAACTGAAGAAAGAAAGAGTTCATGAAAACGTGTGCATTTAAAATCTGAAATTTTAAGATATTTTCAAATTCTAAACCCCTTTCTTTTATACAAAGCTGGTGCTACTGTTAGAACCTGTGGAGGTGGTATCAATTTAATTTTTGTTGTGCTTTTCAAACCATATAACAGTTTTATTTGACGTTCTTGGCATGTTGGTTAGTATATTACTAAACAGACAAACCAAGTTGAAATGGGGTAGCTTACCAGAGACACACCCCCTGCCCCAGATTTTGCAATTGTAGTAGAGCTCTTGTGAGAAACTTCTGGGGCTTCTGTTCCTAGATGGGGAGGTGTGGAGCACCCCAGAACCAGTTAAAGCTGCCAATATTATAAAAGGAAGTATGACTGGTCCACTGATCAGGGCCTCTGAGTAGGCCTCGTTGCTCCCCCACTCACCTCTACACTCCAGGGACTTCTTGTAACTCTGTCTAAGGGCTTTCCTCTAGCAGTAAGAGCATACTTGGCCACCCACAGAGCAAGCAAGAGTGCTGAAGAGTTAAAGTCTCCAGGAGAAGCCCTTAACCAATGACTGACAGGAATTTGGTGTATAGATACCATCTTACTTGCCTTTCAGCTGGGATCATTCTGAAGCATTCTACACTACCTCCTAGAGTTCCCCAACAGGGTAACTCTTTGATACATTATCTTTCACCAGCCTCCTTCACCTACTTACTTTACTTCTTAATTCCTTTACTGATATTTCCTAGGATCACCTCCTAAATAAACTACTTACACTTGAATCTTTGTCTAAAGGTCTATTTTTTTAGAGGAAACCAAAGGCAAATTCCTTGTGCTTTTGAGTGTTCAAAAGAAAAAGTCATCTGAATCCCTTGATGGATAACTGAACAGAGAAGGGGTGATCCTGGGTCCTTGAGGTGATTAATCACAGAATTGGCTCTGATCCTGACTCAATTACTGTAGTAGTTCTGGATGGTAGTTGTGCACGGAAACATGAATACGAAAACTTCCAGCCTTGGAGTCCAAGCATGGGCAGCTTGGCCAAGGTTAGCTGAAGGAGTGGGATCATATCCCCCAAGAGTTGTAGTAGGAAGAGCAGGGTTCTATCACCTCCTCTTCAAAGGAGGGGACCAGCAACTGTGAGCAGGCAGTGCAGCACTGAACTTCTATAAGTAACGTTATTTGGTGGTGGGAACATCAGCTACTGTGGTTACCGAACCCAGTGATACTCAACTTGGGTGCAGAGGTTGGCGTAAAATTTTTGGACTGTGGAAGCTCCTAGAGCTATGCTAACCAATATGGGTAGTCGCTAGCTGCATGTGGCTATTTAAATTTTAATCTAAATTAATTAAAATTAAATGAAATTAAAAGTTCAGTTCTTCATTTGCACAAGCTACATTTCAAGCATTCAATAATCACATGTGAGTAGCATCATGGCAGAAAGTTCTATTTGACAGTGTCTCCCTAGAGTTATTGAGCAGTTCAGGAAGAGGGGAAATCTCAAGGAAAAAAGACATATTAAACTCTTGACAATAGGGATCTAATTTATAGCATGGTGCCTATAGCTAACAACATTCTACTGTATACTCGAAGTTTGCTAAAAGAGTAAATCTTGAATTTTCTCACCACAAAAAAGAAATAGTAATTATGTGAGGTGATGGACGTATTAGTTAACACTACAGTGGTAATCTTTTTGCAATATGTAAGTGCATCATGTCAACATATTATACACCTTACGTTTATACAGTGTTATAAGTCAATTATATCTCAGTAAAACTGGGAAAAAAACACGGGAATAAGTAGTAAGATAGCCATTCTAAAAACAAAAAGATGTGCCTTTATAGGCACCCTAAGTTTGTTAGGGTGCATATAAGTTTTCATATTAGTTACAGAATTATAGAAGTTACAAAATTACAGAATTACTGCAAGAAAGTTTAGAAATTATACAGGCCAACCTCCTGAACTAATGCATGAAAATAAGATGAGTGTACCTATGAATACTGGAAGAAGTAATGCATAAATGCTAAGGGAGCTATAAAATCTCTATTGCAGTTGAAGAAGCAAGGGTTAATTTTAGCTGGGGCCAATAGAGGTAGGCTTTGTGGAGGAGGTGGCATCTTCAATAAGCCTTGAAGTATATGTAAGATTTCAGTAGGTGAAAAAGTGAGGATAGGACGGGCACTTAGACTGAAGTCAGAAGCCAAGTTCAGGGAAGTTTTATTTGTCAGATTGTCTCTGTAGTGTACAATAAAGATGGACGCGTGAGCTGCAGCCACTTAAAGGAGAATGAAGTCTGCTTCCTAGCACAAAGCCAGACCTAAAGACCCTTTCTGGGAAGACAGACTTCATATCTTTTTTCCCATTTATCCCTCCTTAGCTAGCTATTGTTAGGGCAACAAAAAGTGATTTCTCATCACAATACCACCTCAAGTGTTCTAATGATCTACACCCTCAGGGTCAGCCCCTGTCTACAATTCTGCAGGTCTTGAGGCTAATTCTTAGAAACCAGATGATGGTGGTGCCTTTACTCCTTTGCTCAGAGCAAACAGAACAGACTGCTCTTTCTATGGGGTGATTTCAGGAGAACATCCTATTATGATGCTCTGTCCTAATTCCCACCCTAAAACCTTATAAAATGCCCAATGAAAGAACTCTAAGTAGCTTAAGCAAATAGGGAATTTGTTGGTAGGATTCTGGAGGAGCTCAGAGAATCAGAGGGAGCTTATCTCCCAAGCTCTTAGCAGGACAGGGAGGGCAGCGCTGAAGCTCTCAGAAGAAAACAGACTTGCACGTCACCTGGGCTTTCCCTGTCCCACTTTTGTGCTGTTCCCCCTGGGGTGCTCCTCATCCTCTCTATCTGCAGACAGGCTCTGACACCCAGCTGTGGACATGGCACCACAGCTGCAGACTTGCGTCCTTATGATTCTGTCATCAGAGAGGGCAGCTCCCATTTAAGTACTCACAAGGAAGAACTCATAGGGCATCTCTGGATCCATCACTGTGGCCAGGGAACTAGGGACGTGTAAAATGATGACAGTCCTCATTTAGACCCCATGACCAGGGGTCAGGAGAGAAGAGGAGTTTCCCTCAAAAGAAGGGGGCAAGAAGGGTAAGACAGAATCTGGCTCAGATATAACCACTAGAAAAGCTGTTGTGGTCAGTCACTCAAAATATCAGGTACAGGGAGCACCAAGAACAGACTTTTGAGGAAAACAGGGGCAAGAGTTTGCAAAAGGATCCCCAGTGCCGAGTCCCACTGTGCCAGACTACCATCCCAAGAGGTACAGGAGGCCTGATGTTAGCCAAACCATGGCCTTCTCCTACTCAACTCCAGTCTTGTAACCCTAAGGCTACAGTGAAGGGTACAGGGCAATTGCCCCCAGTTTGCCAAACACACCCATAAATTCCCAAAGCACAGAACTTTTCCAAAAGAACCTTGCTGCCATCCAAAGCAAAGCTAAGCCCTGATTTCCAACCCCTCCTCTATCAGCTTCAGGATATTTCTTAGGCATACTTTGCTTCTTTCATTAAACAAATACATTTTCTAGGATTTGAATAATAAACAAATGCAAAATGTATCAGTCTGACGGATGACAATATATTTTAAGACACAAGAATGCTAAAACTAAGGGTGACCCCAAAATGGGAAATCTACTCAAGGAGACAGTGTTCTTGGCTGGAAACAGGCGTCCACATCACGGTATTCACTGCATAGAGAGCCCGAGGCATTACTGACCTTTCTGGCCCCTGCAACAGTTTACCACATTCACTCAAATGCAAATGTATCCCTGCAGAGAGAATAAAACTTTCAAAGTCCTTTGGAGAAAAGAGCCTTTTAAGCTAGATCTGCAGCTTCGGAAGGTGCTCATTTAAGAGGAAGGGGCAGCAGTCTTGTGGGCCAGATCAGATAAATCACCCAGCCTTCAAACAGAGACAAGGGATCCCATACACTGATTGTTCACAGCCTATATGAGCCTTGAATATCATTGCTGACTGCCAGTTTTATGGATGTTTCCACACTGGCCAAATCCAACTGAAAATGTGGTATAAACTGTGAAAACTAAAAGCAAATGCATTATTTGCCTCCAAAATCAGCTTCTCTTCCTGACTTCCATATAGTTCTCAATGAAAATACCATTCTCTCTGTACCCCAGGCTCTGAAACCCACCTCCTGATACCTTCTTTGTCAGTCCCTGCAGGTAGTCACAAAGCCTAGCAGTTCTTCATCCTTGGTCTTTCCTAGCCCATCCTTTGTGCTCCAGCCCACTGGACTGAGAGCCAAATCTGACCTACCACCTGTTCTTGATAAACAAAGCTTTACTGGTACACAGCCATTCTCACATTTCCATATTATCTGTGGCTGCTTTCGCACTACAATAGCAAGGTTGAATGGTTGAGACAGAGACTGTTGCCTCTCAAAGCCTGAAATATTTACTATCAGGCCCTTAACAAGAAATATTTGCCAACTGCGGCCCTATATTATTGCAACAGGTCTGCCCCACTCTAATTTCTTTCCTGTTCTTCCTACTTTTTAAAATGTCCCTTAACCAATATCCTGTACTCAATTACTAATGGATATTATCACACACACACACAAAGACACACTGTTTAAAACTTATTAAAAGCTTCTCATTGCCCTTAGAACAATGCTATGTTCTCCATGATTGGGCGTGGCTTACCTCTCCAACTTGCCTCCCTCCTCCACACTCCAGCCACTAGCTGTTCTCAATTTCTTCAGGCATCAAGCCCTTCCTGTTCCAGGGCCTTTGCACCTGCTGTTCCCCTGAGTGAAACCCTCTTCCCCGCCCACTTTCATCTGGACAATACCTCTCATCCTTCAGGTCTCTGAGTCAATGTCAACTCCTCAGAAATGAGTTCACCCTTTCTGATGATTTCTCTCACTCCGTTCTCTCCCAGTACCCTCTCCTTTTTGTCTATGGAGAGAAATGAAGCATTTATTTGTTTGCTTATTGGATTATTGTCTGTCTCACTGATCACAATAGCTCTAGGAGGCCAAGGGTTGTGTCCATTTTACTTAACATTCCACATCCAGCAGCTGTCAAATAGTAAGCTCTCAAATCATATTTTTTATGAATGAATGACCTTCTGTTCATTCTCAAATATTATTCACTCTTTGGCCTGGTGCAATCTGGCTCTATTCTACTTTGCAGTCCTACTTGTATGCCTCACTCTAGATGAACTGAGATAACCAGCATTTCCCACATACACACAGCACTTTTTCACCTCTGAACCTTCCTCATCCCTCTCCCCCACTGCTTCTTCTATCATTTTTGCTTAGGAAAATCTTTCTCTTCCAGACTTAATTCAAGCAATTATCCTAGGAAGCTGTGTAATAATGAATAGTTTTAATAATGTAAAATCAAAGACATATTTCAAAAGGATGTTTCCTGAAACAATCTTTAATATAGTTTCATACCTTCATGCCAAAGTATACAGTTCAATAAAAGTGACTCTCTGTGGGCAGGCTGTGATGCATTCCTGATTCTTTGATAGGCTTTATTCAGGGACAAAGTTTAGAGTGTGGATGGATGGCTTGCATAACCTTCAGGTTGTTTTCCATTAATATTCTTTCTCTCAGCTCCAGTTTTGAAAGTAATTGAGTAATAACGAGTACTGACAGGTACCTTTACTCTATGCTTCAGTTAAACTGAGCTGGGAATAGAATTGATAACTTTGTGTGAAATCTGGGGATCCTGACTAAGACTTATGCCAAAGAACAAAGAATACCAACCCCCATTCAGTGATAATTCGGTGATAAGAAAGTACATCCTTATATCAACCTTGATGAGGTACTGTACCTAGGATATAGCAACCTGTCTACTGAACATTTTTAACTCATCATAATAAAACTTTATCATTTGCATAAAAGAGAATGCTTCAGTATCTATTGCCTATCGTCTCCGTCCAGTTTATTAGAAGAGATAGCAAAGTATCCCTCAAAAAGTTAAAAAGGAGTGAGGCTATAATACATTTCTGTTGTGTGTGTACCTGTCCTCTCCCTTGTTTCACATAAAGAGGGTAACTTTTTATTTCTATTGCTTCTGAACTGTTTACTCATAGTAAGTTTATTTTTGACAAGAACCCAAATAATTTTTTTATGTTGCTGCTAATCTACAGCTTCCTGTTACTTATGCAGTTGTAACTGTAGGACTCAAGTATAGGAATGTATACACACAAATACATGCATACCTAAATTTTGTTCTCCCTCACAGTCTCTTTATGTCAAGTGTGAATTTCATAGGTATGGACTCCATGGCTTTGTTCAAGACATTTATGACTCTTGAATCCAACAAGGGACACAATAGCTTCAGCACACCTCTAGTCTCTTCCAGTTGACATTCACTATCAATCAGTACCCTAATCAGTACCTTTGCCCTCACATCCAGTCCTTTGACATGAAAACATTAAACAAACAATATTGAGCTCCTACTGTGTAGCAGGCATCTTGCTGGGTACTAAAGTTTCAGCAGTTTGAAAAAAGAGACCACTTCTGACCTCATGACGCTTATAGGTGGGCCATAAGGCTATCTAACAAGAAGTAACATTTATTGAATCAGCCGCTATTCTAAGCACTTTAGATGTATTGTGTCATTTAATCTTAAAAAAAATCCCTGAGGAAGGTGACATTATTATTTATACAGAAGGAAACTGAAGTTTAAGGAGATACTGTATGTGGGACTATAAAATAGTGCAGCCACTTTGGAAAACGCTCTGGCAGTTCCTCAAAGTTTAAATATAGAGTCAAGCTGACAATTCCAGTCCTGATTATATACTCAAGAAAAATGAAAGCATACGTTTATACACAAACATAGCATTATTCATAATGGCCAGAAAGTGTAAACAACCCAAATGTCCATCAATCGATAAATGTATAAATACACTGTGGTATACCCAGATGTTGGAATATTATTTGTTGATAAAAAGAAATGAAATATTGATACATGCTACAACATGGATGAATCTTTTAAACATTATGCTAAAAGAAGCCAGTCACAAAGGACCATATATTGTATGATTTTATTATGTGAAATGCCCAGATTAGGCAAATTCATAGTGACAGAAAGTAGACTGGTGGTTGCCTAAGTCTGGTGGGATTGGGGGAAAATAGGCAGTGATTGCTAATGGGTACAGGTTTCTTTTTGGGTTGATGAAAAGATTCTAAAATTGATTGTGGTGATGGTTGCACAACTGTGTGAACATACCAAAATCAACTGAATTTTACACTTTAAATGGGTGATTTGTATGATCTGTGAATTATAATTTAATAAAGTTGTTACTAAAAATTGATGGAGAAAGAAAAGAGTGCGAGGGAGGGAGGAAGGAATGGGGGACAGAGTTCTTTAAATATGGAACACTAAACACATTCATTTATCTCTCCCAAAATACCAATAAAATACTGAGAAAAGAATTTTTAAAAAGGCAGAACCCCACATGGACAAATAATATGGGAAAATAATACTGCAAATAATACTGCAAAATGCCCATCATTGTGAAATTTCATAACACCGGAATTCTGGAAGAGCAGTTCCTTCAAAGTTCCAAGGGAAATTCTGTCTAACACAGAATTCTATACTTAGCAAAATTACTAGTCAAGTGTGAGGGTAGAATGTAGACCAAGGAAGAGGAAGTCATGTAATCCGAAAGATCAAGATTCAACACAGGAGAGAAACAAGCAAAGCTCCCAGATTGATGGTGAAGGGGAGCCTCTGGGTGACAGCTGGGCTTCAGGCCCGGAGAACAGCCAGAGCAGATGGGAACAGAGGGTAAGAGGATTCCGAAATGCTTGTCTCCAAGGTGAGGGAGGTTGGGAGGTAGGGAGAGCAAGAGATTACTTGAAGTGAAGACCTTGTAGAAAGAAGGGTTCAGGCTTCAGGAGTTTAGGGGTGAGCTAAGCAGATTAAAAAACTAACAGAGCAAGTTAATAGCTCTAGAGAAAACAAAGGGTTCTATAAGAAAAGAAGGGTAAATTTAGAGGTATATAATTATAATTGCTGAATCCTTCCAAGATACCTGGTAAATCATTTTCCTCTTCCCCGTGTAAGTTTCTAACAATTTGATAAATAAAACTAAGAAATTCAGAGGAAAGATAAAATATCACTTTTTCTTTGTGATAAAGGTTGATTTGGATAATGTAGTTTAGTTGGGAAAGACAAAGGGGCTTTGAACCCCAGAACTGGGCATATTTTCTCACCCACTCCAGGGAAAACTTGTTCCTTGGTAACAAACAGCTTCCAGTAGGGCAGAAGGAAAAAGGGCTGATGAAAATTTACCAACCAAATTAAGCCACACCTTCTCCCCTAGATAGAAGGGAATGAATAAATGAGTAGAGGGGCAGAAAGAACAGAGAAATCCCACCTCATGGAAGAAGATATCAGGAGTGGGGAATACGCTTCCTTCCTGACATTAATGATGCCGACGTGAAAAGTGATTTCACCAGAAATGATAATAGAGCAATGTAAGAAGGGTCAGGGAATGTGGGTATTTATGACAGTGGTGGCGTAAGACAGCTAAATCCCCATCCTCAAAACAGAAATGCAACAGATAGTGTGAAAATGGAAAGTCAAGAAATGACAGCAAAACATATTATGAGGCAGCAAATAGCCAAAGAAATAGCTGAAAACAGCTCTAAGAGTGGAACGTGGCAGACTTGGGGAGGAAGGGCTGGGTGGGGAGATGGAGAGCAGAGAACTCCTGCCCATTCAACATGGACTTGTCTGTACTGCTGTTGAACTTTAAGACTTCGGGTTACGTTGGATCAGCGAATTTGACAATATTTGACTATTTATGGCCTAAGAAGTGGCAATCCCATATATACGAACATATCTTCATACAGTTCGACCTAAAATTTTAAAAGAAATTCAATTTTAAAAACCTTTTTTTGGGGCTTCCCTGGTGACGCAGTGGTTGAGAATCTGCCTGCCAATGCAGGGGACACAGGTTCGAGCCCTGGTCTGGGAAGATCCCACATGCCGTGGAGCGACTGGGCCCGTGAGCCACAACTACTGAGCCTGCGCGTCTGGAGCCTGTGCTCCACAACAAGAGAGGCCGCGATAATGAGAGGCCCGCGCACCGCGATGAAGAGTGGCCCCCACTTGCCGCAACTAGAGAAAGCCCTCGCACAGAAACGAAGACCCAACACAGCCAAAAATAATAAATAAATAAATTTTTTAAAAAAAAAACCTTTTTAATGGAAGGAAAAGGAACGTGATCCCTGGAGAACTTTCTCTGCCCTTTTCTCTAGTCCGGTTTGCGTGCCTCCCTGGGCACCCCTCCCCCCCGGCACCCGTTGATATACTTCTACTTACGTGGGTGGTTCCACAGCATTGCCATCGTCTGCCCCCATCTCACCTGCACTGGCTGTGATTACTTTGAGGGGAGGGCTCCGTTTATAAAGGGAGCCCGCACAGCAGCAGGCACGAAGTAGCCACGGTTATTTTCTAAACGACGTAACCTGTGTCAACAACCTTTGCTGGGTGCTTGGACCCGATGCTTCCTTGCCCGGGTGTTTATAATAACCCTTTAGTAGTCTATCATAGGATTATACTCAGAATCGACGCCAAGTCCGTTACTTGCAATTTGTAAAATCTACTGTAGTCTCCTTTTTTTTTAGAAAAAAAATATATCTTTTTAAACAGAAACCTATTTTCCCATCCAGCTGCTCACCATGGTCCACATTACATATTGGAAGTTCTCTCAGCAGCTGAGTGCTGTGTGTCTGCACCAGGAGACCTGACCTCCCTTAGGACCTCTGGAGGCCAAATAATTGCACAGCTTAGCTCTCAGACTCCAAATCAGATGGCCAGGGTGTACGTTGTGCCCCTTCCCTTCCCCTAATTACATGAAGTTTAAGTAGTTTCACCTCCCTAAGTCTATGGCTCCTAATATCTAAATAAGATAGTGCCTAAAACCACAGAGTTATTGTACAAATTCAATGAGATGATACAGGAAGCATTCAGATATGTCGCTGTTACTATCTGGCATGGGTTTCCTCCAGTCTGGACTTCTATTTTCCTTTCATCAATGTGTGTTCTATGCTTTTCAATCCAAAGATCATTCTCTGTTGTCAAAATGAGGGTGAAAGGAGGTGGAGGAGCGCTTATTGTTTTTTTTTGTATTATTGGTTGGCACACAAGAATCACTCCAACAGGCCCACTCCCCCACTCTGCCTTAGGGGAGTTACTCTGAATATAATTTTATGGGGTTTGTTGCCCTGAGCATTTCTTACTAGCTCATGGGAATTGAAGCCTCCATAATACCATTCCCACAGGTTTTGCCTCTCATCTCTGGCTCCAAGCACTCACTTCTCTTTGCAAGTATTTTTCTGAAACCAGAATTCATCAGAGAGCTCCTGTGTAGCCAGCTTGGTTTTTCTAAGCACCCATTTTTACCCCTCATTGGGTGTTTGATTTGTGTAGACAGAGCACCATGGTTCTGAGAGCTCCTCATCCCTCCAAGTACCTGCTTTTCTCTGAATTCCAGGACCCACGGTCTCGGCCTCACCAGGCCCAGCTTTCCTCCCTGGCCCTCACTGCCTCAGTGATTCTCACAAGGTTCTTCTCACTCTCCATCACCTTCTCTTGGCTAGAATTAGAGCTCAAGCAGCAATTCTGCCACTTACTTTCTAAATAAGCTGGAAAATAACAGCTAATCAGAAAAACCCTACTTGTGTGAAGGTGTTCGTGGAAACTTACAGTACAAATGAGTAAGCACCAATTTTCACTCAAAGAAGCAACTCTAATTTTGAGACTTTCTAACAGTTTGTTTAGCCAGCAAAAGAGAGAATGTTTGGGGCCCTGGATAACTTCTTGGCATCCTTTAAATCATGTTTATCCAAATGGCCACTTCCTCTAAACAAGAACCATCTTGGTGATGAGAAGATGCAAGTCCTCTGCCGTTACCCAGCTGGAGAGCATGGATGAATCCCTTCCCTTGAACCTCTGCTTCTCAACTGTAACATGAGGGTGTTGAACTTGACCCCAAGGGTCTCATCCCTATGAAAGTTTTGGGATTTTAAGTAGACTGAGGGTTTATTAGACTGAGGGTTTTTCCTGATATCTAATGTTTGACCTAATGTTAACCAAAATACTATATCAAAGAAGCCTATTAGAGTTCAAATAAAAATTTTCCAGTATTAAGCAAAATGTAAACATCCCATCTCTTTCCATGTTTCCTTTTATATATTCAAGTTCTCTTTTTCTAAGTATTCTCTCCTTTGCAATGAGGTCCCCACTGAGTCTGTTTTTCATCTATTGTTCTATTTCCCCAGTAGATGGCACTCAGTCACAACTTTCAAACACCTTCTTCTGCCTACAAACTCAGGGCAGACAGTCCAGAAAATAAGAATGTGGGGAGCATTTGTTTATCAAACACAGATAAATAAGAGGAAATTTAGATTAAGCATGCACCCAAAATATTTATTGAGTTTTCTAAAATTTAAATAATAAATTAGGTTCTACGCATAAGGTGTCATAATTAAGAGTGTTTTGATACAGACATGTCAGACTGTTGTATGTTACAATTGAGCGCTACCCTTCAAAATTATGCAGCTCTGAGATTTTGGCTGATCCAAGTGATGCTGACACATTGCTATTTTTAAAACATTTAGAAAACCATTTTCTGGTAGATACCCCCAGGATCGGTTTCTAGCCTACATGAGAAAAACAGTCTCAATGCCTCCTTTTTGACAATCCCTGCCCAATAGCATCATCTTCCTTGATAATCCTCACATCAAGAGTTGTTTTTTTCTCCCCTTGGAAAAACTATTTCCAAATATTCCACCCTCCATGAAATTTGACCATCCACTTTTAATTACTTTGGAAAGAACAGAACTCAGCAACTTACTACATTTTCAGCCCATGTGCTCTGTCTCCCAGCTGGCTGCTTTTGCCATGGTGGGTAGAGCATGGCCCATATTGTAGGAGAATTTATTCTGGTACACTGGTAAGCAAAGAAGCCAGTAATAAATGAGGTAAGCAAAGAAGCCAGTAATAAAATAAATTTATTCTGGTACACTGGTAAGCAAAGAAGCCAGTAATTTAAAAAAAGGCCTCTAGCGTTGGGAACCATGAATCCTTACAAATTTGAATTTACTTTCTGAGAAAAGTAAGAAGGTGAGCAAACATCTCACCAGCCTCAGGCCATAAAGAACCAGCCCCTGCTTCAAGTCTGGCAGTGGATTAGGAATCCCAGTCCTACCGGTATATGTCTTATAAGGATTGGTCTCGCTGCCCTTAGCCTACATGCAGAGCTCCTGGGACAGGCCAGGCAACCTGATACCCTTGGAGCTAGAACCAACCTTAATCTTTATCTGAGTGCATTCCTATTTCCCTGTTGGAAGGAAAGCCCTGCTGTGAACTATTTCTCTGGGAATCCATCCCTGGTTCTTTAAACATGGCCAGCCCACCCCTTCAGTGCACAGGGGGGGATGCACAAACACTAACATCCAGCCCAACCAACAGCCCTCACCTCAAATGTGACTGACCTGTCCTTTTCTCCCCTTATCTCCTCAGGTATTGAGTTCCATGACCTTTATACTCCAGCTCCTAAGATCTACTACAAGCTCTGCTTATTATGGTGAACTTCTTTCTCCACTGCTGTCAGATTCTGTAAACCTCTGGGTTTGGGCTTCTCCAGGTATGAGATGGGGTCCCATAGGCCCCATCCTCACTTACTAACTCCCTGCTGTCTGCCAGGAGAAAGGATCAATACCTGACTCTGACTCCCTCATTTCTCGCAGCTGAGATCTTAAAGGATCGGGAACATCAACCCATCAATGGATTATACTCTGAAACTACCGGGCTGAGTTAACCCTAAAGATTGGTTGCATGATCTTCTAGACTTCTAGCTACATGAGCAATTAAGTTTCCTAGTTGCTTAACCCAGTTTGATTCGGGTTTTCAGTGATTGGCTCTTTCAGCTCCCTCTGGTGGTTGAAGCCTCACCCACAGGCCGCCGTGAAAGCTCACAGCTCCGAAGCTCTGCTGGTTTACAGGCCCAGTTTAGTGGCTTCCTAAGGATATGAGGATACTCATTTCAGTTAAGTAGTGGGGGAACTAGGCCACCTGACTCCCAGGTTAGGTTTCTTTGGGCAAACCCTCACCGACTCTGAATTGCTTTCATTTTCACCTTCAATATGTTTTCTTCACAGCCTGAAAATCCTCTGCTCAAGGAACTGGCAAACTAGGATGACAATGACAATTCTACCAACAGCCTATATCTATAGTAATATTTAAGTTTTCCTAATATTTATTGAGTATTTACTATGTGTTTATCCCTGTTCTAAGCACTCTTCTTATATTATTTAATCCTGAAAACAACCCGAGGGGTTGGTATGATTATGATCCCCATTTTTAAGAAGAAAAGATTGTCATACATTTTCTCACATGCCACAAGCCAGAGAGAAAAACAAATACTCCTCTCTCAGATTCATCCACACAAATTTGTGACTCAAATGAGCTGTTTAGTCCATAAAGAGGCTTCAGGCTTACAGCAGTGGCCCAGGCAGGTCTTTCTGCAGGAGCTACAGAGCCCAAGGGGGAGGTGGTTGGCCCATGGAGGACACTATCACCAAACTGCTCTCAGAAATTTTGAACCAGGACTTTTAGGAGTAACACATGGGTAAGGGCCAGCTTCCAAACAGACTTGGAACACAGAAGAGAAAGGATCTAGAGATGCATATGACATCTGAGACGTGCCACCATTGTGATCTTCCAATAGGGGGAGCAACTGTCCCAGTTTGCCTGGGACTGAGGGGTTCCCATCATGTGGAACTTTCAGTGCAGACACCAGGAAGATTCTAGGAAAACCGGGATGAATCACTCTGTCTTCCAAAGAAATTCAGTTCTACTTTGAAATATAAGAGACTTCAGGGGTCTCCTCTCTCCCCTCAAAGTACACAAGACTCCTAATTTCATTGGCTTCCATCTCCCTCCAACACACCTAAACAGGGATGGGGTCTACATATCAAGTTCTACGTCACCTGCTGAGGGCTTTCCTAGTTGGCTTTAGTACATAGGAAGAAAATCTCTTGCTTCTTGCAAACAGTAATAAACCTGTGGAACATATTACCCCCCCAAAATAGAACTGGAATAAAATATATTTTTTTAAAGTTTGGATGCAAAGGAGTTCAGAACATGCTACTCCAAAATATGGCACTTTGGCAGGAAAAGTGCAGGAAAGGTACTCTGATCTTCCTTTTCCTTCCTGAAAGCAGGCGATAAAGTTCCCATGTGAAAGTTGCCCTCCCTGTACAAGGAGGAAGAAACATTCTGGGGAGTCAGGCCAAGAGAAATCTGTACAAATAGACCTTGTTAAAATAACTCTCATCTTCCTTTAGTCATCCTGTATATTTTAGTTACTTTTCCACAACTGCCACATTTTGTTCAACCTGGAATATAAACACTTAGGCCTAGTCACTGCTTTGGATCTTCTTTTTTCTTGTGAGGGCTCCTAGGTACATATACATAAAATTTGTATGCTTTTCTCCTGTTAATCTGTCTTATGTCAGGCCCAGCTGGAGACCCTAGAAGGGTGGAGGAAAATTTTACCTTCCCTACAGATGAACTAATGAAATTCAGATCTCTAAAGGATTGGAAACATTAAGATGGGTGTAAGGAAGGAAGTGATGTCACCCTATGAATGTCCCTCAGGTCTCTGTTAGCCAATAAAATTGTAGCCTAGGTGGACCATGGGTCTGAGTCACTATAACAATTCTTATGTACAGCAATTATAATGGGTGTTAGGGGAGAAAACAATGAACAAATAACCCTGACTAAAATAAATACATGACTGAAAGACATCAAAATAGAAAACCAATTAGATATAGCGAAGCGATCTTTTTTTTATCCTTTCTTCCATTTTGCCAAATTTAAAATACAAGGACCAAGACGAAAGATAATTCCAGTTTCTGATTTTCTTATCTTCTTCTCATATTTTAACTTGTTGCACTTCAAATGGCAAGTCTTCCTGAGGTTAGGTAGGCACATAAAATTCTGTAGCATAAGGGACTCGCCAAGGATTACCCTCCTGGACAGCCAGGCCTGATCCTTTAGTAAATCCGACCACCCAAGCCCCACCCAGCTGCAGTTTCAGACAACTGTCCTGGACCCTGTGCATTTCCGGCTTGCCATACTCGAATCTGTCTTCCAGCTGTTGAATTTTGGCTCTGAACTCTGCACTCTGCTTTTAGCCCCTGCCTTTAGCCCCTACAGACATAATATTTAAAGCTCTTCCATTATCAAGATTTTAGCTACAGGACTTTGTCTGCCTTGTCCTTTGGGTTCCTGGGATCCTCCATTGGCTCTGATAGGAAATCACATCCCTATCCTTGACCCCTCAAAACCTAAGCCACTCCCCGGTTACTTAGGTGGGCAACGCTGGCCTCTCCTATAGGAAGTAGTCAGGCCTGAGATTCAGGCAATCAGAATCTGGTAATAACTGTTTAACCCCATGGGCCTCCATATTTCCAGGTTAAAGTAAGGGTAATCCCTGCCCTTGCCCACCTCTTAGGCTACTTGGACCCCTCAGAACAACTTCATAAACCCATGAGGAAGACTGTTATGATCCTAAGAACATCATTCTACCCAACATTACCCTTGACTATGTTTAAAAATAGGCCCTATGATTTCCAACTTTAAAAAAATAAAAGGAAAAAACCAGACAAGGTTTACCCAGACAAGCAAAGCAATTAGAAGGATTTAGGTAAATACCTTGAACTGTTCAAAAGAAAGATACTGTCTAAAACTGATTCCCAATCTTGATTTGTATTCACATCTCCAGCCTAGAACCAATCAGTAGTACAGCGTTAGGAAACCACCAATAAACCCCATTTGGTATAATAAAATGGCGACCATAATTTTTACTCCAAGGGAAAAGACACAGGTAGTGGAGACATTACTGCCTAGAAAACTGAATTAATAGAATTAATAGGATTACTGGAAATGATCCATGCAATTCCAGTTTTCTAATATCACTGAAACCATGTCTCTTGCTCAGCAATTTCTCCAGAAGTGTCTGAGTCAGCCTTTTGGTATCCTAGAGGTCTGGTTTTGTTCTACTGCTCAGATTCCCAGGTTCAGAAATATGCTACCTGGGGAGAAGGGTCCTCATCCAAGAAATGAGACAAGCTTTCAGATGAAATACCCTTTGTATCCTCCAGTGCCTCTTTCATTTGCTCTGTCTCCCTTATATCTCTCCGGGATAAAATTCATTCCATCTTTTAAATAAAACACATCTGCTTAATTCTGCCCAAAAGAAACTTCCACTGTCCTATTTAATAGTCATTTGATCTACTAATGAATGTCGAACAGCAGAGATTAAACAGGAACCCTCTCCCCAGTCGTGCTTTATCCATTAAACACGTGTGAATCTGTAATGATCTCGCCTCTCCTTGTACCCGATGACTAACTGAGTTTGAGACAGTGGCTGTCAAATGCTGGAAAAGGAATGATTTATGCTAAGGGTATTTCTGGTCTCTGATATACCCAGCTTCAGAGGGAATAAAAGAAGTCATTACCATATCAGGATTGTGACCATAGGCAGTTTCTAACAATGGAATTGCCCTCCTACAAACGAGCCAGTCTATTAACTGAAAGCATCAGGTTTCCATTTTTGCTTTCACCCCCTGCTCCTGTGCAGGTGATCCTGCAGATTTTTATTTACATTTATTTCAGCTGCAACATTTATGCCATTCCCAGTTATCCTTCCCTGAGATCTTATTGAAGCTGGGAACCATGGAAATAAGCGATAACCTCAGTAAAGAACCCAGCTGCTGGGCCCAGCCCACTGTTCAGTTGATGTATGATGTACCAGTTGGCCCCTCTCTCAGAAACAGCAACTCAGGAACATTCTGGTTACCCACTGAGGAAAACTATTCCCTGCCTATAACCTGATACCATTGCTCTTGCTTGGGACTGTAAAATGGCAGTAGGTGAATATAAATTTCAGGCTGATGTGTACAAACTGGGTTTACAAATACTGCCTTCTTGGAACAAAAAGGGGGGTTGAGTAGGGGAGGGGGGACTGATTTTTAACTGTTTTAATATACACAGGGTGCACAAGTCAGAACCCAAACTATGTCAACCTGTAAGCTTTAGAAATCCCAATAACAATGCTGAATGTTGGTGACTATATGTTGGCTTATTTTATCACAGGGATAGTTTAGTCAGCTAGCCAGATCTGAACGACTGGCATGGATCACAATGCGAAGAGACTTCTGACTTTTTGTGACTTTGCTTCACTGGATCTTCTGCTGCCCCTGGGAGCTGCCGCTCATGGATCCAGGAATAGTACAACCATTTTCCCATTTTCCATCTCCTCCAAGCTCCATTGCTCTTACGCCATCAATTCTGCCCCAGGCAACACTGACAGAGCACCCTCTAGCTGGTCTCCAGCTCCTCAGGTGGGCCCTGAGGACACACTTCTCTCCGTTTCCCACCCTAGCTGTCTCTCTTAGCCCCAAATATTGACTCCTACAAGGTTTTTCTGATAACAGGTTAAATGGATCTTCAGTGATGTACATGGAAATGAAGGCAAAATTCCTCCAAGCGTTTAGATTCCCTGGGAGTGAGGAATTCAAAGGATGGATATTCACATCCCAAGGTAACAGAGGGAAATAGTTTTCATCTCACCTCCCTCCTCTCTCATGTTCTGCTTCTCCTGTCCCCCATCAAGGTATCCAGTGCCTTCAAGCTGCCTCCACAGCTCTGCAGCCTCTCTCAATACTGTTTGCTTCCCTATGAAAAGCCCATTCTTTTCTCTGAGCCCAACAACCCTGCTCAGAACATCCATCAGCAAGAATCACGCAGTGATTGGGCTGTGACACTCAGCTATAAGAGATAAACTTAACACAAAGGTAATTTACATAAATGGGAAGTTCCAGGGCAAAAGAACTCCAGGCATAGCTGGATCCAGGGGTTTAGACACTTTTCAGAAATCTATCTCCATTTCTCAGCAATTCCTTTTTCGTCTTGGCTTCATTTTAAGGCACTGCCTCCCTGAGTTATAACAGGACTGCCAAAGCTCTATATTTACCTCATCCTTAGAGCTAGTGGTCTCGGTAATTCCAATAAAAATCCCAGGTTGGGCTCTGATTGGCCGAGGTTAATCATGTATTATCCCTGAACCATTTACTATGGCCAGGTGGACTGTATTCTAATTAGTCAGCCTGGCGTTCTATACCCACCTGAAAGCACTTGTAATGGGCTTCCCCACTGGAAGTAAGGGTTTTGTTACCAAAGCAGTTAGGTCAAGAGGCAAGCTTGGGAAAACACAACTATAGCTATGCTAACAGTCCACTGATTAAATGGATTAGTTTAATTAAATTAATACTAATTAAAAAGCCCCATCCCAGATAAATAGGTCCATGATGGAGAAAACTCCTCCATTAATAACAGGCTAGGGCTTCCCTGGTGGCGCAGTGGTTGAGAATCTGCCTGCCAATGCAGGGGATACAGGTTCGAGCCCTGGTCTGGGAAAATCCCACATGCCGCGGAGCAACTAGGCCCGTGAGCCACAACTACTGAGCCTGCGCGTCTGGAGCCTGTGTTCCGCAACAAGAGAGGCGGCGATAGTGAGAGGCCTGCGCACCGCGATGAAAAGGCCCCCACTTGCCGCAACTAGAGAAAGCCCTCGCACAGAAACGAAGACCCAACACAGCCAAAAATAAATATAAAAAAAAAAACAAAAAAAACAAACAAACAGGCTAGTAGGAATCAGGACCTTTTAGAACCATTCTAATCATATTTCCTGCATTTGGCTATTTATTGCAGCCATATCTAACTCCCTCAAAATGTAATTATAATATGTGGAGTATTCATATTGGAATTGGCCCTGCTTGGGCATCATTGTCTAGAACAACAATATTCAAATTTGTTTTTAAGCACCATCACTTTCTTCAAATAAAATTGTATGTAAAATTCCAATACATAAAATAGATGAACCTGAGCTGCTCTATTTACAGCTGAGAGTTGGAGATGATGAAGAGTAGAGGGGCAGACACAGATATGGGGACCCAGCCCTTTCCCACTTGTTGGTTCAGGGGTGGGTACATCCTTGGAACCCCTGGGGTTCCTGAGAGAACAATTTGAAAATGATAGGTCTGACTGCTCTGGACACCAGTCTCTTGACTATGAATGTTAGTTAAGCCTACCTAATTCAGTTTCCTTACCATAACTAACTGTGAAGGAGCTCATTTAAAATAATAATAATAGTAATAATAATATATTAAGACACATATTGAAATAACAGTAACCCAAAAGAAAATTACTCACATCACAACCTGAAGTCAAATCAATATTTCAATTTATCTATGTCAGTCTTCTACGTATTGTCTAAATGAATGTTCAATCTTTAAATATTTATGATACTACCCATAACTGCATATTCTAAACTTTACATTAGCATTATGCTATGTATATTTTCTCTTCTTTTCTCTCTCTTCTCCCCCATCACTAAGTAACCACTATTAACAGCCTGTTTCCTATTTTGTACACCTTTCTTTAAGCTTGTACAATCATATGTAGACATATATACACATACATCTATGGGGAAAAGTAGTGGGTTTTTGTTTACAAATATGAAATTATTATACAGTAGATACTTATCTACATCTTAAATTTCTCACTGCAGAATTCTTTGTGGAAATCCCTCTTGCTCAACCAGTATAGACCTAATTCATTCTTTAATACATAGTAATTCATGATATTGACATGCCAAAATTTATTCAACTATTTCCTACCAATAAGTGTTCAGGTTGCTTCTACCTTTTTAAGGTTTTGTTTTTATAAAATTTTGTATTTGTTTATTTTGTTCTGCTTTACTATTACAATGTAGCAGTAAACATTTGTATAAATATACCCTTAGATATCAGTGATTTTATTCCCAGATATGAAATAGGTCAAAAGATATGTGTATTTTAAAATTTGACATTTTTTATTGCTTTTTTTAAGCAGTATTGTAATTCACATTTTCACAAATAATGATTAAAATGTCTTTTCTCCATAGGCCCACTATCATTTGTTATTGTCATTCTTTTTAAGCCATTACATTTTACACAATTCTCTATAACAGGTATCTTTATGATGGGCACAAATGATTTTCCATTGTACCTTTCATTGGCATTTTCTTCACTGTTAGTAAGGTTGAGCATCCTTTCACTGAGATGGCAATTTTGATTTCTTCTTCTGTGGATTCCCAATTCATAGCCTTTTCCCATTCTACTATTGGGTTGTCTCTTTTTTTAACTACTTCATGGAGGTATGACTGACACACTGAAAGCTGTAGATGTTTAATATATAATGATGTGTTAGGAGATAAGTATCCCAAACCCATGAAACTATCATCATAATCAATGCCATAAACTTATCCATCCATCCAAAAGTTTCCTCTTACCTGCTTTATTTTTCTTTTTTTGTGCTTGTTTTGTTTTGTTTCTTTTGTAGTAAGAACACTTACCATAAAATCTACTTTCTTAGCAAATTTTTAAGTATACAATACAGTATTTTTAATCACATATCCTATGTTGTACAGTAGATCTCCAGAATTTATCTCACATAACTGAGACTCTGTATGCTTTGACCAACACCTCCTCATATCCCCCTCCCCACAAAGCACCTGGCAACCACCATTCTGCTCTCTGCTTCTATGAGATTGACTATTTTAGATTCTACATATAAGTGAGATCATGCAGTATTTGTCTTCTGTGTCTGGCTTATTTCACTTAGCATAATACTCTCTAGGTCCATCTATGTTGCTGCAAATGGCAGGTTTTCCTTCTTTTCATGGCTGAATAATATTCCATTGTGTGTATACACCACATTTCTTTATCCACTCATCCATCAATGGACATTTAGGTTATTTCCATATCTTGGCTATTGTGAATAAACCTGAAATAAGCATGGGAGTGCAGATATCTCTTTGAGATGCATATTTCAATTCTTATGGATATATACCCAGAAGCGGGATTGCTGAATCAAATGGTAATTCTATTTTTAATTCTTTGAAAAACCTCCATATTGTTTTCCACAGTGGCTTCACCAATCCACATTCCCACCAACAGTTTACAAGGGTTCCCTTTTCTCTACATCCTTGCCAACATTGTTGTTCTTTATCTTTTTGATAATAGCCATCCTAACAGGAGTATATCTCATTGTGGTTCTGATTTTCATTTCCCTGATGATTAGTGATGTCAAGCATCTTTTCATGCACCTATTGTCCATTTGTATGACTTCTTCAGAGAAATGTCTATTCAGTTCATTTGCCCATTTTTAAAATCAAGTTTTTTTTGCTATTGAGTTATAGAAATTCCTTATATAGTTTGGATATATTGTCAGATATATTGTCTGCAATTATCTTCTCCCACTCTGTAGGTTGACTTCTCATTTTATTTATTTATTTTTTGCTGTGCAGAAGCTTTTTAGTTTGATTCAATCTCCCTGGTCTATTTTTGTTTTTGTTGCCTGTGCTTTTGGTGTCATAGTCAAGCAATCATTGCCCAGTCCAATGTCTAGAAGATTTTTCCCTACCTTTTCTTCTAAGAGTTTTATTGTTTCAGGTCTTATGTTTAAGTCTTTAATCTATTTTGAGTTGGGTTTTGTATGTGGTGTGAGATAAGGGTCCAATTTCATACTTTTGCATGTGAATATCCAATTTCCTCAACACCATTTATTAAAGAGACTATCTCCTCCCAATTGTGTATTCTTGGCACACTTGTCAAAGATCAGTTGACCATATATGCTTGGGTTTATTTCTAGATTCTCTATTCTGTTCCATAGGTATATATGTCTGTTTTTATGCCAGTACTATACTGTTTTGATTACTGTAGCTTTGTAATATGTTTTGAAATCTAAGTGTATGATATCTCCAGCTTTGTTCTTCTTGCTCAGAATTGCTTTGGATGTTCAGGGTCTTTTGTGGTTTCAAATAAATTTGAGGATTGTTTTTTCTATTGATGTAAAACAAATGCCATTACAATTTTTATAGAAACTGCATTGAATCTATAGATTGCTTTAGGAAATATGGACATTTTAACAGTTAATACTTCCAATCCATGAACACAAGCTATCCTGCCATTTATTTCTGTCTTTTAAATTTTTCTTTTGTCAATGTTTTGTAATCTTTGGTGTACAAGCCATTCACCTCTTTGATTAAGTTTATTCCTAAGTATTCTATTCTTTTTAATGCTATTGTAAATTGAACTGTTTTCTTAATTTCCTTTTCAGATAGACATTATAGAAATGTAACTGATTTTTGTATGCTGATTTTGTATGCTGTGACTTTACTGAATTCGCTTATTAGTTCTAACATTTTTTTGTGTGTGTAGTCTTTAGGGTTTTCTATATATAAGATCATGTCATTTACAAACAGAGACAGTTTTACTTCTTCCTTTCCAATTTGGATGCCTTTGATTTTGCCTGATTGCTCTAGGTAGGACTGCTATTACTATGTTGACTAGGAGAGGTGAGAGTGGGCATTCCTGCTTTATTCTGGATCTTAGAGGGAAAGCTTTTAGCTTTTTACCATTGAGTATGATGTTGGCCATTTATAAATAACCTTTATTGTGTTGAGGTAAATTCCTTCCATAATTCCTAATTTGTTGAAAGTTTTTACCATGAAAGGGTATAGAATTCCGTCAAATACTTTTTCTGCATCTGTTGAGATATCATGTAGTTTTTATCCTTCATCTGTTAATGTGGTGTATCACACTAATCAATTTGCATATGTTGAACCATACCCATATTCCAGGGATAATCCTACTTGGTTATGCTGTATGAATCCTTAATGTGCTGTTGTTTCAGTTTGCCAGTATTTTCTTGAGGATTTTTGCATCTATATTCATCAGGGATATGGTATTTTTGATGGTGTCTTTGTCTGGCTTTGGTATCAGGGTGATATCAACCTGATAGAATGAGTTCGGAAGTGTTCCCTCTCCTTCTATTTTTGGGGGGGGTGGTGGTGATAATTTAAGAAAGATTGATATTGATTCTTCTTTAAATGTTTGGCAGAATTCACCCATGAAATCATCTAGTCCTGGGCTTTTCTGTGTTGTGAGGTTTGTTTTTATAACCCTTTTAATCTCCTTATTTATTTTTTATTTGTTCAGGCTTTCTATTTCTTCTTGATTCTGTCTTGATAGGTTGTATGTTTCTAGAAATTTCTCCACTTCTTCTAGGTTGTCTAATTTTTGGCACATAATTGTTCATATTAGTTCCTAAAGCTCTGTGGGATTGTAATGTCTTCTCTTTCACTCCTGATTTTATTTGAGTCTTCTTTTTTCCTAGTTAGCCTAGCTAAACATTTTTCAACTTTATTTCTTCAAGAAAACCAACTCTGTTTCATCATTTTAAAATTCTTTTTCTATTCTCCATATCATTTATTTCTGCTCTGATCTTTATTATTTCTTTAGATAATTTGGGGTTTAGTTTGTTCTTCTGTTCCTTCAGATATAAAGTTAGATTGTTTATTTGAGATGTATCTTCTTTTTAAACGTAGGAATTCACTGTTATAATCTTCCCTCTTAGCACTGTTTTTCTTGCATCCCATAGGTTGTTTGCCTTTTCTTTTATTATTGAAGTATAGTTGATTTAAAATATTTTATTAGTTTCAGGTGTAGAGCATAGTGATTCCATATTTTTACAGTTTATACTCCATTAAAAGTTATTATAAGATAATGACTATAATTCCCGGTGCTATAGAGTATATCCTTATTACTTATCTATTTTATACATAGTAGTTTGTATCTCTTAATCCTTTACTCCCATTTTGCCCCTTCCCCCCTTTCCTCTCCCCACTGGTAACCACTAGTTTGTGTTCTATATCTGTGACTCTGTTTCGGTTTTGCTATATACGGTCATTTCAAAATGGTTTTTTAAAAATTTTATTTAGTTATCTATCTGTATTCTCTTGTAGTTCACTGAATCTCTTTAAGGTGATTATTTTTTTAATTCTTTGCCAAGCACTACATGAGTCTCCATTTCTTTCCAGCCCATTACTTTAGCTTTACTAATTTCCTTTTACAGTGTCATGTTTGCCTAATTCTTTGTGATCCTTGTAGTTCTGCCTTGGTGTCTGTACATTTGAAGGAGCAGTCACCTCTTCCAGTCTTCATAGGCTGGTTTCAGCAGATAAAGACTTTCACTAGTCAGCCTAGTCAGAGATTCCAGGCTGGTCAGCTGGCAGGGTCCATGAGTGAGCCAGCTGGTGGTGTCTGCAGGCAAGCTTACTCTTGGGATTCACAGGTGGGGCCATCAAGTCCTGGACAGGCGGGACTAAAGCCAGGTCATGGGGCTGCCTCCATATCTGCAGTCAGGTTCACGGTTTGTGGGCCTGCTACTGGGGCCATTGGCCCCCCTTCTCCAGTTAGCTTTCCTCAGTGTTGGGCTCCACCTGGGTGTCACAACCTCCTACCTGGATCCTGAAGCTTCCAACAGAGGCACAGTTGTCCATGGATGGTTGCCAAATTGGTGATTCTATGGGGGACAAGTTCTGGGGACCTTCTATTCTGCCACCTTGCTGACATCCATGTTGTCTTTTTTTTTTTTCCAGTTTTATTGAGATATATTTGACATACAGCACTGTATAAGTGTAAGGTATGCCAACATTATGATTTGAATGACATACATCATGAAATGATTATCACGATAAGTTTAGTGAGCATCCATCACCTCATATAGTTATAAAATTAAAGAAATAGGAAAAAAAATTTTGTGATAAGAACTCAGGATTTACTCTCTTAACTTTCATATATAACATAGAGCAGTATTAATTATATTTATTATGTTGAACTTGATAAATCCCTAGTACTTATTTATCTTATAACTGGAAGTTTGAACCTTTTGACACCTTCGTCCAATCTCCCCTCCCCCCACTCTCTGCCTCTGGTAACCACAGCTGATCTCTTTTTCTGATGAGTTTTTTGTATGTTTGGGTTTTTTTTTGAAGTATAATTGACATACAACACTATGTTAGTTCCTGTTACACAACATAATGATTTTTTTCTATACATTTCAAAATGATCATCACAATAAGTCTAGTTACGATATGTCACCATACAAAAATATTACTTAGTTATTGACCATATTCCCCACACTGTACATTTCATACCCGTAACTTATTTATTTTGCATCTGGAAGTTTGTACCACTTAATCTCCCTCACCTATTTCTTTCCTCCTCCACACTCCCCTCTTGTCCGACAACCACCTCTTTGTTCTCTGGATCTATAACTGTTTCTCTTTTGTTATGTAGGTTCATTTGTTTTGATTTTTAGATTCCACATATAAGGGAAATCATACAGCATTTGTCTTTCTCTGTCTGACTTGTTTCACTTAGCATAATACCCTCTAGGTCCATTCATGTTGTCTTTTTAAAGTCCATTTTGTAGGGCTGCTTTTACATTACAAATACTTTTTTCCCCCCCATAGTGGTTTATTTGACTCAAGACTTTAAACATCAGAAAAGATGGTTGAGAACAGACACAGTATAAAATGAACTATGTGAATTATATATTGCCTTTTAAATAGTTAAAAGCTCAAACATAAATACATGATTAGTAAATTAAAGATGATATTTAGATGTCAGTGTAGTATGGTTCAGGAGTTGACTATCAACTCTTCACGGGAAAGGTGCTGATCAATTCTTAAGCACTGCTGGGTGGTAGGTAGATCATTGTCCCAGCACCAATTTCTGGAGACCTGTGTTCACACCATGTCTCTGCCTCAGGTACTTTCATCTTTCTCTCAGGAATCAGAGGAAACATGTGAGGAAAAGCTCAGAGAAATTTTGTGACCCAAGGTGCAGTGTCAGTTAACTTATTCAGAGGCAATTTGGCTGAGGGCTGGGGCACAACAAAAGAGAACACTGAACAAATTTGTTGATCATACAGAAAATGAATGTGCAAGCATGTCATCGATCTTTCCACAGACATTTTAAAAGACTCTCCAGTAAGTAGAGACAGGCAGTTGAAACAGTCCCTGGAAGCTCAGAAAAATTACTGTACTTTTTGTCCCCACAACAAGGGAACCAACCATTGTTGAATACTTACTATGTGCCAGGCCTCAACCTCGGCCTTTAATCTTTTATCTTATTAATTCTCCTAACAGCCTTGTAAGGTAACAATTATCATACCGACTCAGCTGAGAAACTTCCCAAAGTCACACAGTTGGGTATGTAAGTGGTAGAGCTAAATTCTAACCCAGGTCTGCTTATTCCTAAGCCAGTCCTCTTACCTCTATCTCATTATAAATGCAGCACCTAGGATAGACTATTGATTGAAAAAAGCTGGCACAAAGTTGTATGTGTCTAATATGAGCCTACCTATTTAAAAACATAGAGATGATTAAAAGATTGAAAGGGAATATACTAAAGCATTAATAGACCATCCATCTGGGTTGATGAGATTATAATAATTATACTAATAATAGCTCAAATCTAAGCTTTTACTACATGCCAGGCACTTTGCTAAGAACATTGTATCATTGTCTCATTAAATCCTCATAACAACCACTTTGGGCAGGTATGATTATTTTTCTCATTTTACAGAAAAGGAAATGGTAAGTGACTTGCCCAAAGTCACACAGCTTGTGAGTTCTGGACCCAAACTCAACCTCCAAAGACTTTGCTCAAACAATATACCTGTGCCTTTCACTAATAATAGACATATACTTATTTTCTTAATCGGAAAAAAAACTAACGATTAAAATGAAATCAGGGGACTACCCTGGTGGCACAGTGGTTGAGAATCCACCTGTCAATGCAGAGGACACGGGTTCCATCCCTGGGCCGGGAAGATCCCACATGCCGCGGAACAACTAAGCCCCTGAGCCACAACTACTGAGCCCATGTGCCACAACTGCTGAAGCCCGCGCGCCTAGAGCCTGTCCTCCACAACAAGAGAAGCCACCGCAATGAGAAGCCTGTGCACCGCAACAAAGAGTAGCACCTGCTCGCCACAACTAGAGAAAGCCCGCACGCAGCAACGAAGACCCAACTCAGCCAAAAATAAATAAATAAATAAATTTATTAAAAAAAAAAAAATGAAATCAGAGTTTTTTAAAAATCCAAATTTTTTTCAGTGCATGGTTACTTAGCAGGACATGGGAGCTTCCTGGACTTGGCCCATTGTTCACCATAAAGGTTAATCTGGGCTGCAGGGCCTTTCAGCCTTACCCTGGCCAAGTGCCTACAGGACACGCAACCCTACAGTCACCTTCTCCAGCCAGCAGATGCCCTCCTTCACGGAGGCTCAGCTCATGCCCTCTCTGGGAACACTTGCTGGGTGATCTGCTTCAGAACTAGGGTTCTATCCCAGGGATTTAATGACTGTTGGTTTGACCTGTGCTTTCTGTTTTTCCAGACTCTGATGCCTACCTCAGCTCTATCCCCCTTTTGTTTCCAAGTCTCTGGTTCACCTACAGGCAGAACCTATGTTGCTCACTTGTAGGTAGCCTTAGAAGAAGGGATTACAAAGTCCACAAATCACAGGCACAGCTTCAAAAATGGTCAGAAAAGAAGGCAAAGCTGCCAGCATAACTTCCCCTTGACCGGCCATCTCCTGAACTGGGGGCCACACCTTGACTGATGGCCCAGCACTTCTTGGTTCTGTCGACTTCCCTGTTAATAGGTCTTCTCCAGGGGCAGGCAGCAGGGGATTGCTCCCATCCTGCCTGCCCCTGGCTTGAGCCTTGGCCATAGCAGCCCTTCCTCATGTCTTCAGCTGAACACTGAGCTGGCGTTGTCTCCCTGACACACTCAGAGCTGTCGTCCTTCTAGCTGAGCAATTCTGAGCGCTGAACTTCTGCATCCAAAGCAGGGTGGGGTGGACACCCATGCTGCAGCCACTCCATCAGCCAGCTTACAGCTGTTCCTGACCTTCTGTGGCTTCCTTCTCATGGGAACTGGTCACACAGATCCACCTGGAGCTCACGTATGGCAGTTCAGAGGTGGCTAGTCCAGAGCAAGTCTGTGTGAATTCGTAACCTCCTAAGACTCTGATCTTTAGTGACTATGGACTCTCTCCAGCTTTTCTCAGGGCAAAACCGAGTATTACAACAATCATCAAACGGTTTTCTTTACAACAATAGTGTCCTTTGAGAGGCTGATAATATGTTATAAGGGGTGAGGGGAGTGTCTGTTATTAAATGAGTTTGGAAAACTCTGCCTCCATAACGTTTATTGGAGATTCACAATTCGCATCAGAATATACAAGCGTCTGTGAAATCCTCCCATAAGGAAACCTGCTTAGATGGGCTGCATCCAGTGTTTTGCACTTATTTATAAGGCCACACTCACCCCTTTGTTCTCCAGAACACCTATGGACCTCATATTGGACACTGATGTTCTAATGAACATAGCTTGGAAATCTCAGTGGCCTGAGAATGAGTAGATGAGGGTAATCATCTAGTGATGCCTCCAGCCAGCCTTACACAAGTCTCTTCACCTCTCTAGGCCTCAGTTTCTTCATCAGTAAAATGGGGGTTAGACTAAGACTGTTTTCAAACTAATCCTGAGGGAAATTTAAAGTGTCTATGGACCTACCTTATGAGCTTCCTCAAGGGGTGAAGTGGAGGAGAGGTCAGCTTGGAGCCCTCCAGATCCCCTCCCCACAACTGGCTGAGCTTTGTTGAAAGCTGTTTTATGTTTAATAAATTGTCCTTCTCAGAGAACCTTCAGAAACCTTCCTTTTGGAAGAGAAGGCAGTGGGAAAGGGATAGAGGAGGGGAGGAACGGTGTGAGGATATAGATTGCTATATTGTTCCCCTGGCTCCTGTACTACTGTCTCACTCTCTGAGTTTGGACACTGGTTCACTACTCCCGCCCCAACTCCTCTGTCATCCAAAGGCTGGATATGACATGGTCTGACACCCCTGTTACCACCAGCAAACTTCTATTTCTCAAGGTGAGGCATATGGACTAGATGCTTCTTAAAATGCAGATTCCTGGGCTCCACCTCAGACCTAATGAATCAGAATAGGGGAGAGCAGGACCTGAGAATCTTCATTTTAACAAAGGCTCCAGCTGATTCATAGGGACTCTGAAGTTTCAGATCCACTGCCCAGACCTTGGGAGCTGGTAAGTTTCCACCATGCTAGGCATTTGATCCCCTCCCTCCACTGATGAGGGTTACTTCTCTGGCAGGTGCTAGACAGACAAGGGGTTTCTTCTTTGTTCTAGTGGAACTTGTAACACAAAGTAAAAAAAAAACCAAAAAAAACAATAGAACAAATCAACCAATTTTCCTCATAAACAGGAAAAAACACACAGAATTCCTGGATGAATACTGGAAGGTACAGCTAGGAATCAAAGTTCTGAAAAGACACTCACCCTTCCTTAATGGGGACATGCTTCTCCATCAGCTCACCTCACTCCTGACTTCTTTTCCCGCTAATGCTCCTTTGCCTTCTGGATTGTGGTTCTGAAAGCTTGATGTGCCTCAGAATCACCTGGAGGGCTTGTAAAAACAAAGATTTCTGCGCCCACCCACAGAGTTTCTGATGCAGGGAGTCAGGGGCAGGGCCTGAGAATTTACATTTTGGCCGGAATCCTCATTTCAAACAGCACTAGCCTAATTCCATCCCTTATGAGTTACTTAACCTCTTTATGCCTCAGGTGCTGCATCTGTAAATTGGGGATAAGAACATCTACTTCACTGGGTTCTTGTGAGGATTAAATTAGTTACTCCTCAAAAAGTACTTAGAACACTTTCTGTAATTGTTCAGCCCTCAGTAAATGTGGGCCATAATCCCAGAGAGAGGGTTGCAGTTCGGAAGCACTCTGCTGATGAAATCTTCCACACTTGCTTTATAGAAGTCAAGCAGTCCCGCAAAATGAGTCCCTTTCTCCTTGCGCTCATTGCATCATTTCAAGCTATATTGAAAATAACAACACCTAAAATTTATTGAGTACTCGCTATGTGCTAGGAATACCAAGCAATTTACATGCATTCTTTCTGTCACCTTCACAATAATCCTGTGAAATGGGACTGTAATCCCATTTGCGCAAATAAGGAGAATGAGGCTGCAAGAGTACCTGAATTTTGTAAGTATCTTGCTCTGTCTCACAACCTCTAAGTGGCAAAACTGGGATTTGAACCCCCTAAACCCACGACTGCAAAGCCCATGCCCTTCACCATCCCAGACGTAGCAAATAGGTTTCATCCTCCATCATCCCATCTGCTAACAGCTGCCTGGGGAACAGGATTCTGAGGCATAAATATCCTGACTTAAGGGGAAGGATTGCTAGAATTGATTAGAAATGTCTAGCTGCCATGCAAGCTGGTGGGAGTGGGGAGGATGTCAAAACAGAGACCAGATATTTGCTGCCCCTGCACTTTGCTATGACAACACAGATGGTGGTAAAGGTTTCCTAATTTTATTGAAGATTATATTTAAATGCACACAAATCAGGTGAATGCTCTCAGGAGTCGCTAATGATTTCAGATCTGTAGTCCAGCTCCCCTGCCCACTGTAATTTAATTCACATTGTATTTCAGTGCACACCGATGAAGGCAAATAGTTGTGTGACTAAGCCTCATCTGTAGATGATCCAAAACCATTTGTCTTTGGTTTTAGAGTTCCAGCAGGGATACGGTGCTTTAAAATTGTCATTAGACTATCTGACATGATTGATAGATATTCTAGCCAGTTTTTGGATAGTATGCAAGGATTTAAACGGGAAAGAAATAATATTCCATCTTCAGGTAAAACTTGAAAAAAACAAAGCTTTAACCTCCTGAACCTGATTCCTGATTGTGTCAACATATTTTCCGACTCCCTTAAGCCCAGGGTTCTCAATGCATGGGAAAATTGACATCAGGACGTTTGTTAGAAAGCAGATTTCCAGTTCCTAGCCTGGGAGATTCTAATCCAGACTGTGAGGGGTGGAGCCAGGCAATTGCACTTTAAACAGGTACGACAGGTTTTAGGACTACACCTGGGAAGCCTTGCCTTAAGCAATGCTATAGAATGGCAGTTCCCACTGTTTTTCAACAGGAGGAAAAAACCTTTTCTATTCCAAACATTTCTTAGACATCACTTGATAGCAGCTGAGAAAACAAAGGATGGCAAAAAACTACAATTCATTTTGTAGTGATCATAGATAAATATGTATATGTTTACCACAATAGTGTGCAAATAGGTATTTGAGAGTGAGAAGGAACTATGTGCAAGAGATAGTGTTTAATTCATCTATACGCAATGTTTGATGCACATATAAATTTTAAATCTTTTGCAGATAACTCTGCAAACCTTTCCTCCACCCCTCTCCTAACCCTGCCTGCCTACAGAGGACCACAGGCCAAGGTGGGAAACCACTGACTCCAGTTTTAATTCCTGTCCATTCTAGCACAGTTTTCCCTTGGCAGGTAGATGGGCCATCACTCACCTGAGGAGAGAAGAAAAGTCACATTCATGGAGCATTTACGTGACAAATGTAGATCCATATTAGCTGCTTTACATACAATTCCTTCTTCCATCATCTGCACCAACACAAAACCCAAATTTGATTAATAAATTCTCAATTTACTGTAAAATCAGATGTCCCCATCTCTTAAATCTCAATTCCAGTTTCTATGGTTTTTATGTCTAAAAGTCACATTTGTAAATAATATTGAATCAGGAAAAAGTGTTGGGTGTCTACTGCAAGAAAAGCGCTATACTGAGGACCATGAAGACTTCATTAAAAATCAGCTCGGGTTGAATACTGGGGATTCTCATCATTAAAGAAAGGTTCCTTTGGATGTTTTTGGATGGTTCCTATTCTGTTTGTCAAATTCAAAACTCTTCTCGACTTTAGAAATGGAGAAATAGGAAGACAGGATTGTCTTTCCTTAATATAGAGTTACTGGGTTCTAACAGATGTGGCTTAAATAAGATTATGATCCCAATTGCCTTTTGCTTAAACGCACATTCAAATCAACTGGGGAGCCCTGAGAAATCCCGGCATAGACGGTGGAAGGTGCTGGGCTAGAACTCAAAATTCACAGAGAAAATCTATGAAGCACATGTGGACAATAAGAAACAATGAATATATGTAAAGACAAAGACACCGTAATTATCAGTAACCAGGAAGTTTTTGCCCCGTGTCTGTCGTGGCTGGCACTGAAGGACTGGCTGGACGTTACAGGTTTGTTTGATATTGTCGCAAATGGTAACAATGAGGACTTGGACTGTGGTAAAAACCCACACTTAGTAACACAAGGACAAAAGCACTCAGAAAGCTGTCTTAATCGATTCAGTTCTGATCGTTTCTGGCTAGGCTATGCTCGGATTTAAAACCATCATGCTCATAGATGATTGAGCTGTAGTTCATTAAGAAATGCTTGAAGGGTGATGAGAAAGGAGAAAATGAGAACTGCTTCATTGGGAGAATTTTGTTAATGCTATTTGTCTTCACGACGCCAAGGAGAAGCACAAGGAGATTCGGCAGCCACCTTTAGTTTGTGATGACCTTTCACCTCTGCTGATCTCTGACCCAGCTGTTTCAATCACACAGACCGTGGCAGCTCGACAAGGAGATGTTTAAGGAGACAGTTTTCCTTTGTAGTGCAGTGGGAGGGAAAGAAGTTGAGAAGAAAGTCTCTCCAGCAAAACAAATTGCCTCTGTGCTTTAGCTGACAAAGGGTTAACAGACCATCAGGTCCAGTTTCTGCTCAGCAGTTTAATTGCTGCAGGCCAGGGAAACATGGGAGGGAGAGAGGGCCATTACTGGGGACCTCATTTTTCAAACACCTGTCAGAAAGCTAGGCCACGGCATGGATTTGATACAGAAACCAGGAATTGGGTCTCTTCCCCAAATTCAAATGACTTGGGTCCTATTGACTTGTTCCTCAGCAGGAATTCTCTAGTTGTTAGCTACCAGGGTCCTTTTATCTGTTAATAGATTGTTTCCCCAAAGAGGCACACCATAGAGAGAGAGAGAGAGAGAGACTGAGAGAGAAAGAGGAGAGAGAGAGAGAGTGTGTGTGTGTGATTTTTAAAGCAGGGTTCCCAAAGCTTAGGATGCATCAGAACCACCTAGAGGACTTTTTAAAACAGACAGTAGTCAGCCCACACTGTTAGATTTGTTTCGGTAGATCTGGGAGAGCCCAGAAATTTGCACCTCTAGTAATTCCTACATGATGCTGCTCCTGGTGGTCTTAGGACCACTTTGTGAGAACCGGTGTTCTAAAATACACTTTCCACTGTCCTCTTTGGGCCTTAATAATTACACTTACATACATACATACACACACACACATACACACACCCCAGGATAATAAAATGTTACATATTTGAAGTTATAAAAATGCCAAATATTATCATTATTAATAATACCTACTTTGAGTACCCACTGTGCACCAGTGCTATTAATTCTCCAAGGCAGGTATTACTGCCCATTTTACCAACTAAGGCCTGACCCAGCCCAAATCCAACTCCTAAGCCTACGGTCTTAACTTCTTTAATACTTTCTTAACAAGTAATAAAACGAGTCAGAATTAACCAACATGCAAGTATTTTTAATCAACATATTTTCTACATTCTAATAGCATACATACCTCTATTAACTCTAAGTGGAAGAGTATACTTTTCTATATATCACTTAAAGCTAAAAAAAAGGAATATCCAAGGAATATTGCGAAATCAACCAGCCAACAAAGGTGTACTGAGTTCTTCCTGATACTTGAGGACCACAGGACAAGCCAGCTTCCTGACCTAACGCACCTGAAACAATCAGGAAATAGTCTAAGATTAGTGTAAATGTCGAACATGAGGGCCGCGAGATTTTTTTTTTCTGCCTTGACAGATAGTAGTAAGTGCAAAAGATAACGTGGCACCCAAATGATGTCTTACAGCAGCGGTTCTCAAGCCCTCCCCAGTGTCAGAGTCACCTGGAGAGCCCTACGAAACTCACACAGCTGCCTCCCAGTTTCGGATTTAGCAGGACTGGTGGGAAGGCCAGGAATTTGCATTGCTAACCATTTCTCAAGTGATGTTGAATCTGCTGGTGCAGGGACCACACTTTAAGAACCACTGTTCTAAAACAAGCCTTCCTGGATTCTGATCCACTTTTTAGGCACTGATTCAGCAGACATTGCTGGAGTGCCTACCGTGTGTAAAGCTTCTTTCTAGCTCTGAGGATAAAGCTGTAAACCAAACAGACAAAAATCTCTGCCCTCAAGGAGCTATCTAGGAAGTACGGCTGACAGGAAATAATAAGTACAAATGGGCAGATAGAGGACTCTCTCTTAGTGTGTTCACCTCTCTGAGGAGATAATATCCACCAGAACAAGCCAGTGTAGACATCTAGGTGAAGAGAGGTCCAAAGAGGAAGTACAAAGGCCCTGAGACAGAAATGTGCTCAGTGTGTTCAAAGAAAGGAGACTAGTGGCAGAAGGGGCGTGTGCGAGAGTGGTAGATGAGATTCAGATTTAACAGGAATCTGCATTTTTAAAAAGGAGATTCTAATACACATACAGGTTTGGAAATGACTTCTCAGATGCAATTATTTCTAAAGCTCATTCAACTTTTTCTGTTTCTCATCAACACTATTTTGGTGTGAGATCTGAGAGTAGACATGTTCCCTGGAGCAGAAAACAAAGAATGCATCCTCATAGGGAAAGGTTTATTAGGCATGCCCAGCTTTGCATGATTTTTATTCAAAAAAATCATTTTTCTCTCCTAAACAAGAGTCTGAGTCAAGCTTACATACTGAATGTGCAACTGGCAGAAATAACTGAATCCAAAGAGGAAAGGGAAGCTCTTGGTGACAGACAAGATATGGAGGGCAAAGGAAGGAACGAATAGATATGCATGGCTATAAATGAGGATTTAGAGAAGGAAAGGAATTTACACGGGGATGACAACAAGTCTGGTTCTATACCTAAGTCTATGTGAATCTAATGGAAGTGTGTGTGTGTGCGCACGCACGGGCACGCATGCACTAGGAAGCAGGGGAGATAATAAGACATGGGGAATAGGTCACGGCTGTTTGCAAACAGGTGATAAATGAAGCCCCCTAATTAAGTAAGTTCCCTGAAGAAGTGAGCGTGGAGGGTGGAGAACAGAAGGTTGGAACTCAGCCCTGGTGAGGAGAGATGACCATGGGAGGAAGAAGAGAGAAAGAATCCACAGCAGAGTACAAGAAAAGTGCAACAGCCTACCAGCCTATTACCCTAAATTACTGTGTCTGACAGAACTGCAGCAAACACAAAATGGGCAAAGGTCAGTTCTTCTGTCCTTCAAGCATATGGGTATGTGACCAGCTGGTTTGTAAAAGAGAGCTCGTATTATGGAGAACACTTTATCCCGTAAATAAGTCAGACTCAATTATTTTATATCAAAACAGTATCTTAGCTTTTAACGAGCACAACTGCCAATACCCAGAGTCACGTATTATGAATCACTATTTGCTCCTTCCTACACTTTCTAATTTCCTGCTAAGGAGACAGGGCTGAATGGGGTCATTAATCTGAATTAGAAATACTGTGACCTGCTCTGCACTTTGCTTGCTAACACTGTGGCAGAGCTTGATCTATGGGGGGGTTACTTTCCATTCAGTTCTGAGGAAGAGGTGGGGCAGACATGCGGGGAGACGCTGAGCTAGTTTTAACTTTTCAGCCCTTTTAAATTCCAGATACCATTTGGGCATCTCACTTTGGGCTTTGAAATCATTGCTGTCATTTCAATGCTTTTACTGGAAATGTCATCAAATGACAAGCTTTGCTCAGCCTCTGTCTGGAATTCTAGAAGGCTCACCTAAGCAGCCTAAAATAACATGCTGGCTTTATCAGAAAAGGGGAAACGTGTGTATTTTTCTGGCTGAATGGACGTGACTCAGTGTGTATTTCACTGGTGAGGCCGTGGAGGGAAGAATCTGGATGAGGCAGGGGAACCTGCAAGGCAGTTGGTTCAATAAGTCTCTCTCACCACTGCCTCCTTACTTCAGAGGAAATACAATGAATGGCCCTTGGAAAAACATAACTGCAAAGCCATCATTTACAGCTTTCAGATATTTATTTCACTTGCAATAACTGCTTACTGTGTGGGCTAGGAAAATACACAGAGAGAAAATTCAAGTTTTTAATTCACCTTCTTGCTTAGAACTCTGGTAAGAATTTTGATGGAATTACTGGGGCTGATGGGAGTTGGGAATTCTCTTCAGAGCTACGCCAGCCTTGTTCTCCCAAAGCACCTGGACCACAGTCGCAGATGATAGCAGACACCTAGTGCAGCAAACTTTGGTCGAAAGATGCCAGTGCCTTTCTTGACCTACCCAACCTGGCTCTACCCCCTAACTGGTCACAGCCCTTACTGCTAACAGTACTACTAAGGGAAATTCATTAGAAATAGAAGTAGGTTTCAAAAGGGCTGGATGAATTCCCAGCAGGCATTTCTGTTAGGGTGTCTGCAGGTACAGCCGTCAGCTTCTGAGGTCAACAGGAATGGCTGCATTCCCTCAAGTCACTTTGGACGTCTCTCCCAGACTCTGAAAGCAGAGACTGAAGGAACTGTGGGTTTGAGCTAAGAGTCATTCATTTGTCTGTCCTGGCCACTGGGCCCTACCACCCCATTCCATTGTCCTTGGAAGCTGGGAGGATGGGAGCCTCACATTTTCTTCACAGCTTGAGCATGAAAAATGTTCTCTTTCTGACTCATCCCCTGACCCCCACACGGCCGTCCATGGTCCTGGGTGGGTAGGTCCCTGAAACAGGCCCAACCACAGCTTCACCCTGACCCCCTTGCGCTGGCCAACATCCCAGTGCCCACTATACATACCACACTTCCTCCTGAGAGACCCAGAGGTGACTGTAGCCAACTTGCTTTGGAGCCTTGGGCTTTGGGGGTTTTGTGGATGCTCTAGGGCTATGGAAAACTTGAGTAATTTTCTGTGGTCACAACCCCAGGGTCCCCAGTCAGTGTAATTATAAGTCAATCACTTCCCTTCCAATTCTGGCTTCTCTTCCCTTTGGGCAGGTAAAATCATTACCATGGCTCCCTTCTCCCCTCAGTCAGACATTTGTACAGGCCATTTACCTCATGCCTCATGAATCTTCTCAACTGAATGTTATTTTGGGGGTTGTACTTATTTATTGAACTCAGAACAGCAGAAGGCCTGTCATCGATCTCGCTGCCCTCCACAGCCCAGGGCGGCCTTCTGTTTCCCTAAGTGCAAGTTTCCAGGCAGACGATCCACAGGAAGAAACCTTCCTGACGCACAGCCCTGGAGGGCTCCCCAACCTGCAGCCCTCAGGAGATGCGCCCGGGGTGTAATGAGGCCAAAGGAAGCAACACTCTCTCCACAAGGGGGAAAGAGGAGACTTTATGTGTATTGAGAAATGTGAGGGAGACCCCTTGCAAAGAGGTCCAAACCTCCCTCACTACAGTAACTAGAAGAAAGAAAGAAAGAGAGAGGGAGAGAGGGAGGGAGGGAGGAAGGGCAGGAGGGAGGGAAGAAGGAAGGAAGGAAGAAAGGAAGGAAGGAGGGAGGGAGCAAGGGAGGGAAGAAGGGCAGGAGGGAGGGAGGGAGGAAGGAAGGAAGGATGGAAGGAGGGAGGGAGGGAGGGAGGGAGAAGAAAGAAAAGAAAACTCCTCCTTGAGTCAAGTAAAGCAGTTCCAAATACAAGATGGTTATTTATGAGTTACTTTTGTTGAGTCAGAATCCAGGGGGCTGTTTAAATGCTCCCCAGGACACCTCCTAATTGCCCTTCCCCTCCCTGCTCCATCAATGATCCCACCAAACAACCCCACAGAAGGTGTTCGTATTAAGGCTTTTCATAATGTGGAAGGAGTTCCTACTTTGGCCTAAAACCAACCCACAGGGCTCAGACATAGGGAGGCTCTATCCCTGAAATGCCCCACCATCTCTGAAACCTTAAAATCCCCTAAGTGATGTGCATTTCCAAGGTTCCAGGTTTGCAGTTTCCCTTTTCTGAGGGCATGGATTTTGCAGTTGAACTTGGAGCCAGATTCACTGTCCATTCCTGCCCCAACGGCACATACTTCAAAGGCAAGGCCTTGTTGGCATTTTTAATTATGTTGTTTAGCCACCGTCAGCATTTCCACAATCATTTCTCATGTTCCTTCCTCCAGCATTTTCCAACTTAGGAGCAATTCCCTACAGAGGATGTCAACATAGCGGCATAAAGTGGTAGGAGAGTATGGTTGTAGAGTCTGGGGGACCTGAGTTCAGATCCCAAGTCAGCAACTTAGAAGTTGTGTGTCTTTGGGCAAGTTACTCAACCTCCTTAAATTCCAGTGTTTTCATGAATAAAATAGGGGTGATAATGGTACCTACCTCTTGGAATAGTTGTGAGGATTAAATAAAATAATGAACAAAAATACTTATCCTGGGTCTAGAGCAGCACTGCCCAGTAGATATATATTTTGAGCCGTGTATATAATTTTAAATTTTATAGTAGTTTCATTTTTTTTAAAAAAGGAAGACAGTTGAACTTAACTTTATGTATATGTTATGAAATATTACCATTATAAAACAGCATCAATATAAAATATATAAATGAGATATCTTTAAATTCTTTTTACCATACTAAATCTTTGAAATCTTATATGTATTTTATACATCTCAATGCAGACTAGCCACATTCCAAGTGCTTGTGGGTAGTGGCTACAATATGGGGCAGCACAGGTCTGAAACATGGTAAATATTAGGTAAAGGCAAGTTTCCTTCACTAAGACTCTGTCTTTCCATGCCTTGGAGTTTAGAGATATTTGGAAATGAACTCTGAGATCACCTTCAGCCCCAGTGCTGAAAGGATGTTTCTGAGGGTCAGTGTTGGACTTTTCCTACAGGAGGACAGGCAAGGACTTGGTGCCCAGTCCCCTGTGCACAGGTAGAGAGTTCTGTGGATTCTCTATTCTATTATCCTGCCAAACAGGCAGATGATTCTGCTGTCCTGATTTCCTGGAACCCAACACCTCAGATTTGCAGGAGTCCTCAGTGGTCTAGCCCAATCTCTCATCAGATATATGAGCACCTTATACAATGCCCATGCTACTCCCTCGGCCTCTTCTTGAATGCCCCCAGCGATGAGCAGCTCACCACACCCCCTAGGAATGTCAGATGGCATTGGCTGTAAGGAAACTCCTCCTTTAGAAACACATCCTTCTTCTCTCTACCTTCTATTCATTGGTGCTAACACCAGTCTCTGGGAAGAGAACAAGTAAGCCATCCTCTGTGTGACAACTCTACAAGTAATTGAAGTTGGCTCTCGGGTCCCCTCCAGGTCCCCTCCAGGTCCGTTTGTGTTGAGGATAAAAGCCCCAGTTATTTCTATCGTTGCTCATATGACCGTGTGTGAAGCCCCCTCTCCATACCGTGTGTATGTGGTTGTTGTTATGTGTCCTTTGCAAAGTGCAGCCCCCAGAACTAAACATAAAATGGGTGGTGTGGGCCTTGAAGCCAACTGATCCTGATTCTGGGCACCCTCTCCACCAATGCCCTCTTTGCCACAGCTGCACGGCACCCTGAGCCCCTGGAAGCAGGCAGCTCTCAGCCCAGGTGGGTCCCCGCACGCTCCACGCCAGATGTCAGGCACTCTCCATCTGCCAGCTGGAAGGTCACCCTGAGTCTGGCTTCTCTCCCTTCCAGCTGTTATGCAAGGAGGGCCAGGAGCCTCCGTGCCACCTCTCCTCCCACGTGCCAGGGTCTGTGAGCCATTCCCAGCTCCTTCACAGCCTCATACACAGAGGCAGGGGCCTGGAGCTGCACAGGTCTGTCCTTTCTCTGCGTCCCTGAGCCCCTCTGGCGGTGGGAGAGCCCTTGGCCAGCATTCCCCTTGTGTGATATGGAAATCCCTGCCTTGCCAGGAGCCCAGCACTGGGGCTACAGGTTTGGCCCCTCCTCTTCAGGGTCTCTAGATGTTTCTCTGCCAACTATTAACTTCACACCAGACTCCCATTAAGGCCCAGTTCAAAAGAGTGGGGTGGGCGATGTGTGGGGATGTTGGGTAGGGCCGAACACACTTCTCCGGAGATGTGGAAGGAAAGGAGCAGCTGCAAGGGAAGATTAAGCTCAGCTGCGTGCCCATCGATCAATAAATCAGTCAATCTTTATCGAGCTCCTCTGCCTGCACATGCTCGTTAACCAGCATGGACCCAAGAGTTGCAGCTCTGAGTCTGGGATTTGAGGGGGAGGAGTAGGGCTCTGGTCAAAATATTTTCACCTCATAAAGTTCAGTGGTTTCCTTGTAGGGTCATTAGCTAATTCACGCTAAGGTGTTAATGACTTATCAGCTTTCATTCTTTCTAAAGGGACTCTAGCCAGGGAGTGGTCCTGGGTAGGGACCACCTAAGAGGGTAAAGGATGGAGAAGTAAATGCTAAAGGCAGATTTTGCCATTTTCCCTAGGGCTTGGGATGTGAATATTAATTGGGTCAGGACAGAAGGTAGGAGCAGGGCTCTGGTGACAGTACCGTTTTCATTCCCTCAGCTCTACCCCTCACCGAATGTGACCTACAGCTGGTTAATTAGCCTCTCAAGCCTCTGCTCTCTCACCAGTACAATGGGAGTGTCTGCCAAAAGAGTTGGGAGGATAAAGCAGTTAGTACAGCTCTCAGTTTAAAACAAAACAAAACAAAAACATGGTGGTTACTTCCGTTCATATTGAATTAAACCCAGACTGACAAGAGCTATGACCTTTGAAAAAGGGACTGGCTAGTGAATCTTCCTTGGCCTTCCCCTATAACAATTCCTGTCAGACAGGCCTCATTTGGTGGCCTTTTATGACACTGTCATTTGCAAGACTGTCCAAACCTTTTTTTTAAATTTTTTAAATATATATGCTAGGTTTTTCTTTTTTTTAATTTTATTTTTTTATGGCTGTGTTGGGTCTTCGTTTCTGTGCGAGGGCTTTCTCTAGTTGTGGCAAGTGGGGGCCACTCTTCATCACGGTGCACGGGCCTCTCACTATCGCGGCCTCTCTTGTTGCAGAGCACAGGCTCCAGATGCGCAGGCTCAGTAATTGTGGCTCACGGGCCCATTTGCTCCGCGGCATGTGGGATCTTCCCAGACCAGGGCTTGAACCCGTGTCCCCTGCATTGGCAGGCAGATTCTCAACCACTGTGCCACCAGGGAAGCCCCTGTCCAAACCTTTTTGATATTCATCCTCGTTCATTTGTATATCCTCCTTAGCTTACCTCTTAATTACTCTCTCACAAGTTTATTGCTCTAAAATCATCTCCCAGAAATATCAAAGGCAGCCTTCCCAGCCCAGTGTTTTGGGATTCGGTGGCCAAATGGCATTTTCCTTTTCCTTCTGGTTCATAATTTTATAGATTCTGCCTGTGTCTCATCTCAGACACAGAACCTGCAGTGTGTCTTTATGCCACAGTCTTGCCTGCTTCACATTCTCCATTCATTCATTCAGCAAACATTTATTGAGTTCCCTCTAAATGCTGCTAAGAAGGGCAGGGCCACAAAGATGGTCCTTTTTCTCATAGCCATTACTTACTAACAGGTGAAGACAGACAAGAAATAAACAAGCAAATGAATAAAATAATTTCAGTGCAATGAAGTGTAAATAGGTGTAATGAAGAAAAGAAACAAGAGTCTGAGATGGAGATGACTAGAGAGAAGGTTGTCCACATGAAAGAAGAGGTCCTCAGGTGGGGAAGGGCTCAGAATGGGACACTGGCATAGAATTAGGGTGGCTACAGCCTCATGAGCTTGGGGGAGTCAGGCAAACAGTGGGGGTGAAGGGACCAGCTGGAGCCAGATCACCAAGAGCTTTGTAGTCCATCATAAGGAGCCTAAACTTTATTTTAAACTTGTTTAGAAGTTGTCTAAAGGTTTTAATCATGGCATTAACATAATCTGATGTGTGTTTTGCAAGATTAGCTTTGCCATCAAGTGTAACATGGGTTAAGTTTGGGAAGAAAACAGATTGTAAATTTGGAGACTGTTCTCTTAATCTAAATGAGAGATGATGGTGGTCAGGACCAGTGGAAAAAAGTAGATAGATTCCAGGCACATTTACAAATTAGAGGAGAGAATTAGCATGACTTGCTGATGGACTGGATGTGTGGAGTAGGATGAGGAAAAGAATTATCAAGAATGATTTCCAACTTTCTCTGTGGAGTAACTGGATCAAGGTACAAAGGTATCATTAATGAGGTAGGGAAGATACAAAGCAGGGGGTAGAGAATTAAGTGCCCGGTTTCAGACACACATTAATTTTGTGATGTCTGTGAGGTGTGATGTGTCAAAAGTGTGGATGGATATGTGAGCCTGGAGCTCATGAACATAACCAGACATGAATTTGGATGTCATAGCATAAAGATGACCCGTAATCCTCATTGATCAATCCACTCACTGCCCTTCTGCCAAGCATTCCAGCTCCTCTCCCAGAGTCACAATCCAGTGCTATTGTATTTGTTGAGCCCCCAGCAAGGCTGGGCCCACAGATTTCCAGGTCTGACCGGGGAGTCCCAGAAGACAAAAACCCAGACACCCAGTAGTCACTACTATTTCCTGTGGAACCACACCCTCTCATTCAATTCTAAGGAGCACTGCTCATTGCCCTGTATTGTTTTCTCCCAAGGCTCACTGCAAGTGTTACTATATGTACCATTTGGCAAAATGGCCATCTCAGTAGGTATTCAAGCAAATACTTGTTCTGGTTTTGAAAGTGGACATAAATGACCATTCCTATCCATAAAATCCTCTTACTCTGATTGGCACCACAGCCTTTGCGTGGCTAAATTTACTCTCTATTACTCCTGGTGTTTTAAAGCAAATATATTTTAAGCATTACATGTGCCCATGGCTATGATATCAAATGAAAGGAAATACAAACTTTGATAAACACAGGAGAGGCCAAGAAAAGAGACTGGGCCATCTTTTATCCTGTGCTTTCATCCCTAGAGGGCCCAGATTTCCACAATGATTCTTCTCAATGAGATGTTCCAGGAATCATGAGCCACCAGAGAAGAAAAACATTACTTACGACATCTAGTTTTTCCCAGCTTTTACATTTCTCCCATTTTAACTGAAAGGATGTTAGGATGTTTTCCCCTTCTTATGTGTATAGAATTGACTCCTAGACGAGGTTTCACAAAATTTAAATTTTGAGTTTTTAACATATATCCAGAGGGTAGTCATTTATATAGGAGATTCTGGTGAACATGTACTTCAAGCAAAAATCACTACACTATTAAACACTTTTGCATGCTGTTGTAATGTTTCCGTATAAAATTACAAAAATTTGCTAACTCTTTACCTGCTCTCAGCCTAAGGAGAATCAAAGCCATCAGTGTATGCCACGCCAGCAACTTTTTTTTAATGTTTTAAACTGCACTAGGGAGCTTGAATTTGCATGCTAAAATAAATGAAACAATTTGATTATATTTGCTGAAACAGCCCATTACTGTGTATCATTTCAGAAGACCACAAAATTTAGCACATATAATCGAAATGGATTGCCTCCTTCTAACTGTGAGAGCATTGAGGAGAAACTATAAAAACACTGGGTATTGTGATGAATTGAGTTCTCAAAATAAAGCTTGTTAATTTTCTTACCAATTATCTTGCTATTACTTGAATATAGTTTAAATACCATAGAAGTCTTAAGTCTTTGCATCTTCCCTATGACTATGTTGGTGTTTCCCTTAGAAAGATTTAACTCTGCATTTGTTACTTTACACCTAATCTTCTCAGCCAATTAGTTATTTTTTAGCTTTTGATGCCAAAAAAAAGTATTGTTGGATGTGGTAAGCTGTTTACTCTATAGGGAAGATTCCCAGCATGTGACAATTTAAGTTTTAATATAGAAATTTCTAATGTATCCATATTCTAGTCAACATACAAATAAAATGTGGGTTAAAGGCAAGTTTCTTAATCTATCGCTATGGGAGTACTTGTGCTTAAGCAAGCCAACAAGCTAAAATTAGAAATGTTCTCTGACTCCACAAAAATGCACACAGTCTACAAGAGGCCTGGGAATTGAACAGACTGGGAATAGAAAACAAGTCATGACATGGAAACATTTGACCTGGTGTCAGCTTTCTGTGTAGATACTTGTGTTCACCTTGGTTGTGTACAAATCCCTTCTGCTCACCTGGTTTCTATCTGAGATTTTGGTTAGGAAATCATAATCCAAATGTGCAGGTGTCTCAACATAATTCTGGGCTTGTTGTTTCAATTCAATTGGGAGACGATTTTTTTCACCATTAGAAAAGAAGGAAGGCTACTGCCCACAAAACAAATACAAAATCAAACGAAAAATAAAACAAACAAAAAACCTTAAAGAAACGTCTCAAGGAACTTTTCTTATGAATGCTTCTTGACACAGAACATCTTAACAAGAATATCAGTTCAATATTGGGCCAAAGATATAATGATAAAACAAGAATGTTATGAAAAAGAAAACTGAAGACCTATGGAAACAAATAGAAAAACCAAAGCATTATCATTAAATAAATAAATAAATTAGAAAAGCAAGGAGCAGAATAAGTACCACTGATAATTAAATTACTGGCATAGAATAAAGGCTTGAGATAATTAGGATACACGCATGTATAGAAAGATTAATTAAAGCAGTGGAAAAAAAGACAATTGATATAAAATACATAGGATAACTGATATTCTTGGGAAACCCTAATATACAGAATAGTTACATATTCAAAAATATACTACAAGAAAATTTGTCTGAATCAAAGGAAACTTTTAGAAATTACCTATAGTTGGAAAGAACATGTATTCTGAGAAAATTTAACACAGGACTCTACACCAAGACAGATTCTAGTTAAGCTCCTGAATTTCAGGAATAAAACAATTTCAGGCATCTAGACAGAAAAGGCAAATAACCCACAAGGAACTAAAATCAGGCTGCCTTAGATCAATCAGTGTTGTAAAACAATGAAACCACTGTTCTGAGGTGAAAATAGCATGACTCTAAAATGTTATATCCAAAATGGCAATCAAGTATAAAAGCATTATGAACCATGAAAGGACTAAGAAAGCAGGCTACCCATGAGCCTGTCTGAAAAAAAACTTGACAATGAAAACTTGCCAATTTATTTTGATCAAAATTAAAAACTCAGAGAAATAGAGTCTTTTTTAAAAAGACTAATGGTGAGCAGTCAATTCATTTAAATATTGACTATTAAACATAGGTAAATTGAAGTTACAGAATAAGGTGCAATGTTATAAACCCAAACAATATGGAAATAATAATAAAACACACAAAAACTGAAGGCAAAGGGGAAAGAGAAGATGTGAAGATGTGTGATAGTACTATGGCCCTATTCTTTCATAGCAGAGTAAATTTAAAATGTTGAAAATTAAAATATGTAACTTTAAAAATCTTGATTCCAATATCAGTATTTTTCATATTTTCTTAACTTTGGGCAACTTTTTTATGAAATAAAAGAGGAAGTATGAGATGAGATGAGATGAAGAAATAGGTAAGTGAAGTTCAATAGTTCCGCTAGTCTTACTTCTGTAACTTGAACTAATATTAAATTTAATGCTTTTTATTTCAAAACAGCATTTATAATTTTATAAACATAATGATAAACTACTTTTATTTTTAAAAAGACTAAAAGTAGATATGTCAGGATGTTAACCATGGTTCATTTTAAGTAACAGAAATAGAGATTATTAAAATTTCGTCTTTGCCCTTTTCTGTAATTTTTTTAAATTAAAAAAATAAAATTGAAGCAAGAGTTAGAGCTGGACCAGGGGTATCTGATAAGAATTTTTCTCAGATTCTCCCCATTCTAGGTAGGTCTCTAAGAATTTTTATCTAAAGCAGCTGGGAGACTTATGTAGCTATCTGTATACTACGTAGGCACATATTATAGTATAGATGTATGTTTGTATAATGTTTTTACTGCTAGAAAAGGAAATAAGTAGCCCTTCCATTTTCTTCAGTTTATGTTTATTCCTCTAACTCTCCCCTCTTCGGGCGCTGGCTCTCTACTGTTCTTCCCTTGTTCGGTGGATTGAAGGAAGCACAGAATGGTGTAGTGAAAAGGTCTGCTTCCTACTTCCTCACTTAGCGACAGGGGAGGAACTTCTCTTTCCAGGCCTTACTGCTTCATCTCTAACACATAATCTCCTGCCTGATGATAGGACTTCAGTAAATGACTCTGAGCAGACACTTAGGTTGGCGCTGAGGAGCATGGAAGAGGACTGGGTCCTAAACAACTACAGAGGTGTTCCCAATGGGGCTACCTTTCCAACCAGCCTTCAGGAGGACTGTTACCCACAACCAGAAGGGTAACTGGTTCGTGGCTGGACCAAGGTGCTCAACCTTGGCAGATGAAGGCCAACTGCATAAACATACTGGTTAGTGTATTTTAATCCTTAAACTTTCCTATTCTTTTTCACAGACTTAGGCGGGGGAAGGTTGAGAGGAAATGGCACAGGGAGCAAGAGAACATATCCTGTAAGTTCATTAGTATGCAAAGAAAAGAGAATTCGGGGAGGGACAAAGGCACAAAGCAGCTGTAGGACAGCCCTTTCAATAAAATGTGTGCGTAACTTGGGACTTCACAACTGTACCTTTCTTGACCCTCATGACAACAGATAGTAAAGGAGAAGTGGCATCACCATGGTCCCTACTTCACAGACCACAGTCAGGGATTTCCCCAAGGTGCCTAGACTAGTGAGTGGGGAATTAAGATCTGCTTCCCCTAAAGAGGATGTTCTTTCCAATACAACAGTCTTTCAAATAGAAAGCCATCACAGCCCTAAGTTCATTTAGCAAACTAACAAAGCAGAGAACCTGAAGAAAGACAGAAAAGGGTCAAAAAAAAAAGCTCTCCAACTTTCCCAGTCCTATGTAGGGAAACCTCTTACTCCTGACTTGCCCTGGACCTTCTCCTCTGAGGACAGCATTCCATCTGAACGCCTCAGAGCTCTCCACATGCTGTGCACAAGGCTCAGCTAGAGCCCTACACAGAGGAAGTAGAATAGTGTGTGGGGAGGATGTGTGTGATCCACAGAAACTGGCTCATGAGGACCTCATTCCCCAAATCCTTTGATGACTTCATTGACCCACTTGCAGCCTCGTAGGGCTAACTGGTAGGTGCCACGCAAATACTCTTATATCTAAAGAAAAGAATAGTTTTTAGAAAATATTGATATGCTATATATTTCTAAGCCCCTGGGAGACTGCAGTTCTGTCAGTCTTTTCAAGCATCCCTTTTGCACAGGCTCCAGTGGCTTATTTCCTCACTTACCTTCATTAATGTAATTTCTGATAGTTTGAATTAAGATTGTAATTATAATAGCTCACATTTCTTGAGCACTTAAAGACACTGTGCTAAGAGTTTTGTTGGCTTTATCTCAGTTAACAGAATTACTATCTTGATATTTTAGATGATGGAATTGAGGATCAGAGAAGTTAAGAAATTCATTCCTCATCACACAGCTTTTATGTAACAAGCATGAGATTCAACTAATAAGAGTGCACTAATAAGTGCACTAACTAATAAGACAACTAATAAGAGTGCACAAATTTTAAAACTATTGGCTGAAATGAATCAATCACCTAGAGATCCCATCTTTCTAGTAACACATTTTAATATCTACCTGAAAACAATACTGCAAAGACTGTCCAAGGTAAATTGACCAACTAATATTTACGAAGCATCTAATATTTGCAAAGCATTTTGAGTCATACCAGCAAGTATAAATCTAAGAGGCTGCCCTCAAAGAGATTTCAGGCCTTGTTATATAACAATAGACTGATATGTAACCACAATAACAACAACACGAGATAATCCAATATAGGTCACTTTACAATGCCGTATTTGATAAATCCCACCTGAGGCATGTAAGTTGTGACATTCTTAGCACAAAGTAAAGCCTTATGAGCCAGGAAAGTTGTACAGGTTAAGAGGGGAAAAAAGAATTTAAGAAAAGGGCAAAGACAGTGAAAAAGAAAACACAGTACCTGGTGGTGCAGAGTCAGGCAAGGGGGAGAGACTGGGAAAGGCAGTTTGTACGTAAGGAGTGGGAATGGGCACGTGTGCAGCTCTGGTGGAGTAGGAGTAAAGTAAATAACGAAGTTCTCCTACTCCTTCCTCTCTTTACTCATGGACCCAGCTAAAGAGTAGGAAAAATATTAAAGCCCTATCGTAAAGGGAAATTCCTAAAATAACTTCCTTTAGGGAATCTCAGCATCACTGTCTCTTGGAGGAGTTTTAGGAGGATGACTGCTCACCGCCTTAAATCTGCTCTGAATTTCCAAGTCATGCAGTCAAAACACAGTACCAGCTCATAAACTGATAAGGCTGGGTGAAAAACGGGGTTAGATCTTGGCCAGATTTTGCAACTAAATTTTGCCCCAATTAAAGACAAAATTATATAACCACAGTCTCCCCCAACCCAGGTCCTTCCCCAAACTCCACCCAGGGCAGATCACTGCACACTGCAGAAAAGGAAACCATATACATCAGGAAGGTCTCAGGACTCCTCCTCCCAACCTCCCAGTCAGATATGGAGCAAGGAGAAGAGGACAGACATTTCCCTCCTAATATCAGCCCCTCCTGGGGAGAGAAAAGTATACTTATGAGGCTAGCAGAACGCAAGGAGGTAGAAAATGACAGTCTCTCTTTGTCTCTCTGTCTGTCTCTCTCTATATATACATATATATGTCTCAAAAGTTTTAGAGTACAATAAATAAAACTAAAATAACATTTTACCTTCTGCATTTTCCCTAGGAATTTATTATTGAGATTTTGAGCAAGGCTGGGACCTGGGACCTGGGACCCTTTGCTTCAGTGCTTGCACCTGGACAAAGACTCCTCGAGCAACAAAATACAAAGAAACTATAAGGGACTAAAAATAACTGCGTGCATGCACAGTTGGGCTAAATTATGAACAACAAGATACAAAAAGACCAAAAACCCAACTGCCACTTCTGAAGAGCCCGGAGCAAAAGCAGGGTGTTGGGAGAAAAGTAGGGTACTGCGCACGCCCCCTGCACACACCACCACCAAAGGGGTGGGCAAAGCACCTAAGCCACCCCTCCGGCCCGACCCCTGGACCTGCCCCTACCGTCACCCTACATGGGAACCAGGAACCAGGTTGCCCCCCTGGTTCAAGCGGGCAAGGGAACCTGTTACTTGTTCTCTCTCCCCACTGCTGCAGCAGGAGCCCAAGTAAAGCCTTGCCTGAATTTCTTGTCAGGTGACTGGGAGGTTAACCAATAAATTGCCCACCTTGGAAAGAGGCCCTTATCCAGTTGGCTTGGATCTCTCGGTATCCTGAAGAATTCACAGAAGATCACATCCCTGAGTTGGTGAACTCAACGTTAGTACTGACATTCCAACTATGATATCACAGTAAGAACGTTCAATCTAAACACACACACACACACACACACACACACAGCAAAATTTCAGACTTGCTATTTTTTTCTTCAAATAGCCTTTTTCTACTGTCCAGACCCAATCTCTCTCTAATGTTACAGACATTATCACCCTAAACCAAACTCCTCCAGCCACAATGCATCCACGTCATCTCTCAAGTAGAGCACACATTCATCACTCCGCCTAAGTTTTCTCACACTAAACTCTCTTTTTTCTCTCCTATATTACCAGACATTTTTTACAAATTATCCCCTACATAATTTATCCCACCAACTTATTCTGAGATCCAAAGGAGAGGACTACAATTAAACAAAATTTTAAACAAGGAACACACTTTACTAATGGCATGGGGACTGTAAAATACAGACTGTTCATCTTCCTGAGCCCTCGTTGGGCACAAGCATCCTTAGTTCTGCAGAGTCCAAGTTACTAGTGGATACCCCTTGGTGGTATCTTGTGGACTTAAGAACACAGGCAGCTCGAAATCAAATAGATTCAACTTTCCCTAGAAGAGGAACGTCAAGGAAGCACAATGTACTTGGTACTCAAAGGCAACCATCTGTATCTTAAGACAAAGCACTAAAAACTAAAAAAAAAATGGGGACATTTTATTTGTATTAAAGTGCTGGCATGCAAAACCAATCAGCCTCTCTCATTGTGTTGTTACAGACAGCCCCATTCCTCCTCTCTTTCTCCTTTTTAAATGCCCCTGGACTTTAGAGCAATTCTCAGTGATTTTCCAGGCCAGGAGCTCAGTCTCTCCTGGGAACTTGTTAAAAATGCAAATTCCTGGGTCTCATCTAAGACCCACTGAATCAGAACCTATGAGATACAGCCCCAGCAATATATGTCTTAAGGAGCCCTCGGGAAGTTCTGAGGCTCAGTAAAGTTGGAAAAGCACTGCTTTAGGACATTTTTCAAGCATCCCCCTTTTACTCCTCATGCTATAGTTGACACCACCAGTTAACAGTCCTCTTCCCCATCCAAAACTAGGTACTGTCGTCTCTTTGGGGGACCCTGGAACCTACAAGAGAGAATACTATAAAGGTTTATATTCAGGGCACAGGATACTGGGAACAGGTTTTTATTTTCCCTTTATGGGTTTTTATATACAAAAGAATAGGCCATAAGACTATAATACCAAGTCTCACATCACAGCTTTTGAAGATAAAAAAATAGCTTAGATTAGGTTAGACTGATTACAAACAAATTCTTTTAAGAAATTAAATAACCATTATTTAATTTCTAGTTGTATCCCAGGTGAACAAGTGACCCTTGGCCTTGACTTTAGCACCTCTACCACCATGACACAACTAATTTAAATTGCACAATTTTAGAAGTTCTTTTATTCTTCCAAACATTATTTGAGTATTTAAGAATCTGATCAGTAAAGACTGTTTTACTTACTTTCATTTCCTTCCCTCTACCTTTCCCTACCTTGTTTCTAACTTGTGACCAAATCTCTCAGCCAGCAAACTGTCTCATGCCCACAAACATCTGTAAACACTGAAAGTCCACTTTGGTGCCCAGTGGTGAGGAAAGGCCAGCTGGAAAAGATGATGAAAACAAAACTCAGAGAGAATGAGGGAAATTCAAATTCTGGAAGGTGAGGAAGGATAAGACAAAGTTCAAAGAAAGACACGAGCCTTCAGCAAGGAAATTTGGGTCCTGATGTAGCCCTTAAGCTCAGCGTACTAAATTAGCATCATCAGTAAATTGAGCTGAAGATGAGCCTAGCTGCTAAAAACTCTATTCCAATACAACTTTTTTTCCTTCTCCAGATAATCATGACCTGGCTGGAGCAAAATAGGTTTCCTTCCCTCCATTTCTCATCTTGCAGGTAACTCTTATCTTTTTCCAATATATTTTTGAGAATTCCTTTGACCATTTCCAGATAGAGGATGTTGTTCTACTGGGTCCTATCTAAATTTTCTATGAGCGCTTTGCAAGAAGAAGGGCTGATCCAAAAGGCATAGTTTGAATGAATCTGGAGAACTTGGACACATAATTGTGATGTTTATACCCAGTATAAATACAAAACGAAACAAATCTCTTCATTTCCTCTTTTACTTAACAAGTAAACATTTTACAAAGACAAAAGTTATTGTTCCCTTGGACGGCATTGGCAAGCTACATATTCAGGGAAGGATGCATTTGTATAATATGTGGTTAGAGGTTAATCAATATTTCATTCCTATTTTATGGCAACCAAATGCTAACATAGGTTATTTGGTTGTTCTTTGGCATTTTATTAGTTATATTAAATTAATTTATTCCACAAATATTTATCAAGTGCCTACAACAGTGCCTGTTACATAGTAGGTACTTAGTAACTCTTCATTTATGCAGAGAATATTTCTTGAGAACTCACTGTATGCAGACTCAGTACTAAGTTCCCTGGCTGAGAGGATTCACAAGCCAGCATGGGAATTTTTTGCTCTCAGAGCCCTGAGTCTATGAATATGAAATCATTTGCATACCAAGTGACTCTGGCCTCTTCCTTCCTCTACCCCTAGCCATTCCCGCCACTGTTAATGAGACAAGTAATCTAAGAGCTTGAGCAACCTGCCTCTAAATCCATCTCTAAACCTCTGTTCAACAGTATGTCCTCCCCTGGGCCCACTGCAGGAAAATATGCACCATTTGAAACCTGAACTATCCGCTGCCATAGTAAAGGACATGAATCAAATGCCCACAACAAAGTCTGATGCTCACTGGCTCATCCTTGTAGTAACTCCAAACACTGGTGTCACATTGGTTTGCCAGCAAGAGGAGACTCCTCAACAGCTACCACCCAGATAGCTCTCACACTCCTGGGGAACTTAGAGATGACAGTAATCCTACTACTCCCCTCAGGGTTCTCCTCCTGTGGGTGCCTTCCTGACACTCCCACCCCTTTCCTTCATCAGGAACCTCTTTGTTCTTTGAGCCTCCCTCTGCACTTTGAAAAACTCTCAGTGATATCGATGATCACTTTCTACTAAAATTATTTGTTTGAGTGCTTCTTAAGAATAGGCATGGGACTTCCCTGGTGGTGCAGTGGTTGAGAATCTGCCTGCCAATGCAGGGGACATGGGTTCGAGCCCTGGTCCAGGAAGATCCCACATGCTGCGGAGCAACGAAGCCCGTGAGCCACAACTACTGAGCCTGCGCTCTAGAGCCTGTGAACTACAACTACTGAGCCTGCGTGCCACAACTACTGAAGCCCGTGAGCCACAACTACTGAGCCTGCGCTCTACAGCCTGTGAACTACAACTACTGAGCCTGCATGCCACAACTACTGAAGCCTGCGCCCCTAGAGCCCGTGCTCTGCAACAAGAGAAGCAACTGCAATGAGAAGCCCGCGCATCACAACGAAGAATAACCCCCGTCACCACAACTAGAGAAAGCCCGCATGCAGCAATGAAGACCCAACACAGCCAAAAATAAATAAATAAATAAATTTAAGAATAGGCACTCTGGGTACTTCACCTCTGAAGCCTTAACACCTCACATGCATAGTGATGGATAAATAGTTTTCAGGTAGATTTTGTTTGCTCTTAATGAGTCAATAAAAAAATATCATTTAGCCAGATTCTGCAAGCCCTATAAGCATTAGAAATATCTATTCAATCTGCTGTCTGCCCACCTAACAGTCCTAAAAGGTCCTTGCCATAGTTCATTACTACATGCAAAACCTAGAAAATATTTTGCTCAATTAATTTATTAACATAAAACTACATAAGTTTTGAACAGTTGTGACCTTGGAGATCTAGCACAAGTCCCTTAATTTCATGGGTGAGGAATCTAAAGTCCTAAGAAGTTAAGTCAAGGTCATACAGCCAATGAATGGCAGGGAGAGAATAGAATCCAAGTCTCCCTGCTTCCTGCCCAGTACTTGATTTACCAGTCCATGACCTGGATTCTGCTTGTTGAAATTCCATTTCTTGAGAGGCTCATGGAAAGGTTTGGAGAAGGCTCTGGCAGTTGAGTTGTATTCAGAAAGAGGGAGAAAACCTCCACCAGATGCTCTGTTACTTTTTCTTCCCTGGAGGCATAAACACCGGCCTAAAAAGCTGTCTTAGTGCAAGGAATAAGAAAAAGAAGAAATGATGGAAATCTACACAATATGCAGCTGATGAGATATAAGGAGGCCCTTTAGGACAGTCTCAGGGTTATAACCGAGGGTCAAGATAGGCTGCTCGCAGGTCAAATCATTTGTAGTAACTGAGCTCCAGAATAGAACTTTTGGGCCTGCCCTAACCAGAATTGATGTCCCTGTCATGGACCTAGAATGTGAATAGCCCATGACCTTAGGGAAAAGGGGAGGAAGGCAACACTTCCTGAAGTTTTCACCAGGTGGTGCTTCATCCAATAACTCATCAAACCTCCACTGAGCATGTACTAAATGCCAGGCCGGGGGCTGAGTACTGTGGCTGCAAAGATGAATGAAAGAGAATCCCTCCCTGCTCTTAAGATGCTCATGTCTGTGATATCTCCCACCAAGAACTCTTTAGAGGGCCTAGTACAACACACACACACAGACACAGAGACACACACACACACACTCACCCGCTAAATGTATTAGAAACCCAGGAGCATCTCTGTCACAACTCAGGATTTGACACTCAGTACTGTCACCCAGAACGCTAAACTTTCTGTCTCATGACTAATACCATTTAGGCTTTTCCATATGTCTTGTCCTAGGTCCTCAAAACAAAAGGCAACTGTGACCAAATGCTGTGCAGGTTTATGGATTGTACCAACTGCGAGGGTCGAAGTGGACACTGCTTCAGAGCAGAGGAAGATTTGAACAGCAAAAGCGCTTAGGCAAGAGAAAGGGCAAATTAATTCCCTTATCAAATCTTCCCTCTCAGAATGAATGGGATACATTCTCACGTAACTGAGAGTTATTGTTTCTCTTCAGGTACCAATTTGTGCTTCTAGAGGTACTCACTATATTTGCAGTAGTTGCAGACAGAGCTTGAATATGTTACAGTGTTAAGTAGTTCATATTACTCTTAAATTTACCTTTTTATAGATCTAGATATAATATGTGAGAAGAATAATACAAATTCTTTATGTTGGCAACCAGCTGAACTTTCAACATTGGAACTGTGCAATAGTTCTATATTCATAAAAATAGTCAAATTTTAAAAATAAATTTTAAATGCTGCCTTTATTTAAAAATTATTAGATTCATTAATTATAATTTGTATTTTACCCCTTACTTTTGATAAATCTTGAATATTTTAGGATAAGTGTAACTTTTAAAGCTTATACAATAAATAATTTTAATTTTTTTTATTTTTCCATTTACTCTATATTTTGACAAAATATAATCAAATTGTATACTTTTGATTGTACATGTACAAATACATTTTATTTTTAATCATTTAGCTCATTTCTATAAACAACGCCTAAATTATAAAAAATATTAAGTATAACAACACAGTGATTTTTGTTAAAGAGAAAAGCTACCTTATAGAATAAATATATAATAATTGGTGAAATATGCATGTATTTAAATACTCATTCAAACATCACCGGCCCAGGACTTCCCTGCTGGTACAGTGGTAAAAAATCCACCTTCCAATGCAGGGGATGTGGGTTCAATCCCTGGTTGGGGAACTAAGATCCCACATGCTACGGGGCAACTAAGCCCATGCGCCACAACTACTGAGCTCACGCGCCTCAACTAGAGAGCCTGTGTGCCGCAAACTACAGAGCCCATGCGCTCTGGAGCCCACATGCCACAACTAGAGAGAGAAAACCCGCACACCACAACTAGAGAGAAGCCCGAGTGCCGCAATGAAAGATCCAGCATGCTGCAACTAAGACATGACACTGCCAAAATAAAATAAATAAATAAATAAGTATAAAAATATTAGGAAAAAAAGAAACATCACTGGCCCATCAACAGAATACCAAGGCATGTACAATAATAGTTAAATTTAGTCATCGATAACATTTTGCCAGCTTTCTGTTTTATAAAAAACATGGCTTCACCCACATTATTATTTTTTTTGTCATTATATAGGTATAGCTGTCCAAGTAAAAAAAAAAAAAAGAACATATTTCATTTAGCAGTTTGTTAGCTTGATTTAGAACTTCTATGTCTATAGACGTATGGTTTGTGGGCCTCCATTTGTCCTCTCATCCCAGGTGCTGAAATGTTAGGGGTGGCCAGTGTATGAGTCACCAAAAGTTAACATAAAATAATTGAAGCCCCAAAGTAAGTCAACAAGGTAAGTAGAAAAATAAGCCTCTTCCCATTTCTTAAAGTGAGACTCTTTTTTCCTTGAACATTCTCAGTCTCGGGAGGAATCACACAGGTACACAAGGCCATGGAAACTCCCAGTGTCTCTGACCATGGAGCCAGTATCAGAGAAAGACCGATTTGGCTTTGCCAAATGTTCCTGGGACGACTGCTCTGTTTTGGATGGATGTAGTTTGTGCCTGTGGCTAAGGGCTCCATAATGTACAAAGAAGGCTAAAGGAACAAAGGGACTTTTCAGGTTTGGAGGCCCTGCCAGTGGCTGCCACGTCCTGACTGCACTGGGACTGGAAAGTGATCAGCCCTGCAAATTCCCTGCTTGGCCACAACTGGATGAGCTCTGTGGGTCTTGTTCATTGCAGTGTGTTCGCAATGGTCCAAGCAAGGCTATGGTGAAGCACAATTATTCTAGTTTTAGTTTTCATTTCAGAGTCCTTGGAGAGACACGCACTGATCTTTCATTTATACATTAAAGTCTTGCCCTTTCTTTACATTTTGTGAATTTTTTGACATGTTTTTTGACTTCTCCAATTAATCTCCCAAAACAAACTTACTCTTGGATTTTCACCTTATTCCTCATGAAAGTCTGGTAAATTTTCTCTCTGGCAATTTTTACAGTTATTTTGAAGATGGCTAAAATTTCTCTTATTTGACACGGTGCTGCCTGTCCTTAAACACCTTCCACATTCTAGAATTAGGGTCTTGTATTTATCAGGTACCCATTGACCTTAAGAAAATTTAGAGAAACAAATAAAATTTGAAGAGAGGGACAGCAGGAGCAAGAAGGGAATCCTATTTAAATAGTGCAGGGACATAGCCCTCCCCCACCTAACACTGTCCCCAACTTTATCCCGCACAAAGAGAGCATGCTCAAGTGAGCCTGAGCTGGAAGCCTTGAATCTGCCATGTCCTGTGAGGTGTTAGAGAAACTGTTTTGAATGAATGAACAAAAAAATAAATATCCAAGCATTCAAAAGTGTGTCTCTCTGGTGGTCTCTGTAATCCATGTAATGAAGTGGTCACCAAGTGACTGATACCGTATTGATACGAGCTGTTTCTAAGACACTATTCAAAACAGTGTTTCTCAAAGGGTGGTCACCAGATCACCTGTTTCAGAATTAGTCGGATGTATTTGAAAGTAAATGTACGGGCCCCAGCCCATACCTCTTGATTCAGCATCTCTGGGAGTGAGGCCTCAGAGACGGCATTTCCTCAGGCTCTTCAGGTGAGCATACACTCCAAAATTAAAGCACCAAGGTGGTGGTTCTCAGTAGTGTCTGTGCATTGGAATCACCTGGGGAGATTTTGTTAACTAATAATACCTGGCCCACCCCAGAAATATAAATCATAATCTCTGGGATGGGGGTGGCCATCAATGTATCTTTAAAGCTCCTCAGGGCTTCCCTGGTGGCGCAGTGGTTGAGAATCTGCCTGCCAATGCAGGGCACACGGGTTCAAGCCCTGGTCTGGGAAGATCCCACATGCCGCGGAGCGACTCGGCCCGTGAGCCACAATTACTGAGCCTGCGCGTCTGGAGCCTGTGCTCGGCAACGAGAGGCCGCGATAGTGAGAGGCCCGCGCACCGCGATGAAGAGTGGCCCCCGCTTGCCGCAACTGGAGAAAGCCCTCGCACAGAAAACGAAGACCCAACAAAGCCATACATACATACATACATACATACATAAATAAAAAGAATGTAAGCAGACAAGAATAGCATTAAAAATAATAATAATAAAAAAAAAAATTAAAAAAAAAAAAAAATAAAGCTCCTCAGTCAGGAGGAGAACCTGTGCAGTCACGGCTGAGAACCACCGCTTTAGTCAGATGCTTCTTTAGCCTACTCACAATCTGTTACATCAGCTACATTCAGCAAACAGTGGGCACTAGGAAAGAACTGGAGAAAATCAAGGAAAATAAAAAAGACAAATGTCAGGGTCTGTGGGATAGCTGAACTCTGGGCAAACTGCCTCACAGCATGGGCTTCTGAGGCAGTCAGCATCACGGTCAAAACGACTGGCTCTAGCCAAGCCAGTAAGAGAGCAACATTGGATGGAGGCATCAAAGAGAGGCTCTTTGCTACTTTATGTGTCGCCTATTAATAATTAAATGGAATCCATGACACTATTCCTAGGACTGGCTCATGGCATCCCTCCTTGGAATTAGAGGAGGACAAATTAATCCCTTGTTTTAAACAACAAATTATTCTACTGTTCTCCGAAAGAAATAATGCCTATTTTGTATAAACTGTTTATAAAAAAACTGTATCTATTGTCTCTTATGAGCCTCCCAATAGCTATGTGCTATAAACAGGAAAAGTACTATTGTCCCCACTTTAGAGACAGTAAAATCTGGGTGGAAAAGATTAGATAGCTTGTCCAAGGTCACATACTTAGTAAGAACTAGGACATAACCCAAGTCTTCTGATCCAAATCCAATTTTTTTTCTCACTCCATTTGAGTTTATCAATACTATCTTTCCTCTAAAAAGAAAAAAAAAAAAGAAAAAGGGTTCACATTATATGGATTACCTGCCTGCATCTCTCTTATGATACTTATTACTTTCTGCTTTATATTTTATAATTATTTACAGAGCTAGATCTCTCTTATTGTCCTACTTAAAGAGGAATGGTATGTGTTTGAGTCATCTTTATATTGTCCACAATGCCTATCTCTAAAAAATGATAGGTAGTTAATAAATATTTCTTGGATAATTAGATGAAAAAATATATTTTTAAATTTTCAAATAGTAAAATCTTCAACCTGAGAGCAAACATAATCCTGCTAATCACCATCTTGAAGATGAATGGTATATGAGATTACACTGATGGATAAAACAGAAAAGAGACAAAGGCACTACTCACAATAGAAGAGAAGGCACAAGAGAAGCCACGATAAAGGCGGGAGCTGTTACTCCACAAAAAGACCCCAAGAACTGGGGACCTGGACGGGAGCAGACACTAATGCAGCTGACTGTAGAATCTGTGGCCTGGCTTTTGAGTGGTGCATAATGAAGAAGGCTTATGTTTCTGATGTCAACAAGAAAAATTAAAGGAAAGTAGAAATTCCAGGAAAAATAAAATGCTGTACAAAAATTCATGGCAAAAATATGAAGCATGATTATAAGAAATTTATGGAGTCTAAGAAAAGAGAATCTTAAACTTGGAACTTGAAGCATTCTACTTCGAGCAGACTTGATTTAAGAACATAAATTACATTTCGTCTACAGTTACACTCTGGTTCTACAATGAATAAAATTGAGCAATATCATAATATTCTAAGTAATTTTTAAAAATTAAAAAAAAATTTTTGTCCATGCCACACGGCTTGTGAGATCTTAGTTTCCTGACCAGGGATTGAACCCGGACCCCCAGCAGTGGAAGTGCAGCATCTTAACCACAGGACCACCAGGGAATTCCCCTGCAAGTAATTTTTAATTCTATTTGGTTTTCAGAATCAATATATAGATAAAGCATAGAAGACAATTAAAGTTACCATTCAGGATGAACATGCTTTAAACCTTGGCAATGTAAAAATAATGGTAGAACTGACCAACAGTAGGTGTTGGAGGTGGGGAGGAGAGATAGGAGAAAGTGTAGAGGTGATCAACTCCACCACATCTTATACCATGGATAGTTACTCAATATGTCTAGCGTTGACAGAACAAGAAATAAAAGCCAAATGTATTATTTGAAGTATAACCAGCAAGAGGGCCAAAAGCAAAAAAAAAAAAAAAAAAAAAAAAAAATTGGGAGAAGGTCCAGGGAAAAAGGAAGAAGGGTAGTAGATGTGAGCTGAAATGGTCATTTTTCACAGCAAGAAGTTAAAAGATAAGCTTGAACTTATAAGCCAACACATAGATATTTAAAGTTTTATATAAAATAGATATTTAGGGACTTCTCTGGTGGCGCAGTGGTTAAGAATCCGCCTGCCAATGCAGGGGACACGGGTTCAAGCCATGGTCCAGGAAGATCCCACATGCCATGGAGCAACTAAGCCTGTGCGTCACAACTACTGAGCCTGCGCTCTAGAGCTCATGAGCCTCAACTACTGAAGGCTCCATGCCTAGAGCCCGTGCTCCGCAACAAGAGAAGCCACCGCAATGAGAAGCCCACGCATTGCAATGTACAGTAGCCGCAGCTGGCCGCAACTAAAGAAAGCCCGCGCACAACAAAGAAGACCCAATGCAGCCACAAATAAATAAATTTTTAAAAAAAAAGATACTTAGAGCTATAGGGAAAACCATTGGAAGAGCTTTATAAGCATAAAATATCATGGGTGTTAAGTCTCACTTTGGGGAGTAAGACTATGGATAATGGAAAGAGACATACTTTTCATTTGACATCCTTATATTTTATTGAAATTTTAGTTCCATGATCATGTACTTTTAGATTCTCATTAGTACACTGAATTATAACATCCCAAGTTTTCCACCTTTTCAATGTTCTAATCATCAACGAATGAGGCAATGATTCCATACAATGATCAAAACTTGAGAACAGGTGAAATCTCCATGGTCTTCAACTCTAAAGTCAGTAGCTACCTCACTGAAACTCTCTAAGTCTGAAATATATTCCCTTCTGGACTGTAGAAGCAGATACTTCTGAACTATCTCCAAGTGTCTGCTTGTTTTTCCTGCCAGAATCACCAGTTTTCTATGAATGCCATCTTATCTTACAACCAAGCATCATAAATCTCTCAATAGGTCTCTTTAGTAAGGTGTGCTGGTTAAGCCCAGGGATTCCTCACTTTTGAACTACCAGAAAAGAAAAGGCTGACATAACTGAAATCCTGACAATAAGACATTCCAACTTTGAGCTCTAGCAGAGGGTATTGATTACACTTCTGGAGCACTTGCAATCTTAGAAACTTCTGGATCCTAATGACAAGGTTGGAAACAATGGTTATTAAATCCTAGAAATATCTCCTCTGCCTACTTTAAATGCCAAAGCCAAATGCTAAATAACCAGAGGATGAAATTTAACGCTGTGCAAGCTGCTTTGGGAGATGCAAGGTCGCCATACTTTTCCTCCACTCTCCATCTTCATCCAACCTCTAAGTGTACCCCTCGCTTCACTTGACCTTGCTCAGTTTAACATACCCCTAGTGTCACTTCACTTTGCTCAGTTGAACATGTCTTAGCATCACTTCATCTTATGTGGTTTAATGCAGGATATAATACTGACAGAAGAACAAAATGGAAACTAGCTGAAATGATCAAAGCTTCGTAAAATATGAGACCTTCAAGTTTAGATTTTTAAGTAATACAAACCTATTGTAGGGTTTCAAATTTAGAAGTTTAAGTAAGTTGAATAAGATCACACAGCTTGCAAACATTAGAATCCAGCCCAGAATTGTTGTTGTTGTTGTTTTTAAGTAAATAATGATTAGGCATATGCAGAGATGATAATCCTCAAACCTATAAATCTACAACAAACTTAATGAATATTCCCTGACCTGCAAATTCATGATGGTACAAACTTTTTTCTACATATTGGCAAATTTCTACTGAGGTTTATTCTAAGCCTTGAGGGGGTATTTAAGTTCAGGGAAATAAAAATTTGGATTTTTCATTTCAGATAAATCACAAAAAGGTTGGGACAAAAATCATTCCAGCTGATTATATCAATCTCTGAGAATATTAAACACTAGAGTGTTTTGTTTTTAAATAATAAGGATTTTTTAAAAGGCTAAACTATTTTCATTCCAATATTGTAAAATTAGCAAAAAGTATCTTTTCCTAAAATGCATCAATCTTTTTGTCCAACAGTCATCCTCCTTATATGGTTAAATGTGAAATATAAAATGTCTTAATTATTAGTGACTACAGTCATAATTTTTAAGAATACTGACCTAAATCTATACCAGCCATTTCCATAATACACCTCCTCTATTAATCTAGGCATTTATATTGCTTTCTAGAATTAATCTGAAAATAGATTACATTTTACCAGGCAATACCAATTGGTAATAGTAGTTTCTTGAAGCACTGTGTTAAGAAGGATTCTGATGTTGCATCCAAGTTCAGTGCTAAGGAAGACCCTAATCAATTAACATGCTTACTATGGAAGCAAAAAGAGAAAATGACAGTATGTGCTTGTCACGTCTGTCAGGTGCTCAAATCTAGCACATTTTAAGACTCTGGATAGTTTTGTGTTTTCTAAAATGAAACACACTTTCATAACTTGAAATCTGTAATATAAAACCTATTCTGAGTCTTCAGAAATTATCAAAACTGTCAGGGTTACCTTAGCTGCCCCAGAAAGAAGATGGAAATACTCCAATATAAATATCAACTTGTCATTCAGAGACTTGGAGGGTAAAGTTATAGAAATCAAATGATTCGGTAACCGAAGTCCTCTAACTTAACACCAACCTTCTCTAAATCCAGTTGATTTCTCCAGGGGTCATTACTGTCCATAGACTAGAAACATTTTCTTTTGAATAAATAGAATAGATAGCCTAATAAGAGACCTATGTGAAATTTGTATAAACTTAACATATGATCTAGGAGATACCAAAAATCAGTGGGAAATGGGAGGATGATTCTGGGACAACTAACTATTTGCATTAAAAAAAAAATTTCAGTTATATCCCCATCTCACCAAAAATGCATACACCAAAATAAATTCCATGTGAGTTAGATTTAAATGTGAAGACATACCATTTTTTTCAAACCCACAGAAAAAATAAAGGTAAAATTTTATCTTATCTGATTAGGAAAAGAATATTTAAGTTTAAATGCAATGAAAGTAATGACAGAGGAAAAGATATAAGTATCAAAAATTTTAAAGCATGCATATATTTTAAAACACTGAAAGCAAAAATTGGGAAAAAAGGAAAATCTTAGGGTTAAAAATAAGTTAAATAAATTGATATAGGTAGGAATGTTTTGGTTGAGGGATTGAGTATCCATTCAAATGACGTCCTGGGAAAAACTTATGGGGGCTCTAATTGAAATGAAGTATGGGAAGTACAGCTGGACCTCATAGGAGGAGGAAAATGATAAAGCAGCTTCTCTCTCCTCTCGCTGTCTCCATCTCTCCCTGTCCACGTGGTCATTCTCTGGCCCTCCACACACCTCCTCTACTCTCTCTTCTGAAGGGAACTGTGCCTACTCCTCCTCTGTGACTTTAGTTTGCATGTGGTTTTAACTGGCCTTGATGCCAAATCTGGCTCCAGAACCCAGCACCATTGTACTGATTCAATCTTTCGGTGCCTTTGTCCCAAACTTCTGGGAAGAAGGTACAGTAAGCCCAGCTTGGTCAGGTGTCTATACATAGTTCAGCCATTAATGGCCACTGGGCAAGAGGGTGTCCCATTGACATGGAACTGGTAAGGCCTACCTGTTTCTCAGCAGGTCTGGGAACAAGGTAACTCCAAAGATAGGGACATGGGATGGGCAGGCACCAAACACACATCTACTACACAGTTGATGGTACTGTGATGTTAACATGTAGCTTCACAATAAGAAGTTAAGTAAGAAAAGCCTACTGCAAAGTTTTAAAGTCAAAATTCTCTTCAATATGTGAATAAAAAACGCATGGCTATGCTAGCAGTACTAGACAAGGGTGACTTTTTGTTTTTCTGATTTGTTACACTAGTTTGTATCAATACTTTCCAAATTTCCCATTGCAAACATGCATAATTCTAATAATCAGGAAAGAAATAAAGTAAAAGACCAAAAGGTGGAAAGCCAAAAGTGTTGGAAACTAAGTGCCAAGTATTCCATTTAGGTTGAATTCTCAAGTCACTTTTGCTGACATGTCCCAACTTTCAATCCCACCACTGCCCTCTGCACTCACTACTACACTCCAACCTCAGTAATGAAAGACACTTCCCTGAAGACCCACCCACATTCATCAACTGTGCCATTCTTGTGGCCATGTCGACTAGAATATCCATCCAGGTTTTCTCTGCCCATTGGATGCTCCTCATCCCTCAAGGCATGGATGAAACAGTGAGCCTTCTTCAACTGCCATTGTCCCCACAATGTCCCTTCTCCCCTGTGTCTTGTAGCCCTGAGTTTGTAGCTCTACTATAATCCTCATCCCAACTGTGTTTTCATTGGCTGTACATGTCTCTGCCCTCCCAGCTACACTTGCAATTTCTCTTAGAGAAGTGTTCTATCTTACGAATGCTGTTTCATCAGCAGCTAGCACAGGACATAAGCAAGAGTAGGTTCTTAGTGAATGTCTTGCCGAATAAATGTTAAAGTTTAAGGAATTATTTCTGTATTAGGGTCAAAGTCTTCAGATTGTTCTCATTCTAAAAAAAATTTTTCTACAAAGAAAAAGTATGAGATTTTTGCAATGTACTAGAAAGAAACATGTATTTCAGAGCCCAGCTGATAAGTATTGAATCCCAAGTCTGTTACTCACTAATTGGGTCAATTATTAAACTTGTCTGAGTTTCCATTTCCTCATCTTTAAAATTGGGTTGACAACATCTTTCATGCAGAGTTGATTCAAGGAATAAAGGTGAAATACATAAAATGGCTGGCATATAGTAGGGGTTTAATAAGTGGTAGCTATTATTCATACAGTATTTACTAACTTGATGACATAGGTAGGAAATACTCAGAGAGTTGTGTACTCATGGAAAATGCATGATATTTGAATTACATTTCAAAACATTAAAAGAGATTTCGTCTCCAAAAATAATCAGTATATTTATAAATGTTTAGAAAAGCCAGTACCTCTAGAATGTATAGGGCTGGAAAGCTTATGTGAAATTCTAAAGATATTAAGATTTACAGGGGCTGCCTGATCAAGTTTTATCATTCAACCCACCATTTCAGCTGATGGTGATCTTTTTCAGCTGAAAGGCCATTAATCCATTAAAGCACAGTATTTTAAACAAACCTCAGGTTGTCAAACTGCTATTACACTGTTCTGGTACGTAGGGCCAGATTTTTTATTTTTTCTTAGCTGTGACCAATGCAAAACACAATGGACTACTTATCCATTAAAACATTCTAAGAGGAAGGAACAGGCCAGGCCATAGAAGGCAGAGAAATTCATCTCCTGGCCTGGTGTATGATGTGCCAAGGAGAGTCACAAAATAAGAAACTCTGGCTCTGGCTCAAATGGAATCCTCCCAAAAGCATGGATTTGAGGGGCCGGCACTTGCTGTGGGTACATGTGAGTGGGAATCTGAGTGGGGCATGGAGTCAGCTCGGTTGTGTGCTAAGCTTTGTGTTTTATTATATTTATGCACCTTTAATATATGTATTTACTGAGTACACACTGTGTGGAAGACCCCACACTGGGGAGTGGGCGGGATACAAAGGTAAAGACAGGGTCCATGCCCCTAAGGAGTTTCCACTCTACCAGGGAAGCATGACAAACCCACAAACAACTCTAACACCAGATCATGCAGGATACGTGTCACAATACATGTATCTTAAGTGCCCTGCAAACATTACACAGTTTCAAAGGACTCTTGGTGTCTCAAAGATTATCATATAAGAAAAAGATTCAGAATGCTTACTGAAAAGTTATTCAGTAACAAACACAGCAATCTTAGGATTGGATTCATAAGATTTTTAGTCCAAATGCCTCCTGAAATTTATGAATGCAGTAAATATTTTCCTCCTACAAAGTAGGTGCATTTAGGGGCTCTGCAATTACTCCAAAAATGTTATTCATTAATTTGTCTATATTAATGATTTTTTATTATAATAGTTACATAGCTCCCCTCCTTGGGCTCTTTACTCTTGCCATTCCTTCCCCTTAAAGTCTCTCCCAGATTTCACATGCCCTGTTCCCTCATCTGTTCAGGTCTCTGATCAAATATCATCTCCTTAGAGACACTTGTTCTCCCATCCCATCACTTTCTCTCCTCCTCTCTGCTTTATTTATTTTTCTGTGGTATATATTATTACTTGACATTTTATTATATATTTGTTTATTTTCTGTCTCCCCTTGTTGAAAGTCAAGAGTACTTCTGTCTAGTTCACCATTATAACCTAATATCTAGAATACTACCTGTTATAAGATGGCACCTTGACTTGAGGATACGGGGAGGGAGAAGGGTAAGCTGGGACAAAGTGAGAGAGTGGCATGGACATATATACACTACCAAACATAAAATAGATAGCTAGTGGGAAGCAGCCGCATAGCCCAGGGAGATCAGCTCGGTGCTTTGTGACCACCTAGAAGGGTGGGATGGGGGGGTGGGAGGGAGATGCAAGAGGGAAGAGATATGGGGACATATGTATATGTATAACTGATTCACTTTGTTATAAAGCAGAAACTAACACACCATTGTAAAGCAATTATACTCCAATAAAGATGTTAAAAAAAAAAAAGATGGCACCTTATAAACATTCAATGAGTAAAAGAATGAATGAATGAACATTAGATTCCTTTGAATATTTTCAAAAGTGGCGAATCTTCATCTAGTGGATGTGAATTTGAATTTTTGAATCAGCCAAGTTCACTTAGAGCTTCTGGTTAATAAGATGGGTGGATGAAGCTGGAGTCATTCACTCATTCATTCCAAAAATACGGATTGAGGGCAGTTGTGTGCTAGACACTGTTCTAGGTGCTAGATTATCCAGTTGGTCCCAAATGAAATGTGACTATCGAGTAAGATGATGGGCTTTATTACGTGATGGTAAACTAATTGTGAAGATTCCAAAGATATCTCTCACAGTAGCATCACAACTGAAACAGGAGCAAAGCTTTTAAAAATGACCACTAATGACTTGGATGTGGAGGTTCTGGTATGTTTGTTTTTAAAAGACAAGTTTCAACCATTCATGATTTCATTTCCTAAAAATAGGTTTTCTCTGGTGCCCTCAGTGGGTCTTGTGGAGGCAGGAGGGGGAGGGGTTAAAGTGAGGTCTTCTCTAAATTATTTAGGACATTCCAGTGTGCAACAGATTCACCTTCCACAGCTGTTTGTGGGTGAAAAATGTGTAAGCCCACGACTTGATGCATAGGCATTTGGGGGGGTTCACAGGTACAGGGGAAAGTATTTTTAGATGTAAGTAAAACTCCTAAAGACACGCATTCAAATAATGTATGCAAACAAATATATCTTGAGATTTTTGTTTCCCTCAGAGTCCAGAACAGAAATTACTTGGTACGTAATTTGGGTTTATAATAGGGTCCTTTAGAACCAGGATATCTAAATCCACTTCTCCTGGGGTTCACATGGTGCTAATAAGATTAAGGACAACTACGCTGATGTGCTTGGACAAACTGGGGTGAGGGCAGCTCGTTTCAGGAGCCAGGAGAACATGTGAGTGGCTGAAACCTACCATTCTCTGTGTGAAGCTTCCATCCCTGTTGAAGACAGTGAGTATAAATAGCAATAGCTCACACTTGTCGAGTGCTTACTATGTACCAGGCACATACATGTCTCCCTTGCATTAATGTATTTAATCTTCATGATTCCAAAACAGGTGCTATTATTATCCCCATCTTATAGATGAGGAAACTGAGGTTCAGGGATGAAGTAATAACACTGCCTAGGGTCACCCAACCAGTAAGTGCCAAGTGTACTTTTGTGCCCCAAGGCCGATGTCACTATTCACTACGCTGAATGTCCCCTTTAGGAAATTTCACCCGGAATACTCATTGAGGATTAAAATGTCTTTTGACTGAAGAAATAGAAGCTTATTACACGTCTAAATCTCAAACAGGAAGTGGGATTAATGTAAATGGGGAAGAGCAAGCTCATTTTCCCTCCACCTTCTTGGAGTAGCCATAGGCAAAGAGGCGTCTGGATCGCCACCAAGCAGATGTGGCTGAGCTTCCTCTGACGCTGGGAGATGTGTTTCTAAATCCATCTTGCCTTCTGTGTCTGCCTTCCTTCCATCCCCAGTGCTGTGCTTGGATTTAATCTTTCTGCTTTAACTGGATTCTGAACAAGGCATTTTATTTATTTATTTATTTATTTATTTATTTATTTATTTATTTATTTATCATCATTATTGGAGTATAATTGCTTTACAATGGTGTGTTAGTTTCTGCTGCATAACAAAGTGAATCAGCTATACGTATACATATACCCCTATATCTCCTCCCTCTTGGTCTCCCTCCCACCCTCCCTATCCCACCCCTCTAGATGGTCACAAAGCACCAAGCTGATCTCCCTGTGCTATGCGGCTGCTTCCCACTAGCTATCTATTTTACATTTGGTAGTGTATATATGTCCATGCCACTCTCTCCCTTCGTCCCAGCTTACCCTTCCCCCTCCCCGTGTCCTCAAGTCCATTCTCTACGTCTGCGTTTTTATTCCTGTCCTGCCACTAGTGAACAAGGCATTTTAGAGAACAGCTGGTTAATCCTCCACATGAACCAATGGCACATTAATTCCCAGGGACATGTTTATTGGATTCTTTTCAATCACAAGGAAGAGAATCCCAGGTGACCTCCATGGAGGAGGTCTAATGCCAGGAGGCACAGACATGCAGATGACAGAGCACTGTCCCATCAGCCTGGGAACAGTGTTTCCAAGCCTTGACTCTACAGCCAGCTTCACAAAGCTCCAGGTACAGCCACCCAACTGACATGTGACCACCTTCTCTCCATTCACCTAGCATTTTGCTTCCCAAAATATAAGTTCTGATTGGGCCTTTTCACACCACTTGGCTTGAACTCCTGCTACAGACATCCTATCTCAGGCAGGCCGGGACAGCCAGGAAATTCAGTCTCTCACATGGCAGGGAGTCCTGTCCTGTCGTAGGGGGTTGATTCAGCTTCCCGTGAAGGAAATGAATGTTTCCTCTCTGCTCCACCATCCTCAGTGTTGGCTTCATCAGGCTGGTGGAAAGATGGCTCTAGCAGCGTATCAAGTCACTAGACCATTCCAGAGGAAGAAGAGAAACCTTCTTATCGTTCAAGGAAACTTCCAGAAAGCCCTTTTGTCATAACTCATTGCCCAGCAGTGGGTCACATACCCATTCTTGAGCCAGCCCCTGGCATGTGAAGGGAGATTCTCAGTCAGGAAGGAAGGCTGAGTTTCAGATGCTGGTGAGATGAACATGGGTCCCCTACTGCCCCATGGGGCAGAAGTGAGGCAGGCCTGCCTGGGCCCTGACCAACAAGCATTGGCCAGGTCTAGAGTCCTACAAGTCTGTGTTAGCAGTGATTCAAGTGGACCACTTTCCTTCAGAACGGAAACTTGTGCTTTCATGGATTCAGTCTTAAGATACATAGCAGAAGAGGCCTACAAGGTAAGGTCCTGCATTTGAGTTAGCTCTCCAGGGCATGTCCTCTTCCGACAGGGGAATAAATCTCTCCCGGTCTTGACCCACACTACAGGAACTTGCCCAGTGTAAAAGGAACCAACCACTGCTTTTCTAATTGTTTTTATCTTGCTGAGAGATCACACTACAGTTTGGCCCTGCTCAGCTGTCAGGAAGGATTGTGCTCAGACATTACTGGGTGATTCTGGAGAGTGGCTGAGCGATTGTCCCCAACCTGTCCCCATAGTGGTAGTTCTCATTAGGGTGTGGTGGTCAGGCCTTTCCCCTCTTGCTGTTCAGTATACTCAGTCTTTGTGTGATAGGCTTTGACTTTCTAGCTCAATGTGGCTGAAGAGTTCCACTTGGCTTGGGAAGGTTTATTAAAGTCTGTTCTGAAGCAGGGTCTAAGCAGAGAAGGCTGGGCAGCCAAGACGGCAAGATGCCAAGTGTCCTCAGATTGAACTTGGCCTTGTCTCGGCTGCTCTCATAGGTGCAGACCACTGTTGCTCTAGTGACAGCTCCTGCCCTGCAGCAGTCCTGATGTTAGCTGGGCCTCTGTCCTTTTGTAACTTAATAAACATTGTCTTGAGGGACCCCTCTGCCTTTTCCCCCATGTCCTGGGCCCTCCTCAAGCTGTCTGCAAGTTTTTGTGGTGTGATTTCCCACGTCGTCTTCATTTGTTGACTCTGAGTAACACACAGCCTGTCTCAACTGGAACAAGGCGGTTTTTGGATTTTTACTCAGAATCTGGGAGAGATGGGTGGGGGAGGTCTGGTATGTAAGCACAGCCAAGGTCTTAGTTGAATATGTAACAACCCTGTTGTCAAACTTGTTGCCTGTTTCTCCCTTGGGAATTGCTCACTGACTGACCCTCCTCCTATGGCAATGTCCTTCCCTCCTTATAACTGCCTTTATCCAGCTGTTCCCCAGACCCTGTGATTCTTAACCACTTTATTCCTTGGGGTGATTCCTGCTGTTTTGCCTTAGCCTACTAGGCCCCTCCCTGGGGCCACCTTTCTGCAACTAGACTGGCCCATCAAAAGTATTTGCCGTATAGACACAGTTCTCCCCTTAAAAATTATGTGTCCAGCTCTACAAACTTAAACTGTTCAGATTTGTGGTTGGAATAATGCCCCCGTGCCCCCCACCTCCCTGTCCAAGTCCTAATCATTGGAACCTGTTAATATTGTTGTGATATAAAACAAAAGGGAGTTTAAGGTAGCAGATGGAATTAAGGTTGCTAATCAGCTGAATTTAATATGATTTGACTGGGCCTACCCAGATAATCCAGGATTAAAAGTAGAAGAGGGAGACAAAGAGTGAAGAGACTTATAAGAAACACTCAACAACTTGTCACTAGTTTGAAGATGAAGGGATCACAGGCCAAGGAATGCAGGTGACCTCTAGAAACTGGAAAAGGTAAGAAAACTGATTCCCCCCAGAGCCTCCAGAGGAAAAAAGCCTGGCCGACACCTTCATTTTGAAGGTAAGCCCACTGGATTTCAGACCAGTAGAGTTGTAAAGTGATAAAATTGTGATGTTTTAAGGCACTAAGTTTGTGGTAACAGAAAATTAATACAGGTCTCATGCAGAAGTTTTCCTCATTTTTACCCTATTTCCTAAAATTTTTTGATTTTTTGGGGGGGTTCCCTCATTCTTCATGACAGTAGACTTCATCCCATGTAGGCCGCAGTCTTCAGAGACTGGCTAATTAATTTAGTAACGGGCTGGGGAAACCACACAAGAACGTAGACTATCTAAGCCTCCACCTGGGCCAGGTGACATATGATTCAGAAGCTGCTTTGGTATAAAGGATACTTGACCTAACGTGAAAGTCCGTGTCCAGGTTAATGGAAGAGCATTAGGAATTCACTGACTCAGTCTTTGGCACTGATGCTGTCTGATGTGTACAGCCTCAAAGTAGAAGAAATGACTTAAAATTGCATAATTTGTGAATTTGCCAATTGATTTTCATTTGAATAGTATCATATAGTAAAAGTGGTATAGGAAATAATTTTAATGGAAATAATTTTGTGAAATAAAGGCCACCTGGGAATATTTGAGCAATAAAACTAACTAAATAACATAAAATGGTGATAATCACTTGTCTACGTCTAAGAGTGCTGGTGCTAATCAATTGTGTATGTGTTATATTCTGTAGCCAGGCCAACTCAGCATTTATCAATAAGAAACTGTGAAGCACCAGATTTTGTTTTGCCTTTCTCTAAATGACTATCTTTGTGGGGCCTTCATTCTCAACAAAACTTTGCACTTTGTGTTTAAGAAATATTTTCCCCCAAAGCTCTACAAGGTAGTCTTCTGATAGAAACTGTTTCTGGTGTCTCCCCTGCTTCAGCAGCCCTTTGAGCACAGCAGATCCTGGAAAGCCAGATGTCCAAATTAAAATAGTTAAATCCATGTGGCTGCAGGACCCATACAGCTGTGGCTTCTGTCAGCTCCTCAATAAAATATTAGATGTGTGTCTATTGTTCGGGAGCTGTCCACAGTCCCTTGTTCAGCTGGCAGAGGTTAAAGGGTATGTAGATTACTTAGCCAACTGTTTGGTAATTGTCACAGTCAGTTACTTGGTAACCCGTAGAATAGCATTCTCTCGAGGTAGAGCCATTGTTGCTAAGCAATAAATTCAGGTAAAATAACCTTGCCCTGGTTCTTATTGGTCCAGTTTTAAAACACAGGGTATAGGTTGGGTTGTCTCCCTCATAGGCTCCCATACCCCTTTTGTTTTTCCATCCAGGCCATGAAACGAGTGCTGATAATTTGGACAGCCCTTGTTTGCTGGGATTTGTCTACTGCTGATGCAGGCTGGGGACCAAGCAAATGGCTGGAGAGCAGGATTTATTGGGGTGTGCTCTCAGGTTTCTACTGTCATAACGTACCTTCTGGATCTTGGTCTGGAGATTGGCCAATCTGTAAGTCAGCTGGGCACAAAGAAGACCAAAAGCAATGGCAGAGATTTAATGGAAAGGAAGGAAAATGTATGCCTGATGATGTTTTTCTACATTAGTATCAACCCTATAATTATTATTAATATTATTAATATTGTTATTTGTTACATCTTGAAATACCTCTTTGCCCTCAATACTTGCATAAATGCTTTTTAAGTAAAGCACTCTGTGTTACAGAGACCAAGAGCACTGGGAAGGAAGGCACTCGGGCAGGAAAATCTTAATTTAGTCCCGGCGGGACAGGTTTAAACCAGCTTCCTTCTTTAAGGGGCTGGCTGCAAACAAGCTAATCAACCTGCTTCACAACTATACTTCTTCCTACCTCAAAATTTTTGAAAAGGTCAGGAAATAATGTTACAGATGAATATTCCCTCACAGTTTTTTTAGTCTCGCCTGGCAGTGTTTGGTTAGAAGAGAATTAAAAAAGAGTCGTGTTTTGGTTCTCTTCAAAAAGTCTACAAATAACAAATGTTGGCAAGGATGTGGAGAAAAGGGTACACTGTTGGTAGGAATGTAAATTGGTGCAGCCACTGAAGAAAACAGTATGAGGGGGTTCTTCAAAAAACTAAAAATAGAACTACCATCTGACCCAGCAATTCCATTCCTGGGTATATATCCAAAAAAACTAAAAACACTACTTTGAAAAGATACATACACCCCAATGTTCATAGCAGCATTATTTACAATTGCCAAGACATGGAAACAACCCAAGTGTTCATCAACAGATGAATGGATAAAGAAGATGTGATACACACACACACACGTACACACACACACACACACACACACACACACACACACACACACACACACACACACTGGAATATTACTCAGCCATAAAAAAGAAATTTTGCCATTTGCAATGACATGGATGGACTTGGAGGGTATTATGCTAAGTGAAATAAGTCAGATGGAGAAAGATAAATACTGTATGATATCACATATATGGAATCTAAAAATTGCAACAAACTAGTGAATATAACAGAAAGAAGCAGACAGATATAGAAAACAAACAAGTGGTTACCAGTGGGGTGGAGAGGGGCTATACAGGGGTTGGGAAGTGGGAGGTACAAAGTACTGGGTGTAAGATAGGTTCAAGGATGTATTGTACAATATTTTGTAGTAACTGTAAATAGAAAGTAACCTCTAAACATTGTATAAAAATTACAAAAAAAAAACTACTATATGATCCAGCAATTCCACTTCTAGGTATATATCCAAAGAAAACAGAAACACTAGTTTGAAAAGATACATGCACCCCAATGTTCATAGTAGCTTTATTTACAATAGCCAAGATATGGAAGCAAACTAAGTGTCCATCAACAGATAAATGGATAAAGAATATGTGATATATATATAGATAGATATTGATATCGATATAGATATAGATAATGGAATACTACTCAGCCATAAAAAAGAATGAAATCCTGCCATTTTCAGCAACATTAATGGACCTAGAGGTTATTATGCTTAGTGAAATAAATCAGACAGAGAAGGACAAATACTGTATGTTATCATTTATATGTGGAATCTAAAAAATAAAACAAACGAATGAATATAACAAAACAGACTCACAGATATAGAAAACAAACTAGTGGTTATCACTGGGGAGAGGGAATGGGGGAGGGGCAAGACGGGGTAGGGAATTAAGAGGTACAAACTACTATGTATAAAATAAATAAGCTATAAGAATATATTGTACAGCACAGGGAATATACCCAATATTTTACAGTAACTTTAAATGGAGTACAATCTATAAAAATATTGAATCACTATGTTGTACACCTGAAACTAATATAATGTTGTAAATCAACTATACTTTAATAAAAAAGGAAATGACAAGATAAATTTTTTAAATCATAATAAATTCAAAAAAAAAAAAGAAAATCTATGAATTCAAATGAGCATACCTGCCACTTGCCATGGAGAGTCACTGTTGCTCAGAGGCAGCGTTTGAATTCTGCCTGGGATTCCCATTTGCTGGGGCCTGCCACTGTCACTTCCACAGGTGAGCCTCACCTTAGGTAAACTCCATCCATGAATGTCTAGATCTGTCTTAACAGACAATTTAATAGATAAACATTTTTGTATCTAAAAGATATATTTATGTTCAAAAGGGTTCACACACACACAAAAATTCCTTCTAATAGTAACCTGCACTAGAAGATTTTAAATATGTTTCCTTTTTTTTTTTATAGTGAGTCAAAGCGTACCCATAAGGTATAAAAATTATGAAATGCAACATGCTTTAGGGCCAGCACAGAAGCCATTTCTTGGTCATAACCTCTCTCAAAAGACTCCTAGCTGGAATTTAAGGGCCTCTGCCAGCTGCCACTACTCCTCTAGACTGAGTGGTGTGTCACAGCAGCAGGAGTCTCAAGCCCAATTCCCCCACTTAGCAGCTGGGCAGCCTTGGGCAGCTCACTTGACCTGTCTCCACCTCCATTTCCTCATCTTTAAAATGGGCATAAAATAAGGTTATTTAGAAACAGGGCTGTGAAAATTACATGACAATGCATTTAACCCCCTCACCACGTAATAATCATTAGCTTTGATTATAATTCTCTCTCCTTTTGGACCGACAGTGTCTCAAATTAACATAAATTCCTGTTGAGTATGTGCTATAGGCAAGGCTCTGTATTGGTCACTTAAATCTTGTTACAGTTAATGAAGGTAAAAGGGTATTAATACTTAATGTAATTATATGACTTTTCTAGAGAAGCGGCCTGTAGAGAGCGCAAAGGAGTGACGCAGCCGAAGGCTCACCACGCGAGAGATGCGCCTCTGCTGGGCAGCAGCCTGGACACTGGATGTTTGCTGGGATAGGTCCCTGCGCTGGGATAGGGCACCAGCATTTAGCTTGGCAGCCTCCCCTGGTTCCAGCGAATCCCTGGTCCACAGTAAGTGGTCAATAAACAGTTGCTCAAGTTGTTGGATCAGGAAAGGATGAGGCAGAGAAAAGGAAGAGGTCAGGTTCAAAGGGTTTCCTATAGCTTTTGTTGTTATTTTCTTGTCTGTTTCCCTTTTAAATCTAAAATGCTCTAAGTCCTTTATGGACTCCTTCACCATGTAGGAAGGTAGAGAGGCATCTTACTCTCCTTGGTACGTGGACATGAGATTACTGAGAGAACATGCATCTAAATTGGAACCCAAAAGGATAAGAGCCACACAAACAAAACAACACAACAAAACATTAATTTGGATAAAATTCCATGCAGGTCTCCCTCCTTCCACATCTTCATTCACAGAGGTTCCCTTGAAATGGCAAGTTAGATAAACTAGTACTTCTATACAAAAAGAGATGTTCAGAGTCCTTCAATAAAATGAACTTAACAATAAGAAGAAAGAGACGTATTATTCTGTGCCCAGAAGGGCCACACACCCGGATGGGCTGGCCACAACTCCCATGGACATGCCCCTTGCAGCTCCGCACCACAGAATCTTCTATTGAGCAGACCCTATCATAAACATGAACCAAGCACCAATGGCCACAAAGTAAATTGACAGATGAAAAGAACAAAAAGAATTCCCCAGCACAGTTTTGTGAGGCAAAAGAGGAGAAATCCTAGTCTGACTTCTGAGGTTAGTGACAGTTTAACTTAATAGACTCTTTTTATTGTGCAGAGTAAATATTTTGGGTTAGGAGGAATTCTTTTAAACCTTAAAGTAGGTTAAAGAAGCCCTTACTACTTCTCATCTGCAATTGGTGCATGGTACATTTGTTAGTTGATGGCTCTAAGTAGAACCCGAAAGAAAATATCCTGTCACCTGTGTACATGTTGAACTGTGTTTGTTCCTAAACTTCACCCTTTGTTAGACTATCAATTGTCACATAGGTTTACAAAATTAAAATTGGGCTTTTTACTGTCTTTTCACTCCTTATATTTGCTCTATAACCTTCTTATAATGATTTCCTCATTACAACAATCTCCTTGTATATTGGAATGATTCTTTGGATCGGATTACCTCATGAAGAAGTCATTTTGATATTTCAGAAATAAAACCCCTTTGGATTGAGTCCAAGAGCCATTATCACTTTAAAACAAATTGGTCTTTGTGACAAGTCATACGTTAAGACTCTTGGGTGTTTTAACTTAGGTTCTGAAGAACACTCTATCTCCGATACCCAAATGTCAGAACCCTAAACTAAGACCAATTCACTTTTTTGGCTCTGTCTTGTCTCTGAGTATGAAAAGACACAATATTTTGACAGCTGAGGCACATTCTATATTTACATTTCCCACAAACAAGGCACACTTGCACATTTTATCACCACAAAAAATAAACCTAGAGAAACATCTCTTTCTTCCTGTCCCATACATGTCATTTGGCCATGAGGCATTATTCTTGCCTCCTTATTCTTGTTTTTAGAGCAAGCTGTGTTTTAACTAAACTTTCTTTTTTTCCTGGTTTAACGGTGATCAATTAGATGACTCCTTGCCCTGCACAATGAGAGACCGTCTCCCTCTCTGTATGCTGTTCTTAATTCCTGAACCCAGAGCTCTTCTTAATTGGGAACAGTTCTTTTTTATTTTGAGACAGAGTATACTGGAAGAACATGCAAACAGATAGGAAAGGGCCTCCTCAAAGTACGCTCTTTTTGGAACACGCTTGTCGTTAGGATGGTACAAATCTGCCTGATTATTTTTTATCTAGACTAAACTCCAGTGAGGATTTTTTTTTTTTTGGTTTGGTCTGTCCTTTTTTTTTTTTTTTTTTCTTTTTTTTCTTTTTCTGTCTCACAAAAACCAAGTGTTCTCCAGCAATGAGGCAACGGAAAAAATCAATACTTGCCATGTACCATGTAACCAATAGAATAAGGGGAATGATTTATGTATGGATGGATGCAGCCTGAATCAGCTGGGGCCTCGCACAGAGAGAGAGAAAGAGAGAGAGGGAGAGACACAGAGAGAGAGAGAGAGAACAGAGGGAGGTGGGGGGCGAGCTGAACTGCGGTGATTATTTCTACAGTGTGGCCAGATTTTTTTTTCCTGCAGCAATAATCCCCTTCTCCAGCACTGCAGGACAGAGGGAAAGCCTGCAATCTGTGGACTATATGATGGCTCAGCTCTCCCTCCTTTCCTCAGAGTCCTGATGCCTTGTTCATACTAAGGTACACTGAGAAGGGGAAGATGATGTATGGCCTGTAGCCCTTCAACCTTCCAGTCATCTCCATCCTAAGAAAGGCTAGTGATGGGTCGACAAGTACTAGTTGACAGAGAGTCAAATTATCAACAGGATTTAAAAGCAATAAAACGTTCCAGCACCGCTTCCTAAGAAGACCAGCAGGAAGGGCTTACAGACAAGAACTACTCTATACTCCATGAGTTTCTGCTGGAAATATAGTTTGGTTAACTGGAAATCCAGAGTGCTGCAGCATTTAAAGGTATTTAATCTTGAAGGTAACTTTTAGGGTAACTGATACTCTTGCTCAAAGCTTAGATATTAACTGTACTTATGTGCTTGTGGTGTGAAGGTGCAACTAGACGGCACTGAATTCAGCTACTTCCCAGCTGGATACATGGTACTATTGCATATGGAATTCTGGTGGTTGGCACTTTAAACTGGGTTAAATGTTTGCTTTAGAATGACATAATATATAGTTTTAAATGACATGTTTTATTAAATTCCTACTCCCTGCTTCAAACTCAGGATGAACCATGTAAGACTTTGTGAAAGGCATATATGACCATTTCTTGGGAATATCTTTGTTTTTTGAGATGTATTTAAATAGATCTAAATTTATTTTTGTAAATTACCTTCCTTCTACATTGTGCTTGAAACTATAGGGAGCTTAACAGCATTATATTTCTATCAGTCTATTGAAAAAGACTGAAGTATATCCCTTGATGAGGAACATTGATACCATATAATTTTTAACAATGTTTTTTGCATCCTTTAACCCAAATACAGTGTTAATATCACAGTTAGGTATTCCCCTAAAATATCCTATGTTCTATATATGATCTATTACACTGCATATAATACTTGGAAAGATATTTTAAATACTGAATGTAGCAGAATAATGCCATGCCATTAATGTATGCTTAATTTGGAGCTGGTAGTGTTAATACCCATAAGCTGTTAAAATAGCTTTTTTTTCCCTTTTCAGTTGAAAGTATCCATTCAACTCAACATTATTGTACACTCTGTTGACAAAATATCATGTTGCTTTTTTAAATATGTAAGTTCTCTAAAAATTATCTTAAATTCTCACAACAAAATTCCATGTTGTTTTTTAAATACATATATTCAAAGTGTACAGAATGGCAATTTTAACATTTTTCCACATATATATTTGTTATCTAATTTTTTCTTTCATTTAATGCATAACTATCTTTTTGTTTCTGGAATATTGTATTTAGTCCCTCATTTACATTTATTTAGCAGTACATTTATTTAGCAGTTGTGTGCATACATAGGATTAAGGATTAGAAGCAAAGAGTAGAGAACTAGAAAAGTATATAGAACTATTCTCGGTAGTCCTCATCTTTTAAATGACTCTTCATACTTTAATATCATTTTTTATGGGTGTTATTGAAGAGCAGTTAAGTTGAAGCACTATTAGTTATAAATCAGTAATACTCTCATGTCTTCATTTAAATACCTAGTCATTGAGAGATTTGATCTACCCTGTTCTTTGCAAAACTATCTTGGGAAGACTTCTATGTAAATTTAAAAAATGCATATGATGTCTTTCCTCTAAACAAAATTAGAGCAATAACAATGCACTCCACAAGTAAACTATATGTAGTAAGACATCTTTCAGTAATTTTAATACAAAAGTGATGACCCAAACCAGCACAAACTATGCATAATTATTTTGAATGGGGGAGGCCAAGTAGATATCTGCTGCCTTCACATAAGGACAGATAAACCTTGGTTTTTACATTTTGATCTCTCTTTCACTCTTCTATTGGCCCAAACAGGTAAAACAACAGAAACCCCTTACCGTCTTCACTTTTGGTTCCACTGCCTCAGTCAAGCTGTCCAGCTGAGGGTTAATAAACACAGAAAATCTGGAGATGGTCCCAATATAGTGAGGACCTTGAAGACCAAGATCAGCGCTGCAGGTACTACAGCCAGAAGGAACGTTCTTAGTGCCCTACAAGCAGGTATGGGCTCCCCCAAAAAACTAAAGCACATGGGAATGAAGAAGCATGATCACAAGCAAGGTGCTGCTGAACTCTAAGGTAAGCACAAGCAGGACCTTGTTGCAGGTTTATTTTTAGAGATGTGTTGCCGCCACTTAAGAAAAACTGCTATCTATAGCAGAGAAAAAGAGTAAAAGTCTGCCAAAGGCCACAGAGTTTATTTAAGTCTAGCCACATCTACTATATTATTTGAGATGGGCCTTAAGGCCGCGGGTACCTGGAGTGTCAGCACACAGAGAATTCTGGCCCCAACAATAGGAGAAACACAAAGAATGAGTGATAAACTAAAGGCAGGCAGGAGATGAGTAAACAGGAAGCCCAAGAATTGGATTTCATTGTTAGTTAACAGATTGCAAACAGCATCCTTTTGTTTGAAAAGTTTACATCTATTAAACATAAACTTTCCAAGTTCTAATAAAAGCTGAATAATCCTTCTCCCCAGGATGAGATTAAGTTCCTGTAAACACCTGGAGTTAAAATGCATAAATGAAACTCAGGTTGGCATCTTATGCCATGACAAAAAAAAAAAAAAACTTCTCATTGTGAACGGGGTCTTCAGTAGACACATGTTATGGTTTTTTCTCCTTTATCGGTGGTTAGTTTCATTGATAAAATAACCATTAAAGAGAAAATCAATATCTGAGCTTATCCACCTGCTTTGTTTTAGTACCTCAAATTATTTTAAAAACTGATTAACATGAATAACTCACTATTTAGGAAATACAACAAATGAGTGTTTCACATTGCTACTCCAGCATCAACAGAAAGAAAGAAAGAAAGAAAAGGGGGGGGGGGAGGGAGGGAGGGAGGGAGGAAGGAAGAAAGGGAAAAGGTAATATCCAGTTCTCATTTACTTAACGATTCATTAATCCACTTAATAAAAATAAATAAAAGAGCTAATAAAAACATCCACATTTTTACTTTCTAAAAGTCTAATTTCATCCTTGCACTAAAATGAAAAATAAAATAAATGAAAACATTCTAATGTGAAAAATCAACATTATTACTTCTAAAGAAGTCTGTTTATACCTGAGCGAGAACTTTCAGGCTCTCCATAAAAGAACTGTCTCTCACTCACTTGGTTTCTTTTTCCTTCAATTAGCCTATAGCAGCCAGAGCATCTTGGGCTAGTATAGTTTAATCTGAACATAATTGGATGGCAAGTTTCTATTCTCTAATCTGAATGAACTCACCTTAAAAACACATAGAACTTAGATTCTATTTAACAGAAAGGTTAAATAAGGACAACAAAAAGTGACATTGCATTTCTGTTCACTGATATGCTGTTAAATATGATTACCTATACTTTCCAGACCTTGCCTAGGCATGGAAGCACAGGCAACATCTGCTTTGAAAATATTCAAAGACAGATGCCCAAACCTGCACCTCAACTGATTTGCCTGGTAGCATGAGCTTCCTAGGCCCTCATCCTGGCTGTTCTCATTTGCATCTGTATAGATTATGTGAAGATATAAATCCTCTCAAAAAGCTGTCTAGTTCTAGCTACAACTTAATGGTTTTACTGTATGGGCTGCTTCATTTATTTGAGCAGAATTTTTCTCCTATAAGATCTAAATGAGAGCACATCCTCCCCCCTCCCCAGGGAATAATCCAAAAGATGGGAGGTTCTTAATAAAACAATTAATCGTGATAAATTTCTGATTTTTGCTCCTTTGTCCAGGGCTATTTCCATGGCAACATCCTCTCATCCTATTGTTGGGTTGTTCTTCATTCACACAGCAGGTTAAGCCCAGGGCAGCGAGGGCAAACTGATGGTCAGCCTTTATTTTCTCTGGCCCTTCAACAAAGGTTAGTTGAGGTCACCAGAAGCCAAAGGGTAATTACTTTTCCTCCACAGGGTTAAAGGTACACAGATTGCTATTGCGACAACTGTATGGATGACCTTCAGCTTTTGATGCTTAATCTTCTTTTCTTTCATCAGAGTGAATAAGTGTGATATAACAGCGGTGATGCACCCCCATGCCTGAAATTCAGAATAGAAAGCCAAACGTCTTTTTATTTTGTAAAGCTACTATCTATTAGTATAATATACTCTTGGAATCAATTGGAAAACCCAATGCATAAAAGGTTTCCTATCCCTTAGATAGGAAAAAACAAAACAAAACAAAAAGCCTCATGGCAGAAAATTGCAGCTGTTCACTGGCTTTCTTATTTAGTTAATTTGATATTCATAATTTCCCAGGCTTCAATCATCTTCCTGAGGGTGTGTTCTTTAAGGCTGAGAAGAAAATGGAAGCTTTCCTGGCTCCACGAAGCATCTGGGGCTCTATTTTTTCCCTTCAAACATCAATTGCGTCCCTCTGAAACTGACTAAAAGTCAGATTGAAATGAGTTTTCTCTCTTTGCTTCTCTATTCTCAAAGAAAGACAGCCTCTAGATTAATTTTCAGGGGTATGGAAGGAGATCTTTTGAAAATGAGTGATTAAGACACTTTGCCCACTTATTTGAAGAGCCACTTTGAGATTTGGGCTAGTTATTTTAATCTGGAATGTTAAAAAAAATGATTATTATCATTTGGGGGGGCTCCCAAAATGGAGCCAGCCACCAGCCTGATGGATGCATTTGCCATGGGTCTACCACCAGGCAAAGAGACTTTCAGCTCCCTGGACATGATGGCTCTGCTAATGGTTCATCTCAACAGACACACAGAAGAGAGCCTGAGCCCCTTCATGGCAGAGGGGTTAAGATCCCCTGAAAGAGCCACTTGGCCCAGTCTGCAGCCTTAGCCACAGGGAACCATCCCCCTGAGTCTCATCATCTTTGTCCAGGAAAGTGCCTTGATGAGAGAAGCATAAAGGGAACTGAGAATAGACTGCCCCCGACTCCCACCTCAAGAGGAAGGTGGAGACATTTTTTCTGTCCCTTTCTCACATTCACTCTCCTGTGATCTGAAAGTAACCAGCCACTTCATTCCCCTGCAGTCCTCTGTCTCCCCCCATCAGTACCGGCCTAGCTGCCTCTCCAGCCCTTCCCTCACACCCATCATATTGAGCCATCTTTCTGCTCATGAGCTCCCTGGAAATCTCTGGATCCACCTCCCAAGGTTACCACTCTGGTTGCTTCATCAGCTGGTCCCTCCATTTGGCCTCTCCCTGTTGGCCACTCTGCCTTAGTCAAGCAACCTGCAGCCTCCTATGTGTGACTTCACCATCCCTGGGCTTTCGCCACCCTCTCTAAATGCCAGCCCTCTCTTCAATTCCTCCTCCTTTGAAACGTTCGTTTAAAATTTTGTTCCTTCAGGAATTCCTCCATATTTTATCCCCTGCTACATCTAAATAAATTAAATACATTTAATAAAGTATTATATATTATATATCTATGATATATAACATATCATACAAATAATTATATAATAAAGCTGTAGAAAATGCATCTAAATGTCAAATCTTATTAAATAGCAACTTTTAAAAGACCCAAAGCCTTAAATTATCCCCATTTACAAATACCTGGGTCTCTTACAACACTACTGTTTTATAAGAGACAATTCATCTCATAGTTGCTGTCAGTAATTATCTTGGCAAGTTCTATTTTTTTCACTTTTCTTTATTCTCTATTGTCCTTTCTACATCTCTACAGAGTCCTGCCATTCTTGAGAGTGAAACATTTTGGTATCATATCACAATCTCCCCAAATAGTCTCCTTGCTCTCAATGAGCAAAATCTGCTGTTATTAACTGATGATTAAGGGGATAACAGAAAATTAAACAAAATATAACCACACCCAGGGATATTTTATTTTAGAAGGGATTCCTGAAGTCCTCAAAACCCATAGAGCACAGTTCTAGATGTGGAATAGTCAGTGGTAGAGATAATATTTGGAAAAGAAGGTAAGAGACCTAAGAAGGCATGCATCAGGGTCTAGCATGTAACCTGGATACATATAACCAGATGAGAGAAGGAAGGGGAATATCTAGCACTGCCCACAGCAAGCTGACAGCAGTGCCCCTCACTGGTAAAGAAATTGCCCTTTCCTCAGTTATAGACCAAAGCCAAAAGGACCAATTGTATTCTCAGGTCAGGGCTCCCTGATAGGGGCATTTAAGGAAGGCAGGGCTATGAACTTCTAAAGCTGGTTCTAGGCTGGTTAGCTGGGGCTCAAAGAAGTATTAGGGAGAGTGATGGGTTCACACGAGGTGAACCTTAGGAAAGTTACCCTTTCCCTTTCTGCATAATTTCTCTCCTTTCTCATTCCCTCCCCATCATCCCCAGATGCCCCAGCTGCCCAGAGTCCCATCTCACATGGGTGTTTTAACATCAGTAGGCCATATTTTCCCCTGATCTGTTAAGAAAGATACCTGGATGAAATATTTAGCCATAAACAAGGCATCTCTAATGATGGCACTTCAGGCATTTTGGATTTTGATGAGGGAGATATTTAGAAGTATCACCTTCTGAGATCCTGCCAGGTGACCCTTTGAGTGCTCTCCAGGCCAGTGACAAATTGAAAGCAAAGCACAGGAGATACATCAGGTCAAATCTTCCGGCAACAGAACATTCATTCCAAAATGGACATGAAATTCTTCCTCTTTAGGCAATAAATTCAAGCACTTACCCTTACTCTTCATTGCGGTGTGCAGGCTTCTCATTGTGGTGGCTTCTCTTGTTGGGGAGCATGGGCTCTAGGCACGCGGGCTTCAGTAGTTGTGGCACACAGGCTCAGTAGTTGTGGGTCGCGGGCTCTAGAGCGCAGGCTCAGTAGTTGCGGAGCACGGGCTTAGTTGCTCCGCAGCATGTGGGATCTTCCTGGACCGGGGACCAAACCCATGTCCCCTGCATTGGCAGGCGGATTCTTAACCACTGCGCCTCCAGGGAAGTCCCGTTTATAGATTTTCTGATGATGGCCATTCTGATCGGTGTGAGGTGATACCTCATTGTAGTTTTGATTTGCATTTCTCTAGGGATCATTGGATTCTAATGTCATCCCCAAATTTCACCAATGGCTTCTTTTTTTTTTTTAAAATCAATTCCTGACTGACAGAGCTCAGCCTCAGAGGTGAGAACATCCTTTCAGTAACTGCCACATAGCCTGTATTCAAAGAGGTTTCTGAGTGTGAACATGTCAGCCTGAGACTCTGTTAATTGGACCTTCAGCTACTCAAGGTCCACACTGCACAGCTGCTCTTTTACCCCAGAAACCGAGAACCGGGGATGATGTATGCACAGGAGTCATATCGGAAAAATGTCCTCAGTCTTCCAGAGCACTCAGTTTTCACTGAAACTCATTGTCCTTACAGAGGGAGAAGGTTGGACCAAGGAAAGACTAGCTGATGTGTTTCCTTCACCATTTCCCCTACCTATAGTAATGTATTAGAGAAGGGGGGTGTTATTTGGAATTTTGACATTTACAAAGAATTTAAGTTTAAATTGTTCTGTTGGAAAAGAAAAACCCAATCCTTTCCTCTAAAGACAGTAAAACTGGCCAGCATAAAAATGCTCCCAAGATTTTCAAGTCTTTTAGAGTCTCTCCTCACAAATAACTCTATGTATGCTATTCTATACGGTAGCGCAAAATACCACAACTAATATTCGACTGGTTTTTCAGCCTCTAGCTCGTGGATCTGGAGAACTGGAACCAGAGAATAATATGTAAGGACCAGTGCTTTGGGGATTAGGTCTCTCCCCCTGCCTACATCAAGGCAAACTTGGGGCACCTTGGGGATTTAGACACCATCCACCAGCAGATGGGTGTCCAGTGTCCACTTGATCAAATCAAGTGCTTTGGAAAGGTTGAGAAAAGAGGCAAAAGGGACCCTCTTTCTTCCCCACAGAGCAGTGTTTCTTAACCTTTTTTTCATTATCACCCCTCTAATGAGTCTTTCTAGACTTTTTTCCTAATTGCTCTTCCTTGACATTTTAATGTCACAGATATATTGTTTATCTGTGTGCTGTGATCATTAGGAGGCCACAAGCCATTGTAAGGCCTTGGATTTCTGTGTCCTTCAAACACTGATCCCTCCCACCCTCCTGGGGGTGGCAATACCCCTCCCCTTAAGAATGCAAGGCACAGACCTGCCCCTAGAGAAGCAACAGGACACTTCCTGAGCACCACCCCTGGGGTTTCTTTTTCATCTTTTCTCTCACTCTCCTTCAGACTCAGTATGAGCCTTGCAGGCACAGATCTAGAAGGTGACTGGGTAACTGCTCTTTGGAATGTCATGGCAACATGAGAGCATCAGGGCAGAGAGAATGACAACAAGTCTGGAGAAATGGTTCATTTCACTCAGTGAAATCTTAGGTTCCACAGTAGCGAGTGTTGTACTAATAACTACAAGACATAGATTAATGGGAAAACTTTCTGCAATAAACTTGTCCAAAGAATAGCATTACGGAGCTCAGAAATTGGTTATTCCATTGCCCCTTTTACCAGCAAAAGGGTATGAAATTGGATTTTTCCTTCCAGCTAATTCATTTTTCCAATATTATAATTAACTTGAAAAATAGACTTCAACTTCTACACCTTCCCTTTTGCCTACACCCTTTACAGGCACAACATAATGATTCTAGTTATTAGCTCACTTTAGGCCAAAAATAAGAAGGCTAACTATACATTAACATTTCCATTATCAATCAGAAAATTGCAGGTCAGCTCCTTGAATGATATGCTGCTCAGCATATTAAAATCCCTGATCTCAGCAAAAATGTATAAATACTTTTACTCCTGAAATTATGGTTTAAGAGAGACACATGGCAAGGTAAACGGGAGATGAGGAGGAAAATCAATTTAGATTGGTCTCAATGGAAGGACAATGGATTGCTATTTTTTCCTTTATCTAATACAGAAATTGAGTGCCTATGGTTCCCATTTTAATATTCATTTGATACTCATTTTAGTATCAAAGAGGTGGCAATGAGTAACTTATCAAAAATAAACTTCTCAGCCTTTGGCTTTGTGCTTGTAATTAACCATCTGGTCTACACACATCACCTTGGGAGAGTGCCAATGGACATTTACCAACTGATATCACTAAAACGAGGTTATTCTCCTTTCACCTGGGACGAGAGGACCTGATTTTTCTGTTCAAAGCAAGTGCCAACTCTGTGTGTCAGTACCTGCAGATTCCATAGGTTTATTACTAATCTCCTAAACGTTTGTCACTGCCAACATTTTGAGATCTCAATAGTGCTTCCAGGCGACTCTCCTCTGTAACATTAACTTTCTCCACAAAATAAAGCAAAAAAAATTTTTGTTTGTTCTTCTGGTTAACATTCCTTTAACAGTGTCTATAACAGGGATTAGCAAACTAAGCCCTGTGGGCTAAATCCAGTCACGCCCATTCATTTCCATATGGTCTATGGCTATTTTCCCTACAAGGGCAGTGCTGAATAGTTGAAGCAGAAACTGACTGGCTTGCAAAGCCAAAAATAATTCCTGTCTGGCCCGTTACAGAAAAAGTTTGCTGAACTCTATTTTGCGACATGGAGTTTTTTAAATAAAAATGAAAAAGAATTAAAACCTTTTATTTCTATAATTTTAGAATTCAGAGTTTAGGATTATTTTAGAGCAGAATAATATATGGTCATTTTTCTACTCCTGGGAATGAAACTTGGAAATATAAGCCCATAAATGTAGTAAAAGCATTATTGATAATGATATGGGTTGTATATCAGCCACCTGCTATTTTTGTTGAAAAGCAATGTTAAGTTTTCTCTTTGAATAATAACCATAGATGCCCATTGTAGAACAGATTGCCATTTTCCCGAAGCATAGATGGTCTCTTCTTAAGCAAGGAAGCATGTTTGAGAAATGAACATATAGTAGAACTTTTTACACATGTATAAAAAACTTAACATTAATATCCCAAATGACCTCTTAAAGAATATCAAGGCAAACAATATGAGGCAATTAATGCTATATTGTTGCTGAATGGGATATCAGTTAAGGAGAATCAGAGATCTGAGAACATGAATATATAGCAATCAGTGATTGCTCTCACCTGTGCAAGAGTATATTTGCATCTAAATATTTTGGTGATATCAATATACTCATTAAACATGCTCATCTTTATGAAATATCTACTATTAAATATATTACATATATTAAATATCTACTAAATAGTTCTAAGACACAAAGCTATAAAAGACATGGCACTGCTATCAGAGAACTTAAAATCTGGTGGAGATGCTAAGATCCATAGATTCCCCAAATTCTGTTTTACTTTAAAAAATTTCAATATATTGAACATACAGAGGCAAGGAAATCTTCATGCTTGAGTTATGTGATGACTTGATCATCATAACTCGAACAGTATGAAAAAAGCCAACTGCATGCATCCCTAAAACAAAGTCTTGTTCCTTCCCAGGTGCCATAGTGACTAAAGTTCTACTACATTTTAGAAATTCATTCCTTTAGGTTAATTTCCTTCCAATACCAGTGAGCTATTATTTAGATTTTCCTAGTCATATTTAATTACTGGTGTTTTAGGTATAAGAATTGCTTAAATAATTTATCACAATAGATTACCTTTATTTTTTCTGCTGATCTCACTTAAGATGAAAATGCCCATAGATTATTTAACATGTTGTCATGTTATTTACTTATCAGATCACTTTCACTCTAAGAAATAGGACCCCAACCCTATGAAGGCACTGGGAATTTTGTGCAAAGGATCATTAAAAGGGAGACAATAAACACAAAAGGGGATCCCACAAAATAAGCTTAAACTCCTCATGATCTATCAAGACTGGTTATGTATAAGAAGTTAATGTTTTCAAGAAAATCAAGAGTCAGAAACTAAGAGAAAGGTGGTCTTCTTAGTTACCCCTACACTTCTGAAAATCAGTCAGAGTCAATACTCATATCGAAGTGGGATGATGGTGATAAAGGGAAAGAGAAAGAGTTATTTCCCATAAATTCTGTGTTATTGATGACTGACCACACAGAGGCTAATGTCCACAACAGGAATGAGCATTTATAAACTCATGCATTAAAGCTATGTCCTGTTCTAATGCAAAAAAATAACCCTTTGTTAACTTAAGATTTTTAATGCCTTGATCATAGGAAGAGCCACATGAAATTACTGATGAAGCCTGAAGCAAAATGCAAGGTACTGAAATCATAACATAGTTGTAGGGAATTCAAATGCATTATTATTCATTACTAAGCACTAAACACCATATGAAAGCAGAAGACTTCAATAAACGTATTTCAACTGACATTGCACATAAATAGGACTTGATTAAATAACTGTAATAATTTGCCTATCCAGCTACAGCTAATAAGTCTACCCCAAATCTTAGCAATACATGTTTTATTTGCTTTCTACTTTATTTTTTGTATTTGTGCGTATTTGATTTAATACATGTTATAATACATAATCATGTACTATGATTATGTATTATGCTGGGATTATTTTTCTTTTTTTCTTTGTGTGTGTGTGTTTAGTTCTATAAAATTTTGTCACATGTAAAGATTTGTATAACTTCCACCACAGTCAAGATCTGGAACTGATCCATCACCAAAAAGTGTTCCATTTTTAGTCACCCTGGTCCCTAATACCTGGCAACCACTGATCTTGTCTCTGTCTCTACAGTGTTCATTTTGAGAGTGTTATATAAATGGAATCATACAGAATGTATCTTTTTTTTGAAGATTCATCTATTTTTAAAGTACATATATGGCTCATATATATATATATACACACACACACAATCACATACCTGTATTTACTTGGTATAATCTTGCTTCAAATTTTATGTATGTTTCTTTAAATTCAAGATGACACAATCTACAACAAGACATTAGAGACAGCCCTGGAGATAAATTGCCAGTGTGGACTGAAGGGTGAATCAACCCCCAACAAATAGCAGACGCTTGTGCTTTTAAATTGACTTAATAGCTCTGAGAGCTGGGTTCTGTGATGAAGTGCAAAAGCACGTAATATAAGAGTATTTGGAGCAAATCTCCACACCCTAGAGCTCTGTCTTTGGGAGGTATCACTGGAGAGAATGCACTACAGGAAGAAAAGCAGCTTCGCTTCCCAAGCGCAGTGTCCATCCTGCCTTCACTCGGATTTTCTAGCAACAGAGAAGCCCCATGAGTGATTTTGCTGAACAAGATGAAGATAAAGAGTTAGTGACTTCTAACCAGGCCATAAATTAACCTGCTTTTTACAAATCTGAAGGAAGAGGTGCTCAGAAGGACTAATGAACACACACATCTAAAAATAACTCCCCATTTAATTAACAGCACACTACACAGTCACTCTAATTAAAACTGCTGGCCGGGCTGAGGACTATCAGTTCCACATCTTTCCACATTTCTCACCTTAAGTTCCCGGAAACACTGAAATCATTTGAATTTTATGGGGAAATAGCAGGCAGGTGGCCTAGGAGAATGATGCCACAGGGAGAAATTAATTTCATTTTAAGCAAGGAAGAGTCAGTAGACTGGAAGTCAAGCTGTGCAGAAGGTCAGGGTGAGAAAGAGGGACCAGAGATGGAACCAGAGTGGTTCCAGTTCCAAGCAATTTCCTCAATGGTCTGTGCAGGGGGGAGGAGGCCACCCAACACAGGAAGTATCCCCCTCTGCCTTTGAGAGGCCAAGCACAGCCCTACTTGGAGGAAGAGTAGGAAACTGTACAAAATGGAAGGATTTCAAGACCCTACCCTAAATAACAGCAACAGCTAACATTTGTTGAGTGCTTATTTTGTGCCAGGAATTGCACTAGCTACGCTAACACACATTACCTCATGTAATACTCACAACAAACCATTTTACAGATATAAAACTGAGGCTTAGAAAAGTTATGTAGCCTGTCCAAGGTCCAGAGCAAGTCAGTGGAAGAGCTGGGAAATAGACCTTGGCAGATTGAGACACCCGGTGCTGCCTTACTAAACAGGGACAATTCCTACTTCCAGGACTTCTATGACAATTCAAGAGGGTCTGGCACCTCCTAGGTGCTTAAATGTTACCCTCAAAATCTCCTCCAGTGGCCTATGTTAGACCCTAAAGAAACCTACCAATGAAATTTGTTCCCTTTGGGTAAGACTTTGCATCTGTAACAGTACTCAAAAACAAACAAATACAGGTAGTATATATTATATGCATATCGCGTCCCAGAAAACTTCTACCAGATCTGAAAAAGGAAAAGTGGAACAATTGACTAAAATATATACTTACTCACTCTTTCTTGAGGTAAGGAAATGAGATTTTCAGAGAAATCACTCTTAAACCTTCACAACTAAAGACCTCAGTGGTAACCCAGTATAGTGACAAACCTGAGTATCCAAAAGTAGGAGAAGCTTAATAAATGTATGCTGATGGTTATCAGGATAACCAGCTCCAAAGTTTAATTAATATTAACGTAGCAGGTTATATTTAACCTTGATTTGAGTGAAAGGTATTGAGGGAAATTAGAGAAGCTGCTATGAAACAACCCACCCCAGTCCATCTCTACTGCTTTGCATTTGGAAACTCCCCCATCCTGCTGGCACCTCCCTCTTACCACATGATTATAATGCACAGTTGTGCCGCTCAGTTTAGGAATGGATTTCCTTGACTCCCACTCTTCGAAATTCTGGCTTATTCAACAGCATCAGCAGTTTTTGAGAACCGAACGTATTCAGTGCTGAAATTTAAAAACTGACTTTATCCTGGATTCTTCAACAAATATATTGAAAGAAGAAAAAGAGAGAGGGGAAGGGAAACCTATACATTAAAAAAGAAAAAAAACTTTGAGAAACATAACAGATTACAATGTAGAAGCCTTATTTCCATACTAATTTCAATAAACTATCATCTTGAAAAATTATGAGATGAGGAAATTTAAACATTGCCTGGATATTTAATAATATTAAGGAATTATTGTTAATTTTTAGATGGGATAATCATATTGTGCTTATTTTTTTAATATTTATTTATTTATTTGGCTGTGCCAGGTCTTAGTTGCGGCATGTGGGATCTAGTTCCCTGACCAGGGATCGAACCTGGGGCCCCCTGCCTTGGGAGCGTGGAGTCTTAACCTCTGGACCACCAGGGAAGTCCCATGTTTATGTTTTTTAAATAATGTTTTATCTTTTAGAGGTACATGCCACAATGTTTATGGATCTAATAATATAATATCTGAGATTTGCTTCAAAATAGTCCCTGGGAAGAGAAGAAATGGGTGGGAGTGGTTTAAGCATAACATGACATGGCATGAGTTGGAAATTGGTAAAGCGAGGTGATGGTAAGTGGGGGTTCTTTACACTGTTCTCTCCCTTTTGTATATGTTTGAAATTTTCCAGAGTAAAAAGGAAAAAAAAAAAAAAAAACTGCAGGTATCAGATTTTGCCAGTTAAAAGAGACATTTTGGAGTCAGGAAATTCTTATAAAAGGAGATGCCCACACACTCCGGGTAACCTACAGTTGATTTCCCATAACTGAAAAATGTGTGCATTTTTTTTTTCTAAAAGTGACTTTAAGGTACAGATCCTCCCTTTGAGCAGCCAACCTCCTACGTATCTGAGCTACATATCTTCTTTCCAGTGGCTTCTCTGCACCTCCACCTCAAGGTTGATCTGAAGGCAGAGCAAGCTCATGTCCAAAACCAGCCGACTTTATTATTTTTCCAACCAAACCTATTTCCTTATTCCTTATCTTAGTATTACAAGCACTATCCACTCAGTAGCTCTAATCTATAAACCTAATAGTTATTTTCAATTTCCCCCACTCCCTCCTCCTCACATCCACTTGTCATGTCCAGTCAATTCTAGATCAGAAAAGGTCCATCAACAATGAACTGGCCTATACTCTGAGAGTTGCAGAACTGAAGGAGAGAACAAAGGGTCTGCTGGTCACCCGATCACATCTAAACAGCCCAGCGCAGTGTAGTCAGCTGCAAGGACAGGTAACCACAGGGAAGAGCAGTAGTGATGAGAAGCCTGCCACTTTGAGTGAGAGTACCGCTAACCCCTCTGAGGGTCCTGATACTCTAAGAGCAGGTTGGGTATAACCCTACTCACCGTATACAGGGAGCTCAAAGCACACGATGAAAGTGCAAATCGCTTAGAGAGAACAACAACAGCAAAAAAACCCAAAAAAAGACCTATCCCAAAATAGGACCAAACCACAACCTGCAGACTACAAATAGAAGAATGAGAAATGCTGAGTTGTTCTAACGGCAAAAGGAGACTTTAATACAAAACTAAAATAACAAGGAGAATAGTAGTCAGAACTTCATTGCTGTCTACAAACAGCATCTGAATAGATGTGACCATGCAACCCATGATTCATCTCCACAAGTCAAATTTGAAGCCGAATGAGCAAAAGAAAAAAAATGGCATTTGACAGGAAAGATGCTTGCAACACATTTAATTTTGCATAAGGAATGTAAATTTCCCAAGGATTTGACCCACAGCATTAAGCCAGCCCCTTTATTGTTCTAATCAATTAGGCCTTCCTGCATCAGCACTTTTGCATTGCAAACAACTAAAGCCATCATGTTCTCTAATCAAGACAAAAATATTCACACTGATTGGTTTATTTCCATTTGTTTTTTTTAAAATTGTATTTCTTGAAAAAAATAGAGAATAACTTCTAAAACATATTTGATGATCTCTGTGAAAAGGATGAGTTGTCATTAAATTATAACCATTTGAAAGGAAGAAATACCTAGATGCTCTTTAGTTTTTGTTTGGGGGCTTTTCAACATTTTGAGATTTTAAAATGTGGATTTCCACATGTGAGAGTTGTCATTTAGAATAATCCAAGTCCAAATAAAATGGAGCCTTCAACATTTTTCTGGTACTTAGTATTTTAGATTTATCAAAATTACAAAAGTATACATTTTATAGCTAGGATGAGCTTCGAGAAAATCTGTTCCATCCCTTTCAACCTCCCTTTGGAAATGCAGCAACCTCTGAGGTAGGATCTTTATTAGTACTGAAAATAATATTAATCAAGTATTTATTGAACACTTACTATATGCCAGGTGTTATGCAAAGCTCTTTTTATACTATCTCATTCAATCCTCACCAAATTCTATGAGATTGTCACAATGACTAACCCCATTTCATAGATGATAAGACTGAGGCTACTAACCAATGAATACCCTATGGACTCCTTCGGTAGATATGAGAATATATGAATAAATGTCCCAACACAAAATCTTCAGAAAATTACTTTATTCCTTAATGGAATAATAACTTTCAAGTTTCTACCTCTTATGTCCTCAGAAAGTATCTTCATAAGGGACAAAAGTTCATAACCAAGTATTTTTTCCCAGAAAACTTTTGCCCTGAGATTTATTCAGTATCTTCTTCAGCATTTAGGTCATTTATTGCTCTTAAAGTTTCCAGAATGTAAAGATAGAAATCAGGTTAATGTTTTAAGGGTCCACTGTGTGCTATGGGAAAGTATAAGAAAGTATCTTTCATATTCTGCAGATATAAACCCAGAGCAAAGATACAAATAGCTGATAAGGGTGTGACTGGGATTTCGATCTGGGTCCTCTAACTCCAAAAGGAGGGTAAGTGATTGGACTCAGTTAACTGGCTTGCAGCTGTGGGAAAAAAATATTTCACAACAAAAATATATTGAAACAAAGAGCCAAAGGGTGGATAGTTTATCGAAGGGTTTTAATTATTTATTCAATTCCTGGATCTGGATGGCAACACATGGAATGTTGTCCTGGTCCCAAACTTCTTTTGACAATTTCAACATGGATCACATGAAAAGTGAATTCTAAAAGTTGGCAGGCCCATGCTCTTGCTTTCTGCAACATGTGATGTTTACACTGTTGCCTCTTATATTTCCATACAGATCAGCATCAGGAGACATTAAAAAGGAGGCCCCAAATTTAAGCAAAGAAAAAGGGGAAATGGGAAATTACACTAATGGGAACAATCACAATTCCATTGATAGTTTTTCATCTGTGACTGTGCCCAATACTATTATCATGAACTTATAATTCAACCAATGAAGTCAATAATGCTAGGTGACCTACACTGTTGACATTTTGCAGCAAATGAATTCAGAGTTCTGCTATTCTAATAGCAGTAGCAGCGGCAGCAAACACTTGGAAATGTATAGCATGAAGGTATTCCCCAGCATCTTCTCATCCTGAATCCGCTGAATTGATCTCCCAGTTTCAAAAAGTATCCCTGAACCCCAAATGCCTGGTGAACCATACAATGCAGATCAATAGATTTTTCGAGTACAATAATTGTTTCTCTCTGGGAGAGTCCCATTAGTCCCAGAGGCAAGAATACTTTGATTGACCTCAAGGAACACAGCAGATGTGGATAAGCTGTGTGTGCTGCTGACCTTATCAGAAGAAAGCCAGGCCTTGAAAATCACAGGGGAACACCCTGGGCATGTGTATGTTGGCTGTGGGAAAGCAAACAGCTGTGTACTCTCTTTAAAAGCCAACCAAACCAAAAAATGCAGACTATGGGAGGGCAAACTAGAAAAAGAAATGTGCGCATTAACAGTATAAAACATTCCCAGGAAGTAATAATATGAATGGAAACAAGATGAGGTATGCTGTAAGCATCTGGGATTCCTTAATGTACTAGTTAGTAGGAAAGATTTTCTACATAAAATCCTGGTGACCCAGTTGCTTAAGATCCTGGGGACAGAGGAGAAATTTACTCTGCTACTTTGAATGCCACATTTCCTATTTGGTGCTATAGTCAAATAAGACGGCAGGAAGGCGGTGGAGAAAGGAGAGAAGGAAGGAGGGACAGAGGGAGGGAGGAAGGGAGGGGAATCTAGGATACACTCAGGGAAGTCTTGACTTTGGAATGGGAGGAGTTTTTAGCTCCACGAAAATCAATCACTACCCGACGCCAATAAGGCCAGATCGGGGCAGAGGCAATCCCTTGTCCCCTGCCATGAACTGGAACAAGTGAAGCACATTGTTAGTACAGAAGAATTACAAGCAGCTGCGCCCTGACATCTCTGAGAGAGCAGCATGTGATCCTGGGCAGAGTACAGTGGTGAGAGTTCATGAAACAAATTTTTACAATCTCAGGTTAAAATCATTCCAACTCTGCAGCAAAACCAATGCACTGCTGAACAAACAGAACAGATGCAGAGACATGAAAGTAAGCCCTGCTTCATGTGCCAGAAGAAGACCTAAAGGGAACCCAGAGATGCCTTCTAAGGACCCACAGCAGATGTTGCCTCAGGGAACATTTAAAACTTCAACATCCCTCTTATAAACTCCTCAAAAATTGGTTAAAGACCTGGAATAATTTTTATTCATTCATTCATTCTTTCAGCTAGTGTTTCAGGCAGGCCTACTATGTGCCAAGCACTATATTAGGTGTTAGAGATACAGGGACAAAATAAGACAAGGACCCTTGCCCTCAAGGAGCTCACAGCTCAGCAGAGGAGAAAACCGTGGCATTAATTCACTGCAATACAGTGTAATGGGTAGACGGTGGTTTAAAAAAGGGTCAAGGTGATGGAATTGAAGAGTAGGCAGATGGAAAAGCAAAGGTCAGGAAATGGAAGGGGTGATCCTGACACATTGAGGGTGCTTCAGAGAGTTAGTTTAAAGTCTATTAAACTTTGATTTTGAATACGTCTAAGTAAATCATGCGCATTCCCCAGCAAGCACAGAACATACCACTCCATATTGCCTTACACTGGGCCAGATTATCACATTTATGTTATCTGGCTAGCCTCTGGCACCACTGCCATTTGTGTGTATGATTCCTGAGCTAGGTCAAGGCCAGGGACATACTACCTACTCCTACAGGTCGACTGCAAACCTGTGAGGGGTTTTTGGCTGTCACAATAACTGGCAGTTGCTACTGGAAGTTGTGACCCAGGACCAGGAATGCTCCACATCCTGCAATGCCTGGGGACCTTGCTCACAAGGAAGACTTGCCTATCCCAAACGCCCGCAGCACCCTCTCTGAGAGACTCTGGGCCAGATCATGTCATGCTATGACACTTGCCCTTGAACTTTAACAGTTATTGCCTGGCTCTACTTGAATTATTAACTTTTCTAAATTACTAACAGCAAGAGAACACACACAGAGAAAAAAAGAGAATTCCACAGAGAATCTTGATTTATAATTGATGCTGAGAAAGAGACAACATGTTTTGCTACATTTGAAAGGAAGGCAATATTTTCTTCCCTGAAATAGTAGCAGTATCTGGCTTCTTAATAAAGACAGTCTTTGTAAAACCAAGATGTTCCTTCCCCCTGCAATTTCATACCAGTGCCTAGTTAGAGAAACCAGGAGGAAAGCTACCCAAAACCACTTTAAAGGGGTTAGCTTTTACAAGTGAAATTTCTGGCATCACTCTCCTTTTGATGGTAGTAAATGTTGTAGTGGGGACGAGGGGCTACCTATTGGACACATCAGAAAGCAGAACGATGTCATGGAAATATTTCTGGTTAGCCATTCAGGGGAGGTTCAGAGCACTAAAGTTGACACTATTTCTATGGTCTCTATCCCGGTGTAAATTCCAGGAAAAGAAATTATAATTGTAATACCGTAGGCAGCTTCAAAGAGTGTGTAGAAAAGGATAGATGATGCGTATTCTGGGATTCAAAGGCAAGTTTCGGGTACTTTATATAGACTTCCCGACTCCACGGAAAGTGATGAGGGAAGGTCTGCTCCCCCAAGGATGATCCTGGGAAGTGACTGCTGAGGAGTGCAGCCTTGGTGAAATGCATGAAGGTGAACAACAAGTCTGTGATCAAGCCATTATTTTGGTTTCTCAGCAGGTCAGATAGGTGGGAAAATGAGACAGAAATGGGGCTTCACATATCTGTAATCATTAAAGAGCTGCAAGAGGGCATTCTTAAGTTGCAAGGGTGCAAGTTTCTCATTAGGATTTCTGATTAAAGCATAAAACCACAACTGCTCTGTATCATCCCCTGCTCCCCTTACTGCCAGCCTTGAAAACTAGCCCATTCTGAATGCCCCCACTCTCTTATTCCCACTCTCATCAGTCTCGCTTCTGCTACTGAGAGGATTCTCATACCACATTCACTAGGGAGTCAACTCGCAGCCCAGTAGCCTCTTTCATTCTCACTGTTCCTGCTGCCTTTTCTCAAATTCATTCATTCATGCAGGATTTATTGAGATACCACTAGATGGAGGCATTATTCTAGACCTGGGTGAAAACAGCAATGGAAAAGAGAGGCAAGGTCCCAGCTCTAATGGAACTTAGAGTCTGATGGGATGGAGGGGAGATAAAGAACAGGATCTAATCAGCTAGCAAAAAATCTACAAAGACAGTCAAATAGGGTATTCGGCTAGACAGTGACAAGGGAGGGGGCTGTGAAAGATAAAGGAGCTTTTCAGTACTGAGGCCAGACCACCTGAGTTCATATCCTGGCTCTGCCACTAATTAGCTATGTGACCTTAGAGGAGCCATTTCCCCTCTTTGTGCCTCAATTTCCTTGCCTATGAAATGGAAATAATAATACTACATGCCTTACAGGGTTTTCTTGAGGGTTAATGAATTAAGTGCTTTCTATAAGTGCATAGCACAGTGCCTGGCATTAACTGAGAGCTCAGTAAGTGTTAGCTGCTGATTCATTACTCATATGACTATTCTCATTATTATATTGGGTGGTGAAGAAAGGCCCATCTGAGGAGGTGGTGTCTGAGCTGAAACCTAAATGATGAGTAGAAACCGGCTGAGGAAAGATTTGGGGAAGATCATTCCAGACTAAAGGAAAACCGACATGGGAAAGATCTTGAGAGGTTCCCAGGAAAAGTAGAAAGGGTAGTGTGATGGAGACAAGGTGGATGATGGAGAGAGTGGCAAGAAATGAAGTCAAAGTGGTAAGCAGGGCCAAATCAAGTGGGGCCTTATAAGATAGAGAATGCCTCTCTGTTTTGTCAGTAACTGAAAAATTTGCCCATCCACATAGACTGTAGCAGGCTGTTGTCCACACAAAGGCAACCCACATCGGAACATAATCACCAGCATTCAAGTAGAGCTTCCGTCTTACTGACAATCACAAAACATTAGATAGGTAGTCAGAGGGCTTTGATGTGATCCTTACTGGTTAAATAACAGAAGTGACAACTTCTCTCCGTTTGTTTCCCAATCTGCAAGATAAAATGGATTGAATTAAACGATCTTTAAAGTCCTTTCTAATCTGTGATTTTACATCTCCATTCCTGAATTTCCTAGATATGAAAACAGATCTAGGCTGGTAGAGCTACTGCATACTTTATAGGAAGCCTTATCCTTTCTTTACTTATCCTATTAATGGGTCTATTAATTAGGAAACATTAATCTTCTCAAGCTATATTGTCATGTGAAAGTTAAAATAGCAGCCAAAATCTGCCGCCTCTAAACCTCTGATTTTGCAAGAAAATCTTATCTTCTGGTAAACAAGAGATCCCAACCCAGAGGCTTCCCACTCCTTCCTATGTGGGATTAATAGCGAACACCTTGTCATAAACATTTTTGAAAGGTCAGAGATGGCAACAATTTTGCTAAGGAGATAAATAGAAAAATAAAACACTGCCTTGGTAATTCCAGGGCTTCAAAAAACTGCATAAGTTTGATCAATAATGAGGTACACAAAAGGGATTGTGGGATAAAGGGCGGGTCCAATTTGAGGTATTAAAATCTTGCCTAAGTCATTTTTTTCCCCAACACATCTTGCATTGCAGCCAATACTGGAAACTTAACGGTAGATTCATACTTACAATGTTAGAAAAAATAAGATTCTGCCTATGAAGCAAAAGATTGTTTTAGGTCGAAGAAGTAAATAATAGTAAGAAAAAGGAGTTGTGCGAAAGCCAAGGTAAGAACATTTTCCCTCTGTAATAAATCAACTATGGTTATTGAGCTCAAATTTTGAATGTTATTTTAAGTTGTATTTATTATTATTGACTTATACCCTTATCCTGGCACAAACTACAAGAGTTCAAAGGAAGCTAATTTGTTCCTAAAATGTATATGTGGATATTTTAAATGTGCCTTAGAAATAGCATGTTTTATTCATATGTTCTTATCTATTGTTCCTGTCTTAAGAGTAAATTTAACATTTTGTCCATTGAAGAGATAGGTTTCCTTTCTGAAATTTTCATTGTAAATTTTAATTTTTTTAATGAAGTCACTTCCTGTCCTTGTGGCAGATTTTATATTTCTGGCAAAAGGATTTTATCATTTAAACTGCATTATACATTATCTATTATCTGCTCATATTAAGAAAGCTCTATTGTCTGTTAATGTTTACTAAACAAGCAATAAAATCTCAGTGAAATGAGAATAAACTCAAACAAATAAGTGGGTTAAATTCAGAGAAAACTGAGACCATGTCCCCTTTTGAAGGGCTGCCTTTGTGAGAACCCGTTTCTGCCTAAAAGATCTAATTTATCTTTTTTAATGCCATCGAAGTTAATAATGGATGACATATCATAGCTTCAGGGATGCAGCAACTTGTCGATAACATAGAGAATTTAGAAACCAATTCATCAAGTCATAACTTTTTAATTGGACCATGGATGTTTAAGTCATTAGACTCTCCAATAACAAAACCCTACAAAGAGAGAGTTAATTAATACAGAAATGGGTAACTGTCCCCTTCAATGAACAACTCAGAGTTTCTGTTCTACCTCAATAACAGGTGGCACTTTTCACTTTGAACTCTTTTTGGGTGAGGTAGGGGTAAGGTGTGTGGAGTGGAAGAAAGTAAAGTGAAAGAAGAGGGTCTATATATAATACATACAATTATATATATATAGTTATATAATTATAGGCCTACATATAAGTATATATATTTGTATATGTATATTTATGAAATATTTATATATTTATACTTGTATTTATATATTTAACATTTTTATATATCTCTCTATATTTTGTTATACATGTGTATGCTTCACAAATACCTCTCTCCCAATACCTACAATGAGTCCAATATATTCTGGGCAAATAAGAAGGAATGCGGCTTTCCCTTCTTTCCTTATTCAGAGGGGAGGTAGGGTGGTTAAAGGACTTCTCCATGTCTCAGTTCTGCACTTACTGGTAAGGCTGCACTGCTGCCCACATATTTGCATATTGATATTCCATTATCTATTGGATGTCCACACTGGAAGGGATCTTAGTGATTATCTGGTGCACCTCACCCACTTCACAATTGGGGAACCAGAGGCTCCGGGACATTAAGAGACCTGTCCAAAGTCACACAACCAGTTAGAGACAGTCAGTCATCCTCGTGACTCCCACACCCAGCACTTGGTGGTCCACTCCACCAAGCTTCTCTGGTCTCCCCTGCCCAAGAACACATCTTCTGACACTCACAATGGAGAAAATAATGAGTCTGCAAGTTAAAGATTCATTTTAAACAAATTGGTTCCTTATTATTTAATTGAGGAGGCTTCGGAGCAATAAAAGGCTTGATTACCAAAACTAGAGAAGCAGCTCATGAAACATTGAGCTCAAGAAATGCAAAAACTGTCACAAGTCAATAGGGGCTGCCTTTCTGTTTGATAGATGCCACCCAATAGCTTCAGAAGTATCAGAAACTAATGGTGTCCCGGCACTCCGTAGGCATACATTAATGGGATCGGGAGCATAAAATATAAACAATAATGTACATATTGATTGTTCCGGACACTTGAAGCCCAATAAACATTTGAAAGGTCAGTCATTTTACTAGTATCAGATTACAGATAAGTGATTTGCTTGAAGCTGGAAACTTGGCTCTCCATGTAAATTTAGCTCATGATCTATAAACTGAATCATGGCATAGCTCTTTTAGCTTCCTTAGGTTGTCTAGCATGAAAAATATTCTGTAAATGCCTAACCCCATAAAGCCTATACAAATAAATGACAACATACACATTGCCAGGAAGAATATTGTATGGGAGAAATCTACTCTGTAGGCTGAATAAATATCATGAAACAGCATTTTACTCTGACAGAACATATTGAAAGGTTTCTGTATATCAGTTGCTATATGAGCTTACAAATGAATATGTATGCTTTCAGGATTTTTCGAGAATATACAAGTTTAGGAAGTATAATGTCATAATAACTTTTACTTTTACCTAAAAACTAAAATTTGGTTTGACCAGTTCATGCTAGAGTTTTGGCCCTTTTTTTTTTTTTTTTTTAAACAATGAAGGATTTATTCCAAAACAAAATTTTAAAATGTGAAGGTTGCATGGATGTCCATGTAGAGGAGAAGCCCCTTTACGGGCACCTTCACACCCAAAGGCATCTCTCCTCCAAAGTCAGGCTTTTATCTAGCAGTCTCTCTGGTGCTCCTACATCTGGATAAACTGGATAGTAGAAAGGGAGTTCACAATCCCACAGCCCCAGTTCCTTCCCTGAAGTGATAGGTCCCTCTTCGTAGTCACTATCCCAATGCTGACTTTAAAAAAGGGCAAGAGGGACTTTGGAAGGTTGAAAGGCTTGCAATTTATGCACCATTTATAAGCAGAGGCAAGGCTTGGAAGTATGCCACTTCCCCTTTAACAAAGGCTCCAATTATCCTAAGCTTGGAGAGCTCCCTCATTCTCTGCTGTGGAAGGTTGTCATGGTAAGAACCAAGCTTTCGGCAATATCTCCCACTGAAAAGAGGGGTCAGGCAGGGAGCTCAAAGCTGGACATTGCCCTCTATAAGAGGCCTTGCAAAAATTACCAGAATTTCATCTGACAGAAGACGTTCCTCTACTTGTGGAACAGTGAAAATACACCTGCCTTTAGGCTGACAGTTTTAATCCTAATTATTTTCATCATTCTCCTTTGAGTAAGGTGACCGGATTTCCTTTTTCTGAATTTTGCATTATATGGATCTTTTACACTGATTTGTCCATGATTTTACAACAGCTAAAACCAGCCATTCTGAAAATCAGATTTCCTTACTTACGGATCATACCAGTTTTAAAAACATTTTTTAAATTCCTATGACATTCATCAGTAATTGAGAACCAGTATAAAATCATATTTTTAATTTACACTAAAAGACCGTAATTCTAGTAATACGGCAGAATTAAAAATTCCGAAGGAAAATAATGGTGATTCATTTGGTAGCCAAATAACCTGATTTTAATGTTCAAGACATCATTTTATAGTTTTCTAATAAAGTAATTATTTATAGAAGAAATTATTTCATTTAAAAATATATATAAAACCTCAAATGAACCAAAGGAAATAATAAATATCAGTTTAACAAAAACCCAGTTATTTACTTGGTCACAAAGGGAAGAACATTTCAAAGACAGACCTTTTGCTTCATGCTTAAAGCAGATTCACTATGAAAACAGTTCCTAAATGTAAATTGTGTTCCATTAAATAAAGTAAATAAGCTTGCACTATTGTTTCCCTGCTATTTAGATTTGAAAAGGCTCCAAAAACCTAAGTAGCTCTGACATCTTTTATCACAATCAAAACTCAATTAAGAAGCAGCCGCATAGCACAGGGAGATCAGCTCCGTGCTTGTGACCACCTAGAGGGGTGGGATAGGGAGCGTGGGAGGGAGACACAAGAGGGAGGGGATATGGGGATATATGTATATGTATAGCTGATTCACTTTGTTATACAGCAGAAACTAGCACAACATTATAAAGCAATTATACTCCAATAAAGATGTCAAAAAAAACACCTCAAGTCAATCATATTAATATTTTGAGTGAAGAAAATTCAGCACCTTAATAGTGATTACACTTTTGATAAATAGGTTATATTCTGAAATCCAGGCTGTAACTTCATTTTGTCGTGAAGCCATTAGGATGGAGGATATTCATCCAAAAGAAAGCAGCTTTTAAGTGTAAACGCTACCTTTTAGCATACCAAAAATATATCTTTTACTAAGTTAACTTTTAATTACATAAGATCTGTTAGTTAAGCATCCCCTGAAAAGTATTCTCTGTATTTCAAAAACTATTTTCTGCACTTTAAATTTTAAACTGAGACTTTGACAATCAATGAAAAAGCAGAAAAACTTTTGAGGCAAAAGAATTCTGCTTCCCCACTGCTTACAATAAGATAAATATAAAAAAAATGTTGAAAATCATGGCTTTATTATATCAAAAACTGTTCACACATCCTAAAATGCAGGCTTAAGGATGACACTTAAGGACAGAGCCACTTGCACTATCAAGTTGAAGTAACTGCACAATTTTACCAAGGAGCAAAAATAAAAAATAAAAGTACATTTATCATATTCTCCCTTGGAATGTTTCCTTGAAAGCTACACTAATCTTTCAAAGCTCAGGTCTAACACACAGACTACTTTTCCTCTACTCCCAACCAAGGAATCTTTCTTCTTGAACATGTAGCATGCAACTCTCTGGGCAATAACTCCACAGGGCCCGATAGCTGTGGAATACCTCCAAGTACTGCCCATGACATTTCAGTTTTAGAAAAATGAAACTCGGCTATCGATGTCTCCTGAGTTTCAAAGGACCATTCTCTGCCACAGTACCTAAATTCAAAGGATTTCCTTTTGACATGAGGCTCCTGGTGATGTGAAAAGGGAAATGAGAGTCCCTACTGGGACTGTGAACACCTTCACATTTGTGAGGCCAACTGCCACGCTCCAGGGCTTTTCTTGTTCCCTGACAAGGCTTGTCCCAGCCCTCTCCTGGGACGCTTTTGACAGTGATTGCAAACAACAGAAGCCAGCAGGAGTGTGTAAGAACAGGTGTTGGAGCCTCCCGGGGCAGCCAGCGTGCAGAGAAAGGGCCTCCTCAGAGCAGTGCTGGGACATCCCACTTTGGAGAAGCCCTCTTGCCCTCAGCCATTGCGGGATCTTGCTTCTTTTCATGCAGCAGATGTTTGGAAAGATTTGTAACAATGCATCATGGCTTCTAAGTTGCTGCTGGCAGATTTCCTTGGTCAGCTTTTAAGGGGAACTTGGTGGAATCTCCGACAATATAAAATTAGGATGGAAAAAGTCATTCTTGGGTTTATGGTCAAGTAAGAGAAATGATAATAATGAGAGGCCAGGACTTTCCCTATTACTCCATTATTCCAGGTCACTGTCTTCCACAAATAGGTGGGGAGTCCACACACTCCAGCATATTAGACCCCACTTCGGGAGCATCTGGCTAACTACTATTAATCCTTATACTTTTCAATTATTGAAACTGCCCCGTGGGCAAAGTGCTCTACACCATGGGGACAGTCATCCGTGCGAGTGAATGACCACTCGGAGTGGCTGCTATAGCCAGCTTCTCAAAGTGTGGTCCGTGTGGTCCATGGCCCAAGCAGCAGCAGCAGCAGCATCAGGCATTGCCTGGGAGCTTGTTGGAAATGTAAACTCCCAGGCCTACCCCAGACCTACTGAAACAGAACTTAACAGGATTCCCAGATGATTCACATGCAGATTCAAGTCTGAGATGGACTATACTACAGCTTCTTAGAGCAGCTCAGTGTTCAGGATTCAGAGCAAAATGCTACCCCACACCAGGGCTTTGATTAACACTGCTCCAATAGCACCTGGATGCATTATCTAAGCCTCCGACTTCCCAGGAAACATGGGCAAAAACCAATGGATCTATGCTGTAGTTAAGAAGACCAAAGTCAAACAGTACGTGATTGGTGGGCAGGACTCAAGCTCAGAACTTCCAAATCCTAGACTTCTGCCCTTTTTCTGCCTTAAAGGGTCCCTAAGGAGTGCCTGGCTGTTTCACACCTTAGCCTTGAGAATTTTTTTCCCATTGGCATCATCAGCATAGTAGAAAGAAGACTTCAGATCTTGGTTCTGCCATTACTCACCCCCATGATCTTGAGCAAATCACTTCTTTAAAAAAAAGATTGGAACCCAACAAAACAAAGGGTATTTCTAAAATAAGATTAATAAAATAAAAATTAAAAATCGGGGTGATGATTTAGCAATAAGTAGCAAATATTACAAAAATATTCAAGTTCTAATTTTTGAGATGTATCCTAAGAAAATATTCCCAAAGAAGAAAATATTATGTGTACCAAAATGGTCATTAGATTATTATTTATGATAGAGAAAAACTGAAAGCAACCAAAATACACTCTGATCAGGATATGGCTATTTAAATCATGGGACATTTATTCAGTTAAAATGATATTCACCAAGGCTTGGCAGCAATATGAAAAATTCTGGTATAATGTCAAGAGGAAAAGCAGGTTATAAAATTGTGGTACACTATGATTCCAACTATGTATAGATAGGTACACTTCTAGAAAAAAAGGAAAACATGTATGAAAGCTATCATATTCTATCAAGATAAATAGATATATATGACTGTTTTCCAAAGTTTTGGTAGTTATTAAATTGCTTTTACTATTTCTTTAAAAGAAAATAAGTATTATGAAAAGGAGATGAAAACGAATATAATAACCATGATACCTCATACAGTTACTATAAATTATCATTAAATCTGGCTTTGAATTCCATGGATAATAATAACAAAAACGAACAATTACTGAGCACTCGCTCTGTGCTCAGCCCTGTGCTAAAATCCTCATCAGCATTGCTCATAAAATCCTCCAAGGTCAGTAATATTATCATCCCCATTTTACAGATGAGAAAACCAGAACACACAGCACTCAGCCTCTTTGAAACTCAGCTTCTTCTTTTGTGAAATAGAGACAATAATAATAATATTCACCTTGCAGTTTTCTCCTGAGGATTAAAAAAAATATTGGTTCTGCCAATATTGGCTTTCTAAGCTGTATGGTCTGTATAAAGGTCATCAAGAGAGTAGAAACTAAATGGTGTCAAGATGGAGAGAGAAACAGCTCCCTGAATGTGCTGCCCATTACAGGCTGTCACCAAACAAGGCTGCCTGCCTTGTAGAAGGGCACAGATTTAGGTGGCATCCTCAAACACTCCTGAAGCAATATTATTTTCAGTGCACACATGCCAAGCAGCAGACATCTGTGTTACATTTGAAGGTGGGATAGTTCCGACAGCAATCCCTGGCCTAGGAATCGGGAAACATGGACTCTGAGCCTGGTTATGTCATTTCTCAGGCCTCAGCTGCCCCATCTGTACCATGGGGACGTGTGTTGGTTTTGCTCGCCCAAAAAGCTGGTCAGCTCCTCCCAGCCAAGGCTCCACTCTTGCCCAGCCAATCCTTTCCCCTCATGGCTGCCAAAGTGGTCATCTCAAAACCAGATCTAATCAGGTCACCACAAAACTATGCTGCTTCAAACAATCCACTTGCTTCCGTTGCTTTTAGAATAAAGCCCAATCATCTTACACACAGCCTTCGTGGCCCTGTGAGGTCTGGCCTTCCCTGTGACCCTCCACCTTGCATCCCACACTGCCTTCACTCCAGCTCTTTCACTGGCTCGTGTGCCCTCTGCTTCTGCCCACACTGTTCCCTCTGCCTGGGTATCTCTCTCCTCTGCCCTTCCCCAGAGCGCCTCAGCTCAGTCACAACTTCCTCAGGGAGCTTGTCTGACAGAAAAAGCTCACCCTGTGGCACCCACTCATAGCTTCACGTCTCCCTCCCTCAGGCTACTTAGAGCAGTTGTAATTTTATAATATTTGCATGATTCTATAATTAATGTCCCTGTTTGTCCTGTTGTTACCCCACCTGCTAAAATGCAGCTTCCATGAATGTAGGGGCTTTTTTTTAGTCTCCCCAGTTCTTAGCACAGAGCAGATCCTTAATAAATCTTTGTTGAATGACTGAGTGACTATTTTCCTCCCCACACCCTCCTCCAGATTACTGAAGAGCTGTGTAACTAATAGATGCACAATAAATCCAGTAGGCTTGAGTCGACTACAGACATAACAATATACATGACTCCTAGACTCTTCTCCCCTACAAAAAAAAAAAGAAAGAAAGAAAGAAAAGGAAAGGAAAGAAAAAAGGAAAGAAAAGCTTTTATGCCAGATCAACTAAGAATATAAGAAAGTCAATGCAGAAAGCATTTCACAAACTCTAAACTTCAGCGTAAACATAAGTTCTTGCCTCCATCCTTTTTAGAAACAGCTACAGTATATTTTATATACATAAAATATAAAATACACGGTATAATTATTACTGACAGACTATAGAGCAAATTATTAAGTTAAAGTCTCTGGAAGGATTTAAACACAGTCAAATCCCATTGAAACATGGCTTTTTTTTTTTAACCAAGGTTTGGATAAACCACAGGGTAGACTTCTCTGGGTCTCAGTTTCTTCATCTTAATGATGAAGGGTTGCACTAAATGTTCCTTAACATCCCTGAAACTCTGAGATTTTGATATTATGACAATTAACACATAACAATGAGAATCAAGAAAATCTATACATGCGTGATGCAAAGCCATGCTACTCTATGGACACTCTGACCAGCCCTGCCTAGGTGAAACCCTGAGGAAGCCCAAGCTCGCCTCCTGTGTCTACACCCCTCCTCCATCTGGAGGTGCCTCCTTTCCGCCTCACCTCTGCTTCTCTTTGCTCTTAGAATAACTGTCAGCAAGATTAATTTAAATCCATGTGCTCTCTTTCCTTCAGGGCCTTTGCCTTTGAATCTTCTCTCTCAATGTGATGAAAGTTGTTTCTTGCCCCCAGGAGAAAGGATTTCAGGCATTAAGACACTGGTAGAAGAGGTTTACCAAGCAGGGACCCTGGCTGCCAGCAAAAGCAGCTTCCTTCCTCAGCCCCTGAATGAGACCAGCCTCTCCTAGGATGTAGGACAGGTGAGGGGAGCTCAGAGAAGGGGCAAAGCCCCAACTCAAATATTGCCTATTCAGACTTCGCTCAAATGCATTTGTCTATATGTTCACGAAAACATATGCAGCTGAAGTGTCTCACAAAACTGGTGCACAAAAATTCAAGCTTGTAATGTTAGAAACTATTCATTATTAATTAACTAGTTTTGACATTGCAAGATAAATCATTTCTTGATCACTTTAGATAACAAAGTCACCTTCTGGGTGTGAAGTTTATTTAAAATATTTTATATAGAGCATTTCAAGCATTTATATATAGTATGTATAGTATAATTATGACACATAATATCTTAACTATTTTTTAGGATTTGGGGAAATTGGAAGAAAAATTAGATAAAGAATAAGTCAGAATAAAGCACAAAATTTAACTAAAAATTAAAATTTGGAATAATTCTGCTAAAGAACTCACTTTCTCCTACTCTTAAATTCTAAACTTCTAGTATGATTCTGTGTTAACGGAAACTTTTTCTAAATTTCTGAATGAACTGTGTGTGCTAGAAATGGCATTCTAAGTTTAAAGGTTTTAAATAGATACCTAAAATTATTCATTATACAAAAATTTTAAATGCAATGGAAAATAAATCTGTGCTTCAAAAATATGTAGCATTTTGGTAGCACTTAATCAAAAGCAATGTCATTTCTAGCTCCCTTATGTTATCAATAGATATTCTGTCTTCTATACAAGTGCAGCATGAGCTATATAACACAACTGATTTAATTGATTTTATTATGATTAGGCTTGTTAATTTTTTAGAATTTATTATGCTAGAGAGAGGGGAGAGTGTGTGTTCTGAATGGGATTTCTTTTTATGAAGAGTTTAACTCAGTAATCTCTATTTTTTGGAGAGAAGCAAATTTGTTTTTATATATGTTTAATTAAATGACATTAAGAAAAAAAAAAAGAATCCTGAGGGTTGAGAACTTTCCAAACCATTCATCATTTGAACTACAGAGTTGACAAAATCATACCAAATGATGTGCAATTTACTTATTTTGTAGCATTAGTTGTTTGGAGTGTAATTCTGGAGTTCCTCACACACACTTTCTTCTGTTGATAACCATTAAGAAAGGACATAGAATACCTAATTCAGCTCACTCAAATTTGGTAGATTGCAGAGCGAATTTCTTAGTGTAACCCAACATTAGTGTTATAATGCACACAAGTTTAACTGTAGTTAGAGACTTTCATTCATCGCTTTTTAGCATCTTCTAGTAAAGGCGTGGATAAGAAGGAGGGGGAAATAAAGCTTTGACAGATGGTACTCAGCGTTTGACTCCTGCTGAGCTCAGCAGGACCTGTGGTTTCCAAGGTTAGGGCTGTCAAAATGGCTCTGTCTATCAAGTGAATAACAAAGTATAGACTGCTCGTCCGTTTCCTACACAAAACTTAGATTTCATGTGTCATTATTGTCGGTCTTTCTGCTGATTTAATAACTTCCAAGGAGAAGAACTAAGGATTCTGATGCAGCCTCACTATTTAAGAAACTACTTGGAAAGGGAATTCTCAAGGGCTGAAAGAGGTAGGCTGAGATCTGATCTCTTTCTCTTTAGTTTCTCTCTGAGGTTTCACGACTTGAAAAGGATTCAAAAGCCACCAAAGTTTCCCTTTTGGCTAAAAGCTAAATGTGAATCTTTCAAAATGAACTTAATGATGTCTCTCTCTCAAAAGGGCAAAATGTGTTTATTGAGAATCCTTGGAGTGGTGAGTACTTGTTCAAGTAGAAATATTGAGAATGAAAAGGAAAACGTTTCTGTTATGAAATACATTGCTGTGTTTAGATGTGTTTTTCAGGGCCTATTTCTCACCTTTCATAGCTCTTAATATTAAAACCACCCCTCTTTTTCCCCCACCTATGTCTAGAGCCTTAAGATGGTCAGAGAAAGTACCTAGTGCTGAAAGATAAGAGAGCTGAATAATGTCATCAAAATTTGCCTTTTGTCTTGTGCTGTTACAGCTACTTTTCTTGGTAAGTCATGTTTTTCTTTATGTGTATTTTGTGATCTCAGGATTGTTACTGAGCTTCTGGGATTCTAATAAGAGGCCTTTTGGTGGATTCATAAACCCAGGCTTTTTATTAAGATGATGCTGAAATGAGGGTTGTGGTAGTGCCTCTGAGTAAGCTAATAATTGTATTTCAATGTTTAATTTATAACATAACATTAAAAGCAAAACTTCTGATTGTTATTTCAAAAGGACAAAGTAAAATTAAAATGTGGCCTTTTGAAAGTGACAGCTTTGGACACACTTTAATCTTGTCCTGTTACTAAGCATTTTTGTTGCTATTTTTGACAAGCTGATAGAAGAAGTACATATCTTGTCTCTTTTTTGACTCTGGCTTAAGTAGACATATTCATCCGTGTGATTGTTCCCTACTAGCATGTCTGAGAGAAGACTTTCTTGCTACAATATAGTTGAAGAATTTTCCTCAGGAAATATTTAGTTGATGTAAGTCCCATGATCATAATGAAAATGTTATTTGAAAGGATGGCTATTTATTATTATTTCCAGTACATTTACTTCGAACACTGAAAAAAATGTTTTGAAGTATTTACCTTCTTCTAAAACTTAAAAAAACTCCAACCCAGCAGTCCCCTCTCTGAGACTCTGCATAGCAGATATTCAGTAAACGTTACTGAATTGAATTTAAAAGGATATTAAATATTGAATAAAAGGAATTCTTGAATTGAAATAAAAGGGATATAACTTTTACATCTGATTGTTATAAGAAATTATCAAATGCCAATTTAGCATAAACCCTTTTCCAGTTGCACTTGCTTTTTTATCCTGGAAATGTATGATGCTTTTAATCATCTCTGTAGACAGTAATGGTAATTAAACAGAAATTTGGAAAAAAAAATTCTAAACCAAGATGAAATTTTCTTCTCTCTTTTTCTCTCTCTACCTCTTTGCTTACTTTGTTCAATAAGGCTGTTTCTAAGCTTCTCTCTAACAGCCTAGACCATCCCCCAAAGGAGTTTTTGTTAATGGTAAACTTGCTGAATCAAATTTGCTTTTCATGTGTTTGCATATTTTGAAGAGTCTCTGTGGGGTTTCGTCATGTGTCTGTGGGGAAAGTGTGCTTCTGTAATTTCAGCCGAGTCCATAAACTATAAGTCCCTGGAAATTAAGTCCATCCTTGGCTGGAAATAAGCAATCCTAGAGGAAGGAAACAGAACTAAAACAGATACGATGTTCAAAAACTCGAACTATCGCATACTTAGCCACCCAGCAAAACTTAACCTAACCCAGAGCGCTGGCCCAGAACTCTGGCAGCAAAAAGTCAAAACTTCCAGGTTAACTAATATAACTAATATGCTCTAAGTGCATATGCTTTCAGTTTTATTTATTTTAATCTTTAAGAGTTTTAAATTGTGGTAAAATAACATAGCATAAAATTTACCATCTTAACCATTTTTAAATATTCAGTTAGCAGTGTTAAATACATTCACATTGTTGTGCAACCAATCTCCAGAGGTCTTTTCATCTTGCAAAACTGAAACTCTGTATTCATTAAAAAATTCCCCGACTCCCTCCCCCCAGTCCCTGCCAATCACCACTCTACTTTCTGTCCTTTTTAATTTGACTACTCAAGTTCATTCATGTAAGTGGAATTATACAGTATTTGCCTTTTAGTGGCTGGCTTATTTCATATTTCACTTAACATAATATCGTCAAGATTTATCCATGTTGTAGCATGTGTCAGAATTTCCTCCCTTTTTAAAGCTCAATAGTATTCCAACGTATGTATATATCACATTTTATTTATCCATTCATCCATGGATAGACTCTTGGGTTGCTTCCACCTTTTGGCTATTGTGAATAATGAACATGGGAATACAAGCTTCAGTTGTTTTAGAATGTGATTACTACGGGCTTAGAGTAAATAAAGACCACAGTGCACATTGTGTGAAGAATGGTAGCAAATTACAGTAATAAAAATAATAGCCAATGTTTATCAAGTGCTTACTATGTGCCAGGCACTGTGCCATGCACATCACTGGTATTAGCTCTATGAGAGATGTACTATTAATATCTTCATTTCATAGAAGTGAAAACTAAAGCACAGAGAGTCTGGTTAACTAGTCTAAAGTCACTGAGCTATTAAGTCAGCCGGCTGCAAATCTGAGAAATGGGGGTGAGGGTCTGTGCACTTGGAGCGAGAAAGAAATCACAGACTCCATATTTATGACTCCACAGCCAAGTAGTGAAGAACTCCTTGACCACTGAAAAGGGTGTGGCCTAGTCAAAAAGCACTCCAATAGGAGCCAGAAAAACCTAAAGATTTCTGTAACCACCTTGCTGCAGGACCCTCAACAAGACAACTACCCTCTCCAGACTCAGTGTTATGAAAGGGGAGGTTGAATTGTGTGTACTATGGTCTATGATTTCTGACAATCCCTCATTCCAAATGAGACTTACTATCTAATACTTGATCACTTAGAGTATTATTTCCACTACTTGGAGATACAGACATAATTAAAAATTTTTTAATGTATGCTTAAGTCTCCAAATTTTGATAATAGTCTTCTGATTCTCATTCCACTATATTCAAATTGTTCCTGATAACCCTTTAACAAAACTAAAAAGTAAGAATACAGTGACACAGTACCAACAGGAATGTATGAGGTAAAATGAGCTTTCTCTTTCAGAGTGTCCCTAGATGTGCCTACCCAACAAAAAAGTAAAGTGGAGAACTGTGAACAGTGCTCATTTAATATATATTCACATAATTAGGGTCATATAATCCCCAGCAGCCTGCCACTGAGGGGTAGAAGAGAGGTGAGTCTGAATGAATCCACGTTTTCCTCTTCATAGTCAAACTTTATCACTTCATAGTGTCTACAGAAACAAAGACTGTACATAAGTACCTCATCATTATAAAAGTTTTATCAGTGCTTTTGGTTCTAGGGTTATGAGTTTAGGTCATAGATGTTTGTGTCTTCATTTTCAGAGCAGAGCCCTAACTCTTGCTTTAGTGATTAAATTGTATCCAAGGAAACAAAGACAAAAAAAACTTTTTAAATTTAAAAAAAATTCTAAGGTCCTGGAGAAGAGCATTTGAATATCACTGATCTAATGTATAAGTAGGTGCATGTTTGAAAACCCATGAAGAACTCTTAACCAGAAAAGGCCTTGCAAATCAGGCTCAAGAGAAGCCTTGAGTTGCAATATTGTTTTAATTCTGTGCAAATCAAGTGACAAATGCTTATTTAACCAAAGTCCAGGTATTTCAAACAGAGTTCAGACAAGTGATTGATCAGGTTTGCATTTTTTCAGTGGTATCTTCAGATAAAGTTCAGTATTAACTTAAAAGAATGTTTTCATTTATTTTCAGCCAGCATTTTCAGCAGGATTGATGATTTATTTTAAACCAAATTATTACAATGGAAGAATTCTCCATATTCCAATTCATGAATTTGCTATTCTACTGATAGTAACTATACTCAACCTACAGCCAAGCTAGAGAATTCTGTGATACATACTGTTATCTTCCATCTATGGTTTCAGAAGATGGGAATTCTGCAAACCAGACAGAAGAGGGAGCTATCCATCTGGAAATTAACTGATCCTTTCAAAAAAATGTAAAATAAATATAGAAGGGAATCCTAATATGATCAAGTCTTATCTTATTTGGTCTTGCATTTTATAGCAACACTGTAAATTTTCTGGTGCATTAAAAACAAGAAAGAAAACTACCAGCAGAGGCAAAAACAATGAGCTAAATTAATGAAGAGGCAAAACATACAAACCATTAAAAGGCCAATTAAAAATACACTCACATTTTATGGTTTGATCTCATATTTCATAGCAAAATATAGAGCTAGAACACACCCCCAAAAGTCCAAAATAATTTTTTACTGCCATACATATCACTAATTTTACTTTCCTATAGATCCTGATCATAAAATGGAACTCTGACTTTAAAACTGATAACATCTGGAAATAATGGCAAAATAGAAAAACTGTTGGGCTGTATCTGTCTTGAAAATGCTATGTAATAAGATTTACTTAATATATTTGAAAGAGAATAAAATGTTTTGTTCCCCAATTTGTTGCAACATCTGAAAGTTCATGAGGTTATGACCCCTCTTTAAGAAAGCATCTCCCACCACCTGCAAATACCCCAGGAAAAGCAGTTGGAAACAATAAAACACGTGCTAGTTAACTGTTACCAGGGAAACAGTTCTGGTTCACCAATCCGAGCACCTGCGCTTCCCAGTGGCTTTGTCTGAGGGAGACATGCGCCAGCTGTTAGTGAATAACCATTGTTACAGATCATCAGGAAATCACAGTCAGCAGGCAACCCAGCCCCACTGGAAGTTTATTTCTCATATTTGTTCATCACCAGGGCAATCCTCCACCTTTAAAACATCCCCTTAGGCTGGGTTAACTAAATAGCCCAGCACTAACAGGATCACTTAAAGGAGGCAAGTTGCAAAATGGCCTTTTTGCGCAGAGAACAGATTTCTAACTTTGATTCCAGTTGCATCACCCTCCTGCCCTCTTCACTTTTCAGCGGCGATTACAGGGCAAATATCTGAAGTCAGTGCCCCTTTGGGTGCTGTCCTTCTTGCCTTGACTGGCTGCTTAGATACATACAGGCACACACACCCCACCACCAACACCGCGACCACCATGACTAAGAGTTTTCAGAAATAGTTGCCTAACCCCATCCTGGAGAGAGCAGCATGGTTGGGAAATGAGGGATTCTGCAGAGGAAGTTTGGGGCTGCCATCAACGGAGGGTCTGAGAGGATAAAACTCTGGGTCCCTCCCTCCCCAACACACATGCACCTAAAACCAGAACAGCCCCCACTTTACCAATTTTATATTTTAAAATAAATTTATAAATTCTTAGATTTTCTTTGAAACAAGATGGCATTGTTTTTTTAAAGTTTGAAAGCTAATGAGTTCGAAACCCATACAAGCATCAGAGTCACCCTGAGAAATAGAGACTTCTAGACTTCTGGTTTCCCATTTGGCATGTAAGGAGCTCAGAAGTCCCCACTCCATCCTAACAGTAAGTCAAAAGCTGAATAAATGGAAAAATCCACAACTTTTCTTAGCTTCCTCAGAGAAGTGAGTTCACAGGAGTTCACCCCCAAAACTGTAGAGGCAAGTGAATTCAGAGAGTCACAAATTTCCGGAGCAGAAACCCATGAGAGAAACCTCCACAGGAACCAGTGCCAATGTAGGGAAACCTGCATTACAATTGATGAATTGCAGAGGCTCAGTGTGGACAAGTCTGAGAATAAAGCTCTGAAAGGACTCAGTTATAGAAGGGTCCCCACATTTTTGTGAGTTTCACCTCCAGGACCTCGACCAGGTCCCAGCTATATATATATTGGAGAAAAAACTTGGGATCTCATCAGGGACAGGGGGAAAAAAAACATTTTGAAATACGCCAGAGCATTCTGTTCTTCTCAACATGGCCTGCCCTCAGGTAAAACTATTTTATCAGAGCCTAACGTACTGGGGTTTTGTCAGAGCCCAGCTGACCTGGGGGAACTCCAGCTCCCTCTAGCCATCAAGTCCCACCTAAAGTGCAGCGGTTGGGAGGCTGACAAACACTGGTGAAATTCACAGTTCAGGGGCATAGGCTCATCAAAGACTGAGATCTAATCATAGGACTAAAGAACTCTTCCCCTCAAAATCTTACCCCCATGTTACTAAAGGCCTATTTACCATAGTTCCTTTTACCCAGTACATCATACTTACATTTCAACAAGACAATGACAAGGTATACTAAAAGGCAAAAAAACACAGTTTGGAATTATCAGACAATAAATTACAAAGAAAACAAAAACAAACAAACAAAAAACCCAAAAACAAACAAAAAACTATGATAAGGTCTTTACTAGAAAAAGTAGACAACATGTAGGAAGAGATAGTTAATGTAAGCAGAGAGAAGGAAGTTTTAAGAAAGATCAAGAAGAAATTCTAGAATTCAAAAAAAAACATCATACAGAAATGAAGAATGCCTTTGATAGGTTAATCAGTAGCCTGGACACAAAAGAGGAAAGAATCTCTGAGGTTGAGGATATGACAACAGAAACTTCCAAAACTGAAAAACAAAGAGAAAAGTGACTGAAAAAAAAAAAAAAAGCAAAACAGAACGGAACAGAATGTCTAAGAATATGGGATAACTACAAAATGTATAACATATGTGTAATGGGAATACCAAATATAGAAGAAAGGAACAGAATAATATTTGAAGCCACAATGATGGAGAATTTCCCCCAAATTAATCACAGACATCAAACCACAGATGCAGGAAGCTCAGAGAACACTAAGCAGGATAAATGCAAAATAAAACAAAACTTCCTAGGCATAACATATTCAAAATTCAGAAAATTAATGATAAAAAAAAATCTCAGAAAAAGTCAGAAGAAAAAAATCACCTTACCTATAAAAAAGCAAGGATAACAATTACATTAGGCTTATCCCAGAAACCATGCAAGCAAGAAGAGAGTGGATTGAAATGTTTGAAGTGTTGAGAGAAAAAACCACCAACCTGGAATTCTATACCTTTTGAAATTATCTTTCAAAAGTTAAGGAGAAATAAGACCTTCTCAGACAGACAAAAATTGAGGAAATATTTTGCCAGTAGATCTGCCTTAAATGTTAAAAGTTATTCAGAGAGAAGGAAATTAATATAAGCCAGAAACTCTGATCTAAATAAAGAAAAAGAGAGTATCAGAAAATGGATAAGTAAATGTAAAATTAAAACTTTTAATTTTTCTTAATTGATCTAACAGATAAAAGTTGTTCAAAATAACAATGTATTAAATTATGTATGTATATATGTGCTATATATCTAGATACATAGATATAGCTATATGCTTATGTATGCTTATGTATAAGTGAAATGAATTACAACAATGATACAATGGATAGTATGGAGGAATTAGGGATATTTTGTTATTATAAAGTACTTATACCACCTGTGAAATGGTATACTGTTATTTGAAAGTGAACTTGGATTAGCTGTAAATATATATTGCAAACTCTAGGTAAACTATGAAAAAAGTTTAAAAAAGTATAATCAGTATGCTAGGAAAGGAGAGGAAAAAGAATTATGTAAAATGCTCAATTAAAACTAAAATATGCAGAAAAATTATGGAAGACAAAAATAGGAACAAAGAGCAAAGGCAACAAATAAAAACCAATAGCAAATATGGTAGATATTAATCCAAATACATCAATAATCACTTTAAATGTCAATGGTCTAAATATAGCAGTTAAAAGACAGAGACTGTCAGAGTGTATTAAAAAATAAGACCCAACTCTATATTGTCTACAAGAAACCCACTTTAAATATAAAGGTACATATAGATTAAAAATAAAGGGATGGAGAAAAATATACCATGCTAACACTAATCAAAAGAAAGTGGGACTAGCTATATTAATTTCAGACAGAGCAGACTTGAGAGCAACGAAAGTTATTAGGGTTAAAGAGGGATATTAGATAAGGATAAAGGGGTTAATTCTCCAAGAAGACATAGCAATCCTTAATGTGAATATACCTAACAACAGAGTATTAAAATACATGAGGAAAAAACTGATAGAGCAAGGAGAAATAGATGAATCCACTATTTTAGTTTTAGACGTTAACACCCCTCTCTCAGAACTGGACAGATCTAGCAGCCAGAAAATCAGTTAGGACATAGTTGAACACAATAGCACCGCAATGAACTGGAAATAGTTGACATCTAGAGACCACTTCATCCAACAACTACACATTCTTCTCAAGCACACATTCATCAAGATAGACCACATTGTGAGCCATAAAATACACCTTAAAATAATAGAAATATGCTTTCAGACCACAATGCAATTAAACTAGAAATCAATAACAGAAAGATAACTGGAAAATCACAAAATACATAGAGATTAAACAACACACTTCTTGATAACACATGGGTCAAAGAAGAAATCTCAAGAGAAATTTTAATTTTGAACTAAATTAAAACAAAACCACAACTTATCAAAATGTGTGGGATGCACTGAAAGCAGTGCTTAGAGAGAAATTTTTAGCATTGAATGCATATATTAGAGAAGAAGAAAGCTCTAAAATCAATCATCTAAGCTTCCATCATAGGAAACTAGATCAAGAAAAATTAAATACAAAGTAAGCAGAGGAAAAGAAATAATAAAAATTAGAGCAGGAATCAATGAAATTGAAAACAGGAAATCAATTAAAAAATCAACAAAACCAAAACCTTGTTCTTTGAAAAGATCAATAAAATCAATAAGCCTCTAAGCAGGCTAACAAAGAAAAAAAAAAGAGAAGACACAAATTACTATTATCAGAAATGAAAGAAGGGACACCACATGAACATTAAAAGGATAATGAAAGAATACTCTATGCCAACAAATTTGATAACCTAGATGAAATGGACCAATTCCTTAAAAGATACAATCTTCCAAAACTTGCACACGATTAAATAGACAACCCGAATGGCCTAATCTATTAAAGAAATAGGGAACATTTTCTAACTCATTCCACAAGGCCAGCATTACTCTAATACCAAAACCAGACAAAGAAAATAAAATGGACCAATATCTCTTACCAACATAAGTGCAAAAATTCTCACCAAGAAAATCAAATGAACAATGCATAAAAAGAATTATACACCTCAACACTCAAAAAAAAAAACCAAAAAAATCACATTATTATATCAATTGATGCAAAACAGCATTTGATAAAATCTAACACCTATTCCTGATAAAAATTCTCAGCAAACTAGGAATAGAGAGGAACTTCAACTCTTTTTAAAAAATCTATTAAAAATCTACAGCTATATTATACTTAATGGTGATGAACTTGAAGCTCTCTGGCTAAGGTCAGAAATAGGACAAGGATGTCCCCTCTCACTACTCTTTTCAACATTGTATTGGAAGTCCTAGCTACTTCAGTAAGGCAAGGCAACGAAAAAAGTATACAGAGTGGGAAGGAAGAAATAAAACTGTATTTGTTTGCAAATGGCATGATTGTCTACATGGAAAACCTGAAAGAACTGACAAAATAACTCCTAGAACTAATAAGCAATTATAACAAGATTGAAGGATACAAGATTAATATGCAAAGTCAATTGCTTTCCTATATACCAGCAATGAACAAGGGGCATTTGAAATTAAAAACACATTGCCATTTACATTAGCACCCCGAAAAAGTGAAATACTTAGGTATAAATCAACAAAAGATGTACAAGATCTGTCTGAGAAAAACTACAAAACTCTGATGAAAGATTTCAAGAAAGACTCAATATTGTCAAGATGTTAGGCCTTCCCAATTTGATCTATAAATGCAACACAATGCCAATCAAAATCCCAGCAGATACTGAAAACAGATTCAAAAGTTTACATGAAGAGGCAAAAGACTCATAATAGCCAAGTCAATATTGAAGGAGAAGAACAATGTCAGGGGACTGACACTACCTAACTTCAAGCTTACCTAACTTACCTAACTACCTAACTGTAAAGCTACAGTAATCAAGACAGTGTGGTATTGGTGAAAGGATAGGCATAGAAAAATGGAACAGAATAGAGAGCCCCGAAATAGACGCACATAAATATAGTCAACTGATCTTTGACAAAAGATTAAAGGCAATACAATGGAGCAAAGATTGTCTTTTCCACAAATGGTACTGGACATCCACATGCAAAAAAACTAATCTAGATGCAGAACTTACACACTTCAAAAGAATTAACTCAAAATGGACCACACACCTAAATGTAAAATGCATAACTATAAAAGTCCTAGGAGGTAACACAGTAGAAAACCTAGGTTACCTTGGGTATGGCAATGACTTTTAAGACACAACACCGAAGTCATAATCCATGAAAGAAATAATAGATAAATTTGACTTTGTTAAAATTAAAAACATCTGCTCTGCAACAGACAATGTCAAGGGAATGAGAAGACAAGCCACGGACTGGGAGAAAATATTTGTAAAAGGTACCTCTGATAAAGGACTGTTATTCAAAATATGCAAAGAACTCTTGAAACGCAACAGTAAGAAAACAACCAGATTAAAAATGGGGTAAAAGACTTGAACAAACACCTCACCAAAGAAGATATACAGATAGCAAGTAAGCATATGAAAAGTCGTTCACCATAATATGTCATTAGGGAGTTGAAAGTAAAACAACAATGAGAGACAAATACATGCCTATTAGAATGGCCAGAATCCAAATCACTGACAACCCTAAATGCTGACAGGATGTTTAGCAACAGGAACATGGTGGGAATGCAAAATGCTGCATCCACTTTGGAAGACAATTTGGCAGTTTCTTAGAAAACTAAATATACTCCTACCATATAACCCAGCAATCATGCTCCCTGGTATTTACCAAATTAATTGGAAACTTTTATTCACAAAAACCTGTACATGGTTTATAGCAGCTTTATTTATAGTTGTCAAAACTTGGAAGCAACCATGAAGTCCTTCAGTAGGTGAATGGGTAAACTGGGGTACATCCTAACAGTGGTATATTATTTAGTGCCAAAAAGAAATGAGCTATCAGGCCATGAAAAGACATGGAGGAAATGTAAAAGCATACTAGGAAGTGAAAGAAACTAATCTGAAAAGGTTACATACTGTTTCCAACCTTATGACTTTCTGGAAAAGACAAAACTATAGAGAGAGTGGAAAGATCAGAGGTTGGAGAGAGGGAGGAATAAATAGGCAAGTGCACAGGGAATTTTTAGGGCAGTAAAACTATTCTGTATAATACTATAATGGTAGATACATGTCATCAAATATTTGTCAAAACCCATAGAACACTGAGAATGACCCTAATTTAAACCATAAACTTTGGGTGATAGTGATGTGTCAATGTCGGTTCATCGATTGTAACAAATGTATCACTACAGTGTATCATGTCCATAGTAGGAGAGGTTGTGGGTATGTGGGAATAGGGAGTATGTAGGAACTCTCTGTACTTTTTATTCAATTTTGTTGTGAACCTAAAATGTCTCTAAAAAATAAAGTTTATTGATTTTTTTGAAATAGAGCATTCTCAAATTCACAACTTGGAAGTTCAGGTTCAGGAGGTCTTGGGTCAGGTATGGGTATCTGTTTCATAAATTCCAAGATGATTCTGATGTGTAGTTAGGGTTGAGAACCACTGGGTAGATATTGGCCTCCTGATCTTTCAGAATGTAACTGTACTGTTCAGTTTTTTCAGACCTTAAATCTCTGGTAGGCTTAGTCTTATAAATTCATCTGTAGTGATATGTTAATATCAGATAATGCTTATATGTCAAATGTTTGCATTTATAAAAGGGTCTCTCTCTATGTAAATGCTTAAACTAACAGAAGCCTGGTATTATAGGCTGGCTGTCTCTAAAGAGCCTAGTCATGGAGCTAAAATGATGATGCTTTTCCAAAGTTCTGTTCCATCCATGCCTTTCCATGGAGCAAAGAAACAAACAAGACATCAACAATCAGGGACATGGCAACTATGATTCCATCATTCACACGTTAAATTTCCTTCAAAAGAACAAGTGATACTGTTAACCAGGCCCTTCAAGCACATATAAAACAAAGAGCATGATTGGAAAAGAGAAAATGAAAAATGGCAGAAGAAACCTTATCTTCCTCCCATAACCAAGTATACTAGTCCCACCCTTTGGAGCTCAGATGAACAGAATGAGAATCATGGAGTTCCTAACACTAGCCCTTTCTTTCTACATAACCCAGAATGATGTAGCCCTCTATTTAAAAAGCAGTAAAAAAGGATGCAAATGTTCTCCCTTGAAACCCAGATGTTTTCTATCTTTTTAAGCTCCAATTATTTCACCACATTATTTAGCTGCACTCACATCAGATCAGGGCCACCTGTTACATCCTCTACACATTTATGAGAGATTTAATGTTAAGTTTGTATTTATGGTTTATCTAGAAAAGTCAGAATTCAATTGAGAGGATACTTTTAAAGTCATCTTGGGGTCAAAGGATGTGTATATGGCAGATTAACAGATAATTAAGACACTTTGTTGTGTAGTATAAACAAAATCAAACCTAATTTTGTGATTCATTATTACATAAATTTGGATATAATCCAGGACTAGAAAACTCATCATCTGAAATAAAACTACATGCCAGAAAAGCATAATATAACATCGTTAGACTATAAGAAAATTAATTTTTAAAGTTCCATTATAAAATATTTTATTATAGGAATGTTCATTATTACCAAGATAGGTTTTTCATATTTAAATGTTCTATTTTTGTCTTGTCTAAAATTAAATATGTTCACTCTGATATCAATACGTGAATTGAAGTATATATTACTGCCTTTCTAATGATAAATAAGCATTTGCACACACACAAAAATATCCTAATTAATGTCCGTTCAGTAAGTAAGTGTTTATTGAGTACCTATTATATACCAGGAACTGTTCTCTGTGCTAAGATATGGCAGGGGACAAAATATACAAAGTCCCTGCTGTACTCAAATGTTGAAATAAATTTCCAGCTAACTCTGGAAGAAAAGTATCGTCTCAAAAATGAACCAAAAAACCAACATTGTAAAGTTAATGATATCACGACATTCACAGATTATTCTTGAGCTTCTGACATATGACATAAATACTACTTATTATGCATTATTCCAGCACTTTAAAAGTTAGTAGCAGATGATGTTATCTATCATAAGACAGCTACTAAGTAGAAGAGAAATGGGGAAAATAAAAGTGAGAAGCACACCTCCTCATTCTACTCATCTCTCTTGTGATCAGACATGTGTCAATTAAGAAAGACACTGAGAAACCCAATTGCAAAGTCTAATCTTTAGATAAAATTTCTTGAAACTCAAGGATATTTACTTGGATTGACCATAAGACTTTCAGTGTGGCTAAAACACTGTTACAAATTAGATTGGTTGTGGTTTGGGGAAGCTTCACTTTTCCCATTTTCCTTCATTCTCCGGGGAGACATGTGGCAGAATCAGAGAGTGTCAATTCTCATTTACCCTCTTATCTGAACCCCGACCATAACTCTTTTTTCCCATTCAATTTTAACCTTGGATAAATATAGTTTTAAAATCTAGCAGTCCTGGAAAGATCACTGTAGAAAGAAGACAACTTTTTTTCCATCTTAAATACAACTTCAAAGTGGCAGACTGGAAAATCTCTGCAGGCAAATGTGATGTCACTAAAGAAATCACACACTTACCCGTAGAGATTCTACAGTCTGACATCTTCAAGCATCGAACCGTTTAATCAACCATGCTTTTCTGTATGCAGTTCTTTGACTTGAAATAAATCTGGATTGGCCAAATAACCAAATTATAGCTAGCTTACTAAACTTTGGTTTCTTCTAAACCAAGGGGACATACATGCCTCATGATGGTTGAATCTCACTAAAGTGAATTGTAAGATGAGAAGGTTAAAATGGCTTAAAGCTGTTTTATCAAAGTGTGATCCCCTGACTAGCAGCATCAGCATCACCTGGGAACCTATGAGAAATGCAAATTCTCATGCCTACCCCAGGACTCCTGAATTAGAAACTCTGAGAATGAGCTCCAGCAATATGTGTTTTAACAAGCCTTTCAGGTGATTCTGATTCACACTGAAGTTTGAGAACTACTGGCTTAAAGAAAACAAAGATTATTGCTGGAACACTGAACTCAGAGATCTTCTGATGTTTTACATGAAAAAAAATCAGACAAAATAATATGTGGTCATAAAAGTATTATTGTCTAGGATACATTTCTTTTCTACATTGATTATCTTAGTAATAAACGTAAGCATTAATAACGGAATGAAACATCTTCCTTTAACTCTTACTTTGCCAATGAAATTGCAGAGCTCTGCTTAGTTCCTTAGAAATAAAGAGTTAAGAAATCTTATTTAGGAGGAGAAAACGTTTTCATGTTTGGGAGGATTAAAAGGGTACTGACATCATTCAAGTCATGAGCCATAATTCTTATTAGATTTTATTGCTACATTCTTCACACAGCTTTGGAAAGTTATTCCTAAGAGCACAAAATATGCACTTAGACTGCACACAGAGAAGGAAAATGCTCTCACAATGAAATTATTTTAGACTGACACAATAATATTTGAAAGACTCAAGACTTATTCTCTATGTAACATATCTTTTCAAAATAAGAGGTGAGTTGTATAAATTTGTCTTTTTCAATATCCTTTACAATTTTCCCTCTTAACAGTTAAATTTGGCCATAAAAGATCTAATTCTGTATACTTAAGAAAATTAGTTTCCTTTCCTCTCTGATATTATAAAAATTGCATGGCTGAAAGGATAAAGAAACACAAAAACCAAAAAATATTCAAAATTATAACTGAACTTGGCCTTTAATGACAATGAATAAAATACACAATTTAGTTCTTGTATATCAGAATGGAGTGTCTGAAATTTTGGTTTGCCTGTTAATCAATAACTTTTGGTAGCATGTTAAAAATTTATCTTCAGTTTCATTCATACTGAATTCATTTTTATTATTTCTGGACCACAACAATTTCCCATGATATGATGGAAATATGGTAACATTCAAAAATTGAATTAGATCACACAGAAAACACCAACTCACTCAGATTATAATAATAAGGTTTGGCTTGTTCATGAAAAGTGAGAGCCCAACTATGTCCAAAATCTGCAAAGACAGTGCTAGAGATCAGCAAGATGTTTTAGACACCTCAAACAACCCGAAGAAGTACGTTTCCTTAGACAAGGGTGAAGAGGCTCTTTAAACATCAGGGTTCTTTGCTTTTATTGGAGCTAAATGAATTCAGTATTGATGCAATTACTGATCAGGAGCTCCAATGCCATCGATAATAATAAAAAATTATTCACCGTTATGTGCAATTTGATGTACAAAATCTTTTCAAAATATGGGGCTAATTGCAGGATACAATAAAAAGTGATGCTAGGAACTTAGCAACCTCCCAAGGGGAGCTATTGATAGCAACAACTAATAGCTACTACTGCATGAAGCACTCTATACACATTATCTAATTTAGTCCTCACACAAACCTGGTAAGGAAGGTAATATAAACAGTACCATTTTATGAATGAAGACATTGAAGCTCAGAAAGACATAAATGGAAAGGAAAGAAATTATCTGAATCTGCACAACTATACATCTGGGACAAAGTACTATGGAGGAACAAGCATGGAACTATGGGTCAGGAAACCTGGATTGTGAATATTTGACTCCTCCTCTTATGGCCTCTCTGGGTTCCAATTTCCTCATCTTTAAAACAAAGTATCTTCTTTCCTATTTACTTCCTATGGCTGGGAAACCACTTGCTAACAATAAAGAGCTGAGAAGATGTAGGATGTTGTTATTACACTTGGGGTGAACTAGGCAAGATTTGGGCATGGCCTGGTTTCTTGCTATTTCCCCCCATCATTGATATGGAAACTGTAAGAGAAAGAATGCTGATGGAAGTATTGATTTGCCCCCATAATTATCCCCTCCAAAGGACACTGGCCTGATGTCTTTGACCATCCTCCTTGCCAGGCCTAGCCATGTTCCTTTGTCCCACTCTGGTGATCCCAAGACCCCTCATCTTTAGGGCAAGCAAAGAGCTTCTCTTGAAGGACTTTACCAAATGAGTTCACATAGTCTTTCTTCTTCTGACTGGGTAGCAGATTTCCTCCTCTTTCAAGAGATGTCAAGGTTTTCAATAAATGTGTAACTAAAATACACCAATGCCCAAGGGCCTGTGCAGAAATAAAGCTTGGCTATAATGTGCTACCCCTTCGGAACCTGAAATTCCTAACTGGATACAGTCCTGACAGATACTTCAGAAGCTCTATCATTCACAGAAATTAACATTTCAGATCTGGAAAGAAAAATAGTGACTACCTACTCAAAGTCTATTATTTATTGAGCATTGACTGTGTGCTAGGCATTTTACATGCACTGTCCCATTTAATCCTTCTAACAACCTTGAATGAAGTCAGCCTACTAATGGTCCTATTTTGCAGATGAGAAAATGAAGCCCCTAGAGTTTTAATGAGGGCCTTGAGCCAATTCTGTTGGACTCCAAAGTCCATCATCTTAACTACTACCCAATTTTAATTCCCAGAGGTTAAGTGGCCACAGGTCATACAACTGATTAGCGGTAAACCGGAAACTAGACCTCAGTTTTCTTTGCACCATATGACACTTATTCCTACGTAAACGGTCTATATTCTTGTCAAAGTGCCCTAAAGAATTATTCAATTTGTGATGCAAGCCAAATGGCTGACTCAAATTCAAAGCTGCTAAGTTATAATCCACTGCCTAGAGTGGGCACCAAGGAAGAAAGGTTCATATGAATTCTGCATCTATTTATACTTTAACACCAATGCGTAAATGCTAAAATCGTGCCTTTCTATTGCTGAGGACATGACAAACCATCATATTCACACATCATTTTGAAACAGACCTCATCCTTTCCTAATTTCTGCTGGCAAACTAAAAATCAAGGCAAAACAAATCATTAATATATTGTAGCACAGCAGGGATAATTTGGGGGGTTTCTAATACCAGGCTTGAATTAGCACTCATAAACAGGTAAATGTTACCAAATTCATTACTCATTGTCAGATGTACACATTGCTTGTCAACTCTGTCTTCTGTGAAGTTTCAACTGAAGGACCCATTAAGGATATTACAATAGGTAAAAAATAGATAACCTTTCCATTTGAAAAATAGCTTTCAATTTTCTGTCTTGGTGGTCACCCACCATGGAGGCTGCCATGGAGAACCTCCTTCAGCTCATAAATGATTACCTACCAAAATGAAAGAAGCCCATAATGAAACGTGATCTAATCAAAGGTGTGCTTAACAGTTATGCTAAGTTGTAACGTTACTTCCTTGAAGCAAAAGAAAGTACAAAGAGACCTTTCCTGCGTAGCTTTAGCTCAGCATTAGTTTTCCCCTTCTTTACTTCTGCTCCTCATTGTCTCACCTCTTATTTTCTTTCCCTCCTTCTATCCTCTCCCTCATCTCTGCAAAATTCAGAGCTGTGTTTGGTTGTGGGGAGGGGTTGAGGTAAAGAGCAAAATCATTTCAAGTGGTGTGTAAAACAACATCATCACTAATTCACATAGATTATTCTTTCCCCTGAGGCTCCAAACAGGAGCTTCAGTAGAACTAAAAGTCATATTTCTTTGTACAGGTTATTGCCTTAGGGAAGCCAGGGATCACTATGTGTTATATGAAAAAGGTAGCTTATTGGGACTTCCCTGGTGGCGCAGTGGTTAAGAACCCACCTGCCAGTGCAGGAGACACGGGTTTGAGCCCTGGTCCGGGAAGATCCCACGGGCAACTAAGCCCGTGCTCCACAACTACTGAGCCTGCACTCTAGAGCCCGTGAGCCACAACTACTGAGCCCATGGGTGACAACTACTGAAGCCCGCACATCTAGAGCCCGTGCTCCACAACAAGAGAAGCCACCACAATGAGAAGCCCACGCACTGCAATGAAGAGTAGCCCCCGCTCCCCGCAACGAGAAAGCCCACTCAACAAGGAAGACCCAACGCAGCCAAAAATAAAGAAAGAAAGAAAGAAAAGAAAAAGGTAGCTTATCGCCATTATCATTATTGACAAATATTTGCTGAGCACACCATGTGCTTGGAACAGTGCTGGATACTGCATGCTCTTGAAGGCTTTAAGCAAGAAAGACCAGGTATTCCTTTTTCCAAGTGGGAATTCCCCTTTGAACCCTAATTTTCAATGCCCTAATGAGTTTGGGAGGAACATAAAATTATCCCTTATTTCAGGATTTAATTATGATTTTAAAATCAGGATTTTATTCAGATTTTTAAATATCTCACTTTTAGGGAATTTTACAGATTTTAAGTGTTTTCCCTAACTCATTCTTAGAACAAGCCCTCTTTTATCCTTTGATATATAAAACACTCTAACTGACCACATTTGACTTTAACTATCTATGTAGAAGGATACAAATTCATTTAAGAAGCTAAGCATGTAAAAACCATGAGTAGTAAATATTTATAAAGATTGTAATGTTCTCTTTCTTGACATGGGTGGTGGTTACATGGGTGTGTTCACTTTGTGATAACTCATCAAGCTGTACACTAGTGATTTGTGCACTTTTCTGTAAGTGTATTTACCTCAATAAAATAACTTACACAAATGTACATATGAAGAGTCTTGACATCCCCTCCCCCAAACACCTGCAAGCCCACAATCAGAATATCTGATTTCACCAGGGAGTATTTATTCTGCCTCTCCTACAGCCCTCAGTTCTTGCCCTAAGGACTTTTATTCTCCAACCTCAATTCTAAGAGATTGTTTTTAGGGCCTCCCTCCCATCAGATATTCCCCCTTCAGGCTTTTTTTTTTTTTTTTCATGGGCTTTCTTCTGTAGACTGGGCCCCTATTTTCTCCAGTAGGTCCTGATCTTTTCTTAATATCTCAAAAACAGTGCAAAAAAATGTTTCCTTCATTTTTTCCTCCAGTACAATCTCTAGCTACCCTTGCTGCTGCCCACAAAGCTCCAGATGTCCTTTTACAAGTGCCGGCTCAGTGGTTTTCTCAAACTCCTCTTTAAGAAGGGTTCATATGATTAGAAAATGACTATGCCTTCTCTCTCTCTTTCCTTTTCTCACTATACCTCTGGAACTTGTATTTCCAGAAAATGAGTCCCATGTTTCCTTGCAACTCCATGGAAAAGTACTGCTATTGGACATTCTCTCGTTTTTAGTTTGATTTCTATAGACACCTTCCTGATAGGGTTGTAATCAACATAAAATACTTAGTATAAGGCTAGGCCTTGTCATCACTCAGTAAATAGCAGATTTTGTTATTGTTATTAATAGTAGTATGATTAGCTAAGGTTGTTTTTTGTTTGTTATGACAATAGAGTCAACTCATTCTTTTTTCTTTCAGTTTCATTGAGTTATAATTGACATACAGCACTGTATAAGTTTACGGTGTACAGCATGATTTGACTTACATATTACATACATCATGAAATGATTACCACAATAAATTTAGTGAACATCTGTCATCTCATATAGATACTAAATTTCTTAACCTGTGCAAATTACTGTAATGCTGAAGGAATAATAAAATAGCAGCTACCATTTATTAAGTGTTCTATATCTGGCATTGTTAAGTACTTTATATAAATAGTCTTATTTAAGCCCCTAGCAATCCTATGAAACAGATATTGGGATCCCATTTCAAAATTTAAAAACTGAGTTTTTGTAGGAGTTACACCATTTTGCTGGGTCATTAGCCAATTAAACTGACCATGGGGATGCATTTGCTTCTGAAATAACCACCTTCTTGCAGGATATGCATCCTGCCAGATTGTGGCATGGCACTCAAACCCTCAATAAGAAGCCATTGGGACCCAATCAGGCACTGTGAGAAGAAATCTCAAACCAGGCCCCAGCCTCTGAGGAACATACAATGGGTAAGTCAACCCTGTTCCAACTTTGCCCATCATTCTGTCCTTGAGACCAAAAGCTTTCCAAGCTTCAAGTACCTAGTCATTTTCCATTCTTTTGTGTTTGTTGCCTTTAGCATCTCCTCACCGTCCCAAATCAAGTATTGTCTTAGAAAACTGTGACAAACTTAGAGACTAAAGTTTCTTCTCTGTTGTAAGAATCTTCAGAGGTCCGAGATTCTAGACACTCTCACCTAAAAATTTCTGGGATAACCTTCCCTCTTTCTTTTACTGCATGTGTTCTCTACAAAAGAAGGTAGGTTTAAGCTGATTCAGCCACTACGACTACAGCCCTGTTGAGCCATGATCAATGCCTCATGTCACTGAAGCTAGCTATTGCTGTTTCTCTGGTCTCCAGAGGACCTTCCAAATATTCTTTCTTTTTTAAGAAAGGGAAAGTGGCATATGCCAAGTCTTAAGGGTTACAATCCAATTATACATAGGCAATCTCTAAAGACTGTTCTAATAGCAATTACTTCATTTCTTTCTCTCCAATTACTCATGTCAATATCATTTTCCAACCTGCTAATGGTTTTCCTTGAAGAGGTTATTCATTCATTTGCTTGGCTCCAGTTATGAAAGATGCATTATGTCCCTTGAAGTACAGCTGGCTTCTTTTTAAGCCTTTGTAGAAGCTTGAACTAGAGAAGGATAAAGCCTTTTTTATGGGAGCCATCCTCTATATCAATTACACTTCTGCTGTGCCATTAATTGTGACTACCTATTCAAAAATGTCTCCACCATTCAGAATGTGGAAAACATGCCAGTGGGAAGCTCAGCTCAATGGCAGTTCCGGCTTCAGCCTTGGGCTGGACACCCACTTATGCACAGTATGACTCAGACTCCCTTCTCGTAACGCCTTATCTCTAGACACCATTCTCCATGAATCCCTTTCTCTATTCGTAATCACTTCTAATCCTCATGCTCCTCTGTCTGACCTTCTCTTCCCACAAAAATCCAGAAAGTATGCACTTAATAAACAAACAAATCCATTGACAAAGATAGATGTATTCAGGGCAGCTTTACCAAAATTCAGCTTCAAACTGGTATTTAACAAAATTCCAGCCAAAATGCTCATTTGTAACTCCAGCCAACTATTTTATTGAAACCAATTTGAAGCCAAACATTTTCTGAATGCCTACAAGTCTACAAAAATAATAAATAATGTTTGGCTATATTTCAAACCTCAGGGGATTCAGAGTCCCAATTCCAGAAAGAATAAGAAGACAAGGTAAAAAGGAAGCAGACCTGAAAAAGGTTATCGCTTGGTGAGTGACTCCCACCCAGAAATCAAAGAGAGGAAGTTCATGTGGGGAACCTCCAGGTAGTCAGCACAAATGCCAGGAAATTGGGACACAGAAGAGAATCATGTTGAATGGATTCTTAGAAGTCCTCTCACACACCAACACCTTTACAGCTGTTTTTAAAATAGATTTTCTGCCTTATTTGAGTTAATTTCCAAAAGGGGGATTGCAAAAGACACCCAAATGTGACAAAATTAATACTACTCCAGGTCCAGTGTGAGTTGGAGTACCCAAAGACCAGAGATGTTTCAGAATTTAGACTTGAAGGCTGAAGGAGGACTAGATTTCTAAACAACATGTCTCTAGTGATGGAGTGGTCATATCCACAAAGAAGAGAAAACTGAGTTATAAATATAGCTTATGTCAACTCTAGATACCATGGGGTCCTAAGAAACCATAAACATCATGTAAACTCAGAAGTCCCTCAGTGTAGAAATAGAAACACCTTTTGACCTACATCCTAGTTTACTCTGGTACATCAGTAATAAATCGGTGACTTGAGCAAGGTACAGAAGTACAGTAGATATGAAAAATTTCTAGGAAGAAGGAAAATAAAGATGACACAAGCATAAAAAAGGAGTGGAATTTTGGTATCTTTTCTAAAATCTAGAGGTTAGAAATTTTTTTTAAAAAATAGAAAAAGTAAGTTAACCAAAGCACATGGTAGTAAAGTTAAAACAAAATAAAACTAGAGTTAATTGAGTATCTATGTGTCAGATTCTGTACTAGGTAGACATTTTCACAGATAGTATCACATTTAGCTCTTAAAAATCTCATGCACAAGTATTAAAATATGGAAACCGAGGCTCCAAGACACAAAATAATTTGCCTTTAAAGCCCACAGCTAGTAAGTGGTAAAACCAGGAATCACACCCAGGTCTACCTTACTCTGAAGCTCATAGGCTTCTCAACACATTATGCTATGTTCTACAGTCAACTTGCAGTAAGAAGAATAATCCTTCCAAGTTTTCAGGAGGTATCTAAATAATTCCAGCTTTGAGTAAATATCACTGGCCTTCAGGGAAATAGTAAAATTGCCACCATCGGAACAGATCCAATGACCTGACAGTAATTTCTTTGTTACATCCAAATATAAATCTACAGAAAATCTCCAATAGAACTACAATCACAAATGCGTACATTGCAATGCTCCTAAAGGTACCTGTAGAAACATCCTACGATGGATTTAGAGGCTCTCTTTCTTCGGTGATATCCCTTAAGTCTCTAAAGAGGATGCATAGACACTGTTAGAAATAGCTTACTCCTTGATATTTTACTCTGCCACTATTTTTTCAGTTTTTCTGGCCTATGGACTATCTAGCCAGGTTAGCATAATTTTGTTACCAAAACCACTTCTATCAGTTTCCTCCTTTTTATTTTTAAATGCCCATCACAGCAAGTCAGTAAGGTGGGCCAAGCAGCAAAGTGTGTATCTGTGCTCTCCCTTCAGAATCCTCCCCACTGTAGTTGTGGGTATGACATACCCTGTCTCGGGTTCACCCACAGCTGTCTCATCTTCCTCATCAATGTACAGTATTTCCATTTATGATCTTCTTTTTCTAATGGTTTCCAGTAGAGGAAAGGAGAACTACATCTTTATTCTTGCTATCTCTACAATCACTTGTCAGTGTTAAACCTTCTAGGAAGAAAGGAAAATCAAATCTAAGGTTAAGAGGAAAGGGGAAAAATGAACCATCATGCATGTTGCTTTGAAGTTGGGTCTGATTCATCCTAACCCCTTGAGAGAAAAGACATAAGAAATGACAGGCCCTTGTTTTTTGATTAGGATAAAATCTTCTATTTATTTTTGATCCTGTACAATTTGACTCCAGAAGGTAAACTTAGAACTATATTTCAAATATTAAATTCCACTGAGTAGACATTTTTATTTTTCAAAAAGTAAAAGAAGCCTTTTACTTAGGAGTTCATATGAAAAACAGGATGATATTCACTTGTTCTTTCTCAATTATTTTCTAACTCTGTATCTACCTGATTTTTTCCCCAGAAAAGATGTTTTTCTAACTCAGCAAATTATCACTGTCCTAATTCTCTCAAATGTCAGTTATTCAAGGACAAGTTATGAGCTGGAATTCATAATTCTTTGCTTCAACAAACATTTGATTTAGTTCAACAGTTTTTATTGAGTACTTATTAAGTATCAGGTGCTATACTGAGAATTGTATGACTGAGAATATAAATATGAATAGCATGGTCCTACATTTAGAAATTCATAGCCTAATAGGGAGACAACATGAAAATAAGAAAACACCATTGTGTATAACAGATGCCAAGATGGAGAGAGTACAAGTCGAAAGGGATCGCAGAGAAGGGAGACTGAAGAGAGTGTTGACTGAAAAAAAAATGCACAACGTGAGAGTTGTGAGTTAAGCTTTATTTGGGGCAAAATGAGAACTACAGCCCAGGAAACAGCATTTCAGATAGCGCTGAGAAACTGCTGCAGAGAGGTAGGGGATAAGGTCAGTGTTACATATGATTTTAGTGGGGAGGGGCGGTACGTGCAGTCAAGCACATGTTAGCAGAGGCTTGCTGCGAGTCACGAGGAGCAGATGTCACCGTTAATGATTTTAGTGCTTTTCTAGATATGAGGAGATGCAAGAATTGGGCTCATAAAATCTTTTCCTGAAAATATCTACTTATCTGAAGACCTTTCCTGCCAGTTTTTCCCAGAGCACAGAGTGCCTCATTCCTGATCTCTGCCCTGAACACCTTTCAGGGGCTGTTGAAGGTCAGCAGCTGCAGCAACTCATGATTTAATCCTTGTAGAGGTAGATGGCAAGTGCCAATTTGTAGTTGGGAAGAGAAAGCAGTGTCCAATGTTGTCTTCAGATTCAGTATCTGTATGTCAGTCACAGAAAGTGTGTGTATGCGTGTGTGTGTATGTGTGTGTGTTCAAGGAGGGAGAGAGGAAGAGGAAACCATTCTGAGTATGAGCAAAGGCATAATACAGTTCATTGGATTCTTGGAACTTCAGGCTGTTATAGCTGGAGTCTACAATGCAGGGGAAGAAATGGTCTAGTGTGAAATGAAGCTAGAGGGCAAGGTGGGGGAAATTCCTGCCAAATTGCACATCCTGGCCCCCAAACCAAACCTACAGAATCAAAACCCGAACGTGAGTCCAGGGGATCTACATTTGTAACAAGCCCCCCTGGTGCTTCTTATGCACTCTGAAGCATACCCCAAATTAGGTGGTGGAGAACCTCTGCGGGCATCTCCTCCTCCCTCCTTTCTCGATCATTATTCCTACCAATGATCAGCCCCACCCAGTGGACTAAAGGGGCTGAGGCTCAAGACCCAATCCAACTTAGACATAATAAAGCAGCATGAACAAACATGGAAACTACCATCTAAAATGGTAAGACCTGGACCCCCATTGTTACACTTGCCCCTTTGGTGAGTATATGGTCATTACTTTTTTCACTTACATAACTGTTGGTTTTCTTGCTGAGGAGCTATGTTAGGGTGCTTGGCTTTGGCATTCCCAAAATCTTTTGTAAAACTTGTTTATAAGTGGGTTTTGAGTGATTGGTTTTACATCTACCTATCCTCCTACTTGATTGTGTTTCTTATAATGTAAGGATTAAATAGGACAAATCCTTTCTAAATGCAAAGATTATACTTTTACAACATCACATGCAATGCTGCATATGCCAGAAATGTGTGAAAATAAGGTTTCAACTCAGCAAGAGGACTAGCTTGATAATGTTTCACCAAGAAAAAAATCAGGGATACACAAGACTTCAAACGAGTCTTCAGCTGGTACGCTTAGTGAACAAAGCCATGCTTCTACCCAAGGCACTTGTGTGATTTCCTTCTTGCAGGTCTAACCTGGATGGCTGTGAGTTGGCTTAATCTCAGCTGGCAACTGTGAGATGTTCATACAGTCCCCCACAGTGGTCTCTGGGATTATGCTAAACAGAGCAATTTCCTTTGCCCTCATGGATCAAAAGACTTGCATGACAACCAAAATTAGAATACCAAATTTCTATTTCATGACCCCAAAAAAAGCTGTTATGGTTATTGTTTTGTGCTCAACCTCTTTTCATCTTACTAAAGTCTTTTTCTGAAGTCCTTTTACACTGCAAAGGCAACTGGAAAGGTCTTTATTGAATTCATGTGCTATTTATAGCATTTCTTCAATGCTACTTGCTTTTTAAAAAATTGCAACCAAGGGATTCTGTGTGTTAGAAGCTGAACCTAAAATGTTTTCCTTCTGAAAACTCCTCCCACTCTTTTAGTAGGTGCTACTCTGTCAAATTCCAAGCAGTCCAAAAGGGGATGATCTCCTGCCAAGCCCTCCTCAAACTTCAGCTGCCCAGATTATCACATTGAATGGCCCTTCCTCATACCTTCTGTGACTATTTCGCATTCAACTGTCCTAATTGATACTGAAATTTAGAATCCACTGTGGCTCAGTCTAAGGTTGCCAAAAGACTTTTGAGCTGTACCTAATTCCAATTCTTGGTGACCCCTGGAAACAGGCAGAAAACTGTATTCTGCAAAAAGATTGAGAACAAATGTAATCCCTTAGGGTAAAAAATGAAGACCACTTCTCTTCCTCATTCACCCAGCAACACAAAGCAAATTAAGTGGAGCAAATTTATAATTAAATGTAAGATTAACTTTAACAACAAAAATTATTAAAGACGCTGTTTCATAGGTCTTGACTGGCACATAGCTCCTGTGTATCTTCAGGAAGAGAAGAAGCCTGTGTGTCGCCTGATTAAATTACATTTCTGCTATTGAGGCAGATTAGTATGACCTATTAGGTTTTCTTGCCAGAAATTGATGTTAGGAGTGGGAGGTCTGTTTGAGGACCAGTTATTCCCGGACTAACAGAACAAATACTGAACTATAAGCCAGAAAATAACTTACCTCTAGTAAGAAGAAGGCTTCATAGTAATTCTCAGGGCTCATTAGGGCCCTTTAAAGCTGTGAAACTCTCCAAATATCATCTATATCTTCCTGTTAGTTGAAATAACCACTTTCTCCCCCGCAAACATTAAAAAAAAATCCTAATTCCAATTCTTGGTGACAATTTTTCAAAAAGGATGGAAAATTGTTTTTTCAAAAGGAAAGAAAACAAATGTAATTCAATAGGGTAAGAAACAACTTTTAAATTGTTGAGCACCTACCACATGTCAGGCACTGTTTGTTGCTATGTTGCACATGCAGTAAGCGTATTGTTGCTGTCTGTAGATGTCTGCAGTACTGTCTACACATACGGGTACCATGGGCGCTTTTAGAAATGCTAATGGTAAGGGCTCCACCACAGATGAATTAAATCACAATGATCAGGGGTGGGGCTTGGCATCACTATTTAGGAGCTACCCAGCGGATTCTAATGTGCAGTCAGAGGTGAGAATCACTGTTTTTTGAGCCCAACAAGAAGGCTGTGGGTGGAGTGGAGTGAAAGAAAAACTAATAGGAAATGGGGTTGGCATACTGATGGGGTAGGCCATGCTAAGGATTTGGGGTTTTTAATGTGAATGACTTGAGAAGCAAGTGGAGAGTTTTACTTAGAGAAGTGGCATGACTTGTTTACAGGTAACATAGATCAAATAGGATTTTCTCAGAACCGAATCATTTATAAACTTTCTCTAAAGAAAAATATTTGTTGTAGATTCCAAAAAACTTCCTTGCAAATAAACTTTAGGAGTATAGACCATAAGATAAGCAATTCCCACCAAGAGGAGAACTAGGATGAAAGAACAAAAAGGAAACTAACTGAGGAATCAGGAGCCCCAACTCCTTTTGGCAACTAATTAGCTGTGTTACTGTTTTAAGAAAAAAAAAAATCACCTATCTTTTCAGCCATACAGAATCTGACCTTTTTTTTTTTTTTAACTTAAAAATTCTAGAATTGCATGCTGGTAGTAATTAGCATCAAAATAAAGGGAGGATTTGGCATCTCTACCAGTAAGACATTCAAGGTATTGTTAGATGGGGTTAATTTATGCCAGCCCTAACTGAAAATGGAGTACAACAGGCTCACTATCTGGAACCTTGTTAGGGCCCCTGGGAACTAAGTCCTTGCCTCAATCGCCAGCACCAACACCATGGCTTGTTACTACACCATGAAGACTATGTAAGTCAAAGTGGAAGCAGCCATCCTCTCTCTAAGAGCAAGCAGGCAGAGCTTATTGTGAGTCTGCAGGACTGCACCTTAGACACGTGCTAAATCTGTGATCCTGAGCTATTGCCATAAATGTGAATTCTACTTCTGCTCAGCACAGACGGCCATGTTCTGTTCATCCCCCAGCTTGTGTGTTCCTGCCCGACCATAGATCCCAACTCACTGAGGCTCTGAGCATTGTTCATGTCAGACCTCACCTCTAGACCTGGATTTGGCTTTGCCCTTAGGAGCCATGGTGACTGTGTGTATCCCACAGCTTGTAGCTATTTGGGGCCCCATTCAAAGGGCATACCAATACAGCTTCTTTAAATGCTGCCTGATTTTGCCCTGAACACATGTCCTGGCATGTAGTGCACATCAACCTGTGGTACCCAAAGCTTGTACTGAATGTTCTCTAAACATCTCTGGCTTCCTCCCCAGGTATAGACTTCTAGTCCCTTGTGTCCCACCACCACCCAGCCCCAGTGCCTACCACAGTGGCAGAAGTCCAGAGGTCAAATGATTTCTCCACTGATTTCCTGGTTTTCCTTACTACCTGACAGTTTCCTAACTGAGAAAAGGTCTCCTCCTGAGCTCATTCCCCCAGATAATTCTTGACTGAGCCTCCTTAATGCTAGAAATCAACATTTCAGTCCCAGCCTAAAAAGTCAAGGTTTCCATTAGAAATCCATTTCTATTAGACCGCTAGGCTCAGGAGGCTGACCTAGCTCTTCAGTTGCTGCAGGGAACCTTATGTTGTGAGGAAACCTCAATTTGAGAGCATGTTTTATTCCATTATTGAGAACAAGCTAGCTAGATGGCCACCCTTATGCCATCAAAGGACCTTATTATCCTCTGCATCCAAATGGATGTGTTAAGAAATGTGGGCAGGCTCAAATCAGGCCAGTAAAAGTTTCATATGCCACCAAGAAGGCCTTTGAAGTCACTGAGAGTCAAAGTAACCCGAGACGTCCTAGCAGCACCCCCATAAAAGCTGCAAAGTAGCCCCAGCCTCACAATGTCTGTCTTCTCTGGGCATCCAGTTTAGAATTTTATGTGGCCCTACCCAGGCTACACTACTGGAAGATGAACAGTTGTAGAAAGCCCAGAAAGTGCCACCTTTGTCTTCCTTTGGCAACCTCCCTGCTCCAAAAAATATTATATATCAAAACCAAAACAACAAGAAAACAAAATTAAATAAAAATGGCTATGTTTTCAGTGATTGTTGCAAGGTCTCCATGAACTCTAAAAGTGGCCATTGTATCCAAGTCAGAGCTGTCTTCCACTAAGGTAGAGCAGGATTAAAGAAACCCTTCTTGGTTACAGACTCATTTCTCAGCTAGAGCCCATCAAGACTGATAACCCTTCCAGGTACCAAATTTGGGCCTATCTAGTACATTCTTCTTAGTGATCCTCAAAGCTGAAACTTCTCATAAAAAACCACACCCTCTTTTGGGGGTTATGGCATTATTTTACTCATATTCTCAAACTTGCTGCACTTGTGCCCCACATTCCACTAGCAGTGAACATGGTGGTCTGGAGGGGGTAAATATGGGGAAGGTGCTAAGCTCAGCCAACATGCTTGACCAAGAAGAAACTCTAGCTTCAAGTTCTGCTCCCCATAAAATATAGCCACTTTTCATTTTCTATTCAACAAGTTCTTAATGCCAGTGAGGTACCAGGCTCTGTATTGGGAATGCGGCCATGAAAAAAATCATCCCCGCCCCCAGTCTAATGCAGGAGTTGGTTGTTAAGCCAATCACATAAATATCTCCATTGTAATTATAGTGGTTAACTGCTATGAGCAAAGGATGAGGAGACCTCATCTAGACTGAAGGTCGGGTAGAGATTTGAAGAATGAGTAGGAATTGTACGAAGAGCATGGTGAAAACCTTAGGAAAAGGGAGGAGTTGATTCACTCTAGGAACAGATATGGCTGTCCCCTGGCTACCTGACTGTCTGTCAGCTGGAATGGACAAATCAGGAGGATCTCTCTGGAATAACTTCTGGGAGATAACTCTGGAAAGGGTGATGCTCTGCTTTTTAATTCTATTATAGACACCTCAGTTACTGGAAGATGCCCTTAGCCTATACAATGCTCCAAAGATTGCTCAAAACTGTGACCTGGGTTTTAGGATGCTCCTGTTTTATGATTGCCTATCCGTGAGTTGTCCTCCCTTACTACGATTTCGCATAGTCCACAGGCATACGAGCTATATTTCCAAACTCAAGTAATCCCAAGCACTGCAGTTTCTAGTCTATGATATTTCTGGGGTGAAAGGAAATGAAAACAGGAAGTTGCAAATGTATCTCTAAAAGATCTGTACTAAAATAATAATGTCTAGCAAACAACATTCCTGAATCCAGTAATTACTAAAACTTGAACTTCTGTAGGTGCTTGATTCTGGCCTTTTTCCTTCTAAATCATCACACTCACTTACTGCCATCCTGTTTAAGATCACCTGTTTCCAATATCCCACAGAGTCTCAGACCAGGCTAAGAGCAGTGTTCTCAAATTACAGTCACTGGACTACATCACCAGTAAACTTTCAAAAATGCCAGCTCTTGGGCCCCACCTCAGATCTAAATCAGAAACTCTGAGTGTATGTCCCAGCACACAGTATTTTAACAGCCCGCTGGATAATTCTGCTCCATGCTCAAGTTTGATAACCACTGGCCTAGATAGGACCTTTCACCCATCTCCATGAATCCCTCTTTCCCCACCCAATTTCCTGTAGCAGTTTGTAATGAAAGACGATATTCCCATATCTAACCATCCCAGCCACCATATCCCAGTCCTCAGGGCTTTCAAAACTTACAGTCTTAGACTAGGCACTCCAAATAGTCAACAGAAGCCTAGAATCCTGACGTGGGCAATTGGACCCCTATCCAGTTACTTTTGATAAATGACACTACATAGAGATCACACAGAACATATTGCAACAATCAAATCTTGAGGGACCTTGTTCTTCACATATTTTAATTTCCCTATCACATTCCTCCTGGTTTACAAAATGACACAATACTAATTTTCCAGTTACTGCAAAAGTTGTTAATTCAGTTTCTTAATCTGTCAAATCTAGTTGCAAAAAACAAAACTGTCCTTACAGAGAGACCATGAGAGTTATAGGGAACTATCATAATGGACTGACTTTTGGGGTTCTTCTCCTAGAATTCCTTCTCCAGCAGAAGTCTTTAGGGTCCCCAACACCATTCTGCTTACAAGTCCTTCAGCTTTGCAGAAGTACTCTCTATGGAAAAGTATATAAACCTTAAGGAAATGTCTGTTAAGCAATTGAAATAACATATTTGATCATAGTAAGAACTCTAGAAAAAAACATACGAGTTGAAAATTATGTCCCTGGAGTATTTTAATGTATTCCAAAATTTCACCATCTGTAAAATAAAAATATGATGAACGCTTAACTCTCAGGTCTACTTGGGATCTGGATGAATGAAGACAGACAAGTAGCAATCAGTGGACTCGTCAGTCTCCATTCTGTGATCTCCACCTCTCAGCTCCACCTTTATTCTTCTTCAAAATCCCCTACCCAATTATTTCTTACCCATGTCCAAAGTAGCCCATGTAAATCAGAAGTTCCATTGGACAGAAGGATAGATTTGCTAAGTAATACTAGAGCCCTTCATTTATTCTACATTTGGGGGAATTCTAGAGGACTAGCTAGAATTTTCTAATGAGATCATTAAAGGCTGACCTGCAAAATTATCAACAAGAAACCAGTAACATTCTTGGCGTTGTATGCTTGGCCACAGCATTCTTCCTGGTGTCATACGCCTCCTATATTTACTAACTCTAATTCTAACCATATCATTTCAGTGAGCTAGAATTCTAGAATGGTTAAAAGACATAATAAACTTATCTTGAAAATGTATATGTAGTTTATCCTAATCATGAATCTAAAATTAAGTGATCATTAGATGGTCTTATTCAAATCCACCTTATTTTTTAATATTTTAAAGATAATCATTAAAAAACAAGAATGAGTGGCTTAAGGATAGCTATTCTTAAAATATCCTCTCTAAAAAATACTTATCCACACTAGTTTACCATGAAATAAATGATTGTACTAAGTGAGTGTTATATACATCACATTTACTATATCTCTCTTCGTAAACTGGGGAAATTATTCGTTAGTGTGACTTCAGATTGATTTCTCACATGACATGTTAAAAAGAGTTACTTAATTGCAAATTTCATATGTAGGAATAAAAGGGAACAAAGTTGCTGTATTTGGAAATAAATGATACTTAATATAATTATTGCAGAGTTTTTGATGTCGCAGATACTGCATCAGGAACTGATTGGATAAGAATCAGTCACCATCAGTTCCTAATGCATTGCCTTCAGCATCTAAACAAGCATCAGTGAACACCTCAAGTTAGATTTGCTGTGATGTATTTATGGTTATACAATAAAATAAGCACTTTTAATTAAACCCTAAAGAGAAATGTTTCTTGGTCCCAAGATGCTAAAACACCTATCATTAGCCTACCACTCATATAGATTTATTCATGGAACCAGAGAAGTTAATCTAGTTCCATGTTTATGCCTATAATACACTCTATCTTCCTTGCTGAATAAATAGGTACTAAATAAAACAACGTAAAAGTTGCTGATTGTTTTTATAATGTGAGAAAAGTGAGTAGATATATTTGGTTTGCCATCTTTGCTTATCTTTTTTTTTTTTTTTTTTTTTTTTTTAAATTTTTATTTATTATTTATTTATTATGTTTATGTTTGGCTGTGTTGGGTCTTCGTTTCTGTGTGAGGGCTTTCTCCAGTTGCGGCGAGCGGGGGCCACTCTTCATCGCGGTGCGCGGGCCTCTCACTACCGCGGCCTCTCTTGTTGCGGAGCAGAGGCTCCAGACGCTCAGGCTCAGCAGCTGTGGCCCACGGGCCCAGTTGCTCCGCGGCATGTGGGATCTTCCCAGACCAGGGCTCGAACCCGTGTCCCCTGCATTGGCAGGCAGACTCTCAACCACTGCGCCACCAGGGAAGCCCTCTTTTTTTTTTTTAACTTAAGAGTTTATGGAGTTTAAATAGGTATTGCTATTTGAATAGAGATTATTTCCCATCATTTACCACTAAAGTAAATATTATAAGAAAGAAAATGCTACAAAGCAATTACTATAAAAGATAACATATTATAACTAAGTATACTTTCAACTAGCCTAAATTCATTTGTATTTCCAGCATTTTCTAGCTTTACAGGTCAAGGTGGTTTGACAAGCAAGCTCATTTTGCTTCACTTATGAATTCATTTATCAGACATTTATTGAACACCTATTATGTGCTAGCTACTATTCTAGGCACCTGTGATACAGCAGTGAGAAAAGTCACTACCCTAATGGAGCTTCCATTCTAGTAAAGGGAGAAGACTGAAAACCAATTTATAATATTTTGTGTAAAATCAAGAGTTTTCAGAGGAGTAACAGTCCTGAAATACATATGTTTTAACATGGATCAAACATGATTGTATACAAGCAATAATACAACTTTTGTGGATAATTATAAAATAAATTTGGGGCTTCCCTGGTGGCGCAGTGGTTGAGAATCTGCCTGCCAATACAGGGAACACGGGTTCGAGCCCTGGTCTGGGAAGATCCCACATGCCGCGGAGCAACTAGGCCCGTGAGCCACAACTACTGAGCCTGCGCATCTGGAGCCTGTGCTCCATAACGAGAGAGGCCGCAATAGTGAGAGGCCTGCGCACCGCGATGAAGAGTGGCCCCCGCTTGCCGCAACTGGAGAAAGCCCTCGCACAGAAACGAAGACCCAACACGGCCAAAAATAAATAAATAAATTAATTAATTAAAAAAAATAAATTTGATGAGCAATTTAATAAGTTACATACTATATACTGTGTACTATACATGTACTATATATTTTTTCATAGGCTCAGGTAAATATGTTCCACAAAGGGAGAAAAGGTTACTATGCAGGATCTCTGAAAAGTCATTCCTGCCGGTAATGTGAGACATAAATTTAATGCTTATTAAATTTAAACATAACCCAAATATGCACCATAAGGCCCAGTTCCAGTGGAGTATTACATTAAAAGAAACACAGGCCAATGACCATAAGTAATTGTAAAAATCATCTTGTCATATCTGACGAAGAACATTAAAGGAAAAACAATTCATAACTTTCAGCAATACTTCTAGACATCTCCTCTCTTGTTCTTTCTTAATGGCCCCATATTTGCTCTAGAGCCTCTCAAGCTCAATTCTCTAAACTTTGCCAATAAAATCCCCAGCCCACCTGGCTTTCTCTACATCTTTTTCCATCTCCTTTCCTCCTGCCTTCCCAATTCATTCACATTACTCATAGTCATTCATTCCTTCTCTCTCCCTCCCTCCCCCCTTTCCCCCCTCCTCCTGCTCTGGCCCTCTTCTTTTCTCCCCTTGCTTCTCCATCTCCCTCTCAGGACCCTACAGAATCAGCCCCCTAGCCTCCCTTTCAGTCAGTTCCTTCCATTCCTCCTTGCTTGACATACCCAACTCTGCTCCACTCTCTAGACATTCACATAGCTAGCTCTCTCACTTCAAGTCTCTACTCCTTTTCAAAAACACCTCCTCCAACCATTCTATTTAACATAGTCCATTCCCCTCCCTGCCCCTCCCCAGCCTATCACTCTCTATCCCCTTACCTGGCTTTATTTTTCTTCACAGTACCTATCACTACTTGACATTGGTTATATACTTGTTTGGGTTTTTTACTGTCTGTCTTCCTCACGAGAATGTAGGTAGCTTGAGGGCTGGGACCATGTAGTGTTCACTGTGATATCCCTAGCACCTAGAAGATTTACTGGCACATAATGGGCTCTTACTAATTGTTTGAAAAAAATGAGTTGGTTGTACTGGAAAATAGCATTTTAACTCTTCTTTCCAGAGCATGAAAACTCTTCTTTCCTGAACGTGAAAGTTTAGAAACCTCCCTATTTAGGTCCTCAGGCCTTTTGTCTATCTAGAGTCTCTCATGAGGGGCTGGGGGTTATCTTTAAATCTATCTATGTGCTAATGAATCACAAATTCATATATTGCTCACTCTTACTATTCCCTAGCTCTAGACCAATATATCCAACTCTTGGATTGGACTGATTGGAATAGGATCCTGAAAGTTGGAATGGGGACCTGTGAGAAGACCCTGATGAAGCTGGGGACCTTGAGCCCCTATATTCTGAGGAGTCTTCTTTGCCAGTGGGAGTGGCCTCTCCACCTCTCTCCCCCCAGCCCCCCCAGTGTGAGGGGATTAACCCTGTACTGCCTGAGGAAACCGTGATGGTCTTCACTGAGACAGTTACCATGCAAGACGATGCTGAGTGTCCTCAGGACCTACCCTTACTACCCCTCTTTGCTTCTAGATCTATAACTAGACACAAGTCCCAACAGGCCCCTAAAGGTGAGGTACAAAGTGTGACCCATAAGGAGCTGCACTACACTTCAAAAGAACTACTTGAGTTTTCAAACTTACACAGTCAGAAATCCAGGGAATATGTGTGGGAATGGATAATAAGAGTGAGGGATAATGGCAGAAGAAACGTAAAGTTGAATCAGGCCGAATTTACTGATATGGGCTCACTAAGTAGAGAGTCTGCATCTATTGTTGCAGCTTGGGGAGTTAGAAAGGGTTCTAACAGTCTGTTTGGTTAGTTGGTTGCCTAAAACATGGACCAAAACGTGGTTCACAGTGAGCGAGTTAGAAATGCCAGACTCGCTTTGGTTTAATGTAGAGGAAGGGATTTCAAGACTTAGGGAGATTAGAATGTTCAAGTGGATTTCTCATTTAAGACCTACTCACACATCCTGGGATAGTCCAGAGACATACCTTTCACCATGACTGTGAGAAGTGAATTCATGAGGGAACCCTGGATCCTTGAAGAGCTCTTCTCTGTAGTCCAGACCTAACAGTGGAACTGTAATCACTGAATTGGGAAACCTAAATGTGATGGAAGTAATTGAATCCCCAAGTGGCAAGGGTCAAGTGGCAGCATTCAACCACCAAAGGTGGGGTGGGCATGGTTTCCATAATGGACAGTAGTCAAAGTGGCATTCAGGACAGTCTGACTCCTGCAGACCTATGGCACTGGGTAATTAATCATGGTGTTCCTAGAAGTGAAATAGATAGAAAACCTACTAAATTCCCACTTATCTGTATAAGCAGAAAAGTTCTAGGTCAAGTGAACAAAAATCTAACATGAATCATAAAAACAGAGTCACGACCCTCAATCATTTCCCAGCCTGAGCCAGTTTACAGAACAAGAACCTGATTCTTTGTCCCCAGGAATGAAGGGGAGGACGCATCACCTTGAGGAAGGACCCCAGTATACTGTCAAAAATTTATGCTGTTAATCTTATTCTCAGCCATACCCAAAGGGACCTATAGTCTTTTATCAGGATAGCTATGTTTTAGGGAAAGGTAATAATCAGAACTTTTGGGGACTGCTGGACACTGGCTTTGAACTAACACTAATTCCAGAAGAACCAAAATGTCACAGTGGTCCACCAGTCAGAGAAGGGGCTGGAAGTAAGATGATCAATAGAGTTTTAGCTCAGGTCTGTCTCACAGTGGGCCCAGTGGGTATCTGGACCTATCCTGTGGTTATGTCCTGAGCTCCAGAATGCATAATTGGAATAGATGTACTCAACAACTGGCAGAATTCCCACATTGGTTCCCTGACCATAATTGGCTATTATGGTGGGAAAGGCTGAGTAGAAGTTACTTGAACTGCCTCTCCTAGGAAAATAATAAACCAAAATCAATGCCTCATTCCTGGAGGGATTGCAGAGATTAGTGCCTTCAGGAAGGACTTAAAATAAGCAAGAATGAGGATTCCCACCACATCCCTATTCAACTCACTTATTTGGCCTATGACCAGCTACAGAAGAGCAACCTCCAGTTTCACAGAATTATGATTTATGTTCCATAGTGGTGGTGTCCTCTCTTGGACACTAGGACCTCCAAACCCACACAGCCCAAGGTTTAAGGAGAAGAAACAATTCCTTCAGTGGATTATAAGTTAAAATGGTGATAGAGGCAATTTCCACCTCCACCTATCAAACATGAAGAGTGTAGTGCCTGACAGATAAACAGCCTGCTCTAGAATGTTCTTTCCTCAATCTTTACATGGCCAGCTTCTTACTTATAGACCCAGCTCAAATGTGACCTCCTCAAAGAGGTCTTACATGACCACCTGTTGTCTAAAGTAATGCATTCTCCCCATGCCTACAATCACTCTATCTTATTCATGTTTTATTTCCTTCCTAGCATTTCACATGTTCTAAAATTATTTTTCATTTCCTTTTTATTCTCTTCCTTCCCCAACTCCATGAACCCTGTGATTTTGTCTTATTTCTTCAGTACCTAGAACAGTGCCTGATATATAGAAAATGCTCCAAAAGTACTTTTGAATAACATAAGGATTAATGGCCTCCAAGAAAAGAGGCAAGAGGGAACCATGTGCCAAAGTTCAAGTGTGAGCTAGAAGATTCCTAGAGAAGGAATCCTTTTGCTACAAGGGGGAACTCAAAAGTATATTTCTAGAACTGACAAGAGCATTCTAGAATGTTCTGTAATGATTTGTACTCTTTATCTTAAAGTGATAATAATAGTGTATGGATTCAGAAGGGAAATCTTTAAGCCTAATAGTTTGATTTAATTATGGGGGCAAAATGAAAATATTGATTTTTGAGAGAAAGAGCTCTAGAAGTGACCCATATTGCCCCCATTAAAAGAGGCAAAATGCGGTTTGGAATGTGTAGTTTGAGAAGGACTTGTTTGCATTGTGAGGACTGTGAAGAAATCTGTGAGATCTGTGAGAAGGACTGTGTCTTATTCCTCCATATCATGTCATCACCCAGAAAAGCTCCCGGCAATAAGGATGGGAGGTGGAAGGGTTGGAGGAACTTTGTGAAATGCTTTAGCATCCACAGCACAATGAAGTCAGGTCACACCCAGAAACAAACTGCCACCATGGAAAATGCACCATCTGAGGTGCCTTGCATTTCCTAGGAGGAAAGTGACAAACCACAATGCTGTAACTTCTCGCCCATTTGACCAAACAATCCCAATCCTGTTGTGTTTGTCTGAGGCACATAGTGGGTATGTCTGTTCCCCATTACTAACTTATTGATCTGGACTTAGGAACAATTTGGGAATAGGGACCAGGAACAATTTGGGAATAGGGACCGTAGCCCACATCACATCAGTCACAGATAACAAACCACACACAACAAGTACCCTAGTTTATAAATAATAGGCCCTCCAAGAACCCACATGACATCCCGAGTGCTGGATGGTACTTCTGAAAGCTCTCAGAGAGCTGAAAATCACACACAGGCAAGCAAGTCCCTGCTGAATACACATCTAAGGAGCTGTGCATGCATTGTTTATTCCAGCAACTTTATGGAATAAATTACACACAACAAATTAGTTTCAGATGGTAGGATATGAATAGCTGATATGCAGTATAAAGGAAAGTGAACTCCCACTTTTGACCCAACTACTTCCCATCTCAAGCATCTCAGACTCAGAATCCAAATGCAATCCATTTTTGAAAATGCAATGGAGATCAGAAAGTTGATAAGTGGTGAGGATTAGAGATTTCAAAAAGCAACTTATGAGTACTATTAACTCATTATATTGTCCCTATGATTTTTGGTTGTTCATGTATGTGGAAACCATGGGTAAAACTGAACCCATCCTTTCTCCTTCCCTTCGTTATGCACACAATCAAAAATAAATCTTTTCCTGACATTTCCAGCTGAACAGAAATTTCATAATAAATTCAACCCAACACACATTTTAAAAATCTCACTGCATAACACTCTGGGACAATCACTTATGTTCCTAAAAGAGACATAATGTCTTTTTTCCTCCCCACCAATCTTTTTTTTTTTTAATTAACATTGTAAAATTGACTTCTTTTGGTGTACAGTTCTATGAATTTTTACTACATGTATAGTCATGGAACCATCACTACAATCAGGGTTACAGAACAATTTTCACACCCCCCAAATTCTCTGGTGCTACTACTTTATAATCCCCTACCTACCTTTAACCACTGGCAAACTACTGGCCTATTCTCTATCACTATGGTTTTATCTTTTTAAGAATGTCAAGAATATAACCCTTGTCATGTAACTTTTCACTCAGCAAAATGCCTTTGAGATTCATCCAAATTGTTGCCTGCCTTAATAGCTTGTTCCTTTTCATTGCTGAGTAGTATTCCATTGTGTGAATGTGTCACAGTTTGTTTATCCTTTCACCCATTGAAGGATACTTGAGTTATTTCCAGTTTGTGGCAATTATGAATAGAGCTGCTATAAACATTTGTGTACAAGTTTTGTTGAGAATGTAAATTTTCATTTCTCTTGGGTAAAAATCTAGGAATAGGATTACTGGGTCACATGGTACATGTATGTTTAACAGTATAAGAAACTGCCAAACTCTTCCCAGATGGCTGTATATAATGTTTTTTTCATAAGTAAAATAATGAAAACCATTAAAAGTGACCCCTTGATAGCTTAATCACTCATGTTTAGGTGATTCCAATAATGTTATTCACCATGATAAAATATTGCCCCTAAAATAATCAGAAGCATTTGATTTCATTTTTTTTCTTTTCACTTTTAAAGCTTAATCAAGTCTTTAATATTTTAACATTATTTTTAAAACAAAGTTACATGTTTGACAATTGTAGAAATGTAAAGCCTAAGGAATCTACTTACAAATGAGGAAACTTTAATGAGAGAGAAAGAACCAGGGGAAGTTTTTATCACAGCTAAGTTTGAGCAATTTAGCCCAGTGTCATATGCATCAAGTCTAATTTTCAATTCATAAAGAAGCTTCCCCCTCCCTTCCTCCAAAAACTTCCACCCCAAGGCTAATTACGGAAGAAAATGGAACATGAGCACCAGCCAGAAAAGATTCACAGTTGCCACTCTTCAGTTGCTACTTTAATGGAAAACACATGTGCAAGATACCACCCAGGAGACAACTGACCAGTGTGTTCTGTAAAAACGAACATCACCAGAAAATAAGCCACACGAGATGGCTTACTCTCTTGGACAGGCTGAGCCCAGAAAGAGGGTTGATAGTGTTTTTGTTCTTATATAAGTATGTGCTGGTCCAAAGATGAGATGCTGGGACAGAAAAATAATCTGTAGCAATAATATTGAAGGCAATGATGTGAATTAGCCCTCACTACTTATCATCTCATCTATATGCCCTGTAATCAGCTTACAATCACATTTGCAAAGTTAACATAAGAAGAAATCCTACAACAGAATTGGAAGAAAGGGCATAGTGATGACCGTAAATAATAATGCTAAAACTCATTAGCTGCCTCCTACTACAGGTAGCCAACACTGTTCCAAGTGCCGTACACACAGCATCTCATTATACCCCTAATTTACCGGGTAAGGATGAACTCCACTGTGTTAGCTCAGGTTGCCATAACAAAATATGTAGACAGGGTAGCTTAAACAACAGAAATTTATTTCTCACAGTTCTGGAGAAGAATGTGATCAAAGTGCCAACCAGTTAGGTTCTTGGTGAGGGTTCTTTTCCTGGCTTGCAGAGGCCACCTTCTAGCTGTGTCCTCACATGGTGGAGAGAGAGAGCAAGCAAGCTCTCTGGTCTCTTCTTGTAAGGAGACTGATCCCATCATGAGACCCCCACCCTCATGACCTCATCAAAACCTAATTTCCTTCCAAAGGTCTGTCTCCAAATACCATACATTGGGGGTTAGGGCTTCAACATATGAATTTGGGGGAACACAATTCAGACAATAGCATCCACTTTACAAATAAATGATGTTTTGACAGGTTATGGAGTTTACAACGGATCATTCAGTCAACAATCTGCAGAGCTTGAACTTGAGTCCAACGGCTGTCTGACTCTAGGGAATAATATCTACTATTTTTTGACTGCCCACTAAGGGCTGGGTGCCTCTACACAGTATCTCTAATCTTCACAGAAAACTTTCCAAGTCAATATTCTTCCCATTTATAGTTGTGGAATCTCTGGCCCAACTCTGGAACCATTTGAACCTAATTTATTGCACCTAATGTATCCTAGTGGTTCTAAAAGTATGGTCCTCAGACCAGCATCATCACCTTCTTCACTTGGAAACTTGTTAGAAATGCAAATTCTTGGGCCAAGCTGCATACCTACCGAATTAGAAACTCTGGGGGTGGTGTCCACAATCCATGTTTAACAAGCCTTTAGGTGATTCTGATCCATGCTAAAGTTTGAGAACCATTTGTTACATAAATTTATTGGAATAATTAATACATTCAAAACTCAATAACAAGTGGTATATCCACTTGTTTTTGGTGCTAAAGCCTGTGGCCTTTTCCTGTACTGTACTGCCCCATCCCAACTTCACCAAGGGAAGATGTTGGGGATGAAGCATATTTTAAATGAACTGTGATTATAGAGCATAATTCTGAATTCTGTTTGGCCACTATAACGCTGATCAGTTCTCCTACCTACAGTAATGTCATACAGGGAAATGTCCGAAGAACAGTCCCTGAGAATTGACAATGGTGGTTTCTGCTGATCAGAAAACACCTGTAGTATGAGTTAGAAAACCAAGCTTTGTGAAATTGTTATTTAGGCCTGACAATTTTGTGTCCCATTTAGTGAAAATGAGAAACAATCTAGTATGGAACAAAGCAGTTCTTTAAAAAAGTGAATTCCATTCCCTTTTGATTTATTTTTAAAAATCATATTTAATCATCTAATCAATCACTGCTTTATCTACATATAGTTGCTGTATAGTTATACCATTTTTCCCCTCCAAGGAACAAGACCATATTACATCCCATTTTGGAAGTCTGGACAATTCACAAGAAAGGATAGAAGTCTGCCCATAATGGAAATGGCTAATTTTTGGAGAGTGGTGAATGAAGGTGCTTGATCTCATACCACGGGCCATTTTAAATCATTTGCAAAATCAAAGCACTTCAAAAAAGGTTATTTCCAATGCAAACATGATCATTCGCTGTGATCAATATCACCTCTAAAACATTTTATTAATATTAACAATATTAATGAACATGTGCTAGTCACTGCTCTAAGCATTTTATATGCTGTAAAACTCATTTAGCCCATGTGCTGCAACTACCGAGCCCGTGCACTCTAGAGCTGGAGCGTCACAGCTAGAGAGAAGCCTGAACGCCACAAGAAAAGATTCCATATGCCACAACTGGCCCAACGGAGCCAAATAAATATTAAAAAAAAAACTCATTTAATCATCACAAACATTTGAGGTAGGTTCTAGGAATATTTCCATTTCACAGATGAGGAAATTGAGACTCAGAAAGGTTAAGTAATTTGCCAGAGCTCCTTCGGTCAGAAAATACAGTACTCTAGAGTAGGCTTATTGAAAAGTACTTGCTGGACACTCATTCAGACATGAACCCTTGGCTCTGGATGGATGGGTTCAGTGTTGCTCTGCATCTGGATTAGTTCCAAAGGTCCATCTGTGAGCCTGCCTGACCCTTGGCCTTGGCACTCCATCTGGATAGAATAAAGCAGAGCAGCAAAGTGATGACATGGTAGACCTGACGATACCCTCCACCTAGCGAGAGACAGAGATCAAAGTGATAAAGGGACAGAGTGGGAACTGTACTTCTATTTGCCTGTTTGGTTTCCACTTGGTTCTTGAAAACAGACCTATTAATCATTTAGTTTGTGGTTTTGATACTTTCACTGATTCCTAACACATTTGACTCAATGAGGCAAGGATAGCAAGATCTATGGACATTCAAACTTCTCACGTGGAAGAGGCATTAAAATCCTTTAAAAACACATCACCAGCCAGAAGAAAGATTTTTATAATTTTCAGCTTCAGAGTTGTAGATGGTTGTGCCTTAAGCCCAAATTGGGAAAGACTTTATGTGATTTATAATAGCAGATATTCTTCTAAGTAAACTTCTCATACTCTATTCCATCTACCAAAAACAAAAGCTGTTTTCAGCAGAAAACAGCACGTTGAGGTGGAAAAGGCTTTCCAAAGAAACTGTTGTGTGTAATTTTTGATTCTGTCCTAATTTGGGAAGTTCATCTGAGTCTAAGATCATTTTGTGCAGCTGACAGGACATTTGCTCAATGGCTTTTGCCTTGCTTACCACCTGCTCCCTTTATCTCTACAGATTTCCCACTCATTCTTTTTTCCCTTCTTTCTTCCTTCTCCTCACACACACCTCCACTCCTTCCATCCAGTCTGGTTCTATTCACTTACATCTTAAAGGACACTATTAGGAAAGAGGGCAAAGGTTTTATAACATTTGGTGGGCTTTTAGTGAAGTAATTAAGGTCCTATGCTGGCCTGGCTAGACTTGTCACATGTCATGTCCGACTCCCCAAAACCGTAGATTGAGAACCTTCTATATTGGGTCCCTCTTTCATGCCTTTATAAACACTTGAATTCATTGAATATGCTGGGAGCTTCAGATAGAGCAGACACCCAGTCTCTGCCCTCAAGGAGCTCAGGCTTGCCTGGAGGGCGAAGTAGAGTGTGGGTAGTAGGTTTATGGGTAACAAAACTCTCACTGGTTAATCTTGACCCAAGTTCATTCATTTAGGAGGCAATATCCCTTAAATCTCTTTATGAAAGAGATCCTGTCAGGCATCAAATTCACAGCAAATCTCCCTGGGTCAAGGATGGAAAGCTTTCTGGTACAACAATGGGATTTGGAATCAGATCCACTTAAGTCCAAATCCTAACTCTGCCTTGGACAAGTGAATCTCATAGAGTCTCAGTTCTCTCTACTGTAAAATGAGAATAAAACCTGCTCAAGAGTCTACCTGAGGATTAAACTGAGAAAATGTCATACAAAGCATCTGGCATAATTCCTGGTACACAGGAAGTGCTCAATAAAGTTTTGTTTCCTTTTTTTTTTTGCCTTCTCCCTCCCCAGGCCTCATAGGAAGAGGGTGCAGCCTCCTAGTGAGAGGACACAAAAGAGGTTCTAATAATATTAAACACTTCAATATCACCTACTACATCCCAAGCATTATTATATGCACTTTATATATTTTAACTCATTTGATTCTCCCCCAAAACCCTATAAGTACTGTTATTATCATCTCCATTTCATAGATGAGGAAACCTAGGGACAGAGTTGCCAAGTAACTTGCCAGGATCACACAGGTAGTATGTGGTGGGGCTGTGATTTCTCCCCAGGTTATCTAGCTCTTATTCATCACCCAACTAAGAGGCAAATCAACAAAGAGGCGCTAACCTCAGCTGGAATCAGAGTATACAAACTGCACTCCTCAGTTGACAAGCTCTGCTTGGTTTGCAAGGTGGTGTAAAAATCAGGGGACTTCACATTAAAGCCTATATTTCTGACTTCCCTCAAAAAAATTTGGGAGACCCTGGCAATATACAGCCCATATCTTCAAGGAAACAAGCTGCTGACTGGTGACTACTCTCTGGACTGAGCACATGTTCTCCAATTCACCACAGTTGCCAGTGCTCACAGTTGTATTAGGTGGACCCGGCTTCGCTTTTTACCTGCACATGCATTTGAGTTTGTGATCCAGAATTAGGCAGTGCTCTAAACATAGTCCTGTCCATAAAGACAGAAGAACTACATTCAATAATGTACACCCAATCACTGAAATGTTTGAATGACAGGAAAAAACAAATGCATGTAGGAAACAGGTATGAGTAAAAAGCAATCAACAACCGGGTTCAAATCACAACCACTTGCTTATGCTTAGACAAGCCTTTGAGCCATACATGAAGGAATCGTAAACACCAGCTATTCTTCTCCACATCCCCATACCTAAACAAAAAGCCAAAAAACAGGTTTCCTTATAGGTCATAGGGCTAAGATCCATTTGCCTTTACTATTAAAAACATCCTTCTTTGTTTGGCATAGCTAGGAGAGGTAGTTTAAATTTTCCTGTACTGCTTAACCCAAATAATACCATCTAAACTATTTTTTTTCTGCCTTTAACTCTTTAGGCCTTTCTGATTGGCATGATCTCGGAGAACAGATAAATAGTAAAATTCTTCAAGAAACCTGGAAAACGTAGGGAGGGGAAGGCATGGAGCCTTCTCTGGATAAGCTTATGAGAGAAGAGAAATATCTCAATTTACAAGTAAAGAAACTGAGGTGAAAATGTTATCCTAGGCCACAGAGCCAACTGCCCAGCATATTCTGAACCCAGTCTGTGTTCTTTCCAAGACTTCACACTACCTTCCTCAGAGCCTATCTACCTGAAAATAATGTTTAAAGAAGTAATCTATGGTATCACTATTTGTACCAAAATGGTATCACACACCCTGTAAGTCTTCATAACAGATATATCTTTGGTCAGGAGGGAGCTCTAATATTACTTATCAATGACCCTGCCTTTGTAACATCTGTATTGTTTTCTGTTTTACCTTTTCAGTTTTTTTAAACTGAGGTCAGAAAAATCCTCATCTTTTTAACAGTTTATGATCATTTTATTTTATTATGAACCTGCAGTAATGCTTACTATATTTACAAATCTCTAAGTGAAATTTTTAAAACCATTTTCCTCCTCTAATCTCTCCCATCCTGCCTTCTTAGAAGTACACAAAGCATTTCAACCACTCCCAAATTCCCTCTTGTAATACCCTTAATGATTCTGAAATATTTTGTTATTCCCTAAACACCGCCCTAAAGACAAATCATTGGACTCCAGGCTCTTTGCACTGCCAAGTTGAATAGAGTTCAAATGTTCTATCTAACCAAACTCCAACTTACAACAAAGACACATATAGTAGATGATGTGTAAGATATTCTGAAAATACCAAGGCAACAGGAAAAAAATCTGTGTCATCAAGAGGTCCTCCCAGAACTTCTTGTAATCTGGAATAAGCATTTTTATCAAGATCCTGTAACCTGATCATTACACACATGTGTATATCCGTATAACTAATAAGTCAACTTTCATTTTAGTAATGTATAGCTTACAATTTCTCACATCCAAAACAATTAATATTTCAAAATTTATGATTGTTTCTCTACTTTAGATGTCAGAGCATGCACAAAGACTTGAGGAAAAAACAAAACAATCTTAGCCTGATAAAATAAAAATTTTAAATAAAATTATAAATTATTTAAAATATATTCTTTCTTTTTGAATTGACCCTTCCAAAGCATGGTATGAAACGGAGCACAAATAAGGCAGTTACCAAAAAGATATAGGACCTATTAGGATTTCCTTTTATGTTAAAAAAAAATGGCTCATGGAAGAACAGTTTTCAAAATGACCAAAGCATAGCCAGGCACCTCTTCCACTGGAAGCTTCACCAAAAGGCACACTCCCTTGAACTTGAAATTTTGATTCCAGACCCAGTTCTTGCCCAAGTTTTCTGGGAGTTTTGCTCAGCTTCAAGTCCATCCCACCTAGAAGATCTTTGGAGATATTCAAAGTTTAAGGTAAGTTCCCCTTGTTATTTTTAGAATCATAAGAACATAAAGGTAAACTATGTAAAGCCACATAAAAATGAATGAATTTAATTTTTTCCAAATTATAAGCACCTTGAAGACAAGGATTCTCCTTCTCTCTGTTAATATTGCATTACTTGCACCTGGAATAATGCACAGCACATAGCAGATAGTTAATAAATTCGGTACTTGTATGAATGGGACAGTTCTACAAATATCGCTATCGCCCTGCAACTTTCAAAGGTTCCATCACACAGTTCCCCTAATGGCTCTTTAGTTCACTAATCATAAAGCCACATAATCAGAAAGGAAATAAATCCCAGAGACCAAAGAGCAGTTTGCCTGTCCATCAGCTCACTTATTTATAGAGTTTTAGAGCTAAAAGGGATATTGGAAGTTGCCTTTGAACTCTCTGATTTTACATTGGAAGAAACTGAAGTTTAAGCTCTCAAGTTAAGTGGTTTAGCCTTGATCATCCAGCTGAGAGGTACCAAAGCGCTTCCTATTATTTCCTGCATCAGTCTCTGCTGTTAATTCCCACCACTTCCCCCTCAAAAAAGTATTTGTAGACTTAAGGATATCATCTTTAAAATTCTCCCAGAAATCTCATGTGGCTTCCCTTGGGGTATGGTGGAAAGGGGACACAGTTTTAATATAATCTACCAATAGCCAGGGGTTTTGCTCAACTGAAAAGTATGTGTTGACTAACTTGCTGGGTCTTGTTGTGGTTAGCGGGGAAGCGGGGAGGTCTTTTGAGCCCATCTGAAAACTTGAAATGTTTTATTACTCTTACGTTATTTCATGTATAGCTCGGGGGATGGGGGTAGCATGGGGTGCAATAACATTGTTTCCTGAAAGTATTGAGACAGAGGCAAAAACCTCCAATCTGACCACAAGAGGGCAGCTACAACATTTCCTCATTGATCTTTGCGGTTCTGAACCGTGACAAACTGGGCATTTTAGTGCTCAGCCTGCCATAGAATCACTGATAGCACCTTTCAACTGAATTCTCAATATGTCACAATTCTCTCATTGTGTTTCTTGGGACTTTTTTGTTTTGTTTTTAAACAAATTATTTTCCAACTTCTTTCCAGATCTAGAGAGCCCTCTTTTAGAGCTCTGTGCCAAGATTACCATCTACAAAGATCTTTGGAGACCAGTAAATCATTAAGCTAATTTGGAAACCCACAGAAAATGTTTTATTTTAATTATGTTTGACCCCAGATAAAAATAAAACCAGTAATGATCATTTGACTCCACCACACTTAATAAAGCTTATTCTAAGTGCTTTAAAGGATTTGCCAAATATTTGCTCATCTCACAGCCTTCATTCGTCATTCCCATTTTCATGATATCCTGAAATCTTTCAAGTCAAAATTTATTGTGGAATTTTATCACTGCGCTAAACAGTGGGAGGTCTGCAAACAAAGAAGCAGGGATTAGTGATAGCTAAATTCCATATTCTTATAGTTCTACAAAAACACAAAATCAAATTTATTTCATTTTCTCAGTGAATAGAGTTGAGAGTTAATTTGAAAAGTAAATGCTAGGTTGTGTGTGTGTGTGCGCGCGCGTGTATGCGCGTGTGTATGTACTCATTAATACTTATTGATAGCTAGTTTGGATATTTATCAATTTTTTATTTTGTAGTTTTTGAAGAAGTATATAGAGATGTATTTCCTTCAAGCTTTTCTTGGAGCCTTCCTTAACCGTCATATTTTAAATTGCAACCTCTCCCCACCCCCGCATATCCCGTCCCCATTCCCTGCTGCATTTTTCTCTATAGCATTTATCAATATCTGACATACTTTCTATTTTACCTGGTTTCTGTGAGTCTCCTGCACAAACACCCCCTCCCCAACTAGACCAAAAGCCCTATGACAAAGGGAATTTTGCCTGTTCTGTTTATCACCATGTTTCCAAGGCTTAGAATGGTGCTTAGCCCATTGTGGGAACTCAATTCGGCAACATGGTGAAATCACAAAAATTGGAGCATTTTTACTAGAAACTGATACTTTTACATCTCTGGTATTGCTAATTTACTTTAGTAATTTAAGGAGATCTCCTTAAAGTAGATAATAACCCTCTTAATTCAAAGTGAAGCATATTTCTTAAAGCAAGTATCTTAAACAATACTTGAGTTCATGATTATTGCTGAGAGTATCCTCCTGAATGCTCAGACCCAGCTAGGCCCTGTTTCCCAGAAGTCAATCAAACCTGGACTGAATTCTCAGTGAACATGGTCCTCCAAGAGTTTTGTCACGGCATCACATGAGCAAATCAGTGGCATAAGGGAAAGAGCAGTGACTTAGCAATAAGGAGCTTATAGCTCTGTCTGTCTCTGCTACTAGCTAACCAGGAGTGAGATGATCCATTTAAACTGTTAGTGCCTTAATGTACTTATCCAAAATATGGGTATACCACCCTGGCCTATATCAGAGAATTTGGGGATCCCATGAAATAGTGAAATGTGAAAATATTTTGGTAAGTATGGAGTATTTTTCAAGTGCAAGGTGTTATTAAAATCAGTGTTTCTTGTTCTCTGCTCTGCAGTGCCATTTGGTATAGCCAATCAACTATACTTAATGGTTTAATGGACAGTTGTAGGCTAGATACTGTTCTATCAGTTTAAGAGATGTTTGTCAGGCCCTACTTGGTACCCAGTCCCTAGGCCTTCTTTTCACCACAGCTGAGTTTATTTGTCCCTGGAAGCTCTGCCCCATTCTGTCTCTAGGATAAATCCTGATTGGAAACAGAAGGCATTTAAGGGCACTCTAGCCCCATAACAAGGAATTCACATCATGTCCCAGTATTTAGTCCAGCCCTGTCATGTGCCCCAGTGCTGGTAACTAGGTCCTTCCTTCTTTTCCTACATAATCTAATCAAGAATATTCACCTCCTCTTGGGAGCATGTTCACATAGGTATTTGCCTTAGTCCATTCAGGCTGCTGTAACAAAATACTTTAGGTGGCTCATAAACAACAAAAATTCGTTTCTCACAGTTCTGGAGGCTGGGAAGCCCAAGATCGAAGTGTTAGAAGGTTTAGTGTTTGGTGAGGACCCGCTTCCTGGCTCATAGATGGCTGTCTTTTCACTGTGTCCTCACATGGGATCTCTTTTATAAGGACACTAATCCCATTCATGAGGGCTCCACCCTCATGACCTAAGCCCCTCTCAAAGGCTCTACCTCCAAATACTGCCACATTGGGGATGAGGTTTCAACATAGTAATCTGGGGGTATACAAGTATTCAGTCTATAGAAATATTCAATAAATATTTGCAGAACAAATGAATGATAAATGGCCAGTGTCCCCCTAGTTTTGAAGCTTTGCTGAGCTATTGCCAGCATTTCCTTCATATATATATACCTCTTACCTGCTAACAAATTCACTGATGCTGGCTGACCAGTCAGCAGTCCACACTGCTGAGGATCACCTCTTCCTCAGTTCTTACCACTACAGTTGACCCTTGAACAATATGGGAATGTTAGGGGTGTTGACCCTCCACACAGTTCAAAATCCACATAAAACTTTATAGTCTCCCCTCCCCCACCCTCCACAGTGTCTCCAGTTCCAAATCCTCATATTCAACCAAACTTGGATCATGTAGTACTGCAGTATTATTTGGTATTGAAAAAAATCTGCAAATAAATGGACCTGCGCAGTTCAAACCCATGCTGTTCAAGGGTCAGCTCTGTATTCAGCCACTCTGGGGACTTTCCATGTATTCCATTAGACTCTGTAAAGCCAGCTGCTTGCCTGATCTGTTCTTGGTTGCCATACCCAGTGGATATCATGTCCTACTTGCCACTCTGTTTTCCTCAGGACATCTTCAGAGAGTGCTCCTTTGTTCCTGTTCCAGCTCATGGCTTATCCGAACTGCACACCCCTTACTGTGGTTAACTGAAAGGACGCTATTTAGCAAAGCCCTGAGAGCATACAAAACAGTGCAAGCGATCCCCAACTTCAAAAAATGTTAAATTCCAAAGGTTTGTTTGTAAATAGGTTCTCTAGCACTTGGGAATGTATTTCCCAAGTCATCACAAAAAACACATCTATATATTTTAAGAGTCATTCCTTCAAAAATATTCATTGAGTATCCCCTGCTTTGAACTAGTCACTATTCTTGACACAGGGGAAACGAAGAGAGATGAGACTCAGTCTCTTTCCTCCAGAAGTTCACAGAATAACAAAGGAGACAGTGGCAGAAACAAATAATATATATATACAAAGCAGCATGTGTAAAAATAGAGGACTGTCCACAGTCCTCTATAGCAAGAACAAGAAAGAAGAGGTGATCTCTCTGCCTGGGTGGATCAGGAAGGTTCCACAAAGAGACATTCCTGCTGAGGCCGGAAGAATGAGGAAGTGTGCACCAGGCAGATGAGTGGAGAAGGGTGTTCCTGGAATGTGATTGTCAGGCTGCCAGACCAACACCCAAGCATTAATTTAACCCCTCATGTGGATCTGCCAATGCTGCAGCACTGTCAGAGACAGAAAGGGAATAGGTTTTTGCAGGCTAGTCTGGGAAAACTTGTTTCTGTTGGGAGATCAGTTCTAAAACCTTCAGTAAGACAGAATTGGCTCTGGGCTCATGCGCACGCACACGCACACGCACGCGCACACACACACCACCGCCGCCACCACCACCTCCACCACTACCACCGCTCATCATCTGGGGCAAAGAAGAAAAGCAATTCAGTGACAGGAGGAGCAATTCTTGCACTTTCGCTTTCTTGCAAAACATTAGCTGATCCTGTGAATGCAAGGTCATCAGTAAGCTTGTAAGGTACTGCACATACTAGACAAGTCCACACCCTGAGGAGCTTAACAACTAGCTGTACATAGGCAAGACTCGTGCATATAAACTAAGTAAAAGCCCAAGGCAGTAGCTGCCAAAAGAATGACGCATGCTGTAAGCACTATACTCCTAGTCATTGCTGCTTTCTTCAGAGAATAATTCAGTCTAGTTCAACAAGTGTTTTATATTAAATGCCCACTACAGGTCTGTTGATGATGTAAGGCTGCATTCTGAATTTCTCAGGGCAGCATCCACCAGGTTCTGTAAACGCAAATAAGTTTTCCTCCCAAAAGTATTAAGTCAACTCTGGAAAGACTCTGGGGGTGCCTAATTAATAGGAATTCTGTTTTACTCAATACAGGAAACACATCAACACTGAATAGGTATGAGAAAGAATTTCCCGCCAGTGGGAACCGTCCGAATTAGAATGAACTGCCTTGGGAGGTAATAAGTTTCCCGTCAGCCTAGATAATTACTTGGCAGTGATTTTGCAGGGGTGACTCAAGCATTCAATGACCAATAGGCTCCCTTCCAATCCTGTGATTGTGTGAACTTCTGCAGCTCCCACTTGATAGCACAATAGAGGAATCTGGGAACCCCACTGCAGAACTGTCACAGTACTGCAGATTAGCTACGACTTAGGCTCATTCAGATACCAGAGCCCCTGTCAGAATGGGTGGTGAGGAAACAGAGAGAATGAGAACATATAACTTCCACCAAAAGCCTGACCAAACTCCTGGGGTCAGAGTGTCTGGGAGAGTCTCAGAATGCCAAAATCCATTAACTCTCAAAGGAGATCATGGCTATGAGACAAGGAGCAACCCAGGACAAAGACTAACTAAAAGACTAAAAATGTAGTCCCTTGAAGAAGACCTATGTAGGATTCTAGAGTATTTTGTAAAGCTCATCTGATGAGGCCTCTACAGCTCCCCAAATTTGAGGGGCCCTCCTGCAACATTAAGATGTTAAAATTCCTTTGTCCAAGAAAAGAGCATCTCCAAAGTGAAATAAGCAGGGAGTAGACACAGCAGAGTTATACAGGCCTCCTGAGTAAATATGTAGTTGCAGGATGGTGATCGCAAAAGAGAAGCAACAGCATGAGGGTCCTGGACAACCAAGGAACAAGCTGTTTAAAATCCTGGTGTCACATGGCACATCAGAACAAATTGCAAAGGAGGTAATCCACTGAGTTCCAGGTTTCCTATATCTAAAATAAGGCAACTGCTTCGATGCAGGCATGTTGGCTAACGTACTATCAAGTAAGAGAAAGAGCCACGTTTGGATCCTTATTTAACCAGTTCCAGGCTCTGTAACTGAGACAGTACAACTCCTGTGAGCTTCAGAAAGGAGGGGACTAAATTAGAAATTTTTCACAAGGTCCCTTCCAACTCTAAGATCTAGAATCCCAATGCACAAAGGAGAACATATTATGACAGAAGAAAACACTTATCAAACAGTTCATCACAAAATGTTCTGGAAGAAACAGAATTAAAGCAAAAAACCTTTAATTCAGGAATTTTCATCTGTGACTTTTTTTTTCCTTTTGGACTAAATTGTGGTTTAAATAGCTAAGCCAAATGAATGGAAGCGAAACCAAAACACCACACACCAGCAGCATTCTTATTTTTGTGGGGAGAGAAAGCAAATATGTGCTATTTGATCATGTAGGAAAGCTCAATCTACAAAGCCTCCACAGACAAAGTTCCATTAAATCAATAGGGGTTCTGCCCAGTGCCCAGGGAAACCCATCAAGAGGAGCCAAAACATTTCTTTTTTTCAAAAAGCTATCAACTTAACATTACAAATCATTTGCTGTTCTCAGGAGAATTGCCTAGTATTGCGAAACTTGATAATTACTGATTCATGACTGATTTAGGAAAAACATCGGCTTAAGTAATCAGGCCAGAGTACTGCTGCTGACCGCAATGCTGGCAGGAAACCTATCCTTTCTTTCATCATTCCTTTCATGAATGTTTAACATTCTACAAAATTTAGCTTTTAGCATATTTATAGTGGTTTGATTCTTCCAAAAGTTGGGAATACAGAACATAATAATTAGGTGCTATCAAGCACCTATATTTTCTCTGAGTTTTATTCAAGTGTCACTAACCAGAAACCCAGGAAGTTATGAGAAAATGATTTCAGAAATCAGACTTGGTAAGATATGGGTTGTTTTCTGTAACATATCAGATCTCAGACTCTTTGAAAGGACTCTACAAACACATAAACATCTCTTCTATAAACTTACAGTATGTTCTATATAAACTAGCAGGAAGAATTTAATAAATGTTTTGAGCCGACCCACACACCACAAACAACACATACCTACGTTAGGGTAATGCATGCTTCTCTCATATAAGCTTTGCTAAACAAGCACTTCATTTGGCAAGCAGATAAGAAACACATCAGAGTATATTCATCTGTACATGCCTCTGGGAAGATGTTTTCTATAAGGATAAGTGAATCTCATATCTGCAGAGAGAAAGTTATTCCCTCTCTGCTGGAATTGTTTTTCTGCTTAAAATTAAGAAATTAAGAATATTTTCTTTTCTGCAAAGGAATTACAGAGGAATTCAAGCCAAAATACTGTCCTACAGATTGAAAAAGACTGCTTCTAAAACCATATCAAATTTTCTCTTCAGATCTTTCCTTTTCTGAGATTCTCCTTTCCAAGTAAACATGCTTTTGTTAGTGAAAGGCAAACCCTTGTCATCAACTTAGTTTCTACTATCAGTCCCTAAATGCACATATCACTAAAATATCTGAATTAGAAGTCTATTCACTAAGACACATCATTGGTGTTCTTGGAGGGAAAAAGTCAAGTATTTAAAAAGCAGAAAATTCAAGTAAACATTTTAGCAGAGCTGTGGTAAATTAGTACCCTTATAGATTGCTGGTGTACAAATTGGTAGAACTCTGTTACAAGCAACTTGACAATATATATAAAGGTTTTAAATGTTTATACCCTGGATCCAAAAAGTCCATTTTGGGAAATGTATCATTAAGAAAAAAAATCAAGACTAAAATAAAGCTTCATGCACAAAGATATTTACTATCATTTATAACAGAAAAGCATAGAAACAACTTATATGTCAAACATATAGGACAATGGTTAAGGAAAAATTAATATAACCTCTCAACAGAATACTATGCAATCCATGATAAATATTTAGGAGGACTGGTAATAACATGAAAATGCTTATATTAAATTTAAAAGTAGAAGACAAACATATTATATATTATAGATAGACAGATATTAAACATTTGCTTTTAGCTATGCTTATAAAAATAAACAATAAATCCCTACAGGTAAAAAAAGATGAAAGGAAATACTGGGTAAATTTTTTTTCTCCCTTCTCCTTTTACATATTTTCCAAATTTTCTTCAATGAGCTCCTTAAGGAAACATTTAAATAAAATAAGAGAAATTCTAAGCAGACACAGATTAGAACTGATGCTCAGTATTCCTGACCAAAATTAGGTTAGGCCTGAGAGAGGCCAGAGGTAAAGAAGGGATTTTGATGGCATTAATGTTTTGAATTAATTCATTCAATGAATAGTTATATAAACTGACTGTGGGAGGAAGGAAGACAATCCTAGAAATCATAGTTAAACCAAAAGAATCATCTAGGCCACATTGTGCAGCAGCAGGAAGAATGAATCCTGGGGAGACCGAGATGTAATTTAAGAGCTGGAATAATAGAACAGCAGAGAATTCATAGGAAGAGAAACTGTCAACAAGGCAGAGAAGATCAGAAATGTTGATGCTGCAGAGATGCAGTGAGGTCAAGGAAAACAAGGAGAGGGGAAAAGTCCCTGGATTTAACGAGTTAAAGGCTAACTGAGAAACGAAGGCGAGAAATCAAATTCCAGAGGATGACTGGTGAGGAAAAGGAGGCAGTGGTGCAAAGGGAGGTGAGAAGGGGCAGCAGATTAGACCCAGGGCCCTTTGTTTTGTCCTTTACATAGTAGGGGAGACCAGTGTGAGTTTGGAGGCAAGGTGGGGAAAGGCTGACCATGAGAGACAGAAGATTCAAAGCACTGAAATAGCCCAGACCCATCCTGCCCCTTGTCTGTCCTCAGTGGTCAGAGGCTGCCTACAAACCTGCATCTGGCACAGAAGTGCACCTCAAACTGGTTCTAAGTACCTCTGGGACCCTATGTCTAAACCATCCCTTGACATAAATCGTCTCTTCTAATCAAACCATGCTTGTGCTACTTCACGCCTGTGTTCACATGACTCTTCCCTCCCCTGGGACTATTCCTTCTCTGCCTCATTCAGGGGTCCTCCTCCTCTGCTACTCGTAAATGTCAGGTTCTAGGGTCCATCCGTGGTCCTTGTATTAGTCTCCAAGGACTGCCATAACCAAGTGCCACAAACTAGGTGGATTAAAACAATATAAGTATATTTCCTCACAATTCTGGAGATGAGAAGTCCAAAATCAAAATGTCATCAGGACCTTGCTATCTCTGAAGGCGCTAGGGGAGGTCCTTCCTTACCTCTTCCTAGTTTCTGGTAGTTGGTGGCAATCCTCGGCATTCTTTGGTTTATATACGCATGACTCCAATCTCTGCCTTTGTCTTCACATGGCCTTCTGCACTGTGTATCTGCGTTTCTGTTTTCTTAGAAGGACACCAGTCATTGGATTAGGGCCCATTCTAATCCAGGTTGGCTTCATCTTAACTAATTATATCTGCAAAGACCCTATTGCCAAACAAGGTTACATTCTGAGATTTTGGGTTGACATGAATTTGCCAGGAGGGGGACACTATTCAATCCAGTACAATCCTCATCCATTCCTCAGAGAGTGGCCATTCCAGTGTGGTCTCATTTACCTCCAACCCATCTACTCATTGCTCAAGACTCTACAACCTGTATCCCCGACCTCAATCTCAGCCTCACTCTTCAGGCCCATATTTCCCATTGCTCACTGGATGTGGTTGAGCATGACATTCACAGACCCTTGAAACAAAACATGTAGACTTCCAAAAGTGAACCCATAGTGCCTCCAGTGGTTTCTGTTTTAATTCATGATAAGTCCATCTCATCTCCCAAGTGAAAAGCTTTGGCATTTTCTTCAACTTTCTCTTCTCCCTAACCACCTCCCACTACACCTGATCAGACAATAGAGCCTATGTGTTCCATCTCACAACCTTCACTCAAATCTGACTTCTCCTTTCCGCCTTCACTGCTTAAGACCTTAGCTTGGGCTCTCAACATTTCCTTAGACTACTCAGGTAACAAAAAGGTTCAACTCAGAAAAAGATTATAGAGCACCTACTGTGTGATAGTGCTAAGCACATCAAGAGGGATTAAACACAACTTTGCCCTTGTGTAGCTTTCAGTCTCAGCTGGTCTCTCCACCACCAGGCTTAATGCATTTTCTTGTAAGAAACCAAATCTGATAATGTCAGGCTGTGGCTTACACCTCTCTTTTGACTCCCCTTTTCGTACAAGTTAAAAAGCAAGTTCTTCTCTAGTCTTAGAAGACGTTTCACAATCTGCTTCCCCATGTGCCACACCCCTCACTCCCAGCCCTTTGTCACTGCCATGGTGGCTTCTTGCTCTTTCCAGATCTGTGCCTAGGAGGAGTGCTTTCTTTGATCTAATATGCCTCTCTTCCTCTGTGCCCTGCAAGCCCCTACCTACTGTTAAAGTGCAGCCCAAATAACCCCTCCTTGCTTACATCAGAATCCAACAGTCCCTGTGCCCTCACAGGACTTTGTTCCAATCCCTACATGAGTGCATTTACCACACTGTGTCGAAATTTATCTATTCACCTGTCTGTCTCCATCACTGGACTGTGAGCACACAGAAGACCACTGCCAGGTAGTACTTATTATCTCAGTCTGAATTAATGTGATTATAAATGCACCCAGCCCTCTGCTTATCTGAATCCTACCTAAGGTTCTGGGCTTGACTCAATCCCAGCCCCTTCCCCAGACTTTTTTGGGCCACTCATTCCAGGCTAGGATCATCTCCCTCCTCTGAATAGCCACACCGCTTACCTTCTGTATCACCAGCTTGGCATTCACAACATGGCACTTTGAGCTATTAAATGTCCCTGTTTTCCTTTCCGATAGACTTCAAAGCTTCTTTTCCAAAGCTTAGCTCAATACTTTGCATTAGAGTAGGTGTTCCTTAATATTTTCTGATTGGTAAATCTTTTAGCAGATGGAATTTTAGAGGAAATGAGAAGGAGTAAGATACAGGACAGGTGGTGATTTTACCTTATAGAAAGATAGAGTATATTAACTCCCATGAAACTAGAAGGATTAAAAAAGAAAATACAGGAAAATGACAGAGGAGAATACAGAAGTGCTGAATAAGATACCCTCAATCTTATAAAAAATAATCACAAAAAAATAATATACTAAGCTAAGTACACACACAAATGTTAAATGCAGCCACATAAAAACAGTTCAGAATTTACCATCTATGGGTAAAGAGACAGCAAGACTATGAATAACTATATACAGTGGAACACATCATATACACATTTAACTTATGTAAAGTTGCCTCTACAGGCTTAATAGAAAAAGAGAGGGTTAGATAAAAAGAATTATAAAGTGTGGACAATTCTGCCCACTATTCCATTACAGGAGCAAAAGATGACGAGTCAGTCAGACCCACTTGTCGTGCACCCCTCATAGTATAAGCAGCTCATAACGCTGAGACTAACTGTTGGGTTTGAAGATAAACTCGAGCCAGTTTCTTCAGTGATCTGTTTGTATAATAAAGGAAATACTAACTGTACAGAACTTGCTAAGAAAGAGAGTGTGTGTCAGTATACAGTGTAGCAGTTATTTGTGACTATATGTACTGAAATCTATAGGTGATTTAAGAGAGTTTCAAGGATATTGACTTCACATACTTTTTACATAGTGTATTAACTTTGGCACCTAATGCCCAAGTATGGTGTGACTCCTCTGCTTAAGTCAAATATTCTCTACTGATTCTTGACCCCCATTAGGAGCTCTTGTAGTACTTGCTATTTATACCGCTTATTTTGATATTTAGTCATATGCTATCTTATGCCACCATTTAACTGTCGAACATTCAGATATAAATATGATCACCTCACCAAGACTGTGAGTAAGCTGGTGAGAGTAATCACATCTTAAAGCTTTTACACCCCACAATGCATGTGGCACAGTATTAAGGACGAAACAAAAGTGCTTAATTATTGAAGAGCCATTTAATCAATGTTACTTTCTCTATAATCAAACTCAGAGTCTAAAAGGAATAACTCAACTAAATGTATGAGTTTCATATTCTCTATTGTGCTTTCTAGGGTACACTTATAGCTGTAAAATGACTGTCATGAGGAGAAAGGCCCTTGCTTGTCCCAAAATTATTCATTAAATTATTTGACTGTTATATATTCAATTGAGAAGGCTTGGAGAGACCAGTATAAAGGGTAATAAAGAAAACTATTATCATCAGCATTTTTTCTAGAAAGATAATAAAAAGTCATTTTGGGAAGGAGGGCTGCCTTTATTAGTGGCCTGGGAGGGAACATCAAATCAAGCTAAGACCGACCCACTCCTTTAGAGAAAATAGAAAACAGAGCAAAATCTCCCAGGATTAATCAACAAAATATAGATACATAAAGAGATTATCAACATTTCTTCATGTTTAACTAAATTATCATGTATCATCTCTAATTTTAAAATAACATTTTAAAAGAAAAATGAGCCTTTTGCTACTGATTTCTAACATACTATTTCCTTAAATCCTTTCATCATATTAATATAGCTCTGTCCACAGGCAGCAAGGACTCGAAGATGGAACAATTATTGAGTGTCATGGGATTATAAAGATAAGCTATTTGGATAATTTAAACTAAAAAAATAACTCGCCTTTATCTCCAGGGTAGGTTTTGGGGCCTGAGTTATTCAGATAATTTGGCCAACTTACACTTCATATCACCAGAGTAGACATTCTAAATGCGCTTCCTAACACTAGAAAAGTATTTCAAACTGTTTTCAACTTGTCCTGTGATGAGGAGATATAAGGTTAAATATCATCCCAGTTAAAAAGTAAGTTTGCTGCTATTTTTTTTTTCCTTTTTTTGCAGCTATTTTTAGTGGATTGGTCAGCTAGCTCCTTTTAACTCTTCTCAAAGTTTTTTGACATTAAAACAAATAAATTCATTCTGTTTTTTCAAGCATAAATGATATGCAATAAGCCTCAGAGAACAGAGGTTACTCATTCTGGTTATGTTTTACTTTCTTACAAACACATACTCATGCTCAATTGAACTGCCTCCAAGTGATTTTTAAGTATTAAAGGTGAACACAGCCCTCCTTTTTCAAAGATATTTTGGGCAACTGTTGTGAAACAAAATGCAAATCATTTTAGAAAAAACAACTGATGTTAAATAAAAAAGCGCTAGTCAAGAAATCACCTAAAGTTTAAGTTCACATAAAAACAAACTAAAATTAATGATGGGTAAGCACCTCATAACCTTGAACAGGAAAAACATTCAGAAATCTTGACAACAGGTTCAAGTTTCCTGACCTGCTGGACAACCTTCCCTTTCCACATCTTTCCGAGATTCCATCAGGTCCTGTTTTTCTCTCTACAATAAATTGTCATTTATCTAGAATGCAATGAACCAGAAAGTCAAAATAAACAGACTGATGTTTTCCTATGCTCCGTTAACATGCAGGTGTTTGTTGCATGCCTACTATGTTCCTAACACTGTTTCATTTGCTGCGGGCATATGAAATATGTCACAAATGTTGCTTAGAATTGTGTAACTTCTCTTTTATGAGGAAAAACTAACAAGTAAACAAGCTTTCAGAAAGGTAGTCCATAAAGCAACTTGCAACATGTCAAAAAGGTAATTCTGATTCCATCTCTAACTGCCTTATTCATCTATAACCACGAGGCAATAACAGTACATGCTCTGACAGCAAGAGGAAAATACTCTAAAATCAGAAATCTCTAAAGAGAGTCAAGTCTTTTCCATATACTTTTAGTTTCAATTGTATTTCTATTATTTGATTTTAAAATGTGACTAGTAATTCATATGTTCTATTAATAAAAATAACCTATTATCTTACATTATAAATAAATGGGGATTGAAGTCTCTTCTTATCCTAAGCAAGACCCACCGTGAGATTTTGAAAGGTCAACCAATCATTGCCAAATGATTGAGATTGTGTCCATAATGCAAATCTGTGTTATTCCCACACAGATCTGTAGCCATGTGAGCTACAAGTTGCAATTAGAAGTTTAATTTTACTTCTCTAGTTTGCATGAAAATTATTCTACAGATACAGAGAGTTTAATTAGAAATCATGATCTAATCTATGAAGAAGATCCTAGTACTCTTCCACAGAGGCTATTCATGAGGCTATTCACTTTCCCCACCCTCATAGTACACATCCCTGGGGAAATAAGAGAGTTCCATTTTTCCCTTCCAAATTAATGTGTGTCTGTTTCTAATTTTCTACCAGACCACCAATAATTGTGTCACAATGGGGAATTCAATATATGCAAAATTCTAACTTTAGAAGAGCAGAAAGAATACATACATGAGGACAGCAAAAATGTTAATTCCCCAGGGTTTCCTGTTTTAATGCCTTATTTTAGAGTATCCTGGGAATTTCTGAGGAAAAAAGATATCTTCCACAGTAAGCACTGGCAAATAAAACCAAAGAATTAAAGGTCTTCCTTTTTCCAAGAATACAAAGGAAATTAAGATACTTTTAAAAACACAAAGCCATTCATTTTCATAATTGGTTTTCCATATTAGACAGCTAATAAGTATGATTATAACTTCTATTCAAACACAACTTCTATTCATTGGTGATAATAACTTTGGCCTTTATTATTTCATATTTCTATTTTTTGAAAAATTACCTAGATGTTGGGATAAGTTAACTATCTGAGAGAAAACTAGAATTAATTTCTAGCTTTCATGTTTCAAGATAAATTCTACATGAATTATATATTTAAATATTTAAAACATAGTATTACCAAATAAAAATAAATGTGAATATTTGAGTATTCTTGAACTGGAGTAGGACTTCCTACATTTAACACAAAAACCAAAACCCATACTAGGAAATGTTGATAGATTTGATGACATCAAAACTTTAAATTTTTGGATTTATAATTCCAGAAATATGGTGTACAAGTAATGTTTCTGTACAAAATACCTATAAATTCTGAATAAAACATTTAAAAAATCTTCTAGAAGCATAGCTTAGATGTCAAGAAAATAAGGGAATTCTTCAGAGGCAAAAATGACTTAAAAGATAGAATCCAAAAAGGTAATCAAGCACTAACGTGCACAGTTGCTTGGTGGCATTTGCTGACAGTTGCTGATTTCTGGTAGTTTGGAGATTTTGATTTTGACAAGGAACAGGAGACAAGGTCAATTTACACAGAAATTAAGATTAAGATACTTCCACAAAACTGAAATCATGAAAGGAGACATTCTCAGGGAAAAGGGTAAACTGAAAAAACAAACATCAAAACAAAAACTTTTCTCCCTACCCCACAGAAGGAGGGATCTGGATTCCAGACTCTGGATTCTGGATAAAGGAAAAAAGAAGAGAATGTCTGAAAACTCATAACCTCAAATCAATTTTCATTTGCTTTGGTAGCAGAATTCACATTATCTATGCAGCCTGAAAAAAAAAATATTAAAGATTAAGGTAGACTAAAGTAGCTCTTGATTTTATAGTGTCCCTTTGGCTTGCAGAAGCAGATGAAAATTCTATCTATAGAGGTGTTACCTTTGGGACTTCCCTGGTGGTCCAGTGGTTAAGACTCCATGCTTCTACTGCAGAGGGCATGGGTTCCATCCCTGGTTGGGGCACTAAGATCCTGCATGCCATGAAGACAAAAAAAAAAAACAGTTACCTTTAATCCAGGCCTCATAGTCTTTCCACAGAGAGAGTTCCAATGGTTGTGAGCTCACAAATAAAAATCACAAAACACATAAGGAACCAACCCACCATGAACAAGAGTCAGCAGAATAGCCAAGAAATTCAAACTTCAGAAATTGCTGGTATTGGAATTGTCAGATATTGAATTTTTTAAAATATGAGCTTAATGTGTTTAAAGAAAAAAACATATTGAAAATTATAAGTAAGAGATTATAAAAAATGGACAGGGTTTTTCAAAAGTAAAATGTTACTTCTAGGAATGAAAACTATAATAATTAAGATTAGAAACTCAATTGTCAGGTTAATCGTCAAATTAGAGCTGAAGAGAGAAGCCATGAACCAGAAGATAAAGCTGAGTACCCATATGCAGCAAAGGGAAACAAAGGTTGACATAAAAAAGAGGTCAAAGGACTTGGAAGGGAGAGAGAGCTGTTTAATAGGACAGGCAAAAGAGATAATCAAGAGTATGAGGAGATGCAAGAGAACTGCTAGAATTGTGGAAAGGCATAAATCCTCAGATTCATGAGTCACAATAATGCCAAGAAGGACAAATGAAAATAAATCCCTACCTACACACATCATGAAAAACTGTAGCACAACTGAATTAAAGAGGTCTTAAAAGAAGCCAGAGAGAAAAGAGAGATTATCTACAAATGAGCAATTTAAATGACTGCTGACATCTTGAGAGTAACCATGGAAGGCAGAAGGTTATAGAATAATACCTTCATTATGTCAAAGGATAATAACCCTCAGCCTGGAATTGTATACCCAGCAAAAGTATCTTTCAAGATAAGCATGATGAAGATATTTCAGAAAAACAGAAAAGGAAAGAGTTTACCACCAACAGATGCTTACTAAAGGAGCTTCTAAAGGAAGCACTCTAGGACAAAGCTCCAAAGAAAAATAAGAAATGCAAGATGAAATACTGAGAGAAAATATAGTAAACATATTGGCAAATTCCATAAACACTGACTGCAATGATAACAATGTGTAATTTGTAGCAGTTTAAAAAGACAGAATAGACAAAAATAATAGTACAGAATATGGTTATCAAAGTTAAAGTGTTCTAAGGTCCTTGTATTGTTCAAGAGAGTAAAGAGGTAATTACCTTTAAACATTGTTAAGTTAAACATGCATGCTAAAAATTTTAAGTAACCACAAAATTAATAGAAATAGTAAGCACAATTAAAAACTAGAAGAAAAAGTAGAATGGGGGGAAAAAAAACAGGCTAATACAAACCAATCCAAAAGAAATCAAAAAGGAACATACAGAAAACTAGACAGAGAAAATGAAAGTTAAGATGGTAGAGATAAATTCAAAAGCAATAATAATCACTATAAATGAAAAATTGCTAACACAAAGAAAACCAAAAGACTGGAGGCATTACTATACAATGATAAGAGAGATGATCAGTTTTCATATAGAAAAAAATGAAATTGAGTCAGCACCTGTATCAGTTAACTATTGTCACAGAACAAACCACCTCAAACTTAGTGGCTTAAAGCAGCAATGGTTTATCACTGATATGTCTATTAGTCACCTGGGATTCAGTTGACATCAACTGGGCTCAGCTCATGCTGCTTGACTGAGGTAGCTCTCCTTCTCTTGGGACTAGTGGACTAGCACAGACATGTTCTTCAAATAGCATTGGAAGAAGGAGAAACACACAAAGTCTCTTAAGGCCTAGGCTTGGAACTGATGTCTCTTCTGCACATTCTGGTGGCCAAAACAAGCTGCATGACTGATTCCCAAGTCAAGAGCTGGGGAAATACCATCTGACTTTGTCCAAGGAACTTGAAGCCACATAACAAAGGGGATATAGGGAGGGGTAAAGAAATGGGACCAATAATGCAACCTACCACAGCATGTGAAAGCATTCACAAAAATCAATTTCAGATGTTACCATTAAAGGGAAGCAGTGGGTAAAAGTCACAGATGGAGGGAAGGCATTTTCACACATAAAACCAACTTAACATCAGTATCCAGAATATATAAAGAACCCTCCTTGGAATAAAAAAAGAAAGGAGGAAGGAGGGAAAGCAGAAGGGAAGGAGGGAGGGAGGGAGAAAAGGAAAGAAGAAAGAAAAAGAATAATGAAAGGATAGACAACCCAATAGAAAAAAATGTTCAAACGATATGAAAAGGCATTCTGCCAGTAATCTTACGAAAAAGATCTCACCTCATAAGTAATAAGAGAAATGCAAAATAAAACCTCAATGAGGTAACATTTTACAGCCACTAGTAGTTTTAAAGTCTGATAATACCAAATGTTAACAATAATCTGGAGCAACAGAAACTCTTAAACACTGCTGGTGGGAGTATAAAATGGTACAAACCATTTGGAAGACAATTTGGCTTTTTTTAAAGCAGAAAATATGCCTACCTTACAACCCAGCAATTCTAATATTAAGAATACATTTTTTTGCACATAAGCACCAGGAGATATGTACAAGGTTTATGGTGGCATTTTTTTTTGTAATATCAAAAACTGGAAACAACAGAGGAATGAATAAATAAATTGTGATATGGCCATAGAGAAGAATACCATACATGCATTAAAAAGGAAGCATCAACACTGATGCTTCTCAATGAATAACGTTTAGTTTTTTTTTTAAAAAAAGGAAGCTACAAAAGAATTCATGAAGTATGATTTTAGTTCTAAATCATGCCAAAAATATGCAAAATTAAATAATATTTTATTTAGGAGTTGTCCGTATGTGATAAAAATATAAAGAAAATAACAAAATTAAGGAAATCTTTTACCTCCAGAGAGAAGGAGAAATATGATAGGAGCTCATACAAGCTTTAAAAGTTTTGGAAATGTACTATTCTTAAACTGGGATGTGAGTACAGGATTACTTGTTTTATTTTTATTATTCTTCAAACAGTATATGTATGGTATTTACATGTTCATTTGTACAAATGATATAGTTAATTTTAAAAATAAAAGTTAAAGGTTTAAACTGTATGTCAAAAATGTCACAAACATTAAAAGGCAAATGACAAAGTAAAAAAATCTTGTATGTATTATAATAGACAAAAGTTATAACATTTTAAAAATCCTACAAATAGATTTAATACAAAAATAGGCTAAACACTGAAACAGACATTCCATTAAAAAATTATAGATGTACACGTAAATACATTAAAAATGCATTTCAACCTCACTAGTAATTAATGAAATAGAAATCAGAGCAACCGTGTGATGCCATTTTCAACTGTGAAAACATCAAAAATTAAAAAGAAAAGGATAGTAAGGAATAAAAGATCATTCATATTCAACAGGAGAGACTATATATTGATGTACTATTTTGTGGGAACAATTTGGCAACAGATATCAAAAGCCTTATTGTGTGCTTATCCTTTAACCTAGGAATCATGCCTCTAGAAATTCATCCTAAGAAAATAAACAACCAAATGCATAAGATTTATATATAAGGATTTATGATTAGTAAACTCTTTATAATAATAATATAAACTTGGAAACAATTTAAATGTCCAATAATTAGGGATTGGCTAAATAAATTATAGCAATCTACACAGCATCACCTTAAGCAACCATTAGATGATAGCACAGATACCTAACTGTGAATAGGAAAATGTGTTGATAATAATATTAAATAGGGGAAAGAACAATTGCAATATAAGTAGGCACAGTATGACCCCATTTTATACACATATTATATATATATTAATATATATGTGTGTGTATGTATATAGATAGAGAGATATTAAAAGATATCCAACAGAATGAAAATGTTAACACTTGTTACCACTGGGTGTAGGATCTGAGGTAATTTTATATCTTTTTGCTTGTCATTATTTTCTGTAAGAATCATGTATAATGAATAAGTTTTTTAAAAATTTAAATGTATTACTTAGAAAAATTATATTGTGTGTAAACAATACCAGAGATAATAAAATTATAACTTCTTTAAACTTCACATTTTTCTTTATGGTGAATCTGGCAGTTTTCAAAGGGAAGATGCTGAGGCTCAAGAAGAAGTACTGTGGAATCCAACCAAGACTATTCAACTACAGACAATAGAAGTCTCTAGTGAAATGATTTTTATATGCCCTATTGTAATGTGGCCACAATTTAATACAACAAAGTAAGGAAGTCATAATAATTAAAATCAAATATCAGGGGAAAAATTAGAAAATCTGCAGAATTTTAAAAATTTTTGAAAAAGTTATCTAGAGTTTGGCAATGGTATACATTACATATGAGAACCCTACATATAGGATGAGAAATTTTTTAGGTTATAAATTGTTTATACATTGTGCTTCCATTATGGGAGTTTGATGTATCCCTTGACATTATACAGTTAATAATGTAATGAGAAGAAAAACAAAAGGAACCTAAGAGACCATGGGGATTAGCAACAGGACCTAGGGACTTTCACCTCTAGTTCATTGTTTGGACTTTAGCCTACATCAACAAATGACTAAGAATTATAACCTACACTTCATTCCCAGTGGTTACATGGTCCCCCTTGCCTGGAGAAAAAGTATTCAATCCGAAGAGCAACCTCCTGAGGTGGCACTGTTACTAGGACTCTGCAAACACTGTAGAAATTAAAGCTTAATCCTGATTTTTACTTATTCTCTAAATAATTACACATGTATTAAAAGAGGACATGAGAAAGTAAAGAATTCAGGATACAAGTAGCTTAAATTTCAAGTAAAATTATCCAGTCTAACTTTCACAAAAGTGCTGGTAAGTTTTCATTAACACTAAACCATGCTGTAATTAGAAGACAAACTTGATGAATCCAAAAATATTTTAAATTTCACTTCAAATTTGATGCCCTAGCATCAAAAGTCCAAGATTTCCGTTACATTTAAAGCATGGTTTAAACCTCTCAATGAGTGCCTCCCAGTAAGTACCCCCAACTCATATATTTTATATTTTCATGGCAAAATATTTTCCCAATAGAGTTAAGAGTTTTCTATCAGATAATGAACAACTATGCCGCAACTTGCTAACAAATGTTCTTTACGGTGAAGACCCAGTTAGTTGTGTCTGTTTGACTCATGCTGGCTTTCATTCAGAAACTGAATTTATGTGGCAAGACCTGTTCTTTTCTAGAGATATGACTGGTGATTGAATAATGCTGAGTATACGTGGCTAAGATCCCAAAATCTGACAAATTGGATTACTGCTTGTAGATTTAAATTCCAGCTGAGAGCATCTCACAGTTCCCAAGGGCCATAACAACTGTAATCATAAATGTTATTTATTCATGACTAAATAAGACAAAATTAGGTAGGGGGTTAGAGAGGCAGAGGTGGGAGGTTATTGGAAGGATAAATCTGTCAGCTATTTAGGTTAAATATAACATTCAGAAGCAGCTCTTTCAGATATAAAATGATTTGGCAAATTTCTAACAGGAGATTTTTTTTTCGGTAATTCTTACCAAACACAGAGGCCCAAATATCTTTTTACAGTAACATTATAGAGTGATAGCCCTCAAAAATTCACTTGTTTCAACCCCCTTTCCAACCCCAACTTCTGAAGAAAGTTTTACAATCAGAAAAGAATAGGAAAAAAGACAAAACCAACTAAAGCTACTTAAAAGAAATATGTTACTGAAACTAAGTAGATGCTGCCTGATCCCAGCTGTTGGCTTTTTATTTTTTCTCAAAATCACATTTCAGATTTGAAACGTGAAAATAAACTATGCTCAGAGTACCAGGTGCTCTTTAAAAATAAAATATTGCTGGAGTGGGGGGGAAGTAAGGGAGGACTTAATAGTCTGGGAAAAGCCTGTAATAAATAACTAAACCCTTTCCAGGCTTCTAGAAATTCTGAAGACCAGGGACCAGCCTGAAAACACAATTACCACAGGAGGATTCAATTAAACATACTCTAGGTTCTATGGGATAACATGACTCCATTTGGGTAATATAAATGCTTTGACAGCTGGGTTAAAAAAAAAAAAGGGATGATCTGTTCTTTAGCTACTCATGGATGGCTTTAGAATAGATGAGATTCCTGACTTTGGTTATGTGTACCACAAGCCCCATGCACGCTGAGTATTTTAATGACAAATAAATCTTAAGCTGTTCGTATGACAACAGGTAGTTGGATCATATAAGAAACTACACAAGGGGATTTTTATTGAATATTTCTACTTAACATTTCTTTTTCCCCATGGCCATAGTTAATTTAGACCCATCTCTTTCTTTCTTTTTTTTTTTTTTTGTGGGAAGACTGTAGATTGACCCTTCCTTTCTTAAACAGTCAGTTTTCTGACAGTCATTCATATGTTCTAATAAGATTCTGATTATGGACAACCAGTGGATTTTTGAGTGGTTTAATGCTCTCCTGAGATGGAAAAGCAATAAAATACCTTAGGTAGAACAGCTATCTAAAATACACCAAGGTAATAATCCATTTTTTGTATATGTTAATAATAGCACAGACTCACTCTTGAAGAGACATGTGCTTGGTGTCCCTTTTCCTGGATGTGCCCCGGGGCAGCCATGGCCCCTAATAGTTCCCTTATGACCAAGAGCATTTGCCTTTAGACATATTTTCCTGTGAAGAGTTAAGTCTGTTTAGGTACCAAACAGATAAACAGTGAATAGTGTGTGTTGATTAGTTGAACAATGGACAGAAAGCTAAATGCTTCCTTAACAAGCAGGCCCAGATCAGTCGCAGGTCTCTAGACCTCAGCTTCCTCATCTTTACACTGCAGACAATAATAGGTCCTACCTCATAGCGTTGCTGGGAAGATTAATTCACACCTCACAAACAGCAAGACTCAAAAATCGTGTCCTATTGCTAGATCACAAAGGCACACAAAGAGAAAATTAAATCACTTAGTTGTAGGAACTTTTTGCTTTGTTGGTTTTCAAGAATATTCTTGACTCATTAACATTTGTTTAAAATTTAAGTGTGTGTTTCTCCCTTCAATAGTCTACTTCTCCACTTTTCTTGATAAATTTCAAAGTAGAAGCTTTAAATACTTACATTGAGATTCTTTATCTAGGTATTATCTATTATGGAGAAATCAGGGCAGACCCAGATTTTTGTTGGTTTGAAATGTATACAATTTGGGGACCCTCTTTCTGAAAAAGAATATGAAATTATGAATGCAAAATTAGGTACAGGGTCTTAGAAATTTGAGATACAAAATTGGATATGGGGCTGTACAAGTGAGGGGGCTCTGAAGTTTCATTAACTTCAAGGTAAACCCACCTCTGATAGCAGTTTTAACATCAGAAGCACCATCTACTAATTTCATTTTTAATGCTTACAGCCTGAAAAAAAATAATTTGTGCTGAAAGAAACGCAACATGGAACTTAGACTACAGATGGGCTGCTTTGCATAATATTATGAAAGCAGAATTCTTGTTACTTAAATAATTTTACATGTACAAAAGAGCCAAAGAAATCCTAGAGCCAGTGTCTTTTATAATGTCAAGAATTCTTGTGTGAAATGAATAAGCTATTTTCAAAAATTAGATTCTTGTGACTTGCTTTGTTTATAGCAGTAACTATAGCTACTTTTAAGTTCTCTCAATTAGTCACTATGAGATAGAACTTTGTAGGAACTTATCAGATCTCAGATACACCATAATTCTTAAGTAGAAGACATTAGCCTTGATCATAAAAAAAAAAAAACTCTTCTTTTTAGAGGAAACAGTTTTATCACCTAACATTATTTTCTTCACAATACTCTTGGAAAATAAAATTAGCATACGTCAAGAGAGGTATATGATAGTAAACCTAGCATCTGTTATTGTAGCCAACCTGTAATTCCAGACTAATCCTATACATTTAATGACAGACAAACTTCAAATGTTCCATAAATCGAAATAACTTCTTGACTTGACAGCAGCCACTGTCTCTACTTCATTATATTTTATTCACTCTTCAACCTGCTGCAGTCTGGTTTCTACTCCCACACCTCCCACTAAACTGCTCTCTTCAAGGTCAAATATGATCTCTGTTTCTAAATCCAGTTGACATTTTTCAGTTAGAGACAAATATACTTGAAACCCACTTATATAGCACCATGTAGCCCAGGTTGCTTAGTGTGGCAGACAAGGGCCTCCAGACCCAACCCCAGGTTATCCCTCCAGCTTCAACTCCCTTTCTCACCCCTAATTGATCTCTTGACTCCATTTATACTGCAGTGCTTCCAGCTCCCTTGGAGGCTCTCTAAGCCTTAGTGAAGGGCCATTTCCTCCCTTGTCAGTGACTAACTTGATTTATCCACCAGGACTGCCTTAGATGTCCCTCCTTTGGGGAAACAAATCTTCCTTGGCCTCCCAAGTTGGGGCTAATTGCCTCTTCCTTGTACTCTCTGTGCTGCCCCATCACATTGCATTATAAATGCCTGCTTAGATGTTTGACACCCCTGCAGACTATAATATCCTTAGGGGCATGGTGGTAAACCAATGCTTAGTACACAGGGTGTGTTCTACAAATATTTGTAGAAAAACTGAGGGACTAATAAAATTTTTAAAAACAAACAATTCGTAAAATAAATAATACACATCCACACACACAAACCATCCAGATGATTTTACATGGATATTTGTCTTAGTTTTACTTTCCAGTCATAGGATTCAATTATAACAACCAAATGTATTTAATAGTTTCAAATAAAGTGCAATACCAGTTAATCAGCACATAATCACCTAATTAAATCTAACCACCAAATTAAACACTGGTATCTCTGTATGGCAATAAAACCAATAATTTAGTCTACATTACTGCCCATAAATGGTTTGGCTATTAGGTTTATATTTCACAGAATTTACTGATTTAACAGATTACTTGAAGAGCATATAGTCACTGGCTTTATAGTGATTTTATGATTTAGGAACAGTCTATTACTAGGTTTCAAATATACGACTAAGAGTTTTCGCATGTTAATATCATTTCCACAAATTGGAAGTTAGTCAGACTTAATGCATTACCACTTACAAATAATGGAAATACATGTTCACTTCCATTTGCAAAGGACTTTTGAGTTTGCATGTATCTTAAACTTTCTATGAGTTTTAAAATCTCACTGTTGTCCAAATGAAATAGTGAACCAAAAGAATAAGACATAAGTCCTTGGAGGAGACCTTCAAGATGGCGAAAGAGTAAGACGTGGAGATCACCTTCCTCCCCACAAATACATCAGAAATACATCTACATGTGGAACAACTCCTACAGAACACCTACTGAATGCTGGCAGAAGAACTCAGACTTCCCAAAAGGCAAGAAACCCACGTACATGGGTAGGGCAAAAGAAAAAACAGAGGCAAAAGAATAGGGACGGGACCTGCACCTCTGGGAGGGAACTGTGAAGGAGGAAAAGTTTCCACACACTAGGAAGCCCCTTCACTGGCGGAGACGGGGGGTGGGCGGTGGGTGGAAGCTTCAGAGCCACAGAGGAGAGTGCAGCAATAGGGTGCAGGGGGCAAAGCAGAGAGATCCCCATACAGAGGATCGGTGCCGACCAGCATTCACCAGCCCGAGAGGCTTGTCTTTTCACCTGCCGGCAGGGACGGGTGGGGGCTGGGAGCTGAGGCTCGGGCTTCGGTGGTCAGATCCCAGGGAGAGGACTGGGGTTGGCTGCGTGAACACAGCCTGAAGGGGCTAGTGCGCCACGGCTAGCCAGGAGGGAGTCCAGGAAAAAGTCTGGAATTGCCTAAGAGGGGAACTATTGTTTCAGGGTGCACGAGGAGCGGGGATTCAGAGCATGGCTTAAATGAGCTCCAGAGACGGGCGTGAGCCGCGGCTATCAGCGTGGACACCAGAGATGGGCATAAGATGCTAAGGCTGCTGCTGCAGCCACCAAGAAGCCTGTGTGCAAGCACAGGTCACTATCCACACCTCCCCTCCCAGGAGCCTGTGCAGCCCGCCACTGCCAGGGTCCCGTGATCCAGGGACGACTTCCCCGGGAGAACACACGGCACGCCTCAGGCTGTTGCAATGTCACGGTGGCCTCTGCTGCCACAGGCTCGCCCCGCATTCCGTACCCCTCCCTCCGCCCGGCCTGAGTGAGCCAGAGCCCCCTAATTAGCTGCTACTTTAACCACGTCCTGTCTGAGCGGAAAAACAGACACCCTCAGGTGACCTACATGCAGAGGCAGGGCCAAATCCAAAGCTAAACCCCAGGAGCTGTGTGAAAAAAGAAGAGAAAGGGAAATCTCTCCCAGCAGCCTCAAGAGCAGTGGATTAAATCTCCACAATCAGCTTGATACCCTGCATCTGTGGAATACCTGAATAGACAACAAATCATCCCAAAATTGAGGCGTTGGATTTTGGGAGCAACTGTAGACTTGTGGTTTGCTTTCTGTATTGAATTTGTTTCTGGTTTTACGTTTATCTTGGTTTGGTATTTAGATTTTATTATTACTGGTAGATTTGTTTATTGATTTGGATGCTCTCTTCTTTTATATATATATATATACATATATATATATATATATATGTATATATATATATATATATATATATGTTTTTTCCTTTTTCTCTTTTTGTGAGTGTGTATGTGTATGCTCCTTTGTGAGATTTTGTCTGTATAGCTTTGCATTTACCATTTGTCTAGGGTTCTGTCTTTCCATTTTTTTGTTTTTGTTTTTGTTTTTTTTGAATACTTTTTAGCACTTGTTATCATTGGTGGATTTGTTTTCTGGTTTGATTGCTCTCTTCTTTCTTGCTTTTTTTTCTTCTTTTTTTATTACATTTTAATTTTTAATAATTTTTTATTTTAATAACTTTATTTTTAAATGTTATTTATTTTTCTTTCTTGCTTTCTTTTTTCCTCAGTTTTCTTCTGAGCCATGTGGCTGACAGGGTCTTGGTGCTCCGGCCGGGTGTCAGGCCTGTGCCTCTGAGGTGGGAGAGTTGAGTTCAGGACATTTGTCCACTAGGGACCGCCCAGCTCCACGTAATATCAAATGGCAAAAGCTCTCCCAGAAATCTCCATCTGAACACTAAGACCCAGCTCCACTCAACGACCAGCAAGCTACAGTGCTGGACACCCTATGCCAAACAACTAGCAAGACAGGAACACAAGCCCACCCATTAGCAGAGAGGCTGCCTAAAATTATAATAAGGTCACAGACACCCCAAAACACACCACCAGATGTGGTCCTGCCCACCAGAAAGACAAGATACAGCCTCATCCACCAGAACACAGGCACCAGTCCCCTCCACCAGGAAGCCTACACAATCCACTGAACCAAACTTAGCCACTGGGGGCAGACACCAAAAACAACAGGAAGTACAAACCAGCAGCCTGCAAAAAGGAGATGCCAAAAACAGTAAGTTAATCAAAATGAGAAGACAGAGAACTACACAGCAGATGAAGGAGCAAGGCAAAAACCCACCAGACCAAACAAATGAAGAGGAAATAGGGAGTCTACCTGAAAAAAATTCAGAATAATGATAGTAAAAATGATCCAAAATGTTGGAAATAGCATGGAGAAAATACAAGAAATGTTTAACAAGGACCTAGAAGAACTAAAGAGCAAACAATGATGAACAACACAATAAATGAAATTTAAAATTCTCTAAAAGGAATCAATAGCAGAATAACTGAGGCAGAAGAACAGATAAGTGACCGAGAAGAGAAAACAGTGGAAATAACTACCACACAGAAGAATAAAGAAAAAAGAATTAAAAGAATTGAGGACAGTCTCAGAGACCACTGGGACAACAATAAATGGAACAATATTCGAATTATAGGGGTCCCAGAAGAAGAAGAGGAAAAGAAAGGGACTGAGAAAATTTTAGAAGAGATTATAGTTCAAAACTTCGCTAATATGGGAAAGGAAATAGTCAATCAAGTCCAGGAAGCACAGAGTCCCATACAGGATAAATCCAAGGAGAAACACGCCAAGATACATATTAATCAAACTATCAAAAATTAAATACACAGAAAAAAATATTAAAAACATCAAGGGAAAAACAACAAATAACAAACAAGGGAATCCCCATAAGGTTAACAGCTGATCTTTCAGCAAAAACTTTACAAGCCAGAAGGGAGTGGGAGGACACATTAAAAGTGATGAAAGGGAAAAACCTACAACCAAGATTACTCTAGCCAGTATGGATCTTATTCAGATTCGACAGAGAAATTAAAACCTTTACAGACAAGCAAAAGCTAAGAGAATTCAGCACCACCAAACCAGCTTTACAACAAATGCTAAAGGAAATTCTCTAGGCAGGAAACACGAGAGAAGGAAAAGACTTACAATAACAAACCCAAAACAATTAAGAAAATGGTAATAGGAACACACATATCAATAACTACCTTAAATGTAAATGGATTAAATGCTCCAACCAAAAGACATAGACTGGCTGAATGGGTACAAAAACAAGACCCAGATCTATGCTGCCTACAAGAGACCCACTTCAGACCTAGGGACACATACAGACTGAAAGTGAGGGGATGAAAAAAGATATTCCATGAAAATGGAAATCAAAAGAAAGCTGGAGTAGCAATTCTCATATCAGACAAAAATAGACTTTAAAACAAAGACTATTACATGAGACAAAGAAGGACCCTGCATAATGATCAAGGGATCAATCCAAGAAGAAGATATAACAATTGTAAATATTTATGTACCCAACATAGGAGCACCTTAATACATAAGGCAAATGATAACAGCCATAAAAGGGGAAATTGAGAGTAAGACAATCATAGCAGGGGACTTTAACACCCCACTTTCACCAATGGACAGATCATCCAAAATAAAAGTAAACAAGGAAAAAAAGCCTTAAATGGTACATTAAACAAGATAGACTTAATATATGTAAGACATTCCATCTAAAAACAACAGAGTGCACTTTATTCTCAAGTGCTCATGGGACATTCTCCAGGATAGATCATATCTTGGGTCACAAATCAAGCCTTGGTAAATTTAAGAAAATTGAAATCATATCACGTATCTTTTCCGACCGCAACACTATGAGACTAGATATCAATTACAGGAAAAAATCTGTAAAAGACACAAACACATGAGGCTAAACAATACACTACTAAATAACCAAGAGATCACTGAAGAAATCAAAGCGGAAATCAAAAAATACCTAGAAACAAATGACAATGAAAACACGACAACCCAAAACCTATGGGATGAAGCAAAAGCAGTTCTATGATGGAAGTTTATAGCAATCCAAACCTACCTCAAGAAACAAGAAACATCTCAAATAAACAACTTAACCTTACACCTAAAACAATTAAGGAAAGAAGAACAAAAAACCCAAAGTTAGCAGAATGAAAGTAATCATACAGGTCAGATGTGAAATAAATGAAAAAGAAGTGAATGAAACAACAGCAAAGATCAATAAACTTAAAGCTGGTTCTTTGAGAAAATAAACAAAATTCATAAACCATTAGCCAGACTCATCAAGAAAAAAAGGGAGAAGATCCCAATCAATAGAATTAGAAATGAAAAAGGAGAAGTTACAACTGACACTGCAGAAATACAAAGGATCATGAGAGATTACTACAAGCAACTCTATGCCAATAAAATGGACAACCTGGAAGAAATGGACAAATTCTTAGAAAAGCACAACCTTCCGGGACTGAACCATGAAGAAATAGAAAATATAAACAGACCAATCACAAGCACTGAAATCGAGACTGTGATTAAAAATCTTCTAACAAACAAAAGCCCAGGACCAGATGTCTTCACAGGCAAATTCTGTCAAACATTTAGAGAAGAGCTAACACCTATCCTTCTCAAACTCTTCCAAAATACAGCAGAGGGAGGAATACTCCCAAACTCATTCTACGAGGCCACCATCACCCTGATACCAAAACCAGACAAAGATGTCACTAAAAAAGAAAACTACAGGCCAATATCACTGATGATCATAGATGCAAAAACCCTCAACAAAATACTAGCAAACAGAATCCAACAGCACATTAAAAGTATCATACACCATGATCAAGTGGGGTTTATCCCAGGAATGAAAGGATTCTTCAATATATGCAAATCAATGTGATAAACCATATTAACAAATTGAAGGAGAAAAACCATATGATCCTCTCAATAGATGCAGAAAAAGCTTTCGACAAAATTCAACACCCATTTATGATAAAAACCCTCAGAAAGTAGGCAGAGAGGGATAGTGAAGGCTATATATGACAAACCCACAGCCAACATCATTTTCAATGGTGAAAAACTGAAACCATTTCCTCTAAGATCAGGAAGAAGACAAGGTTGTCTACTCTCAACACTATTATTCAGCATACTTTTGGAAGTTTTAGCCACGGCAGTCAGAGAAGAAAAAGAAATTCAAGGACTCCAAGTTGGAAAAGAAGAAGTAAAACTGTCACTGTTTGCAGATGACATGATACTGTACATAGACTATCCTAAATATGCTACCAGAAAACTATTATAACTAATCAATGAATTTGGTAAAGCAGCTGGATACAAAATTAATGCACAGAAATCCCTTGCATTCCTATACAGTAATGATGAAAAATCTGAAAGAGAAATTAAGGAAACACTCCCATTTACCACTGCAACAAAAAGAATAAAATACCTAGGAATAAACCTACCTAAGGAGACAAAAGACCTGTATGCAGAAAACTATAAGACACTGATGAAAGAAATTTAAGATGATACAGATGGAGAGATATACCATGTTCTTGGATTGGAAGAATCAACATTGTGAAAATGACTATACTACCCAAAGCAATCTACAGATTCAATGCAATCCCTATCAAACTACCAATGGCATTTTTCACATAACTAGAACAAAAAATTTCACAATTTGTATGGAAACACAAAAGACCCCGAATAGTCAAAGCAATCTTGAGAAAGAAAAACGGAGCTGGAGGAATCAGGGTCCCAGACTTCAGACTATACTGCAAAGCTACAGTAATCACGACAGTATGGTACTGGCACAAAAACAGAAATATAGATCAATGGAACAGGAGAGAAAGCCCAGAGATAAACCCATGCACATATAGTCACTCTATCTTTGATAAAGGAGGCAAGAATATACAGTGAAGGAAAGACAGCCTCTTCAATAAGTGGTACTAGGAAAACTGGACAGCTACATGTAGATGAATGAAATTAGAACACTCCCTAACACCATACACAAAAATAAACTCAAAATGGATTAAAGACCTAAATGTAAGGCCTGACACTGTAAAACTCTTAGAGGAAAACATAGGTGGAACACTCTATGACATAAATCACAGCAAGATCCTTTGTGACCCACCTCCTAGAGAAACGGAAATAAAAGCAAAAATAAACAAATGGGACCTAATGAAACTTAAAAGCTTTTGCACAGCAAAGGAAAACTTATACAAGACGAAAAGACAACCCTCAGAATGGGAAATATTTGCAAATGAAGCAACTGACGAAGGATTAATCTCCAAAATTTACAAGCAGCTCATGCAACTCAATATCAAAGAAACAAACAACCCAACCAAAAATGGGCAGAAGACCTAAATAGCCATTTTTCCAAAGAAGATATATAGGTTGCTAACAAACACATGAAAGGATGCTCAACATCACTAATCATTAGAGAATCGCAAATCAAAACTACAATGAGGTATCACCTCACACCTGTCAGAATGGCCATCATCAAGAAATCTACAAACAATAAATGTTGGAGAGGGTGTGGAGAAAAGTTAACCCTCTTGCACTGTTGGTGGGACTGTAAATTGATACAGCCACTATGGAGAACAGCATGGAGGTTCCTTAAAAATTAAAAATAGAACTACCATATGACCCAGCAATTCCACTACTGAGCATATACCCTGAGAAAACCATAATTCAAAAAGAGTCATTTACCACAGTGTTCATTGCAGCACTGTTTACAGTAGCCAGGACATGGAAGCAACCTAAGTGTCCATCAACAGATGAATGGATAAAGAAGATATGGCACCTATATACAATGGAACATTATTCAGCCAGAAGAAGAAACGAAATTGAGTTATTTGTAGTGAGGTGGATGGACCTAGAGTCTGTCATACAGAGTGAAGTAAGTTAGAAAGAGAAAAACAAATACTGTATGCTGATACATATATATGGAATCCAAAAAAAAAAAAAGTGATTCTGAAGAACCTAGGGGTAGGACAGGAATAAAGATGCAGAAGTAGAGAACGGACTTGAGACACAGGGAGGGGGAAGGTTAAGCTGGGACAAAGTAAGAGAGTGGCATGGACATATATACACTACCAAATGTAAAATAGATTGCTAGTGGGAAGCAGCCGCATAGCTCAGCGAGATCAGCTACGTGCTTTATGACCACCTAGAGGGGTGGGATAGGGAGTGTGGGAGGGAGACACAAGAGGGAGGAGATATGGGGATATATGTATATGTAGAGCGGATTCACTTTTTCATAAAGCCGAAACTAACACACCATTGTAAAGCAATTATACTCCAGTAAAGGTGTTAAAAAAAAAATCTATCTGGTCTATTGTGTCATTTAAAGCTTTTGTTTCCTTATTAATTTTCTGTCTGGATGATCTGTCCATTGGTGTTAGTGAGGTGTTAAACTCCCCCACTGTTATTGTGTTACTGTCAATTTCCTCATATATAGCTGTTAACATTTGCCTTATGTATTGAGATGCTCTTATGTTCGGTGCATATATATTTATAATTGTTATATCTTCTTCATGGTTTGATCCCTTGATCATTACGTAGTGTCCTTCCTTGTTTCTTGTAACATTCTTTATTTTAAAGTCTATTTTATCTGATATGAGTATTGCTACTCCAGTTTTCCTTTGATTTCCATTTGCATGGAATATCTTTTTTCATCTCCTCACTTTCAGTCTGTATGTGTCACAAGGTCTGAAGTGGGTCTCTTGTAGACAGCATAGATCTGGGTCTTGTTTTTGTATCCATTCAGCGAGCCAATGTCTTTTGGTTGGAGCATTTAATCCATTCACATTTAATGTAATTATTGATATATATGTTTCTATTACCATTTTCGTAATTGTTTTGGGTTTGTTTTTGTAGGTCCTTTTCTTCTCTTGTGTTTCCTACTTAGAGAAGTTCCTTTAGCATCTGTTGTAGAGCTGGTTTGGTGGTGCTGAATTCTTTTAGCTTTTGCTTGTCTGTAAAGCTTTTGACTTCTCCAGAGAAATCTGAATGAGATCCTTGATGGGTAGAGTAATCTTGGTTGTAGGTTCTTCCCTTTCATCCCTTTAAATATATTGTGCCACTCCCTTCTGCCTTGTAGAGTTTCTGCTGAGAAATCAGCTGTTAACCTTATGGGAGTTCCCTTGTATGTTATTTGTCGTTTTTCCCTTGTTGCTTTTAATAATTTTTCTTTGTTTTTAATTTTTGTCAATTTGATTACTATATGTCTTGGTGTGTTTCTCCTTGGGTTTATCCTGCCTGGGACTCTGCGCTTCCGGACTTGGATGGCTATTTCCTTTCCCATGTTAGGGAAGTTTTTGACTATAATCTCTTCAAATATTTTCTTGGGCCCTTTCTCTCTCTCTTCTCCTTCTGGGACCCCTATAATGCAAATGATGGTGCATTTAATGTTGTCCCAGTGGTCTCTTAGGCTCTCTTCATTTATTTTCCCTCTTTTTTCTTTATTCTGTTCCTCAGCAGTGATTTCCACCATTCTGTCTTCCAGGTCACTTATCTGTTCTTCTGCCTCAGTTATTCTGCTATTGATTCCTTCTAGTGTATTTTTCATTGCAGTTATTGTATTGTTCATCTCTGTTTGTTTGTTCTTTAATTCTTCTAGGTCTCTGTTAAATATTTCTTGCATCTTCTCAATCTTTGCCTCCATTTTTCTTCCGAGGTCCTGGATCATCTACGCTATCATTATTCCAAATTCTTTTTCTGGGTGATTGTCTATCTCCACTTCATTTACTTGTTTTTCTGAGGTTTTTTCTTATTCCTTCATCTGGCACATAGACCTCTGCCTTTTCATTTTGTCTATTTTTCTGTTAATGTGGTTTTTGTTCCACAGGCTGCAGGATTGTAGCTCTTCTTGCTTCTTCTGTTTGCCCTCTGGTCTCCTTAAGGTCTTTCTGATCCATCAGGTTTTTTAAAAAAGTAAGATATCTCAACAAAGTCTATATATGATATTATCATAATTGAGGGTTAAAAAAAGCCAGATTTTCAATTAACCAAAATACAGCATGATTATCATCCAGGAAATTATGGTAGTTCAATTCAGTAATGACTAGAACCTAGGGCTAGAGATTTTTCATAGAGAAAATCAAAGCTTTCATAGAGAAAATCAAAATTTTCATAGAGAAAATCAAAAGCTTTATGAAACATTACAAAATATGAAGAAATGTTTAAAATATAAATGTTAAGAAAGATAATAAAACAATATACAAAATCTTGTATATATATTATGTACATGTTCCAAAATAACAATGTTGTCTACATTTGCATATATCCTGAGAATAAATATTGGAGAAAGAGAGAAATCAAGACAGAGCGAGGGAGCATATAGAAAAGTCTGGAAAGAAATACAACCAAATGTTAACAGTAATTGTCTCTTAGAGTGATAATATTTAAGTTATTTTTGTTATGGGTGATTTTAATTTACATCTTTATATTTTCCTATTTTTATAAAATGTCTTCATTGAGCAAATATTACTTCTAAAATCAGAAAAAAAGAAATACTGTTGTCAAAAAGAGTCATTAGGAAGAAGGAAGCTACAGAATGTTTAGAAACATAATAAATTCATTTTTAAATGTTAGAAAACTACTGAAAATAAGCTTCTAATTAAGGGTGTAATTTTAAAACCTATTGTCATACTCCTTTAATATACTTTAATATACTTCAGAAGAAAAATAAATGCTATTTTGTCTAAAATATAGCTGATTCATGCATTATTTTTAAATTGCTAGTTATTAGTTAACTCCAACCAATAATTTCTGAAAGTTTGAAAGAAGACAAAGTGATAGAAACTCAGCATGTGTACACAGCAGAACCCCATTTCCTTCACTGATTGGATAGTTCCTCAGAGAAAAGAGAAAAGAACTCCTCAATATAGCAAAACTTATATCCAAACTAAGTCTTCACACACAGAGAAGGAAAATAATAACCAGATATACATAGAATTTGCCAGGTATTTAAACCAGCCATCTGGAGATTCAAGACTAAGAGTAGGCTTTATTTTCATGTATCTGAATGTGATCAATTGAATCATGATCCATTTTGCATCACACCTTCTCTCCAAGCCAAGCATTCAATAAAAAGATGAGGATGACAGCAAAGATGACACTAGTGTCTTTACTGTTCATTCCACAAATGTCTGATGAGTATCTACCAAGTGCAAGGCTATCTTCATTTCTTCAGCAGTATGAAGATAAGACTATCAATTTCAGCTCCCAGGTAGATGGGAGCTGGGCTTTAGCATGGACTAGGGACAGTGTCCTGGGAGCTTACAGTAGGGGCAGATATGAGGGTCACTTGACCAAGGTCTGCAGAGCATAGTGTTAAGCAGAAATAATACGAAAGCCAAAATCAAAGTCAGGCTGACCAAGTGAATTGTCAGTCCAAAGGAGGGTGTAGGCTGGGAGGAGGACTCCTACTAGGAGTCAATAGGTAGAAACCAAAACAGAGAAGAGGATTCATAGGCTAGGGACAGGTGGAGAAATTTCCTGAGGCACAGTGCATTCTGCATATAGCTTCATAGACCATGTTCTGCAATGTGGCCTGGAAGAGAGGTGGACAAACACAATCCCTGCCTTCAAGAAAATCACAGCTTGGCCGAAGATATAAGATCCATTTCATTCTGCACACTTACATGTCAGCTCCACCCAGCAGCTCCCTAAGCCTTGAAACATGCCTCAGTCAAACACTCACTTTGTGTTGTATGAATGGATGATGATAATGAAGATTATGTCAAAGAGACAAAGGAGGATGTAGATAAAGAGACAGGGCAGGGAAGTGGAATGCTCCAAAGACAAGGTGTCAAGACACCTGGTTCTAGTCTTTGGCTCTACTACTAACAAGGGTTAAGTTGGACAAGTCATCTAAGCTCCAAGTTTCATGAAGGAATTGGAGCAGATAAGATCCCTTTTTTCTTCTTTTTCCTTTTCTCTATAAAATGAACTCATCTTTCTTAAATCAGATTGGAAATTTCTTCCTGATCCTGCCATTCTTCCAAATGTATTGAATAAATTCAAATATTTTATAACTCTTGGCCCTTTTAAAAATTAACTGCAATTGAAGCATCTGCTTGAACAGAGTTATTTAGGAAAAAAAAAAACAAAACACTTAAATCTAAGCAGTATCCTTGCAATATCTCCCCTGTGGATATGTAAACTTTTAACCTCTTACCTTGAATAGAGTTTCCACATTTGCCCTATTTAATTAATGATAAAAGTCAGATATGTCATTCCTTATACTTTATCCGTTAGCAGCATACTGTAAATTCCAAACAGAAAGACTGTTTTTCCCTTTCCACATTCTATAGTGATAAAGAAGTTACTGCTAGTTTATCAAAATAATTTATGCCTTAAAATTCCTCTAAGGGCAGAGAGAAAATAATAATGTCCATTCCATTTTAGGCTTTGGTCTCAGCAGTTCCATTGGTATAGGATATGACATACTAAGGAGAAAAAAATCATACATCAGTTTTAGTAATGTTATTACACATTTTTTTAAAAAATTCTAAATTTCAACATATACAATGTCTTTGATTTTGTTTGAACCACTGCTCCCTAAAAAATTAATTTAAATTTTTTCAAAGAGATTTTAAAACCCGTTTTGTTATCTATAATCGGTATCAAGATACAAGATTAAGTATTCACAAAAGGACAGATAAGGAGGATTTTCTATTTTAATAAAAAATTCACAACGGGAAGGAAAAAATAATTCAAATAAGGTAAAACAAAATTGGAAAGTAGAACACAGAAAATTCTAAAAGTCAACAAAATATTATGGAAAGATTCCAAACTGGCAAAAGTGGGAGAGTGATGATCCATTTCGTTAAATTACATATTGAAATAAAATTACTAATTTTCAGGGGATATTATTTCTAGTTTCATGCTCCACAATGCAATCATCTTGAAACCCCATCGGCCTTGATTAGCCAAATGAAGTTTCCAGAAAAGCTAATTTTGAAAAAAGGGAGGAAGGAACTTGTTGCTGAAAACAAAATAAAGCTTCACATCTGTGTCCGCATCTGAAGTTGTTCTGTAAGATCTGATAACTTGTTAGAAAGCAACTTTTTTTTTTTTCAAGACAGTGGATTTACATCATACATTTTATCTCTCCAAGGAAATTCTAATTACTGGTTCCAATCATTTCTGATTGATTTGCTTTTTATTCATCCAAGGTATTCTCTGCTCTATGATGAAATCAAGCCTTCAATAAAATTCCAAAAATTTGAGAACAATTTACAAGCTCCAGATGACTGAAAGTTTTCTCATGTCCGTTTGGCATTCAGAAGGAGAGTTTCACCAAATATATTCTGAAGAAGAATACATCTGGCACTCACTAAAACAAAGAACTCACCAGTGACATACTTGAGGCAAATTAATATCACATAAATGCAAAGTTGCCAATATTCTTTGAAGCCAAAGCTGCAATCCAACCTCCATGTATTTCAATGAGTCTCCTTCTAGCACAGGCCATCAGCCACATAGGTTAGTGTTTGGGGGTGTTTTAGCAATCAATTTACTAAACACATTATCTTCTGTGTAGAAGTTTATAATGGTGTGTGTGTGTGTGTGTGTGTGTGTATTAGAAAAGACTGAGCATGTGCTGAAAGCCCACTTAAATTCATTTTTTCTCTTGGCCTGATGCTGACTCCAATTCAGTAACAAAAGATAAGATAAAAATCAAAGAATTTTAGCACTAAAAAGACTATTAGAAACTATCTCTTCCAAGGACTTGTTTTAATAATGGCAAGTATATCAGAAATCCTTATGTGTATTTACCACAAGAATATTTTCTTGGATAATAATGGTAAACTTAGCTATTCAGAACTATTGAATTTTTAAGCATCAGTATGAAAGCAGCCCAAGAAAATAAATAATTTAATCAACATTATTCTTGCAAGACTATGTTACAGGGGCTATCAGTAGTCAGTGATCAAATTTTATCATGTCACTAAGAAATCTAGTATTTAACAAATGAACTCTTTTTATGAAAGGCAAAGACTTATACAGCTAAATATGGCTCAAGCATTGGCTTCTCTTTCAACAGATTCATAAGGGGATATACTTTCATAAACCAACTGGACCCAAATATTGCCTGATTTGGCTACATGGCCAAAAACTGTAGGCTATTTCTGCTATTCATGTCTTGGTCTCTAGGACACCAGGGTTACCCAAGGTTGGGCATAGTTAGCCAACACCTTAATCAGCTGCTCTTAGAACTGAGCCACACTGATAGGACATCTTTGATTTGGATGTACAGTCAAAAGCAGACGGAGACTTAAAGCACGTGCAGGCACTTCCCTGGTGGCGCAGTGGTTAAGAATCGCCTCCCAATGTAGGGGACATGGGTTTCAGCCCTGGTCCAGGAAGATCCCACATGCCACGGAGCAAATAAGTCCATGCACCACAACTACTGAGCCTGCACTCTAGAGCTTGAGAGCCACAACTACTGAGCCCACATGCCACAACTACTGAAGCCCACGCACCTAGAGCCCATGCTCCGCAACAAGAGAAGCCACCGCAATGAGAAGCCCACGCACCACAACGAAGAGTCACCCCTGCTCGCTGCAACTAGAGAAAGCCCGCGCACAGCAACAAAAACCAAACACAGCCAATAAATAAATAAATAAATAAAAGGAATTTAAAAAAATAAATCACGATGCGTAGTCATCGACATCTGTGAATCTCTTCTGAAATTGTCATTCTCCCCCCACCAAACAGATCTTCAAATCTTTAAAATCTCAGATTCCCGTGGGTTCACAGCAATTTAGCAAGGTGAATTTATTGCAATCTCCAGTTGCAGTCCACTCAATCCACACGTCCAGTTTGAATCTCTGTAGTTGTACCACATTAAAGAATCATCCATGTTTCTGTTCTATCCCTGCAATCCTAGATATTCAGGTGGTGGTGGGGAGGGAGTAACATAGAGGAAACTTTAGAGCAGGCGTTCTTGCTACCAGACAGCTTGCTTTAGAACCCCTACTTTGCTGCTCACTACCTATATGACCAGGGCAAGGTACTAAACTGCTCTGTCTCAATTTCCCTTTTAGTAAAATAGGCATAATAATAGTGCTGTTGAATTAACACATGTAGCGCTTGCTTCAGTTCCTGACATAGTGTAAGTACTACATACATGTTAGTTATTACTATTTATTACCAGTAAGGAAGTATAATTTTATAAGCCACTTGAAATTCAAAAAATTAGGTATCTCAGAGCAATTTATTCAAAAAATACCATTGTCTTAGGACGCTGCTCAGGGTGGGGTCACAGATTTCCATGACCCAGTCATCAAACTGCAGTAAACTATGTGTCCAGACCCTGATTCCTCTAAATAGCCCATAAACTAGAGAGAGTTACACACAAAAACATGAAGCAAATTTTAGCCTTAATAACCTCTTTTATTCTATCATGCAATTAATCCGACTACCTGATTTAAGATAAGTCACTGTGATCAATAATAACAACAGCAGCAATAGCTATGTGCAAAGAACTGTACTAAGGGTTTTATGTGCATTTTCTTATTTAATACTCATAAAAATTCTATGAGATAGGAATTATCATTATCCCCATTTCATATGTGAGGAAACTGAGGCCCAAAAAGGGTTAAGTAACTTTCCCAAGTTCACACAGTCAGTGAGTGGCACAGCAGGACTTGAACCCAGGCTCTCCAGATCCAAGCCCTATACTACACTAACCCCTCATTGGGGGTTATCTTAGGGTATGTCCATCATTCCTGAACCAATCACTGTGTCTATAGATTTGATGTTGATTGGCAGAGACTGAGTCACATGCTCACCAAAAAGTCACAGGAAAAATAAGCTCCATACAAATTGTATGAAGTGGAAGTACTCAAGGCCAAACCGTGGTGTCTGGATTCAAAGATAGTAAGAATAAGCAGGCAAAGGATACAGCAGTCCCCAATTATCCATGGTTTTGCTTCCCACAGTTTCAGTCACCCAAGGTGAACCACGGTCTGAACATATATGGAAAATTCCAGAAATAAACAACTCATAAGTGTTAAATTGCTGTGCCATTCTGAGTATCATGATAAAATCTTGAGTCATCCTGCTCCATCCCACCAGGGGTCCCCAACCATTGACATCATCTGCCTACATCCAATCATAGACATCAACATGGTTCGATGATCCAGGATCACCAGAAGCAGATGATTCTCCTTCTGACTTATTGTCAGAATGTCAATAGTAGCCTAACACTAAGTCACAATGCCTATTGTCATTCACGTCACTTCATCTCATCATGTGAGCATTTTATCACCTTACATCATCACAAGAAGAAGGGTGAATACAGTACAATAAGATATTTTGAGAGAGAGACTACATTCATATAACTTTTATTATAGTATATTGTTATAATTGTTCTATTTTATTATTAGTTATTATTGTTAATCTCTTACTGTGCCTAATTTATAAATTAAACTTTATCATAGATATGTATGTATAAGAAAAAACATAGTATATATAGGGTTCAGTACTATCCATAATTTCAGCATCCACCGGGGTCCTTGGAACATACACCCCGTGAATAAGAGGACGACTATATAAATGAAATAAGAGCTCAGGGTGGATGCCCCAGCTCCTGGCCTGCCGTGTAGCTCACAGAGACAAACCTAAATCTAGAAGTCCTCACAGCCCATGTAGAATGGGCGGTCTCCCAGTCAGAGAAACCTGGAATCGCAGGCTCAGTGCTCTTCATATCCTCAGGCTCATCGGCACACAGAAACAACGTAAACCACTACAGAAGACGATAATTCTGCCACATCACCACACCTAATAGCCAGGTTCTGGACTTTGACATTCTTGTTTTACTGACACTGGGCCATTTCTCCTTATTTTTTGGACTTAGGAGTTTTTCCTTTGTGTACACTTAGGGGCATTCTATGGGCAAAACTGGTCATGGCCTACCACTATAAGGGAATAGATGACGAACAGGCAAAAGCAATGTGACAAATACAGGAAAGTAGAATGTGATAACAACAGGCAAGTATCAATACAATATAATAACTACAAATAAATGTTGTTACCCAGGTCAATGTGTGTGCAGAACTGACTCAAAGAAGTTGAGCAACTGCCATGGTTCCCCAGCTAGAGCATGGCAAAAGTCAAGGCAAGAACTCCTGAGTCCTGTCCTATTTTCTTTCTACCACACCTTTTCTGTACACTTTTTTTTTTTTTTTTTGGCTGTACCGCACAGCTTTCGGGGATCTTAGTTCTTCCACCAGGGATCAAACCTGGGCCCCGGCAATGAAAGCAACAAGTCCTAACCACTGGACCACCAAGGAATTCCCTTCTCTATACCTTTAAGTTTGCCTAGGACTGAGGGCTTTCCCAGGACACACAACTTTCAGTGCAAAAACTGGAAAAGCCCTGGGCAAACTGGGATGAGTTGATCACCCCGCCATTTATCCCTACATAATTGTTCCATCTTCACTGCTTTCTTACTGAATTCATTTTTTTCACAGATTTCACTTTCCAGTTGCCCACACCCAATAAAACATTATTAACCAGGTTTTAACCGCAAGACTTGTGGCTCCATGACTCAGTTAATTAAAGACCCTTGTGGGTCCTTGAGACTTCTAATTATTTTCAGGGATTTTTTAAAAAAGGGAAATAGTAAAGAAAACATAATAATATAAGTTTTTCTTTGTGACACATATAATAGCTGGCAAACTGGGAAATAGAGGGCTCCCTTATAAAAGTTGATCACTGGTTATTTTACAAATGCTGTGAAGAGAAGCAGAGTTGCCTTCCTGAGGCAGTGACTATTAAAGGAAGATCTCAAGTCTTAAATCTTTGAAAATCACAAACACACACACAAAGGTAAGGGGATGGAGGGGGACCCAGAAGCTGATCCAAGCAGAAGTGGTTGGAATGCTCAGCTTGCCCCAGGACAGAAAGCCTGGGAATCTCTCCCAAGAGCCTCTCCCAAGAATCAGCCAAGGCCTGCCACTCTGGGGTGCAGGACACAGGTACAACACATCACAAGAGCCAGAGCCCCCGGAGTAGGAGGCTTCCTCATGCTAGCAGCAAGACATTTTCTGCTCCAAGTAACTGAACACCTGACTCAAACTGGCTTGAGCCATAAGGAAATACATTACACCTCACAAAACTGGGGTGCAGAGGCAGGACAGAGTTCGCTTTTGGCTGATTTGGAAGCTCAACGATCAGGGCCACATTATGACTTTCATTGTCCCTGGGCACTTTTGCCTTCATGGGCCCCTTTCTCCATACAAAAATTATATTTTACAACTGCAATGGTATAAGGACAAATATAATCCAGACTGGATGATATTTATTTTTACCTTCTGACTTTAAAAATTAAACCTTTGTGGAGAACCCCTAAAAGTATCATGAGTTCTAGGGTCACTCGGCCCTCTGAACAATCCCTCAAGATCCAGGTTCTCTCCATGTGATTGGCCATGCGTAGCATGTATCACCTTTATGCTCAGGCTGGCTTCCCCCCAGGCTGTAATACGGCCGCCGGTGGCAACTGAGGCAAAGGGCTCCACTGTTCTCCTCCACTGTGAGCTCGGAAAGCCTTTTACCTAGGAAAGAAATCCTTCCTTTCAGTTCTGATTGGTCAAAGTGGGACAATGGGCTACCCTGAAACAATAGCCAGAAAATGCCATTGCTGATTTCATTACCTGAGACTAGTCAGGAGATACCCTATTGTAAGGAATACCTAAATAATCCTGGGTTATGTTAGGATGGAGGAACGGTCTACTATAGCCCATCATATTATATATTGTAATACCTAAGAACAATCATTCACATGTATTTGATATTTGATTGATGAGTTTCTTTCTCAATCCCCACAACCTTAAGTAGAGTGTGTTATCCTACCCATTTTACAGAAGCAGAAACTGAGGTTTATAGAGCTTACAAGATTTGCCCAAGGTAAGATTCTGTAAATAGTACATAAAGAGGACAAAACATAAAACAACAAAAAAAGTTAGACTTCATCAAAATTTAAAATGTTTGCTCTCAGAAGACAGCATTAAGAAAATGAAGAGGCAAAGCAAAGACTGGGAGAAAATATTCAAAAAATATATATCTGATGAAGAACTCGCAGGGAGACTATATTTTTTTTAAAAACAACTCTTACCACTAATAAGACAAAAAACCAAAAAGAAAGAAATGGATGAAAGATTTGAATGGGCTCTTCACAAGAGAAGACATAATGATGGATGATAAGCACATAAAAATGTTCAATATCATTAGATATCAGAGAAACGTAAAATAAAACCACAGTGAGATGCCACTTACACACCTGCCATAATGGCTAACTTATAAATTCCTGACAATATCACATAGAATTTCACATATTGCTGGTAAGAATGTAAAATGGTACAGTCACTTTGGGAAACATTTTGGCACTTTCTTATAAAGTTAAACATACCCATACCATATGACCCAGAGGTCCAACTCCTAAGTATTTACCTAAAAGAAAGGAAAACATATGTCCACACAAAGATTTCTACATAAATGTCCATGACAGCTTTATTCATAAACAATCCAAATATCCATCAACAGGTGAACAGATAAACAAACCAGGGTATATCCACACAATGGAATACTAGTCATCAATAAAAAGGAATGAACATCTGATACACCTAACAACAAGGATGCATCTCAAAGGCATGCTGAATGAAGGAAGACAGACACAAAGAAGTCCATACTCTAGGATTCCATTTATATGAACTTCTGCTGAGAAACGGCTGCAGGGGACCGAGAGTATAAGCAAGGAGACCAATTAGGAGGCTGTAGTAATTAGCGTGGAAGGTGGTGGTGGCTCAGGCCACCGTGGTCATGAACGAAGTGATGAGAAGTGGTTCAGTTCTGGATACAGTTTGAAGATGGAGCCAACAGAGTTTTCTGAAGAATTGAATGCAGGGTGTGTGAGAAAAACAGAAATCAAGGATGACTCTGTGATCTTGGATCTGAGCAAACAGAAAGATGAAATTGCTCTTCACTGAGATGGTGAAGCAGGTGGGTATAGCAGGTTGGGAGAGAGGGTGAGAATCAGCAGACCCGTTCAGTTTGAAATATCCATTAGGTGTACAGCTGAAGATAGCAAGTCAGTAGTTGGATGTACAGGAAGAGTTCCAGGCTGAGAATAGAAATTTGGGAGTTTTAACTCACTTTTTCTGGGGAAAGGGCTGAAGACAGGTAAAAAGAATTCAAAAAGTAGAAGAAAATGTCTATCTTTTACTGTACAAAAGCAAAGATCCAACTTTTTAAAGTCTGGAGGTCATTAATGATTGGGAAAACAAACATTTGAATTTTGGTACCAAAATCTTCAGTACTGTTAGCAAAACCCCATGTACTAAAGTAAGGTTCAGGCTCGTGAAGCTCCTCTGATCATGTCCAATATTGTGTGGCTTGCAGCCAAACTGGCAGGGTTGGCGACCCATTGCATACCCCAGAGATATGGAGAGAGGCTTCCACCTGGCAGCCTCTCTCTCTTGCCCTCCCTACCATCTCCCTGTCCCTCCTTTGGTCTGCAGGGAAGGGGAAGGAGCTGCTGAGATCAGAGTGAGTACCTTCAGCTTGCATATTGTCTCATTTGTCTTGTTCATGAAACCGTATTTGCTTCAGAAGGCATGACTGCCTTGGAGGCAAACTCTTAATCTGACTTTAGAGTTAGAGCTTTCAAAGATAACTGCAATCTGTGTGGTAAGATTTGAAGAAGCCAGAAAAAAAATTTTTTTTTTCTCTCCAGATTCCTGAAATTCCACCATTAGTGTGAAAGGTGAGAGTGAAATGTCCAAAGTTGAATGACCAGTACTGGGGACTCCCACAAGGGAACCAGGGGAGAGAAGAAAAGCAGTAGATGAGACAAGGGGCCCATAAAAAAGGGGGGTTTTAGAGACCAGAAAACAACCCAAGGTCACGATCTTGTGAGTGTGAGTTCTACCTGGCCCATCCCCAAGCCCTCGTACATAGTAAGTCACAGATACTGGTGGAATGAATGAATTCTCTTTTTTCTACCTTTGAGAAAGCAGGCACTTCCCCACCCTTCAAAAAAAAAAAAAAGTATCTTAAAGAAAAGGCGAAAGAACCAGTTCTACGAATGGAGTTAATTTACTCTCCTAGGATTCACCTATTGGGGAAAAAAAAAAAAAAAAAAATAATAATAATAATAATAATAAGCAATTTCTCAGGACGCTCACAACAAGCTCTACTAGGAGAGCCTTTTTCCACTCCGCGGCGCACGAGAAATTGCCCGGGAGGCTGGAGCATCACCAAGGCCGATTCAAACCCCAAACGTCACATGCCAAACGTGCCATCTTCTGCCTGGAGTCCCGGCGCGTCTGGGAACGAAGAGTGAGGGGCTGGCAGGGGAGGGCAGGCGGGTGGTGGAGAGCCCCTGTAGGAGGGGGCGCAGACCCAGCTGCGCAGAGCGCACTCCCGCCCGGTTTGCAGCCCTCGGCTCAGCCCTTTTGCGCCTCCCTCAGCTCTCTCCTCCGCCCCCCTTCGCCCTCCCCTTTCCCTCCTTTTCTCCTCCTCCTCCTGCCGCCGCCGCGGCCGCTGCCAGACCTCGCCAGTTCAGACCCACGGGGCTGCCCTCCCCTGCTCTCTCCCCTCGCTGCCCGGGCCCGGAGCGCAGCGCGGCCGCGCAGGTAGGAGCCCCGAAGCGGGGGTCACACCAGCGCGCCCAGTGCCCGCGGGGCCGCGCGCCGAGGATTAAGTGGGGTGACCTGAGGGGTGCAGTGGACCTGAGAACTGCCCCACACTGTGCAGGATCTCTCAGGCAGAGAGGGAGGTGGAGGTGTGTGGTCTAGGAATGCGATCTGTCAGCATGTGCGAGTACGGGGTGACATCTGTTTGGATGGGCATGTGTGTGCGTGCCGACAATCAGCCGACAGGGCTTTGCCCATAAACAAGGTTTTGAAAGTTTCAGGGGGCCAGAGATTTAAGCCGCACCTGGATTCCACGGGAGCTGGTTAGAAACTGGAGCGCTGAGCAGCTCCCCGGGGACGGCCGCCTGATAACATACAGTTGAGAAAGGGGACCTCGCCTCCCTGGGGGTGCCTGGCCGGCTGCCCTGAAATTGGTACTTCGGGCCGCTGTGTGGTTGCCCAGTTCCGGCCCTAGGCAGCCCCGATCCTGAAGGTAGCATTTCGGGGGCCGAGGGACTGATAAGGCACGAGGGCATGAGACGCTTTGGGCTGCTCCTCTACACAACCTCGGGGTTTTAAACAAAGCTGCGCAAAGAGAACGCCTGGAAATGCCACTTTGAGAGTTTGCGCTGGGGAATGTAAGAAGGAGCTCTGAAGGGCAGGTATTCTATCCTAGGGGAGGAGATTGCTCCACGAGTTTTGTTCTGGTGTTTTGTTTAAAAAAAAAAAAAAGAAGAAGAAGTTTGAAGCCAAAGTAATTCATATTTGTTCACAGGTTTTTCTGCTGAGCTGTGCAAGGAACTTAACTAGCTGGAGGTGAGCTTATAGGGAAAGCCTTAACGTTCAAGGGAATATGAGATTTGCTGCCCCACTTCAACCCTCGGGAAAAAATGAACCGTCTCCTTTGAAATTAATGACACTGTACTCTTTCTCTTTCACTCCCTTTCTCGAGCCTGTTGTGTAGGTGCAGTATAAAATGCACGCTGTATATCTTTTGTATATATTTCAGCGAAGCCGGACAGAGTAAAGTGAAATGTAATTCTGCAGCCGTTTTACAGTCTTTGGTGCCTCGTTTGGCCAAGGGAAGGTTGAGGAGGGGGAGGGGACATGAGAAAGTAAATTGGAAGTTGGGTATGATGGAGCCTCAGCCTCCTCCGCCTTCCCTATCTTGCTTGTTACTTTACAGTTGAAGTTTTATTTCCCCGGCAGCAGATACTAAGCATCGGTTTGTGCTGTGTTTTCTTTGAGATTCACGATGGTGAAAGCCCTTTTCCTAATTATGCTGACTCTGGCGTTGGTCAAGTCACAGGACACCGAAGAAACCATCACGTACACGGTAAGGGGTGATGGAATTTGAGATAAGTGCGGTTCATAGGGATTCTGTGGCACAAGGGAGACTTTATCCACTCCTGCCAGTCTATGTGGGCTGTTCGCTGTGGCGGATAATAAACGTTAGCAAGTTTCATGTTTAAGATTCGTTGTAAATTGCCTGTCCTTTCAAAACTTCACTTAGTGTAACGAGGTGGATGGACCTAGAGTCTGTCATACGGAGTGAAGTAAGTCAGAAAGAGAAAAACAAATACCGTATGCTAACACACATATACGGGATCTGAAAAACGGTACTGATGAACCTGGTGGCAGCGCAGGAATAAAGACTCAGACGTAGAGAATGGACTTGGTCGGGGCGGGAGGAGCGGGGGGGGGGGGGGCGGGGGGGAGGGGGAGGAGCTGGGGCGAAGTGAGAGAGTAGCATTGACATATATACACTACGAAATGTAAAATGGATGGCTAGTGGGAAGCTGCCGCATAGCACAGGGAGATCAGCTGGATGCTTTGTGATCACCTAGAGGGGTGGGATAGGGAGGGTGGGAGGGAGGTCCAAGAGGGAGGGGATATGAGGATATATGTATACATATAGCTGACTCACTTTGTTGTACAGCAGAAACCAACACTGTGAAGCAATTATACTCCAATAAAGATATTAAAAATACAACAACAAAAGTTCTTTTAGATCACCATTTGAGACAGGGACCAAAATGCAAGGATTTGTGCAAGGCCAAAAAGGGAAACCCCTTTAAAACAAAACCCAAAGTAAGCTACATGTTTCTGACACATTAAACAAATTAATGGGTATAAGTAATTGGAAAACCTGAATTCCTATATACATGCAGATGAAACCAAAACTCAAGGAGTAAGACAAGTCAAATAGGAATGTTAAATATCACAAAAGCCCATCACCTCATTTGTGCCTGTGACTTATGTTCTCATGTAAGTGGACTTCCTTGACTTCATAAAGGCTATTATTCATTTACAGTATAACTGATAACTCATATAAATGCCATTCAGATAGACTTTACGCGTTACCAGGATGTGATATTTGGTAAAATGGTTTTAAAATGCATTTTATGAAATTTGGTTTTGCATTTTCTAATTAGCATATCTGATATTTCCAAATAATTTTGATTATTAGTTAATTGTATGGCTATAACCAACATTTAATAAAATATTGAATATATCATCTAACCCCTCCCACTGCCAGGAATGGATATGGTGAGAACAGAGGGCAGTGCTTACCTCACTTCTGGTGAGTTTGTTTGCACCTCTGTTTTGTGTTTTCTAGTCTTTAATCAGTGTTGTGAGGCAAATGACATTTGTCCTGGATCGGAATATGAAAAACATATTTTTCTGCTTGCTCCCAATTTAAAATTAAGTAATCTTACTCAAAAGAATGTGAAAAATTTTTGAAAATAAAACTCTTAAAAGTGAGCTAATGTCAATTACTGATAATAAACATTATCTCACTTTTTTGATATTATCCCTAGAATGTTAGTATTCATCTAGCAAATATTCCTTGTTGTTTAGATCAGATATAAATCAAATGGGGTTTAATATAAATATTTTGTTAACTTAATGGTAAATGTAGTTGCTTCCTCTGCTGAAGATAAATAAAGCAAGATAAATGAATACATGTGTTGTTTATCTTCAAATGAAATTGTTTTGTTATTCAGGCTAAACTTACTACCTTCTTAGGGAGCTAAAATTAAATTAGCTACCCACTTTTATATTCATCTAATAAAAGATTTTATTGCTTTTACAATTGCTTATCTTGTACCCCCTTCCCATTGCTAATCACCTAAATCTTACTCATCTTTAGCAGAGAAAGTTCCCTGTGGATTAAACACTGTAGTTTTAAGACCACTAACTAGGGTTCATCATATAACAGGTTTCCCAAATATGACACCCTTTTTGTGCTAAGATTAGAGCTATTCTCTTTTGAATTGTGTATGCCTATTAGTTCATGGCTAAAGGACAAAATGTAGCTATATTTTTAGTAATTCCACTGTGGAGACACTGTCTCCTTTCATCCTCACAGCAAAGTATGAGGTAAGTGACATCCTCTTCCTTCTGCTGATAGTGGAACTGAAGATCAGAGAGGTATCTAACTTGCTAAAGACTACACAGCCAGTAAGTGGTGAAACTAAATTCACTCTAGGCTTGTTTAATAGTAGATCCATATTGAATGTACTGGAACTGAAGACCTAAAACAAACTGCAAGTCTTCTCTATTTAGCATACAGATTTATTCAAGTGCACTGTCATTTTGCCTGGCTTGAAAGATACTTTTCAGAAGGATGGGTTCATATCCACAAGATAGCCTCATATTCTTTCATGTTAAAGATAGGGTCCATTCAGTTATTCACTCATCAAGTATCTGCTGTGTGCCTAAGCAATGCTCATCACTATCAAAAGAATTTAAGTTTACTTGCTTACTAAAAAAATTCAGACCTTAACCTTAGGGAATTTATCCTGGGAAAATACTTTTGAAAAGTACAAAGTATTATACAGATTATACATGTTGCTAAAGAAATACAAAAGCAAGGAGGTAATTAATGTTCATACTGGCATATTGAAGGAGGTAAACTCTGTGTTCTTGAAGGAAGTGATGACTTTGGATTATTCTAGAAAGGCTGAAGAGGCAACTGAATCGGAAAAAGTGGCATAATCAAAGGCTAGAAGTGAAAACAGCCAAGTCAAGTCCAGGAGGTGACAACAAGCTAGGTAGTGGGGAGAACCTAGAGATGGCAATAGTGGGAGATGAGAGGTCTACAGGCCACTGTGAGCTCTTAGATGGAGGGGCAACGTAACCAAGAGAGCAAAGAAAGATTGTCATGGAGGCTTGTGTGCAGCATGTAGAGATATGGAGACCACTTAAGGAGACTTGCCTACTCATGAGGCCAGGAAGGCTTACACCAACGTGGGAGAGATAGAAGTGGAAACAAAGTCAGCAGAGCTTGAAGGAAAATAATTGGAAAAGTTGATGTTAAAGTTGTAATCCTGGGTGCTAAGAAAGGTGGTAGTGCCTTGGACAGTGTTGGGGAAACTAGAAAGAATTAGTCTGGGAGATAAAGTGAGTTTAGTTTTCACCCTGTTAAGTCTCAGAAATCAGTAAAATACCTAAACTCATCTCTCTGTCTCCATTCAGCTATATAAGTAAATTTACTATTTACTTACTTGGCTCTTACAAAAGAATTTAAGTTTATTTATTTGTTTACTTTTGCTCAATCCTTCCTGAAGCCTCTTCCTCAAATCTGCATCTGATCAGATGTTTTCTTGAGCTTAAAATTTCTTCAGAGGCCTCATCACTTATACCAGCGTTTCTCAAGAAGTAGCCCATAGATGACTTGTATCAGAATCACCTGAGATGCCTGTTAGGAATTCAGATTCCAGGCCCCCAACCAAACCTACAGAATCAGAACCTTTGGTTGGGCCCAGGAATCTGCATTTTAACAAGCACCAGAATGAATCTTAAGCATAATGGAGCTTAAGATTCACTGACCTTTAAGGTAGAATTCAGTTTCCGTCTATCCCAAAGAAAGGCTTCCCAGGTTTGGCCCTGCCTACCTCTCTAACCTCGCTCCACCCACCCAGGAATACTTGCAGCTCATTCCTTCTTTAACAACTTTGCGCCTTTGCTTACGTGGTCCCTCATCCTAGACTCCCCATATCTCCCTGGAAAAAAGTCCTGTAAGGCCCAATTCACTTGTAACTTTGCCCATAAAGCCTTCCCTTCCACCCTGTCATGTCCACCCACAGCCCTGGGTAGGGTCCATCATTCCTTCCACGGGCAGACTTGTGTCACGACACCTGACATCTTGCTCCAACTTATCTACCTGTCTGTCTCCTCTTCAGGCCTGTGAGCTGCTTGAGAACAGGAACAAGGTATTAATCATCTTTGCTTTCCCAGGGACTAGGATGGTGCCTGGTGTGAGAAGGTACTTGACAGATGGTTCCTTCAGTGAGTGAACTAGAGAGGACCCATAGGAGCTAAAGCTAGGAGGCAGGCCATGGTGTGAGAAGGAGGCTCAGGACTCGACTGAATAGGAATGATAAGGAAAGCCAGGTCTGGAATGCTCTAAGAGGATTTGGAGAGAGAGAGGAAATTGTCAAGGGCTGAAAAAAAGAACTCAGCTGAATTTTTTTTTTTTTTTTTTTTTTTTTTGGTAAAATTTACAGTGTGGAAGAAGGGGCAAATAAAGCAAAAAAGCAGTCAGAGAGATTGCAGAATATTAGTATTGGGACAGAGAGAAAGGAATTCCAAGAAGATGGTTATGGGCAACTGGACCCAACGCAAATACAACAAAAGAGTTGAGACAGCTGGTGATTGAGAAGGGATCCCTGAAGCGGTCCAGTGCACAGATGTGTCTTTTTTAAAAAGCTACAGAATGGTAAACTACCCATCTCATCATTTATCTAGGACTCTAGCACAAAGATTGTTGCCATAAGTATGAAGCTTTTAGAGTGACTTCTCAGAGAATGGATACTCAATTAACTGTCTCCTGGCCCCATCTTGATGTTTTCTTCACAGCAATGCACAGATGGATATGAGTGGGATCCTATAAGACAGCAGTGCAAAGGTGAGCCAACTTTCAAAGACTTCCCATCTGAACATAGCTCTCTGTATCCCTCTCATATGTCCTTCATGTCCTGCCTGTATTATACCCAAAAGGCATAAGCATATATTTACATGTTGAGTTTCCTCTCTAAGAAGATTCCTGACTTATTTTATTACTGACCACAGATATTGATGAATGTGACATTGTCCCAGACGCTTGCAAAGGTGGAATGAAATGCGTCAACCACTATGGAGGATACCTCTGCCTTCCTAAAACAGCCCAGATTATTGTCAACAATGAACAACCGCAGCAAGAAACACCATCAGCTGAAGGTGCGGGTGCAGCTACAAATGCAGCTGTGCCCTCTAGTACAGGCACTGGGGGTGTAGCAGCCAGTGGCATGGCAGCCAGTGGAGCGGTGCCTGGGGGTGGTTTTGTCGCCAGTGCTGCTGCTGAAGTGCAGACTGGCCGAAATAACTTTGTCATCCGGCGGAACCCAGCTGACCCTCAGCGCATTCCCTCCAACCCTTCTCACCGGATCCAGTGTGCAACAGGCTATGAGCAGAGTGAGCATAACGTGTGCCAAGGTAAGCATGACTTTCTGTGCTAATGAGAAAGTTCTTGCCCAGGTGCACCTGTGGTGAGGATGACAACAGCTCATATTTACTGAGAGCTTCCCACTCGCCAGACTTTGTGCTAAGTGCTTTGCCTGCATTATCATATTCAATCATCACAATAGTCCTAAAAGGTAGTTGCTGCCAGTACCATCATCATTTTGCAAATGAGGAACTGTGTCTCAGAGAGGTCATCAGTGGTTCTCAACCTTAGCTGCACATATTTAGGGTCACTTGGGAGCCTTTAAAACTTCTCCATGTCCAAGCCACACCCCAGCCCAATTAAATAACAGTCTCTAGGGGGTGGGTTCCAAGAATCAGTATTTTTTTAAAGCTCCCCATGTGGTCCCAGTGTGCAGCCAAGTTTGAGAACTAGGGGTCACACAGGTGGTGAGTACAGAGTCAGCGTTCAAACCCAGACAGATGGGGCCAGAGTCACAGCTGTCAAAAGGAGCAAATTATTCATTTGGAATTTGAAATTGTGCTGTCAAGCTCCTCCACAAATGTCCCCCTTTAAGGTCTCAAACTTTCTTTTTATTGAACTTGCCACTGACTTGTTTTCCTCACAGAAGAATAAAGAAATGGGACTTCTGCTTCTCATTACCTTTGAGGGAGTCTCCCCCACTCACATTTATATCTATTTTTAAGCTCTCGTTTGAGCACATTTCGCTTATATCACTTACACCATGGCACTGTCCGCCTGGGTTTTTCTGTTTATTTTCACAAAGAGTACACATCACTGTGTATTCTATAAACAGCTGTAGACTCATGCTAGCAAAGTGATAAGAATCTTGGGCTTTGAAGACATGTAGGATATTAACTAACTGGACTGTGCTAAGGGATTTTCTTCCTCTTTGCCTACTTAGCAAACCCTTTTAGATCTGCCTAGCATGGCAATAGAAGCTCCAGACTACTTTTTCACTACCAGGGGCTGACTGGGTAAACCCCATAAGACACCATAAGTGCCTGGTACCCCCTGGCCAATGGAAAGGGCCCAGGAGTTCTTACCTTCTACCTGCCTGAATGAGGAAGAGCACCTTCCTCCCTCAACACTGAAGGGTTCGGCTGGGGTCACCTAGCTGCTGCATTAAGTGAAAGAAGCAACTGCTGGTCCTCTAGAATGCTGCCCCTTATTCACCAGTGTTGAGTTTTATCTTCTGTATAAAATATAGTAGATTTTAAATGGTTTATAAATGAAGTAAGGAAACCTATCAGGCTCTGACTTTTATTATTTTATATTTTGTGTTCAAATTTTAAGTATCCCACATCAAGAGCTAACCCATGCTGTGATGGTGTCACTTTTCAGAGAACCTATCATATTAACATCTGTTTTGTGTTACTGTCATGAGTCAGAATTCCAATATTGATGATGAATGCTTCAGCATCTGCTTGATATTCAGATATTTAATTTAAGGATTATGTCAAAGAGATAACCTCATGAGGTTATTTATATATATAAATAAATAGATATTTACAAATAAATGTATATTTATATAAAATATATATGGTGTGTGTATTTGAGTGAATACTGGTTTTAAAATACCTTGAATTTATTTAAGATACCAACTTTTAATTGTGTTATTTAAATATATAATTATATTGGAAGGTTTGGTGGTATTTTTCCTGAAGCTGATAAGTTTTACTGAAATTTTTGAAGTATTGACTTTTACATACTGAATTATTCTTTACACTTCAGATGTATGTTTTAATGGTACTTAGGAGAAGAAAACCCAGGTAAATGAATGGATCGTTTATCAGAAACTGTCAAAGTAGTTTATGGTCCACCATTGACAGTTGTGGTTGAAAGCAAGAACAATGCCTAGAATCGAATGAAAAATTTCTAGAATAAAACTTATTCAGGATTTACAACATGCCTTGGTTACAGTAGAAACTGTATAATAAAAGTGAATAATAAAAATGAAATCCTATTTAATTTTTCTTAAAGATTTAGACTATCTTACAAAGTAAGTTACTTTTAAAATATTTATAATCCTTACTTCTTTGGGAATTTCTTTTAATTTTAAGCTAAAACTATTAAATGCTTATGGTAGATGCTAAATACATATTCATTGATTGTGTGCACACAGGGCATTTCCAACCCAAACTGTTTTGCATAATTCAACTAATTTCAAAAATTTGGGATTGGGGGTCTGTATCATTAAAAGTAGGGTTAAAAGTTTTGTGGATGACTTAAGGCTTAAGTTGGATTTCTTCCCACCTCACAATTTTGCAAAGTGCCCATAAATGTGGACTGACTTAATTGTTGATAAAAGGGGGTTATTTCATATGATAACAACAGGATAATCTGTCTAGGGAATCTGACTAACATAAGTCAAGTCACACTTGTGCCCGTTTATTATTGAGCTAATCAAACATGCAGTCCAGTTTCTTCTGATTGCCTGCAGATGTATGACATTCTCATTCCAGGCCAGCAGCACAAAATAATATTTTATAACCATGTGAAAGTGTGGGGACCTCCGCTTGAAACAATAATGTGCTCCAAGGACCTACATTACTGACATCATTGTGGAGTTTGAGGAGCCTTCTGTTTTAATAAAGATCTCCACTCCCTTTTAAATGTTGCATACTTATGACCAGTAATCCAAACACATTTACCATGGTTGCTGGATCAGAATAAATGAATGCCTGTAGATGGGTCGTGTTTGTATTAAAATTATTTCTTTTTCCCACATATATTTTTCAACAGGTACAGTTTATCATTACATAACTTAAAGCTGAGGACATTTTTAATGTAATGGCTGAAATCTGAACTGTGTTTCAGTGTTAAAGTCAGTCGTGCCTTTGAATGCACTATTACCAATCACAGTTGCCACCTAATTTAAATATCACTAGATATTTTTTAATGTATTCTATTTTAGGGACTCCCCTGGCGGTCCAGTGGTTAAGACTCTCAGCTCCCAATGCAGGGAGCGTGGGTTCAATCCCTGGTCAGGAAACTAAGATCCCACATGCAGTGCGACACAGCCATAAATAGATAAATAAATAAATGTATTCTATTTTATAAATATATTTTTAACCAGCTTCCCATGTTTTAACATTTAGTGAAAACATGATCCTTTAACTTTTATTCATCTATTTGTCCAGAGTCTTTCAATTTTGTGCAAAACCAAGGGGTTTAAAATATAACATCCAAATATCAATTCACAGTAAGCAGTTTTTCTCAGGTAATTTTTGCCAACTGAGCGTGATACTGGGGAGGCCATTCACACAGAGAATTTCAAAGACAGGTCCCATCTTTGGCAGCTATCGCATTACATGAAGATCATTTCAGTGTTACATACCTGGAGTCATGTAAAAATTAAGTTTTAGAAATTATTCATTTCTCCATGAAATATTATCTACCTCAAAGACAAAAGATATTCATCTGCTCCAAAAGGAAGTTGGATCTTTAGTGCATAGTCACTATGTTATATTCTTCAAGGGATATGGAGTTAGAAATCACTAGTTCGAGCTGAGAAAGAATTTTTTTTATCATATATAAGTTTCCAAGAGCCCCATTCTTGTAGGAAAAAAAAAAAATCATTTGGGAACTGGCAAATAAGAGAAAAGCATCAATTGCCCAATTCAAAGGAATTTGTTCACTTAATTGAACTTTCAAAAAATTAAATGTAGAATATTTTGCATAGCTGGTAATTAAGTCATTACTAACCTCATGCAGGGTTTACAAGTATCGTTACTAACTTGCTAAAGAAACCATACCATCAAAAAATGAACTTGATACAAACGTCTAATGAAGCTGATTGTGGAGCCAAATCCAGAGTGCAATACCTGGCTTGTGTTATATAAGGTATAACTGAGAAATGTGAAAGCATACCCTAGAGTTTCCAACCATCCCTGTCTACCCAAGATGTTCCTGGTTTGAAAACTTAATGTCCCACATCGCTGGAAATGCTTCAGTCCTGGGGAAATGGCATTGTGGATCACCCTAGCAAACCCCCAATAACCAAATGTCCTGCACATCACAGCCAACAGTGAAAAAGTCGAATGTTAGAGCCACTTTTTCAGGTTAAGGCATTGTTTGTCCAGTAAGACTGTTTTTTCAATTTGTTTTGAACTTTGAAAAACCATATTTCATTGATCTTCATGTACCTGGACAGAGCCTTTCTTTGCAGTTGTCAGGATCCCGCCAGTTTGTCAGTTTCCACATTGTTCTAGATTGCATGTGTAGGATACCTATACATTAGCATCTACATACTTAGATACATGTCATACCATAGTTAGCTCATCTTTCCTCATTTCCACTGGGAAAAATTTTACCACTCAGCTAAATTAAATACCATACTTCAATTATAAAGTTTTATTTGCCAAAAAGCTTTTTTTCAATTTTCAATTGTATTTTCAATGATTTTATTTGATTTGTATTATTATTACCTATGACACAGGAGCAACTAAAAAGCTAAAACTGTTGCCTTTTGGAAAGCCTAAAGGAATGAAAAAATTACACTCAGGGTTAAAAAGCTCTAAGCTCTTGGGGACCATCTATTATCCTCCTCACGTTTCTTTATAAACATAAGGATAACTAAAATACTATTTTGAAAAGGAAAAATGTTATTATCTATACATCTACTTTAAAAAAGAGAAACATGAACTAACATGTACAGATTCTCAGCTGCTAGAGATGTCTCTCTTCGGCTTCTCTCATTTGAAACTTAAATGATCACATATCCAAAAGGGGATTTATAAACTATAGTGTAATCAAGTAGCTTAGCATACTTGGTATTGTCATTACCAAACAACTTTCAAACACTACCCTTTTGCTGATCCTCACTAATGTCATTAGGGTCTCTGTTTTCTCCTGTTAGTTTTGTGAGGAAATGCCTAATTTTTGTTACATGTAATTATACAGCCCAGCGAAGAGCTTTGATCTCAGAAAATAGATATTTTGCAAAAGGAAGACTATAGTTGAGTAAATTATGATATTAACAGAAAAGAAATATTTCAAGCACAAAGTAAAATGGGTATTAACTTACTAATAGTTCATTGTGTTTAGTTGTTAATTACCTTTGAGTATCTGAAAATTCTCTAAGGCCATATAAATGGGTAGGAGTTGAGTTTATAGGGAAAACTTAATTACTTTTAAAATAAGCTGATGCAGTGTAATTGCATTGATTTCCTCCTGAAAAATCTAGCATTGTTTCATAATTTACTTTTCCAAACACTGTAGTCATAAAATTTCAGTTAATTTAAGACTCATTTTTAATATACATTTTATAGATAATATGTATATCTGTCTGATTCATGTGTAGTCAGAAAATTCCTTAAAATTCCTTCATAAAAATGGAGTGACAATTATTTGAGGTGGAAGGATGGAAGAGGTCAATATGATCACTCTTCTGCAACAGAAGACTAAGTTGTATAACTGTTTAACTCAATGATTTTCAAAGTGTGGTCCCCAGATCAGAAACATTAGCATTATCCTGTAACTTATTAGAAATGCAAAATCTTGGGCCCCATCAGACCTACTGAATTGGAAACTCTGGGGATGGGGCTCAGCAATCTGTGTTTTAACAATTCTATGATTTTGATCCCTGCTGAAGTGTGAGAACCAATGGCCTAACTTAATCTTAACTTCAGGAAGCTGCATTCAGTTATAAAAACGAGAGGGCAAGGTCAGAATACTTTACGTGAGATATGGGAAGTAATGAAGAGAAAACATCTAAAATATACATTCTACTTATAGGACAGAATAATATTTCTATTTCATTTCTCTCACCTTTCTTGTTGTCATCACCAGTGCTCTGATCCCTAAATATTATTGGCCATGAGTCCTGGTTAGGACTATATCCCCAAACCAAGGACATATACGTGCAATCTAGAGGAAAAGGGGACATTTTAACCAGAAAACAAGAGATCTTGCACCTGTCTATAAAACCTGCAAGTGTGAAATACTATAATTGCCCTTAAATTGTCAGTAAGTGAAACTTGCAGTTATGTTTTGGCTATGGTAAGGATTGGTGCTGTGATACCCCTACCTTCTATAGGCATCCCCCTTATACTCAAGGCACAAACATTGTTGTTCGGAGGTTCAGTTCATGTAGAGTTGTGAAAGAGGAGGAGGTTGACTCTGATTTTGGCCTTAAAGTGTGTGTTGGTTACCAAAGTGATAGGAGATCCTTTCAATATCAGATGCATAGCTGACATCTCCTTTAGATTCTGTGAATATCATCAAATATTAGAAGAGTAGTCACATAAGTATCTTCTATTCAATTTAAACTTTATCAAAGATTTACTTCCCATCAAAGACAAGAAGATTCTTGTTAAAACTAGTTAACATAATCTGTAGAATGAACTTTCCTCTCCCCATAGAAGCAAAAAGAAGCAGATTAGACTAGAATTGCAAGCCTGGGTAACTTCAGGAATGTGCACTGGTACTGGCTCATTATTTCTTTCTCCAGCAGAAAATTTCAAACTATAGTCTCTGAAATCAACAAATTTCCCCATTTATAAAGATTGCCTTTGCACTTGTTGAATTATTGGCACAATTTTATTCTTTGAAACCAAAGAGTAAACAAAATTTGCCCCAAATGTGTTTGATTTTGTACGAAGGTACAAATAAGTAATTCATGCCACATCTGAAATTCATTACCATGCTTCTTTTTCCAGGAGGTAACTGCAAATTGCACACTCAAAAATAAAACTGATCAAGAAAACTGCATTCAAATATTGGCAGAAGAAAACAGCTGTCATTGCAAGCATTTAGCCACAATTGCAGGCTTGTAGCTTGAACCTAAATGATTTGTAAACATTTAATAAAGATGAAGTGAAGAAATGACATGAAAGGAAGGCTGAGTGCCAGGATACTGGCAGCAGCATGAACAGCTTATTGCTGTCAATTTCAAATAACCACAAATTAAAGGAGGGACAGAGAGTGAATCAATGTTATGTAAATGTGTACAAAATGACTTAAAAACTTGAGATATTCGGCTAACTCAACTCAACTAACTTGAACTACCTCTGAAATAATTGTACATCCATACTAGTCAAGGGTAACCAGGCAATATCACAAGCGAAACTGATCAAACAGAATGCAAAACCATTCAGTTAATGTTCAATAAAATCCAATCAAATTTTAAGAACCACTTTCTGTTGTAAGGCACTTTGATAGAATAAAAGTAGAAGGAAGGAGTGGCCATTGTCCTCAGGGAACTGACCATCATTAACCCATGAATTATAAAATAACAATAAAAGAAGCAAAATATATAGCTCAGGAAAGTTAACACATGGGACATCACAGGAAGTACATAATGAATTGCCAAAAGTAGTAGCAAAACCAATATGTGATACAGGTATGCTTACAATTTATTAAAATCCACATTTAGACAGAAAAAAGAACATGTCCCCAGAAATGTGGTCAAGAACAAAAGCCTGGTTCCTCCCTGGAATGGAACATTTAGAAGAGAATGATGAGGGGAAGTTGAGAGGTCTGATGAGGAAATTAAGATCCGAATAGCGAGGGAAGTAACCATCTTATAGCCAAGCAGAACAAGCGAAAAGCAGCTTTGTGTCCATGTTCCTTCTACCCAAGAGTGGTTTCCCAGGAGAGTCCCCCAGAAGCAGGGTGCTGCTGATAGGAATGCTAATGAGGTAAGGGGTAGGGGTACGTGGAGGAAAACAAAATTTGATAGTACATGTGATGCTGAAGCACTGCAGAGCAAACATCTATGACTAGTTCCATCCTCAGTAACTCTCCCCAACAAAATACTAATGTGTTCCTCCAGCCCTGTCTCAGTATCTTCCCAAACTGTGTCCCGTTTTACTTATTATTGAAAAGGCACAAAGCAAATGTTTCGTGTTTGTGTGTGTGTGTTTGAATAAATGAATGGTTTTTAATCATCAGAGAATTCAGGCTTAAAGTTTACTTGACTTCTAAAACCATCCTTGAAAATGAGCAATTATGTACCATATGTGTATAAGGTGTATTTACCAACTCTATATGTATCAAACTTCTTATTAATAATGGAGGGTAGGAGGGAGGCTCAAGAGGGTGGGGATTTGGGGATATATGTATACATATAGCTGATTCAACTTGTTGTACAGCAGAAACGTACACAACATTGTAAAGCAATTACACTCCAAAAAAGGTGTGAAAAAAAAAGTAGATAAACAATGATGGAGGTCTTAAATATCTAGTTCCCATCTTAAGCTTAAGCCACTTGAAAGAAGGAACTATGAAGTTTATTCTTTATATTGTGGATTGTTAGGTTTTTAACAAACATTGGTGAATAAATAAGTTGCTGTTATTCCTAAAGCAAGACTAGTAATTAGAAATACTAGAATTCTTTTAACTTTCTGACAAGACATTTAACCAGTGAGTGCATCTCTATATCAAATATATCCTTCCTCAGAAATCTAATGGTGAATAATGAAAATACAGTTGGGTTGGGGAAATGTTAATAATTATGATATTTGAAGTGAAATAATCACAAGGCTGGAAAATATTTATGTAAGCTCTCTAATACTGTGAAGAAAACCAAGACACTGGGTGAAGCTCTATAAAATAAGAGCAAGAAAGGAAGAAGGGATCAGAGCAATCCATCTTGGTTCCTTCCCTTGACTGCCAGCCAGAAACTATCTTTTTCGTAGTTGTTGTTATGTAGTTGTTTTAACTGAAGTAAAATTGACTTATAATATTGTGTTATTTTCAAGAGTACAGCAAAGTGATTCAGTTATATATTTTTTTCCAGATTATTTTCCATTATAAGTTATTACAAGTTATTGAATATAGTTCCCTGTGCTGTGCAGTAAATCCTTTTTGCTTATCTATTTTATATATAGTAGTTCGTATCTGTTAGTCCCATACCCTGAATTTATCCCTTCTCTCCCTCCATTTCTCCTTAGGTAACCGTAAGTTTATTTTCTATGTCTGTGAGTCTGTTTCTGTTTTGTATATAGATTCATTTGTATTATATTTTAGATTCCACGTGTAAGTGATATCATATAGTATTTGTCTTTCTCTGTCTGACTTATTTCACTTAGTATCATATTCTCTAGGTCCATCCATGTTGCTGCAAATGGCATATTTCATTCTTTTTTATGACTGAATAATATTCCATTATATATATGCCACATCTTCTTAAGTCAATCACCTGTTGATGTGCACTTGGATTGTTTCCATGTCTTGGCTATTGTAAATAGTGCTGCTATGAACATTAGGGTGCATGTATCTTTTCGAATTAGTTTTTGTCTTTTCTGGATATATGCTCAGGAGTGGGATTGCTGGATCATGTGATAGCTCTATTTTTAGTTTTTTAAGGAACCTCTATACTGTTTTCCATAGTGGCTGCACCAGTTTACATTCCCACCAACAGTGTAGGAGGGTTCCCTTTTCTCCACACCATCTCCAGCACTTTTTATTTGTAGACTTTTTGATAGCCATTCTGACCAGTGTGAGGTGATACCTCATCGTGATTCTGATTTGCATTTCTCTAATAATTAGTGATGTTGAGCATCTTTTCATGTGCCTGTTGGCCATCTGTATGTCTTCTTTGGAGAAATGTCTGTTTAGGTTTTCTGCCCATTTTTTATTGGGTTGTTTGTTTTCTTGATACTGAGCTGAATGAGTTGTTTATATATTTTGGATACTAACCCCTTGTCTGTCACATCATTTGCAAATATTTTCTCCCATCCCGTACCTTGTCTTTTTATTTTGTTGATGGTTTCCTTTGCTATGCAAAAGGTTTTAAGTTTGATTTGTCCCCATTTGTTTATTTTTGCTTTTATTTCTATTGCCTTGGGAGAGTGATCTAAGACAATATTGCTACGATTTATGTCAGAGAATGTTTTGCCTATGTTCTCTTCTAAGAGTTTTATGGTGTCATGTCTTATATTTAGGTCTTTAAACCATTTTGAGTTTATTTTTGTATGTAGTGTAAGGGAGTGTTCTAATTTCACTGATTTACATGTAGCTGTCCGGTTTTCCCAACACCACTTGTTGAAAAGACTGTCTTTTTCTCCATTGTATACTCTTGCCTCCTTTGTCATAGATTAATTGACTGTAGGTGTGTGCATTTATTTCTGGGCTCTCTATTCTGTTCCATGGATCCATATGTCTGTTTTTGTGCTAATACCATGCTGTTTTGATTACTGTAGCTTTGTAGTATTGCCTGAAGTCTGGGAGGGTTATGCTTCCAGCTTTGTTCTTTTTCCTCAGAATTGCTTTGGCAATTCTGGATCTTTTGTGGTTCCATATACATTTTAGGGTTATTTATTCTAGTTCTGTGAAAAGTGTCATGAGTATTTTGATAGGGAGCACATTAAATCTGTAGATTGCTTTGGGTAGTATGGCCACTTTAACAATATTAATTCTTCCAATCCAGGAGCATGGGCTATCTTTCCATTTCTTTGAATCATCATCAATTTCCTTTATCAGTGTTTTATATAGTTTTCAGCATATAGGTCTTTCACCTCCTTGGTTAAGTTTATTCCTAAGTATTTTTTTATGTGATTTTAAACTGGATTTTTTTTTTACTTTCTCTTTCTGATATTTCATTGTTAGTGTAAAGAAATGCAACAGATTTATGTATATTAATCTTGTATCCTGTTACCTTGCTGAATTCATTTATTAGTTCTAAAAGTTTTTGTGTGGAGTCTTCAGGGTTCTCTATATAGAGTATCATGTCATCTGCAAATAGTGACAGTTTTACCTCTTCCCTTCCAATTTGGATATCTTTTATTTCTTTTTCTTGACTGATTTCTGTGGCTAGGAATGAAACTATTCTTTTTAAATTTATTCTGTTAAAATGCTAAAGGGTAAAATCCAGGAAAGTCACTTAGTTGGTTGTAGGTGACTTAAAGAAGCACAGTTCTGATCTGGTCCCAAGGTAGGAAGAACTGAATTTCTAGAGAAGTGAGAAAGAAATCCATGGATCCGAGGGGCCCAGGAAAGAACACAGATTACTGAGGGCCCCTTGGGAGCTAATAGCTAGCTGGTATTATGTACTTAACTGTATGTGAAATATGAGTGTGAAGTAGACAATGGAACTAGAGACAACCATAAAAGCTGTGTGTATTGCTTTATGTGTGCCCAGCTAAAGGGAGAATCATGATGGAAATTGCAACTGCCTTTGTACATATAGTTAAACTTCAAAAAGCTCCAGAGACTGTAGTGAAATAAGTTTTGCACTCTAAACAGCTGTGTGTGCTGCGGAGAATCTAATCCTACTCCCTTGAGTGGAAATGTGGAACACAATCCAAAACAGGAAACAACTCAGAGGTTCCCATTCAGTGTCCACCCTGGAGACCAGGTCTATCACAACCTGGATTAGGGAAGAATTTTTGTTCAGTAGTGATTAGTTAGATCTCACTATTTTGCAGCAAAGCCCTCCTCTCATACATACATTCACAAAATGAGTATGCCATTAAATTGTTGCTGACTTTTTCACTGTTCACTAAAAAACTTAAGTATCTCAATATTTTTAAATATACCAAAATTATGAAGAGCAGTATAAGTCTGTTTTTCAGAGTCTGTTGTTGAATCCTTCGAATTTGTTGTTTATTTGAGGAAGCTTCTTAGAGAATTAGTTCAACTTTAATCATTCTCCTAAAATATATGAGTGATTTAGGTATTTGGCATCATTCGAAACCCACCAGTAAGCTTTTTTCCTAATCACTGCTTTTCATCATTTGAGGCCTAAAGAGATACTGTTATGTAAGATGGTTTTCTCTCCTTATCCATGTTCTGTCCTGAGCAGTTTGTGATATCAGAAGATATCTCGTCTAAAAAAGGAAAGGACATTCCAAAAGAAGTTGTTAAAAGGCACCTTAGAAACCTGCCCACACAGCCTAAATACCCCCTTTCTTGCCTAGATTTAGTTTATTCCAGCTATTTACACTCACACATATGCACACATACACATACCCACTCAAGTTCATGCCCATATACATGCATGTGCACAAACATGTAACAATGCACCATTTTTTGGTAGGAAAGTAACATGTACAAAAATTAAACTGATCAAAGCTGATAATGCTTCTAAAATGATTTGGAACACAGTTCCCCCTCTCATTATTCTTGTAAAATCAACACTGGGAACTGCTTTCTAAATTCATGTGTTTACCTATCACAAGGGAAAGGGCACCTTGGACAGCTACTACATGATTTAATCAATAAAGACATTATTGGATGGAATATAGAAAGAGTCAACAAAGAAATAAAAGTGTTAAGGTGTAACCTCTAAGACTCTGTTGTCTTACACTTCAGCAACATCCTGACCATGTCTTGACTAACCTTTCTTAGAGATTTACCTGGATTCCATCCTGACCTACCTTTGTGTTCTTGGGCAACTGAATTTTTAACAAAATAAACTTTTTAGATAGACCATCATAGAGTGGATTAGAAAATAACTTATCTGGGACTGACATTGAATCCCCATGCTCTTTTATTCCTCAGACTTTGGCAAATTATATAGTCAGGATGTAGCCAAGAATAAAACGTCACTCAACAAACAAGGCAGAAAATTCCAGTTATTCATGATTAATTAAACTTCCCAGTAAAAGCTGTGGGCCCTTTTTGTAAAACTAGTTCACGACTTGGCGCATCAGAAGAACCCTAATCCAGGGAGGAAGGTAGCCAGAGAAAAATGTCCTCCCACACAAGCTGGTAAAGATGCTGGGCTTTGTTCTAAACTTCAATTCCAAGACCTCCCTTCTTTAGTAATTGGTGGGGGTGGGGAAAGCTAATGATAAAAAGAAGCTAAATAAAAGAAGGAAATTTAATTGTGGTGCAATTTATATAGCTAATGATAGTTCTGAAAAAACAGGAAAGATTATGTGGTGACTAGTTCATTTAAAAAAATGTTTAATAGCAGGGCCAATGTAAATTAGAGTCCAACTGTAAGTAAACTAAAAAATCTTCTCTGATTTTTCAATTTAAGCAGAAAAATGGATTGTTTAAGCATGCCAGAGCAATAGTTTCCAATAAACCAAGCTATCACCGATGGTTAATACCCCAAATAGAATATCACTGTATTAGAAAAAGAGCTTGGGCTATTTAGTTGTCATTGTAAAAACCTGGCCACAAACAGTATTAGGGTTCTAACAGAGTTTTAAAGAATTATTAGAAAAGCTGGTTATAATATCAAAGTCAGGAGTAGGCACAATTACACATTCCCAAAAGCATTATGAATCCATAACAAAATATATGTATTTTTCTTGGTAAAATACACAGTTTCTGGTCTTGTATTAAAGGCAACAGTTTATAATGACAAGAGAGAATAAGGACAACATCAATAAGGAAGATTGCATGAATTATTTGATTAAATATGAATGATGTTTTGAATTTTCTCAAGAGCTTAAAAAATCAAGTAGAGGTCCTGACCAGGGGGTAAAAGTAACTGCAAGCAACTGGACTGCCTATTCCTCAGTATAAATCTCAAATTAGGAAAAGAAGAATCAGGTGCAGATTCAAAGTCAGACCAAGCCTCTGTAGTTGATTTGGAGAGCTACATCTTAAAATTATTCTAATAGATGACACATCAGTGTTATGTCAATTCTATTACTCAGCAAAAAAGAAAACACCACTTTCCCTTAAAGGAGAAGAAATACTTTCTCTTCTCTGCTACAGTTAGGTGAACCTCTTAACTACAGAGATCATAACTGGGTAACTACTGCAGCTGAAAATTCATGACATAAGTATTGCTTGTCCATTGATCGATTTTACATACAGTGTCCCCACTTATCCTTGAGAGATATGTTCCAAGACCCCCAGTGGATGCCTGAAACCATGGATAGTACCAAACTCTATATATACTATTTTTTTCCCATACATACATACCTATGATAAAGTTTAATTTATAAATTAGGCACAGTGAGAGATTAACAACAGTATCTAATAATGAAATAGAACAATTATAACAATATACTGTAATAAAAGTTATATGAATGTGGTCTCTCTCTCTCTCAAAATATCTTATTGTACAAATTTAATGCCTTTTCCATCTTAACTAAGCACTTATCATGCACTGGCCATAACTTTTACAGTTTGAGTTTGGCAGCAAAACTAGCATGAATTTCTTTTTCCTGTTTTCACAATTTCACGTTTAGAAGATTCATTCTTACTGTAGATCTTAGCAACCTAAGCATACAAAATTTTTTTCTTTCCTTATTAAGTCGAGAACTTCCACCTTTTCACTTAAAGGAAGCACTTTACGGTTTCTCTGTAGCATACCCTAATTGCCAGCATCACTACTCTTGAGCTTTGAGGCCAGTATTAAGTGAAATAAGGGTTACTTGAACACAAGCACTGCGATACCCAAAACAGTGGATCTGATAAGCAAGATGCTACTAATCGGTTGATGGGCAGGATACGCTAGACAAAGGGATGATTCATGTCATGGGCAGGACGGAGTGGGATGGCAAGTTATTTCACCACACTATTCAGAATAGCAGGCAATCTAAAATATATGAATTATTTCTGGAATTTTTCACATAATATTTTTAGACCATGGTTGACCATGTGGGTACCTGAAACTTCGGAAAGCGAAACCAAAGATAAGGGGGGGTAACTATATATATATACCACATATTATTAAGATGAAACAGTGAAGCCAGTTATTAAAATTTCCCTGGCTCTTCCGCTGAGTGACTCAAGTAACAGTGATACTTTCCCCCCAACACCACCTACCATCACCACACACCACTCAGTATGAACATCAATCATCTAAGGAAAAAGCAAAAATGCAGTGAACACCTGTGAGGGTAGAGGCCAGGAATGTATTCATACATTTGTGGAGAAAAAAAGCAAAATAGAGCAAAGAGTTGAGCTATATCCTTCTCTTCCAGGGACCCCCTCTTACTCTGGGAGACAAGAGCAGTTGTAAGAGGAATGAGAGGCAGAAAAAGAGATGTAGAATGGAACTGGAAGAGAGAGAAAAAGAGAGCAAGATAGGAGAGTAGAGGACATGAGCAAGCATATGACTATTCTAATCAAAAATAGGTTCTGCTGAAGTATCTTGTAAAACAGTATTACAGCGACCATTTTCTACCTGTGTATTTGTGTATAAGTACATATTTTCCTCAAAGGACTGATGAAGAAAAAAAGAAAAGGTGACACCTGAATAAATCAGTTTTTCTGTTTTTATAAAATTGTCTGAGGGATTCTTTAAATTTGGGATTCCATTCTCTAATATGTTTTTGAGAATCTTCTATATGCTATGTGTGATAGACCAATGATTCTCAAACTTTACTGAACATGTGAATTCCTTGGGGATCCTATTAAAATGAAGATTCTGATTCAGTAGGTGTTGGGTGAGACCCAAGATTCACATTTCTAACAAGCTCCAAGATTTTGTTGGTATATTCAGAGCCTATCTTCCAGTAGCTGACAATTTGTGCTGCCCACCAAGAAGCTGATACGTCTAGTGATTCTTCATTCTCTATTTTCTGCAGTTAGCAGAGTGTGGTATACTTTGGATAGAATTAGATCTGCATGTGGTGGGTTTTGTTTTTTTTTTTTTTTTTTCAAAAAGATATTCTTCTCCTCTGATTAGATACTCAGTTTCTCCAATATAAATTCCATTGTAACAGTTACAGCTGTAATGCACAGATATTTCCCTTATTAATTAATAGAATTTTCTCCTGTAGTGGAATGTTTTTATGCTTGAATGCTCAGGGGGATCCAGAAAGTAGTCTTTGGCAGCAAAAAGTGGCAGAAACTCCATGAAACTCAGCAAGAGAAAAAGGTTCCCATCTGAATCTTCCCCTAAGTGACTCTGACTGTATTAAACCAGTTAACCTCTCTGGGCCTCAGCTTTCTCAGCTGTCAAAATTAAGAGCTGTCCCTTCCAGCTCTCATTCAAAATAATTTAAAAGAATGAGAAAGAGAAAAAGAGAGGTAGAGTGCACTTTGTCGAGGCTACAAGCCTTGGAAGTGTGGTCGCTATATGGTTCTTGACTGATACATGCATGGCATTTAAACTATTTCTATTGATAGGAACTCTTCTTTGACTTTCAAATGGCATTTTTATCAGGAAAACATACCAGAGCAAGTTAAAATCTGCCCTGAGAAGAATGCAGGTGTATTCTGTGATTATAATAGCATTAATGACTCAGAAACAAAAAGCCAGACAGTTCTAATGACTTGAAGCTTTACTGACAAAACAGTTCACACCTAGTACTGGTTGTTTGCTAAAAGTCTGGACCAAACCACTGAAGTTTTAAAAACTATATCACTGCAGTCTTCCCCCAAGGCAGGGACATGGGTAATTATTATGGTTCATGCCACAGCCAAGGACTCCATTTCAATCCTAGCTTGGAAAGGAGTTGTTTTTTTGGTTTTGTTTTTTTTTTGTTTTTTGTTTTTTGGTGCAGAGTAAATATACTTTTTGCATGTATTACTATAAACTCATTTAAAACATAAAGGTGACATTAAATATTACAGGTTCTTTATTATTTTCTCAATTTTGAATTAAGATTTTCTGCCTTCATTCGGGGACATGAATACCTTTCAGCAAAGAACAGCCTGTTTAAAGTCTACAGGTTTGTTCATTTCATATTTCAGGATGTTTTTCAAGCTCAGATTCAAACCAGGCTTACAACCAAAGCAATCAGTCTTTCCTGAGCTCATGCATTATAATCCGTTACACAAAAAGCATAAGGAAGCCTATGAGTTATCTGTTGCCATGTGACAAATTGTCCTAAAACGTAGCAGCCTAAAACAACAAACATTTATTATTTCACAGCTTCTCTGGGTCTGAATCAAAGTACGGCTTAGTTGGGTCCTCAGGCTTTGGGTCTTTCACAATCTGCAGTTGTCTCAAGGCTTGACTGGGAAGAATCCCCTTCCGAGATCACTCAACTAGTGGTTGTTGGCAGGATTCACTTCCTGCCTGCATTTCTCATGAGTCCTTCCTCCATGGCTCCTAGCCACATATACCTCTCCCTAGAGCACCTCACAGCACAGCAGCCTTCTTCGTCAGAGTCAGCAAGGGAAAGGGCAGGAGAAAGTGCCACCAAGAAAGTGAGTGCTAATAAGACCGAAGTCACAGCCTTTTGTAACTCAATCACTGAAGTGACAGTCCATCACTTTTGCCATATTTTGTTCATTAGAAACAAGCTACTAAATCCAGCCCACAGTCAAGGGTGTGAATGCCAGGAGTCTGGGATCATTGGGAGCCATGTCAGAAGCTGCCTACCACAATCTGTAATTAAATTCCCCCTGAAATGATCCCATCCAAAACTTTAGAGTTAAATCTAGAATTTTAAATGGTTTCAAAAAGCAAAATTTGAGTTAAAAAGCAAAATGCACCCACCTCCCCAGCGGTGCAGGAGCCTGGATGACTCACTCATTCAGATACGCATCCTGATGGGTGTGGTTGAAACAGGCAAAGTACTGTTCAAAAGAAGAACCTCACAGCTTCTAACAGCTCCTTTTGAATGAATGTACCCTTCTCTTCTTCATGGATATGGAACTTCTAAAATGCTATCAATCCTCTCCAAAACCACTCATAAATAATTATGAATATATCCTCTGATTTTCAGACTTTTTAGTTAAAATCCTGCTTTACTCCACTCTACAAATAAACAATATCCATGAAACAAAAACTTTATGAGCAAACACAAAAACTCCCTTTATTTTTGCAGATTAGCATGTATCCACATGCCTGTTATATAAAAGAAATTTAATAAACACTGTTCTTGCCTCAACGTGAACTTTTGTCCTAGACATCTGTAATATTTGTGTGTTTGTTAGGGAATCATGGAAAATGTTCTCCATCTCTCTCATAGAAATCTCTGTTCTGTTTCAGTCACATTTTTCTTCCTGCAGCCTATTCAAAAGCCTGCTTCCTAGTCATCATTTTTGTGTTTAAATATGTTTACATCTTTTGCCTCAAAATTCTACTGGGAGATGTGCTAAATGTAACCTAAGGTTACAATAAATAAGTTGTGTAGGACCTAAAAATTCAGAGGCCATAAAATCCAACATGAATTTTCTTCGGTTCTGAGGAGCAGTTATCATGATAAGGGGCACAATAGTGATTTGTTTTTCAACAAGGAGGCAGTAATGAAGTAGAATAGCACTCTAAGGGAAAGGGAAAAGAGAAAGGATATATGAGCAAAAGTAGAAAATCACCGTGAGGGTGGAAACCAAGAAATTGAACAACTAATAAAAACAGATGGTGACATGTACGGAGCTCCACCAGCCACATCCAATCTCCCCAAAAGAATATTCTGATGGCCCGACTGTGACTTAACCAGAGGGAAAGAATAGAGAAAAGGCTAATGCAGCTGTTAAAAGGAATAACCAAAATCCAAAGCGAAGGGTTTTTTTTTTCCTTAAAGAAAATGGGGACGGACCAAATGTTCTTAAATTGCTTTTTAAAGTACATAATACAGCTCTGTATAGAGAGCAGTACATTTTCTCCTAGGTTCACTCTCCCCCAGAATTAGCTTCCAGATTTTCTCAGGTGTCTCTGATGCCAATAATAAAAACCTCTGTGGGCCTGTTGACTGGGTAGTAGGATAAATGGGTGCCTCAGCAGCCAGGTAGAAGCCAGCCTCTGACCTCGGGCCTGGAGCATCCCCGGGAGGCTGGGCTAATTCATGAAGCAGGCAGTGAGAGCTGGGGCAGCCCTCGGGGGGCTCCTGGTCAGATCTGGTTCCCTTTACCATGATGTACACAGGAGAAAAAAAAAGCATTATGCTCATAAGATTCCCTCATATTCAGCCATCCATTTACTAATACATTCTCTTGACATAAGTAGCCTCACTAAATTCCTCTTTCCTCATCACTGACTCTAAAATGACAGTTTAAGGATTATCCTTTCTGCCACTTACCGTGAAACACAGCTCCAGATCAGTTTGTTGTAGATTTCTGAGCTTAACCACATAGCTCACAACTGAGTGGATAATCAATCATTCTGTGACTAAATCCATCTGGAACAAATTTGAAGCAGTGGCCATGTAGGTTTCTTTTGGAAAAAAAAAAAAAAAAAATTAAACTGAAACCAGAGTTGATCTTTTCAAAGGTTCAGAAAAAAAAATACATATATAACTTAGCAATGACTTTTCCTCCCAGAACTCATGCATGCTCTCTTAGTAAGACTTGTTTTGTCCTGGACCCATTTTGCATTTCATTTAATCTGTGAAAGAAGTGGTCCTCAAATGCTTTGGAGGAGAGTCCACTTCCCTGAGAATGAGGTCATGATCCCTCCTTGGATAGAAGGAAAGGGGGACATTGTGTGCACAGGTTGTCACCATAACTTCATGCTGATCTTAAATTCCTAAACACACAGGACTCAACAGAGTCCTGTGGAACTAAAAGAGCCCATTTCTGGCTATTCTTGCTGGACCCCCTACTTTTTTGCCATGTAGACATTAAAGGATAATTTAAGTATCAAGAGCCTTGGCTTTTAAGAATTCTACCATTCTTTTCCTCAGTAGACTCCAAATTGTTTGTATAAATTTAGGATATATTTTTCCATGTATACCCTGAAATCTGTACCATTCACGCATTCATTTGTTCAATTTTCAGTCACTTTTTCATCAATTCATGCATCAATGCATTCAGTTAATACGTGTTCAAACTGTACTAGATGCCTAGACACACCACCTTTTTTTTTAAACATCTTTATTGAAGTATTACTGCTTTACAATGGTGTATTAGTTTCTGCTTTATAACAAAGTGAATCAGCTATATATATACATATATCCCCATATCTCCTCCCTCTTGCATCTCCCTACCTCCCTCCTTATCCCACCCCTCTAGGACGTCACAAAGCACCAAGCTGATCTTCCTGTGCTATGCAGCTGCTTCCCACTAGCTATCTATCTTACATTTGGTAGTGTATATACGTCAATACCACTCTCTCACTTCGTCCCAGCTTACCATTCCCCCTCCCTGTATCCTCAAGTCCATTCTCTACGTCTGCGTGTTTGTTCCTGTCCTGCCCCTAGGTTCTTCAGAACCTTTTTTTTTTTTTTTTTAGATTCCATATACATGTGTTAGCATATGGTATTCATTTTTCTCTTTCTGACTTACTTCACTCTGTATGACAGACTCTAGGTGCACCCACCTCGCTACAAATAACTCAATTTTGTTTCTTTTTATGGCTGAGTAATATTCCATTGTATATATGTGCACATCTTCTTTATCCATTCATCTGTCGATGGACACTTAGGTTGCTTCCATGCCCTGGCTATTGTAAATAGAGCTGCAGTGAACATTGTGGTAAATGACTCTTTTTGAATTATGGTTTTCTCAGGGCATATGCCCAGTAGTGGGATTGCTGGGTCATATGGTAGTTCTATTTTTAATTTTTTAAGGAACCTCCATGCTGTTCTCCATAGTGGCTGTATCAATTTACATTCCCACCAACAGTGCAAGAGGGTTAACTTTTCTCCACACCCTCTCCAGCATTTATTGTTTGTAGATTTTTTGATGATGGCCATTCTAACTGAAGTGAAGTGATACCTCACTGTAGTTTGGATTTGCATTTCTCTAATGATTAGTGATGCTGAGCATCCTTTTATGTGTTTGTTAGCAATCTGTACATCTTCTTTGGAGAAATGTCTATTTAAGCCTTCTGCCCATTGTTGGATTGGGTTGTTTGTTTCTTTGATATTGAGCTGCATGAGCTGCTTGTAAATTTTGGAGATTAATCCTTTGTCACTTGCTTTGTTTGCAAATATTTTCTCCCATTCTGAGGGTTGTCTTTTCATCTTGTTTATGGTTTCGTTTGCTGTACAAAAGCTTTTAAGTTTCATTAGGTCCCATTTGTTTATTTTTGTTTTTATTTCTATTTCTCTAGGAGGTGGGTCAAAAAAGATCTTGCTGTGATATATGTCATAGAGTGTTCTGCCTATGTTTTCCTCTAAGAGTTGAATAGTGTCTGGCCTTACATTTAGGTCTTTAATCCATTTTGAGTTTATTTTTGTGTATGGTGTTAGGGAGTGTTCTAATTTCATTCATCTACATGTAGCTGTCCAGTTTTCCAGCACCACTTATTGAAGAGGCTGTCTTTTCTCCACTGTACACTCTTGCCTCCTTTATCAAAGATAAGGTGACCATATGTGTGTGGGATTATCTTTGGGCTTTCTATCCTGTTCCATTGATCTATATTTCTGTTTTTGTGCCAGTATCATACTGTCTTGATTACTGTAGCTTTGTAGCATACTCTGAAGTCAGGGAGCCTGATTCCTCCAGCTTTGCTTTGGCTATTCGGGGTCTTTTGTGTTTCCATACAAATTGTGAAATTTTTTGTTCTAGTTCTGTGAAAAATGCCATTGGTAGTTTGATAGGGATTGCATTGAATCTGTAGATTGCTTTGGGTAGTATAGTCATTTTCACAATGTTGATTCTTCCAATGCAAGAACATGGTCTATCTCTCCATCTGTTTGTATCATCTTTAATTTCTTTCATCAGTGTCTTATAGTTTTCTGCATACAGGTCTTTTGTCTCCTTAGGTAGGTTTATTCCTAGGTATTTTATTCTTTTTGTTGCAATGGTAAATGGGAGTGTTTCCTTAATTTCTCTTTCAGATTTTTCATCATTAGTGTATAGGAATGCAAGAGATTTCTGTGCATTAATTTTGTGTCCTGCTACTTTACCAAATTCATTGATTAGTTCTAGTAGTTTTCTGGTAGCATCTTTAGGATTATCTGTGTATAGTAGCATGTCATCTACAAACAGTGACAGTTTTACTTCTTCTTTTCTGATTTGGATTCCTTTTATTTCTTTTTCTTCTCTGATTGCTGTGGCTAAAACTTCCAAAACTATGTTGAATAATAGTGGTGAGAGTGGACAACCTTGTCTTGTTCCTGATCTTAGAGGAAATGGTTTCAGTTTTTCACCATTAAGAACGATGTTGGCTGTGGGTTTGTCATATATGGCCTTTATTATGTTGAGGTAAGTTCCCTCTATGTGTACATTCTGGAGAGTTTTTATCAACAATGGGTGTTGAATTTTGTCAAAAGCTTTTTCTGCATCTATTGAGATGATCATATGGTTTTTATCCTTTGATTTGTTAATATGGTTTATCACACTGATTGATTTGCATATATTGAAGAATCCTTGCATTCCGGTGATAAACCCCACTTGATCATGGTGTATGATCCTTTTAATATGCTGTTGGATTCTGTTTGCTAGTATTTTGTTGAGGATTTTTGCATCTATTTTCATCAGTGATATTGGCCTGTAGTTTTCCTTCTTTGTGACATTTTTGTCTGGTTTTGGTATCAGGGTGATGGTGGCCTCGTAGAATGAGTTTGGGAGTGGTCCTCCCTCTGCTATATTTCGGAAGAGTTTGAGAAGGATAGGTGTTAGCTCTTCTCTGAATGTTTGATAGAATTCTCCTGTGAAGCCATCTGGTCCTGGGCTTTTGTTTGTTGGAAGATTTTTAATCACAGTCTCAATTTCAGTGCTTGTGATTGGTCTGTTTATACTTTCTATGTATTCCTGGTTCAGTCTCAGAAGGTTGTGCTTTTCTAAGAATTTGTCCATTTCTTCCAGGTTGTCCATTTTATTGGCATAGAGTTGCTTGTAGTAATCTCTCATGATCCTTTGTATTTCTGCAGTGTCAGTTGTAACTTCTCCTTTTTCATTTCTAATTCTGTTGATTTGACTCCTTTTTTTCTTGATGAGTCTGGCTAATGGTTTATCAATTTTGTTTATCTTCTCAAAGAACCAGCTTTTAGTTTTATTGATCTTTGCTACTGTTTCCTTCATTTCTTTTTCATTTATTTCTGATCTGATCTTTATGATTTCTTTCCTTTGGCTAACTTTGGGTTTTTTTTTGGTTCTTCTTTCTCTAATTGCTTTAGGTGTAAGGTTAGGCTGTTTATTTGAGATTTTTCTTGTTTCTTGAGGTAAGATTGTATTGCAATAAACTTCCATCTTAGAACTGCTTTTGCTGCATCCCATAGGTTTTGAGTCATCGTGTTTTCATTGTCATTTGTTTCTAGGTATTTTTTGATTTCCTCTTTGATTTCATCAGTGATCTCTTGGTTATTTAGTAGTGTATTGTTTAGCCTCCATGTGTTTGTATTGTTTACAGATTTTTTCCTGTAATTGATATCTAGTCTCATAGCGTTGTAGTCAGAAAACATACTTGATACGATTTCAATTTTCTTAAATTTACCAAGGCTTGATTTGTGACCCAAGATATGATCTATTCTGGAGAATGTTCCGTGAACACTTGAGAAGAAAGTGTATTCTGTTGTTTTTGGATGGAATGTCCTATAAATATCAATTAAGTCCATCTTCTTTAATGTATCATTTAATGCTTGTGTTTCCTTACTTATTTTCATTTTGGATGATCTGTCCATTGGTGAAAGTGGGGTGTTAATTTCCCCTACTCTGATTGTGTTACTGTCGATTTCCCCTTTTATGGCTGTCATCATTTGCCTTATGTATTGAGGTGCTCCTATGTTGGGTGCATAAATAGTTACAATTGTTATATCTTCTTCTTGGATTGATCCCTTGATCATTATGCAGGGTCCTTCTTTGTCTCATGTAATAGTCTTGTTTTAAAGTCTATTTTTGTCTGATATGAGAATTGCTACTCCAGCTTTCTTTTGATTTCCATTTTCATGGAATATCTTTTTTCATCCCCTCACTTTCAGTCTGTGTGTGTCCCTAGGTCTGAAGTGGGTCTCTTGTAGACAGCATAGATCTGGGTCTTGTTTTTGTATCCATTCAGCCAGTCTATGTCTTTCGGTTGGAGCATTTAATCCATTTACATTTAAGGTAGTTATTGATATGTATGTTCCTATTACCATTTTCTTAATTGTTTTGGGTTTGTTATTGTAAGTCTTTTCCTTCTCTCGTGTTTCCTGCCTAGAGAATTTCCTTTAGCATTTGTTGTAAAGCTGGTTTGGTGTTGCTGAATTCTCTTAGCTTTTGCTTGTCTGTAAAGGTTTTAATTTCTCCATCGAATCTGAGTGAGATCCTTGCTCGGTAGAGTAATCTTGGTTGTAGGTTTTTCCCTTTCATCACTTTAAATATGTCCTGCCACTCCCTTCTGGCTTGCAGAGTTTCTTCTGAAAGATCTGCTGTTAACTTTATGGGGATTCACTTGTATGTTATTTGTTCTTTTTCCCTTGCTGCTTTTAATTTCTTTTCTTTGTATTTAATTTTTGATAGTTTGATTAATATGTATCTTGGCATGTTTCTCCTTGGATTTATCCTGAATGAGACGCTCTGCACTTCTGGGACTTCATTGACTATTTCTTTTCCCATATTAGGAAAGTTTTCAACTATAATCTCTTCAAATATTTTCTCAGTCCCTTTCTTTTTCTCTTCTTCTGGGACCCCTATAATTCAAATGTTGGTGCGTTTAATGTTGTCCCAGAGGTCTCTAAGACTGTCCTCAATTCTTTTCATTCTTTTTTCTTTATTCTACTCTGCCATAGTTATTTCCACTGTTTTATCTTCCAGGTCACTTATCCGTTCTTCTGCCTCAGTTATTCTGCTATTGATTCCTTCTAGAGAATTTTAAATTTCATTTATTGTGTTGTTCATCATTGTTTGTTTGCTCTTTAGTTCTTCTAGGTCCCTGTTAAATGTTTCTTGTATTTTCTTCATTCTATTTCCAAGATTTTGGATCATCTTTACTATCATTACTCTGAATTCTCTTTCAGGTAGACTGCCTATTTCCTCTTCATTTGCTTGGTCTGTTGGGTTTTTACCTTGCTCCTTCATCTGCTGTGTGTTTCACTGTCTTTTCGTTTTGCTTAACTTACTGTGTTTGGGGTCTCCTTTTTGCAGGCTGCAGGTTCAAAGTTCCCGTTGTTTTTGGTGTCTGCTCCCAGTGGCTAAGGTTGTTCAGTGGGTTGTGTAGGCTTCCTGGTGGAGGGGCATGGTGCCTGTGTTCTATTGGATGAGGCGGGTCTTGTCTTTCTGTTGGGCAGGACCGTATCCAGTGGTGTGTTTTGGGGTGTCTGTGACCTTATTATGATTTTAGGCAGTCTCTCTGCTAATGGGTGGCATTGTGTTCCTGTCTTGCTAGTTGTTTGGCATAGGGTGTCCAGCACTGTAGCTTTGCTGGTCGTTGAGTGGAGCTGGGTCTTAACGTTGAGATGGAGATCTCTGGGAAAGCTTTGCCATTTGATATTATGTGGAGCCAGGAGGTCTGTGGTGTACCAAGGTCCTGAACTCAGCTCTCCCACCTCAGAGGCACAGGCTTGACACCTGGCTGGAGCCCCAAGACCCTGTCAGCCACATAGCTCAGAAGAAAAGGGAGAAAAAAAGAAAGAAAGAAAATAGAAAATAAAACACAATAAAGTTATTAAAATAAAAAAAATTTTAAATTATTAAAAATTAAAAAAATTAAATAGTAATAAAAAAAGAAAGAAAGAAAGAAGAGAGCAACCATACCAAAAAACAAATCCAACGATGATAAGAAGCAGTAAAAACTATACTAAAAAAAAAAAAGCCCTAAAAAACGGACAAACAGAACCCTAGGACAAATGGTTAAAGCAAAGCTATACAGAGAAAGTCACACAATGAAGCATGCACATATGCACTCACATAAAGAGAAAAAGGAAAAAATATATTTATGTCTATATATTAAAAAAAAGGAAGAGAGCAACCAAATCAATAGACAAATCTACCAATCATAATAAACTCTAAATACTAAACTAAGATAAACATAAAACCAGAAACAAATTTTAGATGCAGCAAGCAAATCCCAAGTCTACAGTTGCTCCCAAGTCCACTGCCCCAGTTTTGGGATGATTCATTGTCTATTCAGGTATTCCACAGCTGCAGGGCACATCACGTTGATTTTGGAGATTTAATCTGCTGCTCCTGAGGCTGCTGGGAAAAATTTCCCTTTCTCTTCTTTGTTTGCACAGCTCCTGGGCTTTAGCTTTGGATTTGGCCCTGCCTCTGCGTGTAGGTCGCCTGAGGGTGTCTGTTCTTCTCTCAGACAGGACAGAGTTAAAGTAGCAGCTGATTTGGGGGCTCTGGCTCACTGAGGCCGGGGGAGGGAGGGGTACGGAATGCAGGGCAAGCCTGCAGCGGCAGAGGCCGGTGTGACGTTGCGATAGCCTGAGGTGCACCGTGTGTTCTCCCAGGGAAGTTGTCCCCGGATCACGGGACCCTGGCAGTGGCGGGCTGCACAGGCTCCCGGGAGGGGAGGTGTGGATAGTGACCTGTGTTTGCACACAAGCTTCTTGGTGGCTGCAGCAGCAGCCTTAGCATTTCATGTCCGTTTCTGGGGTCCGCGCTGATAGCCACGGCTCACGCCCGTCTCTGGAGCTCGTTTAGGTGGTGCTCTGAATCCCCTCTCCTCGTGCACCCTGAAACAATGGTCTCTTGCCTCTTAGGCAGGCCCAGACCTTTTCCCAGACTACCTCCCGGCTAGCTGTGGTGCACTAGCCCCTTCAGGCTGTGTTCACGCAGCCAACCCCAGTCCTCTCCCTGGGATCTGACCTCCGAAGCCCGAGCCTCAGCTCTCAGCCCCCGCCCACCCCGGCGGGTGAGCAAACAAGCCTCTCAGGCTGGTAAGTGCTGGTCGGCACCGATCCTCTGTGCGGGAACCTCTCTGCTTTGCCCTCTGCAGCCCTGTGGCTGCGCTCTCCTCTGTGGCTCCGAAGCTTCCCCCTCCACCACCCGCAGTCTCCATCCGTGAAGGGGCTTCCTAGTGTGTGGAAACCTTTCCTCCTTCACAGCTCCCTCCCAGAGGTGCAGGTCCCATCCCTATTCTTTTGTCTCTGTTTTTTCTTTTTTATTTTGCCCTGCCCAGGTACGTGGGGAGTTCCTTGCCTTTTGGGAAGTCTGAGTTCTTCTGCCAGCGTTCAGGAGGTGTTCTGTAGGAGCTGTTCCACATGTAGATGTATTTTTGATGTATTTGTGGGGAGGAAGGTGATCTCCACATCTTACTCCTCCGCCATCTTGAAGGTCTCCCCACACCACCTTTCTTGAAAGGACGTTTCAGTCTATCTGAAGGGATTAGATAAGGTCAGATTTTTAAAAATTAAATAATACATAGAGAGAACAGATTGGTGGTTGCCAGAGGTGGGGGGTGGGGGGTGGGCAAAATGAGTGAAGGAAATCAAAGGTACAAACTCTCAGTTATAAAATAAATAAGTCATGGGGATATAACATACAGCATGGCAACTATAGTTAATAACACTGTAGTGTATATTTGAAAGTTGCTAAGAGAGTAGACCTTAAAAGTTCTCATCACAAGAAAAAAAATTCTGTAACAATGTATGGTGATGGACATTAACTAGATTTATTGTGGTGATCATTTCACAATATCCACAAATATCAAATTGTTAGGTTGTACGCCTGAAACTAATATGATGTTGTATGTCAATTATACATCAGTTTTAAAAAGAAAAGAAAAGTAACCAACACAAATAATTCAACTCAACAATTCAAGTCAACAAAACCCTCGTTGAGGGCCTCAGTCCCCATGTAGTCAATGGTAGTTATGGTTACCAAAAAGCACAGGAGGGGTCCAAAGGAGGGATTGTTTGCTGCAACAAAGGGCCAGTTAGGGCTTTGTGGAGGGAGCAGATGTGATATGGGTCATGAAGGATGAACTGGATGTTAATAAACCTGAGAAGAGAAAGGCAGGCTTTGCTGGGTGGACACCCTGTATACAGAGTAATGGGTTTGGGGTGAGGGAAAGAGGGACTACTATAGGGGAAGCAGGAAACAGGATAGAAAAGTCATTGGAGGAAATTTATGTAGAACCCTGAATTCTTGTTAAGCCATTTAGATTTAGTACTGTCAAAATTAGTGAAAGATTTTGAGCAAGGAGTGACCTAATAAAAATGCTACCTCCAGATAGTTGTAGGATAAGGAGGAAAAATAAGCATACGCATATTGTTAAATGTATTAAATCACCCTAATAGGACTTGGGTGGGGGACTGGGACAGAGAGGGCATATGTCAGTCTGATTGACTGAAAATTGAGTAAGTTTCTCAAGAAAGAATGGTACTAACTTTCAAATTAGTACATATAGCAACAATGCTAATAAGAGGTATAAAAAGGTAGTTTAATCCATAAGGACTATTTTCAGAATCATAATAATAATTTAATAATTTGTTTAAAACTATTTCTAACAGACACATTCATTATTTTTGTATGCAAGTGCTTCTCCTGAGTCAAATGATGATTCTAAACAAGTTCCACTCCAAGTAGGGTCAACAGTTTATGATATTGTTTAGCAATACATTTATTCATAGGTATTACAAAGGTAAACATCAAACTTGTAAATTAATAACATTTTGGTGTAATTTCATCTTCTGCACCCAGTGAAATAACCAATAAGGAGCTAAGTAAGCCCTTAAATGATCTTCTGGACAATCATCCTTTCTGCTTCATGCCCACATCCATTAAACAGTAGAACGTTCATTAGTCATAATGTATGACGGAAGGAATATGGAGCAAGTCTCTAACCATAAACTGTGTCTAAACATAGACCTTTAACAGTTTCTCTTATTTTAACATGTTTAAGTCTGTGACACTGCAATATGCAATGAATACAACCTAAGCAGAGTCATGCCTTAGTTAAAATAAGGTTTTGCAATTACAGAAAATTACAGCAAGAGGCAATTATCCATAGGCCCACTCTCCCCTGTGAGTTTCCTACCATCCATTTTGCAAATAAGCATGAACTAAGGGAGTAATCTGGTTATAAATAGAGGAGAGCAACAAGTTCTCCTGATATGTCTAGGGGAAATGCATTTTCCAGTTAAAAATTATCTTTGTTTAAAAATAAGAATTTGAATGGAATACAAAAAGGGGAACAGCAGTTTTGGAGTGGGGGTGAGACTAGACTGCTAAGCTAATAAAGCAAGAACTTAAGAACATAAGAATATATAGTTTAGCCTATGGAATAATCCAAAGGAATTTTAACTAGACTTAGAGATCACTTCACTAAGTCTTGATACTGTTTGGTTTGGGAGGCGGGGGGACATTGTTTTGTTTTGTCTTCGCTTTTGTTTTTTTGAAGACCTACCCAGAGCAAGAATTTTGCAAAGGCAAAACACCTGGTTTGTTCATTTATTGATCTATTTAAGTGTCCATTCTGGAACACTTCATAAACAATAGTCAGGCCTATACTTTTCTTCTCAAGAGTGGGGTCTGCTGGAGATGATGTGTTAGTTGTCTAGATTTGCTTTTTAATTTTATGTTGGATTTGGGAATAATAAGATGTGGGGGAAACATTTTAACAATTGCTCTGTTACTTACAGTTTGGGAGATAGCACAAGACCACAGAGGTATCCTGTAGCTGGATCCCTAAACATAATTTCAAAGTGTGAGATTATTCAACAAGCCTGAGTAGAGTAACTACTGTGTGCAAAGCACAGTAGGTGTTGAGAATACAAGGATGAAAGCTTATGGTGCCTGCCCACAAAGAGCTCACAGTCTGAGCAAGTAGACAGTAACAGCATGTGAAATTTTGAGTCCCGTTTCAGAAACTTCCCAGAGAAGGTACTACCAGGCGTCAGTCTTGGGAAGTTGTGGGAATTAGCCCTTAATGAACTGGGGGGAGGAAAGGAGGGAAAGAGAAAGAGTGTTCTAGGCAGAGGGAACAGTATTTGCTAAGGTCGTTAAGTAGAATACAGAAGAAACAAGTGTTCTGTACAATTCAGTGAGCAATACAAGATGACAGGTTAAAGTCAAATAATGAAGGGCCTTGCATGTTATGTTAAAAAGTTTGGATACCATCCTGAAGTTAATGGGAAGTGGCATAATCAGCTTTGCTTACAGAAGAGGTAAACACATCATTTGCTTTTAAAACTTATTTCTGAGTTCTAAATTTGTTAACCCAAAAATATAATTTTATTGTAGTTAATTAGGACTGGTTTTATTCTTCATTTATACCAGTGCTACAAAGGCAAATTAAGTATGAACTTCATTATAAAAATAGCACAGTTCTGTTTGTAAGTTTAAATCTTTATCAAACATAACACAGTGGGGAAAATACCTTAGCTCAAGGAAAAGCTTATATAAAGTCAAAACCAGCCTTAAAATTCCACTCGGCATGTAGTCATTGTTCCAGGCCATTACGATTTTATCCACACAGAATATAACTGTATACTCTTAAAGGATTTTTACTACTTGAGATTTGTTCCATCTTAAAATTTGTACTAAAACTTACTGGAAAACTAGTTTGAAAATAAAATTGTAACTCAGCCTTTGCAGAAGCTACAAGAGGTTCTACACATTTCCTTTATTTGGCATAGCATTCCCTAGTCTTGTAAAAAAATTGTTGTAGTGACAATATAATTGTAGAAATACTATGGAAGCATTGAGTGTTATTTATCTTAAGTGTTTTGCCACTTTATAATATAATAGTGCTAGAATTTACACATCAAATCTAATGGAGCGCTCAACTGGTACCTTTAACAAATAGAGGCTATAAAATTATACAGGCCACTGATGTGTGCCTAGGGATATTCAGCTGCTGGTTTCCTAGTGGAGGATGCCAGAATTCAGTGGTTGGAGAAAAACTTGTTTAGGACCCTAAGCCACACAGAGTGCCAGAGGCACCCCTTCAACCTTAAGGTGAGTCTAGTTAAGGAGAAGAGGGGTGGGATAGCTGTCCAAGGTCTCTCCAAGGCAGTTGATTTTCCACAGATAGCAAGTATGCTGCTGTTCCTCTTACTTAGCAAGGATAATCTGTAGATACAGCAGTCCCAGAGGTCAGTTGGACAAGCTGCTTTCTGCAGTCATCTTACATTGGCCAAAGGAACCCGGGAAAAGAAACTTAAACAAGGTGGATGTGAGCTGGACCTAGAAGGGGAATCTATCCTGTTAAGGTAGAAGTGTTGGAGAGAGACTTATGGTCAAAGGCAGACAAGTGGCAACATATGTTTGCACATGGCAGTATATTGCTTGGCTGATATGGAGGGCCATACAAGATGGCACTGATGAAAGGACTAGTTTTTAGATGAAACTACCTGTTATATTGCAGTGAGGTTCATCCAATTATACAGGACCTTCTGCATTTTACTGACATCTATGTGAGTAGTCACAGGATTAGGTGGCTGGTGTTGGGGTTCTGGGGGCCTGTATAGCAGCCCACCTCCCTGAGGAGATGAAGATGGTGGGGACAGCCTGCTGAGCTCCTGAGGGGTGCAGTGGAGAGTCACAGCACTGGGCTAGGGAAACAGCACTCACAAACCATTGCTGAAGCAGCAGTGCCCAAGGCCTGCACACCAGCAGGAGATGGTCCTCACATTACCTTGGATGTGGCAACAGTCAGAATTCTCAAGGTAAATGAAGTTGGTCTGCCCAACTGAGGTGAAACTGAGAAAGGGCAAATGCAAAAGCAAATACTGAAATAGGAAGAAGGAATCAGAAATGCAGGATGGAAAAAGGTGGGATAATAAGACAACAGAGAAGGAAGTCAGCCCTGTCACCTGCTAATTTGTCACACTGCTACCGTAAGCATAGTGTTTTTCCTCAGGCTTTAAATTCTTTAATTTTTCCTATTAATTTTCTCTGTTTTACCTTCAATATGAGAATAAGAATCTATCATATATACATATATAATTTTTGTAAGGCCATAATGAAAGCATTTGGAGGTCATTTGGTTTCCAAAGAAACTAAAATTAATTTTCCAAAGAAAATTTTTCTAATATGCCATGAGTTTTTACTATATTACTAGCATAGCTTTTAACAAACAAAAATTGGCTCCAGATCAAATCCTCCTGTGTGATATGATTGAATGGATGCTTCATCAACTACAAATGATATAGATCACTATTATGTTTAGTGGAGACTCCTCAGACCTGCTCATTTGACTCATTTACATGCAGTTTTTCCCACTACGTTTGAAAATATTCCCCATCTGTTCTCTAGTTCTGATTTATAATTTCATCACTGTCTTGAAAGATGATGACCATAATATCCTTGACATAGTCAATATAATAAATAAAAATTGCTTCTGAAATTTACATTTTCACAGCTTTTTCATAGCTAGAACTTGTTCACACAAAAGTTCTCAAGAGTTACACATAGGTTCTAATTAGAGCTCTAGTTAAAGCTATGTTTGCTAAGTAGTCTTCATAAGCATTAACATTCCATTTCTGTGGCTGGGTCCTATTGCCACGAACTGTCCTTTCATATCACAAAATATTATAAAATGCAAAAGGTTCTAGATTCTTTTTGTTTTGCCAGATCACATTTGTGTGAATGTTTGCAATTTCCCTAATGAGAAATAACTTTAAGAAAGAAAGGCTGATTTTGCCTGTTCTTGCATCCATTCATCTGGAATATGTCAAAGCAAGGGAAGTCATTCGATGCTATGGTTGTTCCTCCTGATTGGATTTCAGTGTCACATTCAAAATACGACACTGAGCAAAGAAACCAAGATAGGATGTGTAATTACATGCAAGGACATAGAAAACTATATTAAAAAGCCCTGCCTTTCTGCAGTTTTCTTGCTTCCTTCCACTTGTCTATAACAGAAGTACCACCCTTACGTATAGCAACTTTACAGTTTTGTTAAATACAATTTATTGAGCCCTGGTGTCAACCAGGTACCACTTGGGGTGTGTATTACTTCAGTTAGTCCTCACAAGAACATTAAGAAATGCATATTATCCCTACTTGACAGACATGGCAGTGAGACTTGGAAAGGTTAAGTGACTTTCTCCTGACACATACCAACGGTGTTGCTTGGGTTTGAACTGAGACTTATTTGACTCTAAAACTCATGATCTTACCCACTCTTCTGTCTCAATCGTATTTCATATCTTTCTGTCACGGAGTTGTATAAGAAAAAAATTTATTCTGTGGTTCTCAGACTTTCTAAAAAGGTCAAGTCTTCCCGTAAACTCTAATTCTTGGTATAATAAACTCTTGGTATAATAAGGCTAGAAAAAAAGCTAGCACAAGCAACTAAAGAAGTAAACAACCACAAATAAAATAATTTAGAACTTAAAAATACTATGCAGTGAGAAAATAGTATGGTTGTTCTAATTCTGAAAGCCATGGAAAGAGACCTGTAGTTGAAGGTCACTGACAGGACCTCCTTACACCTACCTGGCAGCTTCACAGTCATCCATATTGACCACATATGTGCCTGAAGCCAAAGGTTTTCATTTAAAGGTTTCCACAAACAAATTATTACATTTCTAGGGAGAAATAATTCTAGGCTAATTTTTAAATTAACAATATGAATTGCTCAATTTTTCCATTTTCTTCTAAAATGAAAACTTGGAATATGATGGACTCTATGGATGTGCTCCATGCAGTAACCATTTTAAGTGTATATAACAAATCTAAGAACACAGACTTTTTTTAATCTGTTTATTCATGCCAAGAAATTCTCTTAAAGACTGCCTTAGTTTGGCATCTACCTTTAACACATCAACTACATAACTGGCACACGTCCATCTCCCTTTGTACTCTACAGACAGAAACCATGTATGGGGCATGTTTCCCCACAAGATTTTTTTCAGAGTTTATGCTGCCAAACAAGCATTAAGCTACTCTAAATTCCGGGCAAGTATGTAACTTTACAGGTACACAGTACTGCAGTAAAACATTGAAGAGAACTTTCTATTCATCCCACTCTGCTAACAGAGCCATTCAATCCTGTCCAGAAAGATGAGTCCATTTTAAACCCTCCTTTGATTCTACAGATTAGGAGGAGGGAGAAGTTACTGCTGAAAAATGAAAAAGAAGGGAAGAAGAAATGGTCATGGCCCCCAAGAAGCAAGAGCATGTTTTTCAGGTTTCCCAGGTTCCAACATTTTGTGTTAGAGAGGGCAGAAGAGATAAGAGCTGGAAAATGAATCCTTTTCACAACAGCATTCAGGATTTCAGCAAAGTGAGTTTTAATTTCAGATTTTTTAATCTGAAAGAGATTTCAGAGAATATATAGTCCAAATGTATTTTTGCTTCTAATAGAACTGTAAGGTAAAGTGCCCCAAACTCATTTAAAAGTCCAAAGACTATTTTATATGCTAGTTTGAGAAGTCTTTAGCATCAAAGACTATTTTATATGCTAGCTTGAGAATTCTTTAGCATCAAAACTCACCAGGTCATAGTTTTAGGAAACAGTATTTTCTTTTGTCCCCTATTGCCTTTAGGTACTCCTCAAACTAATACTCAGGAGTTTTTTGAATGCTATTTCTTCACATCACTGAAAGTGTTTTAACACAGGGGCTGGGGGATATCCCACAGCCTGTGTATGTCAAACACAATTTATCAGCAAATTAAATTCTAGTATGCATGATAATTCATGAATAATTTGAGGGAAATGGTAACTATAGTATCAATTCGGAACAAAACCAAAAAGTCAAATCTCACTTGGTTTAATGGCATATGAAACACTTGGGCACAAGCTGATAGTTGCTTGCATTTAACATTTTGAACACCAAATAATCTTATGCCTTAATATGATGAAGCCTGCAGAGTCCCCCTTCCTGAAAAATTCTTAATACTTACAAGGAATAATAAGTCTAGGATTTCTTAACTACCTCCTTGCTCAAGGAAGAGAGAGAGAATAAATAACCACTTAGGATGAGATCTTTCCTTGTTATACTTTATCATAGATTGAGTTTTTCATATGTTAGCGGAAAAATTATGAAAGTATAAAAGTAAGCATCACAATATATATTGTATATATACAAAGATATATGTATGTACACCATATGTCAAAGAGAGAAAGTATAGATATTCAATCTTGTTGAATCCTCACAACTTTCTATATTGGGGTGGATGCAGCATCTATTTTTCAATGTTTTTTAATCAAGTTTTCAAACTTGAAGTTGAAGGTATGACACAGATTCAGCAACTGTTAACATTCTGCCATATTTGCATGCCGTGCTTTAGCACCATCTTTAAACACAGGTAACTAGTCAAATCCCTACCCCACCCCCCCACTACTGGGACTCACGTTGCACCATTTGCATATTTCCAATGATAGGAACCTCATTATCTCCTAATATATTAAAATGTCCAATGACCACAACATTTTTTCTTTCACTGAACTAAAATCTGCCTTTCTTAGATTTTTACCTGCTTATTCTAGTTCTGTTCTTTGGAAAGACATGGTCAAGATCTTTTCCTTCTTCTCTAAACAGCCTTACAAAATCCTCAAGTCCACTCTCACAACAGACTAGCTCAGATACAAATCTCATCTTGTAAGTTGAGTACAGTCAGCGGGGTTGGGGGAAAGATAGGATGATGTAAGGAGAGGAGGGACTATAGGCCTTCTTAAGGGTTGGCCTTTTTTCCCACAGGTTTTGATACATAACATTTTCATTTTCATTCAGTTTGAAATAGTCCTAAATTTCAATTTTGTTATCTTCTTTAAATCATGAGTTCTTTTGAAGTGTATTTCTTCTTTTCCAAAAGAGAGGGATTTTTTAGTTTTGTCATCATTGTTGTTGCTGTTTCTATCTTATTTGCATTGTAGTTAGAGAAAAAAATCTGTATATTGCAATTTTTGAAGTTTATTTAGACTTGTCTTAAGACCAGAATATAGTCATTTTATTTTAATATTTCCTCAATACTTGAAAAGGTTATGTGTTCTGTACAGTGTTCTGTGTATGTAAGTTCAAAGTTTTTAATCATGTTATTCATATTTTCTATTCATTTCTGAAAATGTGTGCTTATTCTTTTAGTTACTGAGAGAGATATGTTAAAATCTCTTACTGTGTTTATTCATTTTTCCCTTTAGTTTTATCCATTTTTGTTCTATCTATATTGAGGCTATGTGATTAAATGAAGTTAAATTTAAAATTTCTACATTTTCCTGGTGAACTAAACTTTTATCATTACACAGTACTACTTTTTATTCTTTGTAATCTTTTTTCCCTTAAAGTCAACTTTGATATTGCAAAGCTAACTTTCTTTTGGTTAGTGTTTGCATAGCATATTTTCCATCTTTTTTCTTTAATCTACCTGTGTCCTTATATTTAACTCATTTCTCTTAAAATATTTGGGTTTTGATTTTGTAATCAACCTGGGAATTTTTAGTTTTTATAAGAGCATTTAATTCACTTACCTTTAATGTAACTATTGATATGTTTAGGTTTAAACTACCATTTTACTATTTGCCTTTTTTTTTTCATTCTGCACATTTTAGTTTCTTTTTCTTTCCTTTCTTGCTTTCTGTCTAAAATGATGGACTGTTTTGTATTATTCCATTCTCCCCTGTATTAGATTTGCAGTTTTATACTCTTTGCTATTCTTTTAGTGTTTTCCCTAGGGAATACTTTAACATGTACCTTGACTTAACAAAGTCCAAAATAAATTGGTAGTTTTACCTCTTCCCAGACTATAGAAGGACCTTAAAAAACTTAAACTCCATTTACCTTCCTGCCAACCCATGTGCTTTATTCCCATGTATTTTAATTCTAATTTTTTGTAAATCACAAAAGACCTTACATTTTTGTTTCATATAGTTGGTGTTCATTAAGATTTACCCACATATTTATCCTTTCATTGCTTTTCATTTTGCTGGAATTTTGAAACAGAAAGAGACAAGAAAAAGGAATTTAGTACAAATTTGATGAGTCACACCACTCACTCCCTTCATACTACCTATCCATTTGGAATTCAGAAAAATATAAGGGCCCTGAAGCATATGGGGAAACATTGTGCAGAAACCTCATAAGTACGATGTAATGAAATGGGCAGGAAAATACACACAAGAATGTAACATGCTCTGAAGGCAAGAGGCACAAAGATACACTTTATTTTCAAAGTCTTAGGCAGTTAATGATTTGGAGATGTATTGCCAAGTTATACTCAGCAAATTTAGTAGTATGCCTCAATTTAATGGGTACAAAAGCTGTTTATTGTTGAATGAACAACAAGTATAATGTTAATTGGTCTCATACAATTAGGAGGTCACCAAGCCATGCTTGTTATAATTGGCACTGCCATAGCCAGGGGCTTATGTGACCTCAAGTGATGATTGGCCTGATGGAGTAAGCCAGGAATGTGTGTGCTTTGGGCTAGAGAGACTGACTAATCTGACTGTAAGGCCTCAAGGAGGGGGACAAGGAATCAAGCCACAGTGCTCACGGAGGGCATGGAGGACTCAGTTGAATGTACTCAGTCTCCATCCAGTTCATCACTCTCCAGGGGTTTGATCTGGAGCTGGGGATAGGAGGGAGGTGGGAGGGGCAAGGTGAAGCAGTGGAGCACCAGGAAAACACAATTGAAATATCAATGCAGACGCATCCCCTAATAAGATGGGATCATAATTCCTCTGAAGGCCATCCAGTTTGAAGTAGATTCCCAGCTTGTATGGGATGGGCTTGAACTTTCACACAGTCTTTAATTCCTGGTACTCAGCCATCCTAGAGCAAAGACTAATGGTGCTGCTTGTTTCAAAACACAGTTTTACCTCCACAAGGTTGTAGATTGATGATTGATTGTAATATCATTCCAAATACCAGGGTCATCTTTTCCCAAACATTTTTTAATGGATAATTAAGTTTAAGAAGAAAAAAGGGAGTTTACCTGGGTATGACATATTCTCAGAGATGCCAGAGAACACTCCTGACAATTAACAATCATTTATCAGTAGAAAATGTCTTTCCCTTAAGGTTCTGAAAGCAATAAGCTTCACTTTGCCAGTGTGCAAAAAGAGGGGAAGAATGAGGATTAAGGTCTTTGCATCCTTGCTTTTCTCTGTCTTAGCCTATGATTGGTCCATTTGGTTTGTGTGTAGTACAGAGGAGTCACGAGTTGATCGCTCATGTTCACCAGTTGGTTTTCTCCCCCACATTTATGAATATTTAATATGAATTCACGAGGTTAGACATGAACTGTATGTCTAACCTCATCCAATCATCTTGCAAATGAACACCACTAGCCACAGAGGAGACTAGGTGAGAGAGGGTCGATTTGCAGTACAAATCCATCATCACTGCTGGTGAAGCAACTCCAAGTACATGTAGCACGATTTTTCCACATGGAAACACAGTGCAATGCCAAGGACTTCCAGAACACTTGATTCACCACTCTCTAAAACAAAGAAATTAACTATCAGGGAGGCTGATATTTGTTGATTTGGGTGATATTTTTGTTTATCATTTAAAGCACACCAAACTATTAACAATCTGTTTTGCCAGAACAGATAAGAATTTAGAACCATAAATCTACTGCTGGCCATCAACGAAGTCAGTCCTCTTTTGTTACTTAATATCAGTATTTATTTTCTCCGCTAGAACTGCTTAGCTTGGGTGAATTCTAGCTGATAATTTCAGAAGGGTGAAAAGCTAACTAGAACTGGGCATTTTGCCCAGATAAATCTGATTCCAGTACTATGAAAGAAGCAGCAAGGGAAATAGAAAATCTTTGACAAAAATTGTTGATAATTGGCTAAGGATTGGGGAGGGAAACAGAAGATTTGGAGAGCTATGAAAGTTATTCTAATGTAGAAGAAAGATGCAAGGGAGGAACCAACACCCTAAAGATTAACAACCTTCTCTTTAAATCTAAGAAAAATTATATATTTATATAATATATATAAGAAATTTATATACATATATGACTACAATAAAACTTCTGCTATCCCGAACTCTTAAGAAATAAGCCTTTCTAGAAACCTAAATTGCAGAAGCAAAATAGAAATCTTAAGTTTGAATCTCTGCTCTGTGTGACCTTGGGCAGGTCACTCATCAACCTACATTTCAGTGGCAACTCCTGCCTCATCCAAAAATTATGGATAATGAAACCATTATTCCACAGGGATGTTACTAGGATTAAATCAGAGGCTTGTAGATCTAATTTCCTAACCAAATAATAGATGTTTAAATACTGTTAAATATTTGCCTATTTTTATGCCAGTTAATTTTAGAATTTTAACAAATTTGTATGTGAAGTTATATAAAATATTACACACCTTCTCCTTAATCAGATTTCAATCAACATAATTTAATGTCTTGATTACTCAGGTTATCATTATTAATAGCCATTAATGGGTGAGGCAGCAATAAAATAGCAATGCCTCAGCACTTGTTGAAATAGTTGCTACCTTCCAGGATTATACTGAAAAACAGGATTAATATCCAAAATAACTGTAAGATCTTCACCCAATGAGTCCATTTTATTCAAAAAGTTTCATAGACGAAGTAGAAAGAGTACTTTGCTGGGAACTAATTTATTGTCCTGTCACTAGAGAAAGGAAGAAAGGAAGAGAGAGGGAAAGAAGGAAGGTAGGAGGGAGGGAGGGAGGGAAGGAAGGAAGGAAAGGAAGGAAAGAAGAAAGAAAGAGGGAGGGAGGGAGGAAGAAAGGAAGGAAGAGAGAGAAGAAGAAAAAAAAAAAAGAAAGAAAGAAGCCAGGAGTAAAGTAGCTCATCCTTATAGCAAACATGAATCTTGACTTTTTTTTCCTATTTTACTCCATTTATGAGATTAAATTAGTATGGTTGGGGAAGACATAAAATAAGGTTTTAGGTCCACACAGATCAAGAAATAGCAGCAATTTGAACTTAACCACTACCTTTTCTTTACCATCAAATAATATTTACAAAGCATGCACAGTGTCCCACTCAGAACTAGTCAAGATATGGTTATTTTACTCTAAGCATTTACGGTCTGGAAATAAAAAGATTTATTTTGAAAATTCTGAACTTTTTAAAATCTGTGCATTATCATTAAGGATAGACAGTCTATTTTACAGATGGAGAAACAGAAAGAAAAAGAATTGATGCCATGGCCCTAGATCACAGAGGCAGTGACAGAATAAAAATAATTATTTTTATTTTTATTATTCTTATTTCAGGAATAATATTCCTATTTCAGTGCATTATCATCAAACACACCATCTGGTCAATGATGGCTTATTCCAAAGTAGTTCTGAATTATTCCCTAAATGTAAAGCAGCACAAATTAGAAAAGTTTAAGTGGTAATCTAAAGCATTTAAGGTACACAAAGTCTTTGCCCAGGAAAACACAGTGAAGTGACTCCATGTCGTGGTAAGTTATCAAATTATGGAAAGAACATTGCAGAGATTAAAATGTTGCATAAGAGAGAGAAAGCAGCATGAGTCAGGGGTTTGGGAAATATGAGTCAGACTGAAGGGCAGGAGCCAAAAACATAGAGAATGTGGGCCTAAGCAGGGACTTAATGGACACGACAGAGATGTGGACACAGTTGCCTCCATTAACTTTGAGAGAAAACCAAACATGCAGTTCCATAGACTGGGGATCATTGTGATAAAGAGGCTAGCAGTGAGAGCTGAGCGAAGATCAGCTGGATTATTTAATGCAATGAGGATGCCAAAGTCAGCAAGAGAGGGACCTACAATAGTATAAATCACTAGAAGGGAGAGTGTGGGCACATTTTTGAAAAATGAGGAAATCACCAAATATTGCCATTAGCTATTCTTAATGCATTAGAATGATGAAATGTGAGTTGATTTACGTGTTGTGATATTTTAGGAAGCACATTCTATTATTTTGTACTTTGGTAATGTTTCCATTAGGCTATGTCTACATAGTTCAGAGCTGCTTCCTGTGGTGTGCAATCCAAACTCTAATCGCACCTTTAAGGCCTTGAATTTTGCTCATGACTTGAGCTACCATTTTATGAGCGCCTTCAACCAGGCACTGCACCAGACTCCTCACACACAGCACCTCCAGCCTTGCTGACTCCAGCTGTCTGCCATTCTTCTCATGCAAACTGCTTTTGTCTTATCAGCTTTTTCTAATGTGATCTCCCTTCTGCCTAGAAATAGCCTCCTATTTCTGCCAATCCATGTACCTTACCTTCTTCAAAATGCAGCTCAAAATTTACCTCCTCAGGCCAGCCTTCCACCTCTGATGCTGCCGTCTTCCTAGCTTTGCACTTCTCCACTCCATTGCTTTACAGCCATTTCCATTTACTGACATCTTGCTGTGTTTCTTACGTCTTGCCTGTTACTCTGCCTTGTAAATGTTTAGTTCCATGAGATAAAACACTGATCCTACTTTCTTTAAACTCTAGGCATCAGTTCTTAGCAAACAATTTTGATTCATTCATCCATTTATTGAACAAATATGTTTTGAAAACCCACCCTGTTTCTTGTACTCTGCGAGGTGCTAGGAATACAGAAAAAAGTAATACATAGACCCTGCCCTCAAAGAGCTTGGGTTCAGGGCCCAGGGAATGTGTTAACTGTCTGCCTAAAGAACCTAGTGAGCTTAACTGTCAAGGATAACTTACAGATAGTTTAAAAACAAAACAAAAACTCCTCTCCCCAGAGTACTGTTTCCTAGATTATCAGGAAAACCATAGCTGATGTGAGTAGTTTCCATTATGAATAAAGAATTGCTTTTGCTAATACAGGTATTCCCACCACAGAGGACTTTCATAAACATACCTGGGAGAGCCAGGTCTTCTGGTGCATCTGCACAGACATGGATATTCTGCTTTGAGTTTCTAACATAGTAGTATATTTTAGTGATTTTCTTATTACATGATATTTAAGATATAGAAATGCATACAAGTAGAAAAGATAAGCATAAAAGAGTTTAACAATGTAGGGCTTCCCTGGTGGCGCAGTGGTTGAGAATCTGCCTGCCAATGCAGGGGACATGGGTTCGAGCCCTGGTCTGGGAAGATCCCACATGCCGCGGAGCAACTGGGCCCGTGAGCCACAATTACGGAGCCTGCGCGTCTGGAGCCTGTGCTCCGCAGCAAGAGAGGCCGCGATAGTGAGAGGCGCGGCGCGCGCACCGCGATGAAGAGTGGCCCCCGCTTGCCACAACTAGAGAAAGCCTTCGCACAGAAACAAAGACCCAACACAGCCATAAATTAATTAATTAATTAATTTTAAAAAAAAAAGAGTTTAACAATGTAAAACAGTTCTTACATGATTTTGTATAGATGTGTGAATAAACAATAACAGGATCTCAAAGTACAACTTCCAAATTAATAAAACCGTGTTATTTAAATAAACCAATAAATTGATGGTATAATTGAAGATAGTTCAAAGAAATCCAGTCTATCTACACATCCTTCAGCATTAGATAACCTGCTAAGAGCAAAGAGGATAAATATTCTAAACTCGAATCGGAAAAGCCATAAATGAAAATGTAGTCTGTTCGTTTACTAGCAGATCCAGCTCAAGGTATAAGATGAAGCATCCATTCAACTCCTTTGGAATAATTTCTTGAAGGGGATTTCATGCAACTGTGTTTTATTGAATTTCAGGGAGGTTTCCCATCTGAAAGAATTAAAGCTAAAAGTGAATCCAAGTAAGTAGAAAGTGTATTTAAAATACTACCACTCAGGGACTTCCCTGGTGGTCCAGTGGTAAAGAATCCACCTTCCAATGCAGGGGACACGGGTTAGATCCCTGGTCGGGGAACTAAGATCTCACATGCCGCAGGGCAACTAAGCCCGCGTGCCACAACTATTGAGCTCGCGCAGCTCAACTAGAGAGGCCACGTGCCGCAAACTGCAGAGCCCATGCACCCTGGAGCCTGCGTGCCACAGGTAGAGAAGAGAAAACCCATACACCGCAACTAGAGAGAAGCCCGAGCACCACAACAAAAGATCCTGTGTGCCGCAACTAAGACCCAATGCGGCCAATAAATAAAATAATTTTTTTTGTAAAAAAAGCTTATTCTATAAAATAAATAAATGAAATAAAATACCACCATTCAATCCTAGGTGAGGTGAGTACGGTTGCAGTTTTGTTTGTTATTGATAGAGAAAGGAGAAGAATATAGCGGCAGTAGAGACAGTGGTATTTTATTTGGTTTTTTGTTTTTTTATTAAATTACTTTAACTCACCTAATAGTTTTATTAAATAATCCTTCTTAGAAGGTAAGCAGACCTGGTTCTTAAAAAGGAATAAGTCCAGGGATCATGGCTTTTATGTTTGAAATCTATTTAATGATATATTAATTCCACTGGAAATGTTAGCCTATTAATCAAAGAGAGAACTAAACGACAAAAAAAAAAAAAAAAAAATAGGAAGGCAATCACATCAGGAATGCGATGGGGTGGAGGCAGTTTGCAGAGGGATGTCTCAGAAAGAAAAGCCACAGTCACTGGTGAAGCCTCCTTTAGAAAATGTAGCAGCCAGCCTGAGCCCTTGATCTTCTGCCAGCATGTACCGAGGAAACTTGCCACATCTGAATCTCATATTGCCGTATCTCTCAGGGCTATTATCACTGCAAGTGCTGGCAAATGTTCTTGACATAAGACAATATGAACTCTGCTGTCATTTCTGCATTAGCGGGTCATAAAGCTCTGAAGAAACCCCAGTAGATATGTTTTCATCACGTGCATACGAGAAAATAATAAAAGACACAAAAAGAGCAGATAATTTCAAAGCAAGATTGCTGTATCTCTGCATAGTACCTGAAAAGGACAGAGTTGTAATCACCGATTTGAAAATAATAGTAATAATAATAAAAAATTTCAAAACAAAAATAAAAAACAATAACAAAAAATTTGCCAGGGCTTCCCTGGTGGCGCAGTGGTTGAGAGTTTGCCTGCCAATGCTGGGGACGCGGGTTCGAGCCCTGGTCTGGGAGGATCCCGCGTGCCGCGGAGCAGCTGGGCCCGTGATCCACAGCTACTGAGCCTGCGCGTCTGGAGCCTGTGCTCCGCAGCAAGAGGGGCAGCGATGGTGAGAGGCCCTCGCACCGCGATGAGGAGTGGCCCCCGCTTGCCGCGGCTGGAGAGGGCCCTCGCGCGGGGGCGAAGACCCAGCACAGCCATGGATGAATAAATAAACAAATACTTAAAAAAAAAAAAAAGTAAAAGTCTAAAAAAAATTAAAAAAAAAAAAATTTGCCAAAACTTTAAAACCAGATAATAAGAATTATGTAAGTAGATGCTTTTATAGGTTATTATCCAATAAACAGCCATACCTCCCTCGAGTATTCTTTATCTCCCCTCCCTCCTTCTTTTGGAGAGAATCTCTTATCATTTCCACACCTAGCTAACTAAAGCTGATATCTGAGGACAACTCTCTTATAACCTGAGCTTCCTACATTATTACACTGGGTGTAATATTACTGGGTGTAATAATGTGCATTTATGTGCACAGTGCAGCAGTTATGTTTGAAAATAAAGAAAGATGAAAGGCAACACACCAGGGGCTACTCTCTGAGCTTCTTAAAGGGAAGGCAGGATTTAAGGAATAAATTCTAATTACCGATGATTCATTTTTGGTACTGATTTTTGCCCCACTATTTCTTCCAAAGCACCACCATGGGTCTGCCACAGTGATCATCTAAACACCCCTAAACCTTTCTCAGTTTTTATGCAAAATTTGTCATCTAGGAATTACAAATTTTAGATATTTTTTAATGAAGCTTAGAGTCTTCAGTTGTTGAAGAATGCCAAAATTTTATAATCCTTTCATCTGTGCTATTTAACCTCATAATATGAGAGATTTGATGAATGAAAAGGTGATGTGGATAAGGCAAAATTATATTTCACTTATAAATTACTGTAATATGAGAGACACACACAAGTGCCCATCATATTTTGATCTCAAAGAAATTTGTTATAACAAGTTCATATTATGACTGAATAGTTTTTACTTTTCTGGAACTATAATCTACTTACTCCTTAAGGTACATTTAGTAAACTATTCCAAGAAGTGAAATGCTTTGGGAAAATATGTATTTTAAACTGCACCAACCTATCTCTCCTAGAGGAATGTGATTAAATTGAATCCTTTTTATTTTGAAATTTGCAATGAAAAGTTTATACATTTATGTTGTGCTAAAGTTTACCAAAAAAAAAAAAAAACCAGAAATAGAGAATGCATAATATTAAAGTTTGATTTTTACCTGGTTATTGGGCAGATTTTTAGAGATTAGTTACTAGAAATTATTTCAAATGTCATACATTGGGTGGAAAAGCAAGTATCATACAATTTATCTACATTTTAAAACACAAAAAACAATACTGTATACTCTAATGGGTGCATAACTGTATAATAAAAGTATAAAAAAAATCTCAGGGAAGGATTCACACCTACCAGGATGGTAATAGGTGGGTGGGTAAAGGGATGAGGATGGAGTAAGGCTTTAGGTACATCTCCAGTGTTTCACTTCTTAACAAAACAAAGTGAGCTGAGGCACACATGGCAGAATGTTAGCATTTGTTAAATCTAAGTGGTACACACTGACATCTATGAAATTACTTTCTGAACACTTGAAATAATGTACCATTTTAAGCATTTCCAATATAACAGTATTACAGAGTAAAAACTTGGTTTCTTTAAGAAAAGTATGATGGCAAAATGGAGGAACTATCAACATCTTCACAACCGACTCAAACTATTTTTGTGCTGCATGTCTTTAACAGACATAGATGAGTGCACTGCAGGGACACACAACTGTAGAGCCGACCAAGTGTGCATCAATTTACGAGGTTCCTTCACCTGTCAGTGCCCTCCTGGGTACCAGAAGCGAGGAGAGCAGTGTGTAGGTAAGTACAACAGTGCACTAAGCCAAGTCCTGTCTGGAGCATCTTAACTGTTTAAACCTCAGTCCTTTAAAACAAAGCACTCATCTTTATTTGGAGAATGATAGTGCTTATTTTTTCATTGACTACCAATCCATTTTCCACATTAAGAAAAAAACTAGCCTTAAAGGTTGAGCATATTCTGGGTATCAAAGTGTTGGTTACATGTTAGACTAAGCAAAAGCAGAAATTTGGGGTGTGAATGAGACCACAAAAGCAACTGGGAAAATCATTTTAAATTAGTTATTTGGTACCCTAGCACTAAAACACTGGTGCTATGGGCTTCATTCACTGGTTGTAGCATAGCATAGCTTATAGGGCAAATGGTGAGGTTCAAGTCCCAGCTCTACCCCTAACTCACTTTGAGACCTTGGGCAAGTTACTTAAATACTCTGTGTCTCACTCTTTTCCTTTGTACTATGGAGATAATACCAGCCCCTATCTCAGGAGCTCATGTGCAGGAGTGCTTAGAATGGCTCCTGGTCCTGGGTTGTATAGCTGTGTGCCATCATTATGTAATGAGTTAACAGACTCATACTAAACATTCTTTATGTGGCAAGTGGGTGCAGTGCTAGGGATGCGACACATGTGCCCTCCTTGAGAGCTCTACTTGAGCTCTCTGAGGACGGGGGCCAGGCCTGGTTTGTGTCATTGTTGTCTCCCCAGTCCCTGAAGAGTGCCCACCAAGTAGGTGCTCAATGCATGCTTTTTCAATGACAGGAAGAACACGATATGGGGAGGCCAACTGGCAAATGAGAAGTAAACTAAAGTGTTCTGGGCTCAATCTTGAGGCCCAGCACTAGGATGAAACTCTGTAATTGACTCCCTCTGTCCACTGATTTACATAACACCTCTTACCATAATATCAGTGAAGAGTCCTTATTTTCTCTTAGGAACAGACTATAATGATGTGGGGACAGGCAACCCAGCATCAATTTTCACCTGAGAATGTGAGCTCTTGGTGTCAGGATGTCAACACTGAGCTCCTCATGGGCCCTGGCCCTGTTCTTCCCGCCATGGGGTTGTGCATAGGTGCTGGGGCTAGTGCCCAGCCTCTGAGGAAGGACCAGGGCTTGCACTGACTGAAGCTGTGACTTAAGAGAAAATTGTGTGGAAAACTCCACAGGCACCAAAGTTTTGCCCACTGTATTAGTCAGGAAAATAAACAATTGAGGGTATAAAAAGTATAGAAAAAGAACAAACCCAGCCTACTATGGGAAGAATCAAAGCGAATGGAACTTATGGTTAGAGCCCTTTATGGTATGGCAGGAGATGTCCTTCAATTCAGATCTAGGACTTCCCTGGTGGCCCAGTGGTTAAGACTCCATGCTTCCACTGCAGGGGGTGCAGGTTCAATCCCTGGTCATCCCTGGTTGGGGAAATAAGATCCCACATGCTACGTGGTGCAGCCAAGAATTAAAAAAAAAAATTCAGATCTAATCAGGTGGCTTCCTCACTGTTCCCCTCACCCATAGAACCAACACTACATTCCTCAACAGAGCATATAAAGTCTTCCTCCATCTAGTCCTTGCGCAGCTCTATTGTATCAACAGCCCTCTCCTGCCAAAATAATTACACTCCAGCTTTGTCCCACTAGTTATAGTTCCCCAATACATCACACAGTGTCACACTTCGGTGCCTCTACCAGAGACATGCAGTCCTAACAAACTCCTGTTCAACTCTCAAATTCTAGCTCAAGGTCACTTCCTCTGGGAGGTCTTCCATGATATACCCAAATATAATTAGTCACTCCCTCCTATATTCTAGTAATTCTCAAACTCTGATGGATCCTTTGTAAATTTCCAACCTGTTATAGATCAATACTTATGTAGAGTATAGTAAGAATGTTGCAGTAACACCAAATTGTTATTCCTAAACACTTGCTCCCAATTTCTGTACTTATTCATTGCGGACTGGTCCAAATAGTCCGTGGACCAGTAGTGGTCAGCAGGTCACACTTTGAGTAGAATGGTGCTCCCTCTCTCCCTTGTACACTTTTCTATTTTGATCTTATAATTCCATGCATTAATTTGTTTTCATGCCTGTTTTCCATACAAGACAGGGGTAGAATATATATATGATTATCATCGTTATAAACCTACATTACCAAACACAATGATAGCAAATAACAATGGTTCAATGAATGTTTACTGGTTGAGAAGACATGCATTATTTATTCATCAAATATTTAGTGAGGGCTGACTGTGCGCCAAGTTCTAGGTATTGGGCCATCATAGTAAACAAACAGATTTTACAGAATCACAGCCCACGGAACTATTAGAAAGTACCACTTACATAATTTAGCTATTGATATTGGCACCTGGCTGTAACACTAGGTACTAGGAAGAACTGTGCTAAAATTACTCTTAATTAGTATGAACTTTCCATTCATTCAGCTAATGTTTATTGAGCACCTACTATGCCAGACCCTGTTCCAGGTATTAAGCACACAACAGTGAACAGACAAAAAATACTTTACCTCTACCTCAAGAGGAGGAAATGGGTCTTATTTGCCTTGCATTATAGGGAGGGACACAGACAAGAAGCAAATAAACACATAATACAATGTCAAGGAGTGTCACTGGCTACAAAGAAATATAAAGCAGGATAAGGGGGTAGATGGGGCAGAAGAAGTTATTTTATATGGATGGACAGAGATGGCCTCCCTGAGGTGACAATTTGATCAGACACCTAAATAAATTAGGAGGGAAGCCATGTGAACATCATTACTGTTTATTTCAATATTCAAGTTAAATCAAATATATTTTGCAGCTTATTCATAATAGCTCCCAATTTTTTTTTTTTTTTTTTTTTTTTTTGCCTGTTTTGTGCAAGGAAGTTCACCGAAACCATCTCATGTAAGCCTCCCAACAATCCTGCCACATGGCTGATTATTACTCACAGAAGAGGAAATGGAAGCTCTGAGAGGTTAAGACCAAGCTAGTAAATGCCAGAACGAAGATTCAAACTCAGATTACCTTGCAGCCACTTGAGCACACTGTCTTCCACACTTTTAGTTATTAAAGTACTGGAAGGGTTCAGCATAAAGTTTTGTTTTGTTTCATTTTTTCCATGAGATAGTCACTCCATAGTATTACAGTGATTGTGAATAATTGTTATTTTAAATTACACATGCCATAATGGAGTTGTCACAAAGTGTAGAATCATCAATTAATGGAATTCTATTATGCTTTTAAAATATTAATCCTACTTTGCAAGTTCCCAATTGAGCATTTTATAGTTGGAAATATTTATACGAGAAGGACACGGGCTGGAACACATCATCAATGTGTCAGAACTCTCAGGAAGTAACTTGTTTAGCGTCCCATTCCTTCCATAGCGTTCTTTCACTTGCTTCTCACAGAAACTTCATAAGATACACACGCAGCATTACTATCCACATTTTACAGAAGAAAAAACCTAGATACTGAACATTTAAGTGACTTCGCCAAGGTCACCAGCTGAGCAACAGCCCGTACCTCCTTTTATTAGTTTTACGCTACATCACTCAATTCTTCCATAGTTCTTTTCTACTTCTGTCATTATAAATAAGCTTTTAGATTCCCAGCCTGACATTCTCACTTATGTGTGAAATAGTTTTAATTACTTTTCCCTCTTTAAATCTCAACCAACCCAACCAGGTTTATGAAGTCTTTGTTCTTAACATCTCATTTAACTGCAGAGGGGAGACCAAAGTGTATTTAAAGCACAGATACCCTAATTTTTTAAAAAGAAAAATAATTACTTTTAAAAGGATGTCTCTAGATAGGTTTTCTAGATAATGCTCTGCTGAGAACTTGAGATTAAACAGCTCAATAACAGTAATTTGGATAGTCAATAATTTGGTTCTCTTTGTGTATGCTTGATAACCTAGATATAGACGAATGTACCATCCCTCCATATTGCCACCAAAGATGCGTGAACACACCAGGATCATTTTATTGCCAGTGCAGTCCTGGGTTTCAATTGGCAGCAAACAACTATACCTGCGTAGGTAAGACTTATGGAAACAGTCATCCTGACTGATTTCTGTCTTCCCAAGCCACAGTGCAGTACTTCCAGTTTTCTATGTTCTTGAGTGAACTGGTTTCCATCAACTTCCCTGCATAAAGCTGAAAAGACAGTAACCAATCTGGTTTTTTAAAACACATCAAGATGTGAATGGAAAAAAATTTTAACCTTGGTTTTAGTTCTCTTCTGTGAGTGTATCAAAAAAAAATTTTTTTAACTACAGATCAATTGATATACACACACCAATTAGTCAAGAGTGTGTGATATAAACGCTGAAGGTGCCAAAGGGGTTACTGCAAGTTCAAATACATAAACTTGCCGCTGAAAGTGCATCTGATTTTTACATGCTTCTTCTGCCCTTTCAGAATGCAATGTCACGGCACACAATTTTAAGATTGGCATGACATGGAAAGAATCTAGTGCAGGAAAAATGCCTTTTCACAATATTTTCAGTGCCTTAGAGCATTGCAAAACTCTGTATGGGTCTCAAAGGCTTATGTTATAATTGTAATGGAATTTAACAGGACCCATTTAAAAAGTACTAAATAGCACAGATAAATCTTCACTACAGCATGCTGAGAGACCGTATTAGTATGTGTCTTATATCAATTATTTATAGACTTGGCATTTTGCATCTGAACAACAATACAAGAAAATAGATACTGGAATGTATATTTATTAGAATCATTAAATTCTTTTGGAAAGATTCATCAAACACCAAACTAACTGTCATTCCCAGAAAAAAAATATTCTGGTATTTTTAAAAGAAGTATATGACAGATGTTTGAAGTTGTTCCAACAAATATGAAACCTGAATGGATGTTCTCCAGTGAGCTTCTGCAGAGCAAAGAATCCAGCTAGGGAATTACTCACTTACCATAGGATGACATAGGTACAAAAGAGCAAGGCTATGTTTAAAGACATAGATCTATAAATGTGTATAACCTTGCCTTTCAGACATAAATGAATGTGATGCCAGCAATCAATGTGCTCAGCAATGCTACAACATTCTTGGTTCATTCATCTGTCAGTGCAATCAAGGATATGAGCTAAGCAGTGACAGGCTCAACTGTGAAGGTAAAATATTGTCCAAATAATTAGTAATCATGGTCCAATTCCTGTGATTGCTGTTGCTTTAATCCAAGTATGTACCTGTTTATGAAAGCAAATTTTTATCCATGGAAATTCCGTTCTAAAATCCAGTTAATCTAGTTCAATTATAACATTGACTTTTTAGTATGTTTTCAAAAGAAAGGAGAAGAAACAAAATAATTGAAATATTAGATGTAGGCTGGGTCTGATAATTAGCAAGGGTGCTCTAGTGTCTTGTTTCTCAAGTGTGATGCAACGGCTAGCAGCAGTGGCACCTCCTGGGAGCCTGTGAGAATTGTAGAATCTCAGGCCCCAGCCCAGACCTACTGAGTCAGATTCTGCATCTAATGAGAACTCCAGGTGACTGGCATGCATGTTTAAGTTCAAAAATGGCTGATTGCATGTCAAGAACATTAGAAGAGAAACCAAGAGACCTGGCCCCTAGTCATGCCTGCCACTGTGTAATTCAAAAGCCATAAGACATCCTGAGGGGGATGCCATTGACACTTCATGCTCCCGACTTCCTCACAAACGCTCCCACCTTTACTTGGGACAGCACCATTGAGAAATGCAAAGCATTCTGCCAGGGCATCACCTCTAGAAGCTAGCACAGGGATGGAACTTGGAGTTCAAAACTCAGATGAACTTGGGAGCAGAGCCACCCAATTTCTGAGAAGGCAAATATGAATCTGCATCACTGGGTGGGTCTGCCAAGCACAACATGAGGATCATCAACCACAAGCCAATTCATTCAGTCTGCTCAGCTAGTATGGTTAGTTCCAGGATTCGCCAAACTGTCAGCAATAAGTGAGTAAAACTGATGGTAAGAAAAACTCTCTGTGCTGTGAAGCTCTATGGGAAATGAGCTGATATTGTTAGAATTTGCACTTGAGCTTCTTATAAAGTATTGTATTTCTGTTTCAGAGCATGCAGTGTTAAAAAAAATTACCAAAATAGTGACATGTAAGTTTTCAACTCTGTCTTATTGCTCTTGTCTGGTTCAACAGACATTGATGAATGCAGAACCTCGAGCTACCTGTGTCAATATCAATGTGTCAATGAGCCTGGGAAATTCTCTTGTATGTGCCCCCAGGGATACCAAGTGGTGAGAAGTAGAACATGTCAGGGTAAGTTTATTGTTTTCATATCTGTTAAGTTTTAACCAGGAAAAGCAGGGAGGAAGTTGTAGGATTCTCTATCACAGACTTTCATTTTTTACAATTTGAGCTCTTTTTTTCCCCCTGTTGATCATGAGACATGCACATCTCATAAAGAGGATATTCAGTGTTAACTCTCTTTGAAATTTAAAGTAATCATTTTTCTTTCTTAAAATAAATAATTTTAATAAAATATTGGTATGCCTTCTATATAGCCTACATAATCCCTATGATATATATCCTCTAATCATCCACCAGAAAAGATTCAATTATTAAAATATTTCACCATGAGTTTCAGTGTAGAGCATAAGCTTAATGTGTGGTTAGGTGCACCTCAAACCGATCTGAATTCTCTAAAACACCAGGATTATAAATTGGATAGTAATTTAAGCGTTGAGAAAATCAGCTTCATGTGTATTAAAAAGTGCTTGAATACTTCAGTAAAAAAAACTATTAATCCAAAAATAGCTAATGTCTTTGGGTCCAGTTTTAAAATAAATGTTCAGGTGATTTTCATAGCTACATGTTGGTGGAAGAAGTGGCTCTCTACATGGTATGATTTCAGAGTCTCTTTGAAAGATTTGAAAATGTGCACCCTCTCCTCCCTACCTCCTGCATGTAGCTTAAAATTTCTTTAACAGGCAAAAGACTATTCAGGTAAAACTAAAACTAGATAATCCTGGAAAAATTGGTACAAACACAGGTTTACATAAAGCAGTGAGAGAGTGAAAAAAAAAAATGACTGAACTTGAAGACACAAAATCTGTTTGAGACCTAGCTGTATGGCATTCTATCTATACAATTTGAACAAATTATCAAACTTCTCTGAGCCTCAACTTTCTCATTTGGAAAAGGGAGTTGAGGGAATGAAATGGAATAACATACAGAAAAATTATTTGTAAACTATAAAGCCTGTAAAGTTCAAGATGTTTTTATGAAATTTACCCAGCAATATAAATGACTAGTAGCAAATCTTCTCTAGAAGAAGGGCAGTAAAATATTAAGAAAGGAAAAGATCAAGGAAAGGAGACACTCAGGATTCTCAGTCTATATCATGATTTTACAAGGGAAATATTAATTCACAGGAACATCCATGACCTGAGATTTTATAGCGTGCATGTGATCATTCAACTAGAATCCAACCACTAAATATGAGCATAATCAGAATGTAGTTCATTGCACAATAAACATCTTTCTACCCCTTTCCATGTTACTAGAGACTCTGTAATGTTAATTGTGGAGAAACATTGCATTCCAATGGTTTTACTTTCTGAACCCTAACTGAGACTTTTAACATGAATATTACATGCAGGAAAATGTTAGCCAGTGGGATACCTTAACCAATTTCCCTGGAGTCCTGAAACAAATGTCTATGTGTTTCTGATCATAAATGGATTTGACACCCAGCAAAAGACAGAAACAAGTTAACATTCAGTGGAATCTTACCAGCCTACTCTATTTATATCTGTTATAACGAAAGGTGAAAATGCAATGGAATTGCAAATAGGAGATTCATTAGTGTTATATCTTGAAGAATGTTTGGTTAAACCAAAACATTTTTTGTGAAAGAGACTTACCATTCTTTTAGGGTACAAAACAATTGGTTTCCCCCACTGAAACCATTCCTTCCCAGCCCTGTCTACAGGTTAAAGTAAAACCAAAAGAGTCTGGATTCTTACCTTCCCCCAAAAGGTTTATTTTAGGGATGAAATAACTGTTCTCATTTCCACAGTCTTGCAAAAATTAAAACTCTGTGTGTGTGTGTGTGTGTGTGTGTGTGTGTGTGTGTGGTGGCAGGTTGTGGGGAGGGGAGAGGGACAGCAGGGAAGGAAAGAAACAGAGGGAGAATACACAGATACACAGACACACATTCATCAAAATTTTAATACTATTAATCACTTCTGAAAAACCTTCCAAAATGGTTAAGGAGTTGATTATGCTAGGCTCTAAATTACTGGAAGTAATAAATAAAATTATCACATAAAGTTTCCTTTTGCTGCTGTTGAACTCCATATAACAAACCAGTCTTCACTTTCCCTGTAGCTAAACAGCATCTTTATTTTTCAAAAAAGTGAAAAATATTGAAAGGACAAGTCAGTTGTGATTTCTTCTGAGGAATCTAAGTTCTTTCTTTAGCCATAGCCAGTCCAAAAGAAGATACTTTTTGTAACTGACTCTTGGAAACTGCATAGCTTTTCCAGTCTCCTCTTGGGTTCCAGATAGCTTTTGCCAGTTTGGAAGCTAAAAGAAAATTTTTTCTCCAAAGACAAGGAATGGAATTACTCTCATTTAGAGGATGCAATACCTTGCAGTGGAGAGATGCCTGTCACTAACTATATGAACTTGGGTCAGCCACTTAACCCTTATTTGTTTTCCCTTCATGCCAAATAGAGATAATATATTTCTCACCATCTCCATAGGGTTTGTGTGAAGAGCAACTTGGTTCAATTTAATATTTCTTAAAATCTAGGTGCCCCCAGTGCGCTCATGCTAGGTGATAAAGGGATAGAAAGATGTGCACAATAGCCTTTGCCCTCCAGGAGCTTACAAGCTAATACAAGGATTAAGACAAACATGCAGATTTCAATAATGCAAAGCAAAAGGCAATAAAGGTCCCAAAAGAGGAACGTGAGATATAAGAATTCAGAGAGAAGAAAGAGATCATATCCCAGCAACTAGGCAATGACTACCTGTAAATTAATGAATGAAAATATCTGATGGTGGGGAAGGAATGATTCAGAAAAGGCTTATATTGGATAAAATCTAATCACTATTCAAATGTAAAGGGAGACAGACATACATAGGGATGTAGATATTAATATAATTTTCATTGTCATAAATGTAATGGTTCTCTAGCATTGTAAACTCTTCTCTCAGATGTCATCTGGGAACTCCTAATTCCCAAATCTAAATTCAGTCTTTGTCCATCCTGGCCTTCCCACAGCCCTCCTTCCCGGGACCCTCTCTAGCTCTGACCTCCTTGCACTGCCTTTTCCTGGGTTGCCTCTCACCGCTGACACTGACAGTCCCTTCCTTAATTCCCCTTCTTCCCCATGGTCTTTAAATAGCCATGCTCTACATGGTAGGATACTTCATAGCTTCACTTCTTTTGCTGTGAACAGCTTCCTATGGACAGTGTAATCCACTCCCAGAACATTAACTATCCAGCAGCATGCTACAGCTTACTGCAACCACATTCCAGCCTTTCCCTCTCTCCCAAGCCCCTGAGCCTGACAATAAACTTCCATCTCCATAGTTTTTGTTTGCTGCTTTCTCAGCCTGGAAGGCCCTCCCCACTGCAATCTGAAAATCCCATCTAACCACCACCCTTTTCAAGGCCAAGGTGAGAGGCCTCCTCCTTCTTTCAGCCTTCCTTAATTCCCCAGAGGGCAAGAAATAGTGTCTTTCATTTTTATTTAAGCAAAGTCAATGGCAAGCATTTGGCTTTGAATTCAACAGATGAATAATAGGTGCTTGATAAAGTACCGTGAAATGACACATATTAATCTGTCAAGAATGGCTCCACTTCATCTGTCATGAATTAATGCAATGAACCCAGGTCCCACCAAGTCTTGTGTCTAAAAGCAAATTAAACACAGTCCAGATTCTTATACACCTCCTTCCAGTGGCAAACTGGAATCTGCCACTTACGCAATTTACTTATATCAGTAAACTCTTCGACTCTACATCTCTACAGATATAAATGAGTGTGAGACCACAAATGAATGTCGGGAAGATGAAATGTGTTGGAATTATCATGGCGGCTTCCGTTGTTACCCACGAAATCCTTGTCAAGATCCTTACATTCTAACATCAGAGAAGTAAGAAAAATCAGACCTTTTGAAACTGAGAATCTTCTGGTTTTACCAAGCCTAACTAACACTTTTGTTTGTCTCTGCAGCCGATGTGTTTGCCCAGTCTCAAATGCGCTGTGCCGAGAACTTCCCCAATCCATAGTCTACAAATACATGAGCATCCGATCTGATAGGTCTGTGCCATCTGACATCTTCCAGATACAGGCCACAACCATTTATCCCAACACTATCAATACTTTTCGGATTAAATCTGGAAATGAAAATAGAGAGTTCTACCTAAGAGTAAGTATCCTGAGGGCAGCCTTAGCTGTTGAGAAAGTTCCAAGTTTGTTGTTGTTGTTTGGTAGTAATTCACATAGAAAGAAAGCTAACATTTAAAGAGTTTTTATGTGCAGGCATTGTGTAAATCCTTCCAGTGTGCATTATCTCATTTAATCCTCTTGGTAATGCTTGGTCAGATTAATATTTATCTCCATATTTTACAGAAAAAAAAAGTAAGACTCAGGGAGATGAAGTAGCTTCTCTAAAGTCACTCAGATAAAAGTTGTACACTCTAACAGAGTTGTGTGTGACCACCAAAACACAAGCCTACACACATACACACACACACACACACACACACACACACACCTCAAATAGATACCACAAATCAGTGATAGCTATTTAATTGTACATAGAAAAAATAATTCCTGGAGAGCTTTTCAAAAACGCTGAATTCCTTATTGTTACATTCGCAAGATTATTTACATCTGCACCAAAACTAAGACCCAGAAGTATCTGAGAAGTGACCCCAACTCCCCACCCCCCGCACCATGTGTACAACAGATAGTTGTACCATTCTTGCAAATTTCCAGGCAGGCAATGTGAGGTCACGTTTATGTTTTCTCTTTCTTTCATTGCCTATATGAAATCTTTCTCTGAATTCTGCCATTTCTCTCTCCACAGTGTCCCCTGGGTTATCTTTGTGTCCTTGTGTCTCTGCCTCTCTTCCTTTAAACTGGCTCTTAGCACCTCTCTAATCCCTCCAAGGGCTTCCCAGCAGATCTCCCTGACTCCAGTGCCTCAGCCTTCCAGTCCCCCCTGCAAAATCTTAGCAAGTTCATTTTAGGTTAAAATTCCGACATATTTCAAATACGGCTCACCACTTCATGTGAAAATGATGGCACCCCACCAAGCAGTTTGCAGGGTTACGGTAAGTCTTTCACGCTAAGGATGTTATTCATCCAGTTCCAGTTTTCTCAAAACTCCTTTGGGCACTCTTCATTTTTAATCAGATTTTAAGGTCAATATTTCATTTTGAGAATATGAAAAGTAAATTGGGAAATTCATCCTCGTGGTAAAGTTTACAGATTTTTAATGTTTACTCGTTTATCCTGTTCTTTGATATATTAAGTTCCCTTCCAGCTCCAGAATTATTTGACTCTGTTTCTTTGCCAGTAAATTAGAAATGATTAATCTCTCATGACCAACTTCTGAAGAGAAAAACCCAACCCAAAATACAATCTATTACTATTCTTTTTTCTAATAACTAAAAATAAACGTCTTTAACATTTGATGCTTTAAATTTGAGATATACTAGATATTTGTAAGAAGTTTACTCTAAATGAATTTCACACAGTTCAGATAATAACAATTTAATAATTTTAGCCCAAAGAAATAACATTATTTGTAACCCATGGCAGTCAAATAGGTTCATCTCAAAATCATCTTTAAAAATAATTTTCCATTTTGAACTCTTATCCAAAATTTAAGAAAGTAAAATTTCCTAGCAGAATCAACAAAGAGTTAAGCAAAGTACCTGCACGGGTTTTTTTTTTTTGCAATAAACATGGCACTTTTAAAGTTTTATGATTCATATCAGTGAACTTATTGACTTGATATTTTCAGATATAAATACAGTGTTTTTCTCAAGTAAAATCCTTTCTTATGAATGATATAAAACACTGCCAATTTTGATAATCCCAGAATTAAATACTACTATTTGAAACCAAAAAAGCATTTAAAATAAGAAGATATTTCAAGACTATTTATTATCACATAATTCAAAAAATAGTTGGATCAAATCCTACAAAATTTCTTCAATGAAGTTCCACTTGCGCAGAGGGCATTTAATCATAAGACTCCATCAAGAGGCCTTAATTAAGCACCTATTATACACTCAGCTTCATGCTAGGTGCATGTAATACACAGTTCCTTACTTCAAAGAGCTTTAAATATTACTTTGTGGCATAGTTAACATCTATGAGAAAAGCAGAGGACAAATTTGTGTTTAACTCCATGCTCCAAGACATCAAAGAATTAATGTGGGCTGCAATAGTCAAAGAATGTTTCTTGAGAAACATGAGGCTGGATCTTATCCTTGAAAGGATCTGTGGGATATAGGATTTTATTTGTATTCCTTTTGGGACAATACTGAGAAAATCTTCTTCCCTAGAAAAGGGAACATATTAGAAAGAAGTAATACATGAAATTAAAGGTAGAATACCATCCTCCACCCACACCGACCAATATCTATCCTTCCTTACTGAGACTTATTTTTCTTCACAGCCCTTATCACCACGTTGTATAGTATTTATTTGTCCGTGTCACCTACTACCTACTAGAGTGTGAGTGCAATAAACAGAGACATTACCTGTCTGTTCACTCTTGTATGCACAGCACATAGAATGAATGGTACCTGGCACATTGCAGGTGCTCAAAAAATATTTTTAAATGAATAAATTAATTCAATCAACATCTTCAAGGTATCACTGTTACCTATAAGAGGCAAGCACCATGCTAGGTTCTAGAGACATAGCAGTGAATAAAACCAAGCCAATTCCTGCCCCAGCGGGGCTTATAGTTGAGACATCGAACAAGTGTTCACAAGTATGCCGAACGTTACAACTGAGCACTTCAAATTGTTCATGTGTACACCACAAGTTAACCCCTAACCAAGACAGCAGTGGTCTGGGAGCTTCCTGGAAGAAGTAGATTTAAGCTGAAGACTAGCAAATGGAAGGAATAAAAAGCAGACAAGTTAATCTGGAACTCCAGGTGCTACAGGCAGAGCGGCTTGAGAGGGACCTGGAGAGATGAGCAGGGCCTAGATCACACAATGCCTGACAGACCATACTAAGGGTTTCAAGTAGAGGAGTTGCTATCAGATTTTCATGTTAAAAAAGATACCTGGCTACACTGTAGAGCCTGGATTGGAGTGGAGCAAGAATGGAAATGGAGAGACCAGTAAGTAGTTCAAAAGATGGGGGACTAGTGTGGTAGCAGTGAGTCCAAAAGAAGTGGACAGATTTATGAAGATATAGGAAGAAGGACATGGCTTGGTAACCCATTTGCTATGGGGAGGTGGAGGAGAAGGAAGCGTCAAGGATAACCTCCAAGTTTCTGTCCTGAGCAACAGTAAATGGTGGTACCATTTACTGAGATAAGGAAGAAGGAGCCAGTGGAGAGAGGAGGGTGAGGAGTTCAGTTTGGACATACTGAGTCCTGGTCGCCATGAGACATCCAAGTAAAGATGAGTAGAGAACTGGATATGTGGGCTTGGAATTCATAGTATAGACTTTTAAGTCACTGGCAGATATGTGATCATTGAAGCCATGGCTATGGATGAGATCACTCAGGCAGAGTATGTAGGAAGTAGGTGAGATCACTCAGATCTGGGCACTATTATAGTCACATCCATTACCTCAGCCTACAGTTCTCTGGCCATCTCATCCCCCATGACCTTCAGCTTCATGTCACTCTGCCACCACCCCATGGCCACATGCTGGACTTTGTTATCCTGCAGAACAGTTCCACATCATCATCTGAGTCTCAGGTGACCCCCTCAGTGACTGATTCTCTTTCCTCTTTTTCATGCCCTCACTCCCACTCTATCTGCTCTTCACCCTCACAGTGATGCTAGTCCTCTGACCCCTCACCCATCATTTTCTCCCACTCTATCAACTTCTTGGTGGACCCTTGAACTACTCTGTCACCAACACCTCAATTCCCTGTCCAACAACTCTAGATCAATCACATAATCCACGTCTATTTTCACACCCAGCTTGTCAGCACAGATTGGTAATACTATAAATCTCCAACTTCAGATGTGCCCTCAACAATCCTATTACTTTCTTTTATTTCTTCTCTTCAGCCACTGATTGCAAATGTCCTCATACTCTTTAAGTTCTTATACCCTTCATTTTCAGTAGGTGACCTCATCTCCTACTCTTCTGAAACCACTGAAACCAACAGGCATAAATTACTTGAACTTCCCATCCCATCCCTTGCAAACTTAAGTCCATGTGTTCCCCTTCTAACCTTCTCCTTTGAATTTTCCAAAGACAAGGTTTCACTTCTATCAATCAAGGCCAACCCACCACCTGTATTCTTCACTCCATTTCCTCTGGAACCTTGTTCTATCAAACTCTAATATACCTCCTACATATTTAACTTGTTTTCCCTCTAGATGTTGCCTCCTCTCTCTCGTCTCCCTTCCTAGCCAAGGTTCTTAAAGCACAGTCTGTAATCACAGTCTCTATTTTCTTATTTCCTAGTTACTCTTCTGTCTTCCAGTCCCACTACCCTACTGAAATTGCTCTGGAAAAAAGCCACCAACAGCATCCATACTGCTATATCCAGAGGCATTTTTCAGTTCCAGTCACCCCCATCCTCCCCTGCTGTATTGGACACTGCTTGCCATTCATCTGTTTACCACTTAATTATCTATTTCTTCTCAGCTTCCTTCAATGGCTTCTCTTCTGCCCATTCTTTAAATGTTGGTCTCTCACAGACCCAGTCTTATCACATATACGTTCTCTTCCTTGGTTTAATGTCCACCTATTGACGTGACTGCTAAATCCTAATCCACTGTTTCTATCCCTGCTCTCCTCTTGGCATTCAGATTCACACATCTACCTGCCTGCCTGTCCAAGCTCATCTCCCTGCACTCTCTAGCACCAATCACATTGTTCATCAAAGTGAAACTGCATCCAGTTCTCCAGAACATCCTTCTTTACAAAACTCCCACTTATTCTGGGTGACTGTCCTCAGGCATTCAAAGGCCTTCCCTCAATGCTTCAGAGTCCCTCTGTTTTTCTCTGTGAGTACACACCTCTGTGTATCTTCATATATACCCTGCATATCCCCACATATCTTAGCATTTGCCATATTCTATTGAAATTAACTACTTACATGCCTCTTCACCTACTAGAATGTAAACAGATCCACAATGTTGAGAAGTGAAAGATGACAACCTCGTTTACCAGTTCAAAAACTTATCAGATTCTCACATGAACTCCAATCTCTATAAAGGCTAGAACTACTCAATAAAGGTGAAGAGAAACATTAACAGAGAGGGATGAGTAGAAAACAAAGAACTATCAAAAACAAGCAGGTCCCTGTACCTGGAACTAATGACTATGTGTGGATAAGGGATAAGATCCAGAAGGATTAGAACCAAGAAAGGACTAAGTAGTGACTTTAATCCTACCTCAAAATTCTTCACTTGGGCTTCCCTGGTGGTGCAGTGGTTAAGAATCCGCCTGCCAATGCAGGGGGACACGGGTTGGAGCCCTGGTCTGGGAAGATCCCACATGCTGCAGAGCAACTAAGCCTGTGCACCACAACTACTGAGCCTGCGCTCTAGAGTCCATGAGCCACAACTACTGAGCCCACGTGCCACAACTACTGAAGCCCGTGTGCCACAACTACTGAAGCCCACGCACCTAGAGCCCATGCTCCGCAACAAGAGAAGCCACCGCAATGAGAAGCCTGCGCACGGCAATGAAAGAGTAGCCCCCACTCGCCACAACTAGAGAAAGCCCACCTGCAGCAATGAAGACCCAATGCAGCCAAAAATAAATAAATGTATTTTTTTAAAAAAAATTCTTCCCCTAATTCTTATAGGAAGTGTATTCACAAATAATAGAAACTGTAACACAAGAAAAATTATTCTCTCACTCCCTCTTTTTTCTTTTATTTTAGCAAACAAGTCCTGTAAGTGCAATGCTTGTGCTGGTGAAGTCGCTATCAGGACCAAGAGAATATATAGTGGACCTGGAGATGCTGACAGTCAACAGTATGGGAACCTTCCGCACCAGCTCAGTGTTAAGATTGACAATAATAGTGGGACCATTTTCATTTTAGTCTTTTAAAAGAGTCCACTATAGGCATTTAAATCAGCCAAAGAATATTGTTATCTTAAAGCACTATTTTATTTATAGACATATCTAGTACATCTACATCTATATACTGTACACTCACCAATAATTCAAACAATTACACCATGGTATAAAGTGGGCATTTAATCTGTAAAGATTCAAAGTTTGTCTTTATTACTGTATGTAAATTAGACATTAATCCACTAAACTGGTCTTCGAGAGAGAGCTAAGCATACTCTTTCCGGTGAAACTTGGATTCTTTTCTGTAAAAGTGGGACCAAGCAATGATTGTCTTCTGTGGTGCTTAAGGAAACTTACTATAGCTCCACTGATAGTCTCATAAGGAGGCAGCCATCATAACATTGAACAGCATGCAAGTTCAAGAATGAGTTTTTTAACTGCTTGTAAGAAAATGGAAAAAGTCAATAAAGATATATTTCTTTAGAAAATGAGGATCTATCATACTTGTGTTGGTTTTTATTTTCATGATCAGTCTAAATGTAGTTGTTTATTACATAGTAGTAAATCATTATCATATAGTATAGTGGTTTCTATAAGATATTTTAAATTTTGTCAGAAATTTTTGTTATGAATGTAAAAAAGGACAGTAAGTAAAATTCCCCGAATGAATAAGAGATCCCCTAGAAAATCATTATATTGAGAAATCTATGGGGAGGAGATGAGAAAACAAATTCTTTCTAAACCACTTTGGAGTTGACCTGAAGAAGCAAACTTGGTGTATTAGTCAGTTTGAGTTGCTATAACAAAATATTATGGACTGGGTAGCTTATAAACAACAGAAATTTATTTCTCACAGTCTGGAGGGTGGAAATCCAAGATCAGGGTGCCAGTATGGTCAGGTTCTGGTGAGAACCCTCTTCTCACCAGGTTGCAGACTCATATCCTCACATGGCAGAAAGAGAGCAAGAGAACTAATCCCATTCATGAGGGCTCTACCTTCATGACCTAAGTACTTCCCCAAGGCCTCAGGTTCTAATACCATCAGGTTGGGAGTTAGGACTTCAACATATGAATTTTGGGAGAACACAAACATTCAGTCCATAATACTCAATAAATGTAATAATATTCCTGAATTCACGACTTCCACAAGATGTGGAGCAAAATGAAGAAAAGTTATTTTTCTGAAAAAGTTTTGATTTCTGAATAAAATTAAAACCCTAAAACTTCACTAACTTATAACTAAAATTTCTCATCTTTATATTTGATGCTCACAGAGTGAAGAAATGGTGATGGTTCTTATTCTTGGCATCCAGATTGACAATGAACTAAATCAAATTACCCTCCCTCCTAACTCTATGAAAACATTTTATACCTTCCTGTTTGTTTAAAATGTAACTGCTTCACTTTGATGTATTATATTTTTAAATAAAAATAAGTATTCTTTTAGAGGTTTTTTTTCTGTGTAGCTAATAACAGCCAATATAATTTTTGTGTCTGGGAAAAGATTATTTGTAGCTGCCAGAGCAAAAACAACTATTTGCTTTTTTAAAAAGAAACAGGGGCTTCCCTGGTGGCACAGTGGTTGAGAATCTGCCTGCCGATGCAGGGGACACGGGTTCGAGCCCTGGTCTGGGAAGATCCCACATGCCGCGGAGCAGCTGGGCCCGTGAGCCACAACTGCTGAGCCTGCGCGTCTGGAGCCTGTGCTCCGCAATAAGGGAGGCCACGATAGTGAGAGGCCCCGCGCACCGTGATGAAGAGTGGCCCCCGCTTGCCACAACTGGAGAGAGCCCTCGCACAGAAACGAAGACCCAACACAGCCAAAAATAAATAAATAAATAAATAATAATTAAAAAAAATAAATAAATAAAAATAAAAATAAAAAAAATAAAAAGAAACAATCTAAAGTTGAGGAAACAAAAGACTGTTAAAATCATTCCACAAAAATATATGCAGTCAATTTTTCTCTTACATCCAGTTTCAAAGCACATATGAATAACCAGGTAACCTTGCCACAGAAACAAATGTTCCTCAAAGAGGTGACAAAATGTGCAGTAATTGTCAAAAAGAAAGTTCACCAAGAGACCAAGGAACAAAACACAAACTTCTTATGTGACTAGGGCACGGGATGGGCTTTTAAAGGATACAGGGGCATTGGAACAGTGATGAGAGAACAGGTGTGACCAGGAGTCAGACAAGGAAGCAGAGTAAACAACCAGCCACAACACAGCAGGACTGTTGCGTACGTTGTCACCCTGTTCACATGATTACTTATAGTCCACGTAAATTCAGTTTTGATCTAAACTTTTCCATTCTTAATCAATCTACTGATTTTTCTACATATAGACACAGTTCTCAAGTCAGAGCTGGGAATGATAAGAGTAAAAAAAAAATGCCTAAGACCTTCCAACAGATTTTTTACTCTTAAGCAAGAAGGCAGAGCCTTATCTGTACCTCCACAGAGGATTGTAGGAGAAACAGGAATCTCTATGAAATATTTATGCGTAAGTCCTGACCCTCCACCCCTACCTCTAAACATATATATAATTACAGAAGTATATATAATCTATATATTAAGAAACATAGATTACATATAGATTATATATACTTCTATAATAATATATTCTATAAACAATTTATATATTATAATTTATATAATTTAAATATAATCTATGATAAAGTAATAATATATTTTATATATATTTTTTGGACCTACAGAAGCCATTAACTGCAAACAAGATGGTTTCCCTTTCATCCCAAAGCTTAGTCCTATTCACAAATCATAAAGACGTGAAAAGGGTTGATAAACTAAAGTGTCACTGATGCAATCCCTTTTCTTTTCTTAATTGTAAAATACACATAAAATTCAGATTGCAATGTTATGCAAATATCACTACTATCTAGTTCCATAACATTTTCGTCACTCAAAAATAAATCCCATACCCATTAGCAGTCACTCCTCATTCCCCCCTCCCACAAGTTCTGGTGTTACCACTAATCTACTTTCTGTCTTTATGAATTTGCCTGCTCTAGACGCTTCATACAACTAGAATCATACAGTAAGTGGCCTTTTGTTTCTGGCTTCTTTCACTTAATATAATGTCTTCAAAGTTCAGCCATGTTGCAGCATGTATCAGACTTCATTCCTTTTTATGACTGAATAATATTCCATTGTATAAATATACCACATTTGTTTATCCATTCATCAGTGGATAGACTATAGTTGATAGGTTGTTTCCACCTGCAATTTCGTTTTATCTGACTATTCATCTACTAATTCCTAGGCTATTCATAGATTAGGAATATAATCCTAGACTATTAGACATTATTAGACTATTATTAGACTATTAGAATGTTACATGTCTATCCTAGACATATAGATTCCTAGACTATTCATCTACTAATTTTACAGCCTAAATCACCCATTTTTAATTTCATTTTTAACTAAAAAGAACAGCAAGTGAAAAATCATTTTTCATTCACAGAAGCAAAGTCCTGGAAAGAACTTTGAAAAGCTAACACATGAGTTCCTTTACAGGTACAACAGTCCTCAGTAAACATAAAAATCTCATGCTCTCTTTAAATGTAATTTGAAATTCAAAATAAAGTAAATATCATCACTGAAAACAAACCAAAGCAGTAAGACAAAGCTGTGCTTTGTTTTCAAACTACACATGACTCCCTCCTCCCCTCCTCCATGAGAATCACTGATTTAAACCAGCTCCCACAGATGAGAATTATGAAAATAATTCATCATCAGAATCATAATTGTTCAGCAGCAAACTTCACTGAGCAACTTCTATGGTAATTTCTTCCAACATCTAACAGCCTGATGAAGCATAGAAGAACCAGGGTTCTAGTCTCAGTTCTAACCTTAACTAGTTGTGAGACTTAGCTTTTTGGGACCTTGGTTTCTTTATCCATAAAACTGGGATATTGAAACAAGGTGTTTTTCCAGCTTTAAAAACTGTACCTATTCCCTATGCCAGAGCTGCACTGAGAGAAAAGGTGACTCTATTTGCCAAACTTTTTAAAGCATTTGAGTATTCTTTGTATGTAGTGGCTGTTGGGAAGCACTGGACATTGGTGAAAAAGAAAACTATAGTTCCTACCCCAAAACAGGTCTTCAAAATGAGGGTTTGTTATTGGGGACAAGGACATGAGAAATAACCCAATTTAGCTCTAAGTTTTTTGAATTACAATTCAAAATAATTTTTTTTAGTATTCACTGTTAAATTGTGCATGCTTTACTCCTTTCCACTGATTCTAACTGAAGTATTATTTCTCATGTTAAACTGAAAGTCATTTTACCTTGTTTCACTAGCAAAAAAAAGTCCAGCCATGGGTTCCCCCACTTCCAAACATGCTTCCAGGAAATTCACATGTTCTTACTCAGTAAGCCTCAATAATGAGGACTGAACTAGTCATTTCCATCACTTCACCATTCCAGTGCCCATACCTGGATTCTCAAACTTCATGCTCTCTGACTGGACAGTGTTGTTTTCTGACAGCAGTTAGGAAAGACCTCTTGGTTGTTAAGACTTCTCAAAAGGAGAATAACTTCACTTCAGCTGCCAAATTTCCCTCTTAAATAGTTTTGTTTTTTGACAGCTTGCAATCTCCATCCCCTCTAAACTTAAAATCAACCATTACATATGCTTCCTTTTAATAATAATAGGATTCTAAACTTAGATGCCACCTGGTCAAACCATGTTATTAAGACTTGCTCAAGGTCACAGTTTGTTGAGCAAGATCACTGTGCCTTGAATCAATGTCTTATGACTTAGATTAGGGCTCTTTTCATTGGCCATGCTCCAAATTTCAGCAACAACAAGCAATCCCCTTCCTTCCAAGGCTTCTTCCTGCAGTGCCCACCCCAAACTGTGGACCAGCTTTGCTCATTGCCATGACTAGTTGTCACCACTGCTGTTAACTGCAGTCGGATTGAAATAGCACAGATACCAACCTGATTCTGATTTACTCTGTTAAACTTTAGCTCATTTGTTCTCTTTAAAAACTCCAGAGAGGTGGAAATAATTGTGTTACACAAAATACTCCTGAACTCTAGAAACTGAAATTCAAGGACCAATCATGTAGACCTTACTATACTTGAGAGCATAGCAATTTCTAAAAGAAAAAAAAAGCCTATTCCTAAAGATACAAACAGAGCTCTCCCTATGGGGGAGCTTTGAGAGCAACAGTAAAGATGGAATGGGGCTAGCATTCTCCTTGTTCAAAAGTTAGACCAAAAGGCTTAAAGAGTCCTTCCTTCCATAAGATTAGTGAAAGGTAAGGGGTTAATGAAAGATTGCTGCCATTCCTGACATTGGTTAATATTCATTAGGTGATTACTGAAGGAGCAAACAGTGAGCATCATTACCTCATCTCCTAAAGGATTCTTGCTTTAGAGGCTTGAAATAAGATAAGAGATACCACATTTTATTAACAACTCAGCCCTCAATGGGGCTTTTGGTTCTTTCAAAATGTTTAAGTTAAAATGACCTCCCCCCCCACAAATTAGGGTTTTTTATTGTGATTAAAAATATATAAATATTGGAGGGTGGAAATCACCTACAAAGCAATTCCCATTTTTATCTAAAAAAATGTAGTCATCTCTACCACTCTGCCTCTACAAGGAAGGTGTTTTAGTGAATCTAAATGATGGAAATAGAAAGATTGTTCAATACCCTACAACCACCTGAACACAACCCAATGGGATTATTATTTGGGCGGAAGCTTCACAAATACAAGTTCATTGTTGAACCTTGTTTCCACAACTGCAAGCAGTTGCTTATGCTTTGAATAGCCATGTATGCTTCTAACTTTCTAACTCTGCTTTTAAAATATGGAACAGCTGCTGGTCTGCTCATATGTTACGCATAAGAAGCCCACAAGGGACAAAGCCTTCCATTAATATGTCGAATTATTTTTAACACATTTATATTTCTATCCTGAATCATCATCTCAGAAAGATGGCAAGTTTCCATCTTCCCAGCTGGGGGGAGCACCTGCAAAATACAAGCACAAACTGTGACACATCTGGTACCAAAAAACCAATCTTGTTTCATCTGGCCAGCAGACTAAAATATCAAGATCGTTGAACAGAAACAAGGCAAAAAGTTAACTGCCATTTATATGTAGTCAACACAGATGTCTAGTTAAGCTGTTTATATTGTAAGCGCATGTGTATGTTAACGGAGCACAGACCCCTTTAATAAGCCAGAGTTGGAATATAAACGCAAGAGAATTTTAAAGACCTGAATGCAATAATTCAGTTCTTTTTTATCTTCCCATAGAAACTAAATTAGTTTCATCGGAATCTCAGCATTCTTTTTAAACAGATGCATATAACACGAATAAATAATTTTGTTGAGTATCTCCAAATTGTTTATTTATTTCGTTTAAAACTGTATTCCATGTTTTTGTATCTTAATATTTAGACTGTTTCTTTAAGTGGTAAATTACTTGCACATGACTTAAACCAGGTGTCCTCGTTTGTGTTGCCTCAAAAGAAGACCCTGTTACAGAACTGAGTGTTGGTAGTTTGACAGGGTAACTTACGAAGCACAGGTGAGAAACTAGGGAAGGTGAGTCAGGGAAGGGAGAGATGCCAATCAATGAGTGAGTTAATGAGTGGGTCACTTCTGTGGGCAAACTAGCACTTAGTATCTTTGGGGATCCTCTGAGAAACAATGTGGAACTCACCTCAAAAGCATCCCACCAGAAGCCGCCTAGACTGGGCTGTTTATCTGCAACTCCCATCCCTGTGGTGAGGGTCGCCTCCTGGGGCACTAATGCCACACCCACTTATAACTACCTGCAGGTGGGTGAGCTTCCTGGCACTGGAGAAAGCCCTCAGGCAGAGGAGAAGAGAAACAGAGGCTTGATATGGGATGTTGTCAGTGAGCTGGAAACCCCTACTGCAACCCCCAGTAAGCTCCTGTTGCTGAGGGGATGTCTGGTGGGCAGCAATAGCCACACTGCTTGGAGTCTGACAACAGAAGCACATGTAACTGGCCTGCTGGCTTCATACCTCATGAGTCTTTCCTTAACCTTTTTCTGTTGGCTCTCCACCTTTTTCTTCCCTCTTCCTTTCTGTAGAGAAAACGCTAGTCTTCTCCTCTGTGTATCACTCACTTAGCAAATCAGGCGCCAAAAATGTCCATTCGATGCAAAGACACATAAGACATTACATAAAGTGGTACTGTATACTTAACACCATGAGCCTATCTGATTCCAGAGCACATCACAAGTCCAACTACAGAGTATTATATAAAATTGGTTGCCCTTCAAAGATAAATTTCCAAGGAAGCTAGTGAAGCTAAAACTTCAAGGCCCTTCCCTTGCACCAGTCCTTTCCAAGGTCCTGAAGGGACCCTACAGTGTGTTCACAGTGTCATATTATTTTTGTAAAATTTGAAAAAGTAATACATTTTAGCTGGATGGGTTAGTATTGATCTTTCCTCTTAGGTTCCCCCCTTCACACTTCTCCTCGTGTTAGGTAGCACTGGGATGGTCACAAGGATTTTTGGGAATCCAGCCCAGGAAATTGAGTTAGGAGGGTACATTTAACTTGGCCTTAGTGGAATATACCTATACAGTTCACAGTCACTTCTATGTATGTTTAATTCCAGTTCCTGTCTGGTGTAGGAATAGCTTCTAAAAATATTCCCACCACCTTCTGTGTTGATTTTACCTGACAGCATGCACAGAGTTTCAAGGCCAGGGGTCCTATCACAATTTAATGTGTCCTACAGTATCCAGCACCAGAGTAGGTAGTAGAAGAAAAACAAGTCTTGAAATATGCAGAGCCAGAAGCTAATCTATGGAAAATTCTCCCAATCACCAGAGGTGTAAAATGAAAAGCAGAGGATTTGGTTTTTATTCAATGCCTTTTCAAGAATATATTTAATTATGTAGCATAGGCAATTATAAATGCACCATACCATGAAAATATTTTTCATATATTTCTATAAGAACTCACTAGAAATTCTTCTGACAATGAAAAGTGAATTATAACCCCAAAAACTCTGTTTCAGATAATACCAAAAACTGTAATTCATTGAGACGAAGAAATAAATTTCAAATAGAAGTAATGAGTAGACTCTTGGGTTGATCAGATTAATGAAAAGGAATGAATCATGTGAACACACTGGGAAGGAATTCGTGTCCTGCTGCTTTGATACGAACACTAACACCAGTAAAGAAAACCTAAAATCGTAATCTTACTACCACAACAAGGGCACTGTCAACTCACTAGTTAGTGTGACCATTTCAAAGGGTATTTAACATTAGTCCCTGCACAAGAAAACTTAGAGTGATGTAGAGTTGTACATATCTTATGTGATAGAAACTTGATAGAGGTTTCCCAAATTTGACGACAATTCTAAAAATTTGTATGTCATTGCCAAAATGGCTTGTGAAACCAAAGAAACCTTTCTGTAAACTGTCAATTTAACATTTTTTCTCAACCATTCTAGAAGATAGTTATCTTTCTATTGTCTCTGTAAGAAAGGACCTACTGTATAGCACAGGGAACTCTGCTCAATACTCTATAATAACCTAAATGGGAAAAGAACTTGAAAAAGAATAAATACATGTATATGTATAACTGAAGCACTTTGCCATTCACCTGAAACTAACACATTGTTAATCAACTATACTCCAATATAAAATAAAAATTAATAAAAAAAGAAATGATGTTACAAAATTATTGCCACAGGCAATCAAACAGCATGCATCCAAAAAAATGTAGGGGAAAAATTATTACAAAGGAGTTCCTGGCAGCTAATTAATAAAAAAATATTATTTTCCCAGACTGTGATATTTGCTGTCAGGTTTTAAAATTTGTGATTTATTTGTGATTTCTTTTGCTATTCTAAATAAGAATTCACTTTTGTGTCTAATTTTGCATTTATAATTTTGTATTCTTTCCCTTAAAGTGAGCTTCTAAATGTGTATAAGTTTTGCTCAAAACCTGGATACATCCCTAATTGCATGAAGTAGCCCTGTGCCTAGCATATATGGGGCTTTTGTGAAAATAGACAAGGACATTTAATCTGGGCCTTGGAATATTTGAATAGGCAGGGAAAAAAGGTATAGGAGATGACCCTTTATTTCAAACTTACCACCACAATGTACAGGCATCAATTAATCTTGTTAATAACAATTGTGTATTTAAGAGTTGCTAATTTCTGACTCAAGCTCAAAAGTTGAAAAGTATATTTCAACCTCTGGCCTCTATTAGATGTGTTCTTGTAGTGATTCAACGTTCTGTTCCCCCTGTTTGTCTCTTAGCAGCAATTATCTGCCTTTATTTCCTAATCTGGTGATTAGCCATTAATAAGAAGGTAAAGACCTCAAAGAGATCAATCTGAAGCTTTCTAAACCCCTGATTACATCCCACCTCCAGGATCCTGCCTTATAATTCCAGTATAATTCACTTCAGTAAACATTCACTGGGAATCCACTATGCACAGGGCACTGTGCTAAGTACTAAGGGAGCAAAGGTAAATATGACATAGTCCCTGGCCTCAAAGAACTTACAATATGACTAGAAAATTAAACACAATAAATTTGGGTTCAATTTGTCTTAAGTAGTCACTATTTATTGAGCACCTATATTTATTGAGGTGCTTTCAGTCCATTATCTCATTCCTCATATTCATCCAATGAAGAAGGAATTTTTAGCTCCATTTTACTGGTGAAGAAGCAGATTCAATGACTTGTTTAGGGTCAAATGTCAAGCAGGGGCAGGACCAAGACTGGAAACAAGACCCATCTGTCTCTAGAGCCTTAATATGTTCTAAGGGGAGCACAGCTGAGAGCACTTAACCCTGCCTGGGAGAAATCAGAGAAGGCTGGGCTGATCTTAAAGGTGGAATAGGGTTTGTCCCAGTAAAAAAAGGGTATTCCAGCAGAGGGGAATTTACACACAAAGGTAAGGAAGTAAAACACAACAAGGGACATGTCAAGAAACCTCATAAATCTTGTAGTTCCTAACTTAACAAGATCCTGACTCCTAATACTAAACAATGTGGTAACAAATCTCACTCCATCCATCAGTTTTTTCATTTCCCCAAACTTTCTTTCTTTCTTTACTTCTCTCCTTATTTTATTCTTTCCACAAGCATGGATATGATGGCTGTTTAAACACCCTTCCTGCATTTAATGAACTTAGTTTATTGGGGGAAACAAATTAATTAAATAATACCACAAACAAATGTAAAATTGCAACTATGACAGAAGCTACCAAAAAGGCAGGTGGTGCTCCAAGAGCCTATAATAGGAGGAAATCAAATGACCTACCATGGTATCCCTTGAAAAATGTCTCTAGAGATGAGCTCTTGAAGATGAGTAGGAGGTAACTGAATAAAAAGGGAGGGAAGAGCATTCAGAAAAGGATCTACATACACAAAGGCCCTTCAGAGGGAAGAAGTATTTTGTGGAATGGAGTCCAAGGGACTGGAATGCCAGTGTAGGTGAAGCTGAAAATGTAAGAGGTGGCCTGATAGGAGATAAAGCTAGACAGGGTACCACTGAAGAATTTGTGTCTTTATTCTTAGAGAAATTGAAAACTATTTAAATATTTTAAGCAGGTAAATAATGTCATCATATTTGCACTTTGGAAAAACACCCTTTTACCTTGAGATAGACTGGAAGGGGGTCAGAATGGATGCAGGTTAGAAGACTGCAAGCAGCCCAGGAAAAGATGATATGCTAACTTGGACAAAAGTATTGGTAGAGGGCACGAACAGAAATGAACAGATTCAATATACATAGGAGACAAAGGACTTAATGACAGGTTGCATGTGGATAATAAGGGAGAAGGACATGTCGGGAATGAGCCTAAGTTTCTGGTAACCCAATAGGCAGACAATTGTTTCCAAGCAGAGATTCAGGAACCGAGCTTCTTCTATTTGGGACCTCTACTCCTTGTAATTGATGGCTTCCAAGGTCCCTGTGCTCATCTACATCAAGAGGTGGATCAATGGCAGGTTGAAAATGAGAACATTTTATGGGGCAGGACTGGAAGTGGCTTACATTGCTCTGCTGTATTCCTTTGGCCACACTTGTGAGGAAGGCTGGGAAATAGAGTCTAGCTGTTATTCAGAAAGAAGAGCAAAGGGGTTTGGTTACTAGCTAGCAGTCTCTGCATCAATGGAGAAACTAGAAAATGAGTACAGTTGACCACTGAACAATGCAGGGGTTAGGGGTACCAACCCTCTGCCCACTCAAAAATCCATCCAGCCCACCTTATACTCCATATCTGAGGTTCCACATCTATGGATTCAAGCAACTGTGGATTGTGTAGTACTATTTTATTTACTACTGAAAAACTTTGCATATAAATAGACCCATGCAGTTCAAATCCACGTTGTTCAAAGGTCAACTGTATATTCTTTAGTATGGCAATGGAAGTGTTCCACTGGAGCAGAGAACAGTTTTCTAACTCCCAGATTTTTTTTTAGTTTCACTTATTTTTCTCTATATCCCTTCTCTTTAATATACTTCTTGTGTTCAAGGGTAAGTAGAACACTTACTTAGTTCCACACTTGTATGTATTCATTTTTAATGAGGGCAAATCACCTTTTCAATACCTATTTATTCATTCAATAGATATTTAAGTGTCTACAGTTGTCTCAGTCTCGTTGTTTACTCCTTGTCCAAGGATGGCAGAAAGAAAACCCTTCCTTTTTTTTAAAAAAAGGGTATCAGTAATGGGTTTTAAATTTATAAGAAAAATGTTTATGTACAAATATGATTATTTTAGTGTCATTTCTAATAACCAAACAAATGAAAACAGTTTAAATGTATAATAATGGGGGAATGGCTAAGTTTAAACTATGGCACATCTATACGGTGGGGCATTATGCAGTGATTAAAGTGTTAATAAAGAGATTTTTATGGAATGGGGAATATTTGTGATATAGTATTAAGTGGACAATGTAAGAGGTACTATCTCAATTACATAAATATATCTATGGAAAGAAGAGGGACACCAAATATTAACTATAGTTATTTCTGGGATAGGATTAAAAGAACACTGTATTCTCCTCTCTGTACCTTCCTATATCTGCAATTTAATTTTTTTACAATGAGTTTCATATCAGATTAAAAGTTCTTTTTTAAAAATTAAAAGCAAACTCAAAAAAGCCATAGGAATCTTGGAAATATGATAGGTAATCATAGCCAAGCCATATTAAAGCTTCCTAAGCAAAAATGGACATTAAAGCTGAAGGTTCAGTCTAAAATTTGGGAGGGGGTTACAAGAATCTTCCATATGAGTGCTTGTTCAATAGTAGTAAGAGCCCACCAGTCCCATTAATTGGGGGCTTTAACATCTTGGTGACCTACATGCAGCCCATGGGACGGGTCCATCAGTGCTGACCTGGTAAGGCAAAGCCAAAAAGAACTCAGACCAGAGAATCAGACTTTGGTAGATGAGGCGGCATAACAAAGCCAAACCTCCTGGTAAGAGAGAATCAGGAGGAAAGGCCAGACTTTGGCTACACCAGCGGTCCCTAACCTTTTTGGCACCAGGGACCAGTTTTGCAGAAGACAATTTTGCCACAGCCCGGTGGGGGGCTGGGGATGGTTCAGGCAGTAGCACAAGCAATGGGGAGCAGCAGATGAAACCACCCGCTCAGCTCACCCGCCACTCACCTGCTGTGCGGCCCTGTTCCTAACAAGCTGTGGCCCGGTACTGGTCCACAGCCTGGGGACTGTGGACCCCTGGGCTACACAACAGCAGAGCAAGAGGTCCAGATGTCAAATAAGTAGATGCAAAAGGCAAAAGCTGCAGGAGCAGTTTTTATTCAGAAGTGTTAAGTGAGGGTCAGGAGCAAGGATTCAGGTGACGGGAGTTCACATTAATCTCCTAGGATGGAATTTAGCCCAGGGCCTCAGGTGAAAATCTAAGGCATGCTTACAAACATCTTAACAAACAAACACCATAGCTTAGTGTTACCAAAGCTGTGTTACCCTTTTCCAAGAAAGGCATTTTTTAATGCCTAGATATTTAAATAGTAATGACAATAACATTTCCTGAGCACCTATTGTATGCCATAGACTGTGGCCTCACACCATGCTAAATGCTTTAGATGCTTTACAGATACTATCTCATTTTATGACAGGGGCATTTCTACCCCATTTGAAAGATGAAGAGACTGAGTCTTGGAGAAGAAACTGACCAAGTCACACAGGGAGAAAGTGGTGGAGCCAGGTCTATGACCCAAGTCAGTTTGACACCAAAGCTCATAGCCTTAACCACCTCATTACTGGTCAGTGGCTAATTTTATGTGGCCATGGATATTTTCCGTGCTTCTTTTTAAAAACATGTCAGTAAACCAAAAATCCTGTCTACCAGGGATGAGGCTAATAGACACCATGGGTGAGTAAATTACATTAAGAACTTTGTGCCTGTTAAAGGACTATTACTAATAAAAAAAAAACTACTTATGAGAGTTAATTTGGAAAATAAGTAAGTCTTCTCAGCATTCCTAACATCACAGCATAAGGTCTGAAGATGACTCTTCTTTGTCCCTAGCTGAGGTAAATAGGGAGGAAATGAAAAGTATATACTAGGGATAGCTAAGGCAGCCATGAAAATTAGCCTGGATTCAGGAAGGATCTAAATGGAATAAGTAAGGCATTAAGCAATTAAGATTTCTAATTGAAAACACAACATACAGCCCTTATGTGATTCTTTGGATCACTGAAACGTACCCTCTTTAGACCAAACATCTGAAGGACACTGTTAAATATAAAATATAAGTATAAAAAAACCTTTATAGTGCAGTAAACATTTCTGTGGACTGAAGCATAAAATCGATTGGGCAAAGTTGAACAATGAATAAAAGAGTAAATACTCCTTCGTTTGCTTCTTAGAGATTTATGTAGAGCTGTTGAATATCAGTTGCAACTTAATAACACGCTTAGGTTTTTTTTTTAATTTATCAAGATTTGACATGTTTTCGTCTGTTGAGTGAAAGCTCATGCAATTAGCTGTGCAGAAAGCTACAAACACACTCAGGCCACTTTACCTTAGCAGATATAACTGCAAATCATTCACTGCATACTCTCCAGCACTGGTCAAATCTAGTGGACCATTCCAAAAGTAACCATGGGGCTTTCAGTACATATCATTTACTTCCTCCTGTTCAAAAAAAAAAAAAAGGTTAATCCCTTCAGCAGCAATTCTCATCCTTTTCTCAAGAGATATTTTAAATATTCTGTGATGAAATTATGCAAAGAAAATAGAAAATAAGTGATGTTGCGAATGTCATTAAATGGCAGTGGGGCAGTCACATAGCAGCCCATAATCACCTTGGAGGGGGGTAAAAATCAAACATCTGCTCAACAACACCAAAGAAATTTTGGTTTTGTTTGGTTTTTTTTTAATGGTCTGAGGGCCAATCTGAAGATTCCATTTTGAAGTCACTGCACTGATATCAAGATACACTTTACATTCTATGAGTGTGCTTAAAGGAGGGCGGAGTAAGTTTTGATGTCAAATAAATCGAACTAGAGGATAAATAAAAAACAAGAAATGAAAAATTATGTAACACAAAGCTATTTAGCTCTGCCAGATGCTTCTGTAGCAAAGAAGGAATCCCAACAAGTCAAATGCATGCCCTGTTATCTTCCCAATAGCTTCAATAACGAGCTATTTGGTGTGGAAGCAAGCTTGGGCCCTAGCTCTTGACAGTTTTATAGCCCTTGGTCAAAGTTTTCAACAGTGTTTGGGCAGGCGTGACTAGGCAGCTAGATTACACATACTGACTTTCCACTTGCAGATACACAATATTTACTTTACAGGGTGAGCCAGTAAACCAGCTGACCAATTAGGCCACAGATCTTTCATGCCTCATGAAAGCTAAGCAAAGACTGAATATAAAAATCTCAGAAATGCATGCAAACTGGACTTTCCTTTAATGTGTCTTCATATAATCTCCACAAAAAAGAATGTCAATGACCAACAGTCTTCAGAGCCACTTCAGTGTAAAAAACAGAGTGTCTTTCAAGTGAAGAGTTCTAGTTCTTTGGATTTATGGAGATCCACATTCATATGGGAGGTAGGATCAAACTTCAGAAAACAAGGCAATTTTATAAGAAATCTCCTGAACTCTAACCCCTCTGTTATTTGGCCTGTCATTCAAGTCTCTCCACAAAAAATTTTCCAACTTTTTAAGCCAATATTTCCTTCAATGAATTCTCTCTTCTAGCCAAATTGATCTTCTCATGGTCCCCTGGACATGTGATGTGTATTCCTACCTCGTTGCTCCATCTCAAACCATAAACCCCCACTTAGAATGTCATCATCTCCTCCCTATCTCTCCTTGCCCAGCCACCTATAGGCCACTTCTACTTGAGTGGCTGCCTTACTGCAAATTCAACAAATCTACTACCAAGACTATATTCTTCTTAAATTTCCATCACCAGCACCATCATTCTTGCATCTCAGCCAGGCTCAAAACTTTGAACTGACTTTTGAGTCTCCTTCTTCTTCCATACATCCCATATTTAATCAGTCACCAGGGCCTGTGGATTCCAGCATTGTTATATCTCTTGCAAATAACCACCTGCCTTTTCCATTTCCACTGCCAACACCCTTGCTCAGGCCTTTATTTCCTCACATGGACCATTTAAAAAGTTTCCCACTGTCCTCTCTGTCTCCAATCTCTCCACCTTTAATCCAATCTAGACACCTCAGCCAGATTAATCTTCTTAAGTACAGCTCCAAGTCACATGATTTCTCTGTGTAAATACCTTCAGTGGAATCCCATGGCCTAGTAAAGTTTAATTTAGGAGTTGACCCCAAGAGCATTCCCCAATAAACTCTCTGCACTGAAATCTTTATCTCAGAATTTGTGTTCAGGGAACCCAACCTAAGACACCCAAACACCTTTCATATCTTTCACTCCTGTCCTTCATACAGCCTACATTCCAGTCAGACTGGGGGAATCTGCCATCCTTAAAGACACTCCATGTGTTATCACTAACTCATTCATCCACAAAGTATCTACTGAACATCTGAAATGTTCCAGGCTCTATAAGAGGTACTGACCAACCTAAAGGGATATACACAAGTAAACAGGCCATTAGAATACAGTATGAACAGTGATTTCCCAGCTGAGTCCAGAGGCAGAGCAAGGGAGAAGAGCGTGCTAGCTGGGAACTGTGTGCACAAAGTCCTGGAGATGGGAAAACACCTCGGGAGTCTGTAAACCGCAAGAGCACTTCAAAATGGCTGAAGCTCAGGGAGCTTGAGTGGTGGTGGCAAGAGATGGGGCAAGAAAGACCAGCAGAGCCAGAACAAAAAAAGCAAACAGCCTTACTTAAGGATGTAGACACTGTCCTTAGGGCAAAGGGGAGCTATTACGGGGCTTTAAGGTAAGAAAAAGCACGATGGCATTTGTGCTTTAGAAAGACTCCTCTGCCTGCAATGTAGAGAAAAAATTAGCTGGAGGAAAGCTTGAAGGCAGACGGCTACTATAGTTATCCAAGCAAAAGATGATGGAAAGCTGACCCAAGGAGGTAACAATGGAGACAGAGAGACCTGGACAGATTCAGGAGATATTAAGAAACTATAATATAAAGGGCATGATGATTTATCATATGGAGGGTGTTAGGAAGGGAGGAGTCAAAGATTAAACCATGTTTCCAACTTGAATAACTAGATGTACATTATTCATTGAGATAGGAAACACTGAGGAAGATGCATAACTGGGGAGAAAGATAAGGAGTTCAGTTTTGGACATGCGGGACTCAAGGTATTTAAGTAAGAGTTGGATATGCGGGTGTCAACAGAAGAGAGATATATAGGTCTGACCTTTAAGAGAGCAGCCTGGCTAGAGGCACAGGTGAGGCATCATCGGCATACATATGGTCATAGAAACCTGGGGGTGAGGTTGAAAAGAGCTGTCAGAAAAGCAGGGAGAAACCCAGTGGAGTGTGGTGTCATGAAGCCAAGAGAACCCGTCAAGATAAAGCAAAGGGTCAACAGTGTCAAATATTGCTCAGGCCAAATAAAGTCAGGACCAAAAAGATTGCCCACTGATTATAAACACATCTGTGGTTTTGCTCAAACTATTCCACAACCGGAAACCATAGAAACATTTCCCATCTTTCTTTCAAGGATCGTCTCAAATTGCCTCACATTTGCATGGTGATTTATTGAACGTCGTTACATGTTACCTCATTTACTGACTAAGATTTCGAGGGTTAAAACCATCTCTTATGTATCTTGGCATCTCTCTCAGCTCATTAAAATGTGGATGCTGGAGGTTCAGAGAAGGAGCTAAATTTGCAGTGAAAGCTCCATGAAAGAAGAGAATCCATGGATGGGAAGAGCTGGTCCACAGGCCAGAACTATTGCTTGTCCCTGTCAGCAAGATGGCACAACTAAGACAAGTCTCTGTCCTCGTGAGAAGAGTCATGAAGAATTGCCCTTGACTGTTTAAAAAAGGAACACCAGACAGTCAATCTTTACCCTTATATGCAAACTTATTGAATGAAATGATGGTGACAAGGCCATCCTGCCTTTTCACCAAGACATTAACCTCATGGACCAGTTTAGAGTTAGATCTGGAGCAAAATGCCCACATCCCCCAGACACTGACTGACCACACTCACCCCAAAAGGGAGGCCATGAGCAGCCACTGATATGGAGGCGTTCATCTTCTGACTGTTCTTTTTTCTGGACGGCAAACATCTAAAAAGGAAAACCTATTTGAATAGGTGCAACTGCCAACTTCACTTACCCCTTCATAGTTAACGATCCTATTTTGTTTTATGGGTGCTTCAAAAGAGCTGACAGAGAGGAGAGACAGCTCTGAATGGAAAACAGCTTGTTGAGCCCTCATTGTGAGGTCGATGGCTTGCCTTGTCATGCCCTCTCAGACCTATATTTCAATGATTCCCTTTTCAAACACAGATCAAAACCCAAAGGAAAAGAGAATTCTCACTCTCCTCCAAAGTGTCAACATGGAAGAATATTTCAAGGCAGCTTGAGGAAGATGCAGCCGCCAGCACAGTAACAGTTAAAGCAGTAGTGATGTGGTACATTTTTTAAGACATTCAGCCCAGACCTCCAACACTTGCTGCTCAGAAAGTTGCCCTCCCCCATCCCTGCCTACACAACATTCTTCTTACGTTCTCAAGAGGCCCTGGCATTTAGAACACTGGCAAGTATTTACTCAATGCCCAGAAGAGTACCTTCAAAATGGTGGGTGCTTGATAGTGGTGACACTCAACAAATAGCCCTTTAAGCATTAGCTTTTTATAAATGGAGTGAAGATGAAAGTTAAAGGTAAAAATTCCCAGCAGCTTCTGTCTGCAATATGTTGCCTAAAGAAAGTTCAGTTCAGTAAGACGTTAGTAAATGCCTATTAATATTAAGCACCACAGGAGTTCGGGAGTTCCCCTCTTTTCTTCAAGTCATTTTGTCATTCAGCACTGCCTCCATATTAATATTGCACATAATATTGCAAACTTCACTTCTGTATGACTTTACCCCTTATACTGTGGTTTCCACTGACAATCCTGAGTGGGTTAAAAACAGATGATCCATTTTACACTGGTCCATTCTACAGGTGTCCAAGCATGCATGGCATCATTAAAGTGGGACCAGCTATGTAAGGAGAGCATTTCAAGCAGGAGAAAGAGTACTATAAATCAGAAGCTTAAGAAGGAAAGTAGGGATTTAATCCAATGCCAGCATTTTACATGACTAAAAAATTTTTAAACAAGCTGAGACATGAGAGAAAGTGCTTTACCAAGGTCACATAGTTACAAGTAACTTCTCAGAATTAGTTTTATTCTCTTGTGTCCCCACTGTTTTAATATCTGTAATATTAGATTCCTATCACAATATACTAGTATGCTACATTTTATAATCTTAATAACCACACAGAGCACACAGCTGATTAGTAGGCCTTCAGGAGTAACATAGATGGAAAGATTAAGAACAATTTAGGTAGGAAAGAATTTGCTCCAAACACCAACTATATATTAAGTTGAGAAGAAGGCTATGTGTAAATAGGCCAGAAATTTTTCACCTGTAGCTAGTAAAATAATAATAATAATACAACAACAACAAGAGGTAGAATTTTTGAGATGTATCAACACATCTAATCCTGACAGCCATCCTGTGAAGTAGAACTACTTTCCCCATTTTAGAAGTGAGGAAACCAGGGCCCAAAGAGGTTAAGTAATTTTCCCAATTGTTCACAGGTTCTATAGCTAATAAATGAGAAAGTAAGGAGTTAGACGTAAGCTGTCAGGCTCCAGATGCTGCCCTCTTAACCACCATGCTGTACTGACTAGGCTTTATATACACAACCATAAACAACATGCATGAGACTAATTTGATTTTTTAAAGTTTTCTACATACAAAATTTAAGATTTTTCTTCTTTTATATTAGGTCTTGGAAATGTTGATCTAAAACAGAATAATTCAACATCTCACAATTTTCAAGCTGTCCTTTCCACTGACGTGTTGCATTTCATTTCACTAGCGAATTTTTATAACTAGTATAAGACTGCATCCAGTTTAAGAACTACAGGAATGCACTTATTTTAATATTTTTCAAGAACTTAGACTTTTTTCTCTAGAAGATTGTTTTTTCTAAACTAAAGATTTAGCACCTCTACCTTTTGGTCATCATTCATAGCTTGTTCCAGTTCTCATAATTTATTAGTGGAAATTATGCTTGGTTTTTGGAATAACCCATTGCAGATTGTAAATGGGGTTACTTTCCACTAAGTGTAAATAAAAGATTCCAATAGTTACTACATATTTTACCAATGACAAATTAACTGTAACTTCAAGTGAGCCCTTTTTGAAACAGAATCTGAATTTTTTTTAAATGGTCAAAATAGGAGATGGTTTCTCTGTCAAATACTTATCTCATACTTTTAAGCTGATCAGAATTCTCTGAAGTGTCAAATTATAAATCACCGTGAAAAATAACAAATTAAATTAATTATCAACTTACAAAATAATTTGAGTAATTATAATTCAATAGAATTTGTTAGGTGACTATAATGTGACTAGTCAGTAGCAGTAACAAACAAGTATCCATATTATTTATAGGTAGAAATAAAAGGGTTATTTACTGATTAAATGTGAACGATCAACTTCTTTTTAGCTCTTCTTCTCCAAGTAGCATATGGACCCCAACAGTTAATTTTTCACTCATTTTCCAAATAAGATAAAGTAAAAATCTGACTTGAAGAAAAAAATCAAAAACTAAGCATACCAAGCATGGTATCTTACTTTAGTAAGGTACGTATGACGCACAGGATGCTCATAAGATATACCTAAAAATTCAAAAACAGGTCTAAAATCATTTTACACCACTAGTTTGACTACATTTTTATGGAGAAAGGCACACTGAAGTAAATTTCACTAATTCATTATAATTCTTTGCCCAAGTTTCTATGTACATTTATAGTATTTCTAATTTTTCTTTTATTTTTACTTTCTATACTATTTTCATTGTGATCAGTTCTTTAGGGGGTGAATTTTGCAATGAAGCTTTTATAATTTATGAGGGTTTTATCTATATCAAATGTTACTGATTGTGCCTTCAGTCATTTTGAATTTTCTTTTTGTGACCATTTTTTTTTTTTTTTGCAGTATTTTTTTTTTTTTCCATTTTTTTTTAAATTAATTAATTTATTTATTTATGGCTGTGTTGGGTCTTCGTTTCTGTGCGACGGCTTTCTCCAGTTACGGCAAGTGGGGGCCACTCTTCATCTTCATCGCGGTGCGCGGGCCTCTCACTATTGCGGCCTCTCCTGCTGCGGAGCACAAGCTCCAGACGCGCAGGCTCAGTAATTGTGGCTCACGGGCTTAGCTGCTCCGCGGCATGTGGGATCTTCCCAGACCAGGGCTCAAACCCGTGTCCCCTGCATTGGCAGGCAGACTCTCAACCACTGCGCCACCTGGGAAGCCCCCTGTGACCATTTTTTGATACCAAGTGAAAACTTTGCCATCTAAATTTTGTCAACAATATTTTCTTCTGTTAAATTTGGTAAATAACACATTTTATCACGTGAAGTTTTAATAACTGTCACAGTTATTTCTTACTGATTCTTTACACATGTAATATTCATTATGATCTTGATTAAAAATAACTGATTGTTGGTTCATGATAATGAGTAATTTCTCTCAGATAATCCAGGATTGACCTATTATTATTAATCCAGGGCTGGCCAGTTGTATGGTTTGTATACTTCTAATCATCTTTGTATACCATGAAGTAACTGTCCACATCATTGACTGAATTATCTTGGTCAAATTTCTTAACCTGACTACCTGACTGTTTCTGTTTTCTAATTTATAAAATCAGAATTATAATAGTGCATAACTTATAAATTGCTATATTATAAGAGAAAATACATGTAAGCCACTTACAGCAGAGCCTGGCACCTAGGAATCAATAAAAACAGCTGTCATACTTTTTACTTTTTTTATTAATGACAGATAAAAGAGTAGATAGAAGGGTCAAAATGTCCTTGATATCAATATGATGGAGTCAAAATCGCAAGATCGAAACAGCAAAATCAAAAGGTGGGATCAAAATATCCTGTTTTATTTACACATAGTACCTAACCCATTTTCTCTCTGAAAGAGAAAAAGAAGAAACTTTCATTATTACATTCTCTATCATAATTTAGCAACCATTTTACTGTCTTAGGAATAACTCTATACTAAGTTCACTTAAGTAAAAATATAATACAACACTATGTAATTCATAGCAAAGACTGCTACCTCCTTGTGACTTTGTTTTTTTTTTTTTTTTGCTGTAATGACTGCTCACAGTTCCTAAAAGTTACAATATCTACGTTAACTTGCTTAGCAATCTGTCCTTCTCAATATGTTTTCATATCCATTGTTTCAATTAGGCCTCACAACCACCCTGGAAATTTGATTAGGGCATTATACAGATATGATAGCTGGACCACAGAGAAAATGAAATATTTGCCCAAGGTACACAGCAACCTAGGAGGTGAGCCAGAACTATAGGTTAACCCTTTGACAATATATCTCAAGCATTACCCTGATACCAAAGCCAGACAAAGACACCACAAGAAAATAAAACTACACGCCAATATCCCTGATGAATATAGGTGCAAAAATCCTCAGTGAAATACTAGCAAAACGGAATCCAACAGCACATTAAAAAGATGATACAACATGACCAGGTGGAATTTATCACTGGGATGCAAGAATGGTTTAATATATGAAAATCAGTTAATGTGATACACCACATCAACAGAATCAAAATTTAAAATTACATGACTGTCTCAATAGACACAGAAAGAGTGTTTGACAACATTCAACACTCTTGCATGATAAAAACTCTCAACAACTAAGAATAGAAGGAAAATACCTTAACATAATAAAGACAATACATGAAAACCCTGTAGCTAACATCATATTCAATGGTGAAAAAATGACAATTCTTCCTCTAAAATCAAGAATAAGGCAAAGATGCCCACTCTTGCTACTTCTATTTAACATGGTACTGGAAGTCACAGAACAATTAGATAAGAAAAAGAAATAAAAGACATGTAAATTGGAAAGGAACAATTAAAATGATCCCTGTTTGCAGATGACATGATCTTATATACAGAAAACCCCAGGCTTCATTGAAAAAAAAAAAAAAAACTGTTAGAACTAATAAAGGAGTTCCGTAGAATTGCAGGATACAAAATAAACATACAAAAACAAGTTGCACCACGGCAATCAGAGAAGAAAAAGAAATAAAAGGAATACAAATTGGAAAAGAAGAAGTAAAACAGGCACTGTTTGCAGATGACATGATACTATACATCGAGAATCCTAAAGATGCCACCAGAAAACTACTAGAGCTAATCAATGAATTTGGTAAAGTTGCAGGATACAAAATTAATGCACAGAAATCTCTTGCATTCCTATACACTAATGATGAAAAATCTAAAAGAGAAATTAAGGAAACACTCCCATTTACCATTGCAACAAAAGAATAAAATACCTAGGAATAAACCTACCTAGGGAGACAAAAGACCTGTATGCAGAAAACTATAAGACACTGATGAAAGAAATTAAAGATGATACCAACAGATGGAGAGATATACCATGTTCTTGGATTGGAAGAATCAATATTGTGAAAATGACTAAACTACCTAAAGCAATCTACAGATTCAATGCAATCCCTATCAAATTACCAATGGCATTTTTAACGGAACTACAACAAAAAATCTTAAAATTTGTATGGAGACACAAAAGACCCCAAATAGCCAAAGCAGTCTTGAGGGAAAAAAACGGAACTGGAGGAATCAGATGCCCTGACTTCAGACTATACTACAAAGCTACAGTAGTCAAGACAATATGGTACTGGCACAAAAACAGAAATATAGATCAATGGAACAACATAGAAAGCCCAGAGATTAACCCACGCACCTATGGTCAAGTAATCTATGACAAAGGGGGCAAAGATATACAATGGAGAAAAGACAGTCTCTTCAATAAGTGGTGCTGGGAAAACTGGACAGCTACATGTAAAAGAATGAAATTAGAACACTCCCTAACACCATACGCAAAAATAAACTCAAAATGGATTCGAGACCTAAATGTAAGACTGGACACTATCAAACTCTTAGAGGAAAATATAGGAGGAACACTCTTTGACATAAATCACAGCAAGATCCTTTTTGATCCACCTCCTAAAGTAATGGAAATAAAAACAAATAAACAAATGGGACCTAATGAAACTTCAACGCTTTTGCACAGCAAAGGAAACCATAAACAAGACGAAAAGACAACCCTCAGAATGGGAGAAAATATTTGCAAATGAATCAACAGACAAAGGATTAATCTCCAAAATATATAAACAGCTCATGCAGCTCAATATTAAAGAAACAAACACCCCAATCCAAAAATGGGCAGAAGACCTAGGTAGACAGTTCTCCAAAGAAGATATACGATGGCCAAGAAGCACAGGAAAAGCTGCTCAACATCACTAATTATTAGAGAAATGCAAATCAAAACTACAATGAGGTATCACCTCACACCAGTTAGAATGGGCATCATCAGATAATCTACAAACAACAAATACTGGAGAGGGTGTGGAGGAAAGGGAACACCCTTGCACTGTTGGTGGGAATGTAAATTGATACAGCCACTATAGAGAACACTATAGAGGTTCCTTAAAAGACTAAAAATAGATTTACCATATGATCCAGCAATCCCACTACTGGGCATATACCCAGAGAAAACCGTAATTCAAAAAGACACGTGCACCCCAATGTTCATTGCAGCACTATTTGCAATAGACAGGTCATGGAAGCAACCTAAATGCCCACTGACAGACGAATGGATAAAGAAGTTGTGGTACATATATACAATAGAATATTACTCAGCCATAAAAAGGAATGCAATTGGGTCATTTGTAGAGACGTGGATGCATCTAGAGACTGTCATACAGAGTGAAGTAAGTCAGAAAGAGAAAAACAAATATCGTGTATATATATATATATATATATATATATATATATATATATATATATTTTTTTTTTTTTTTTTTTTTTTTTTTAGCCTGCACATTTCCTGGCAATCAGCTATTTGGTCAGATACGTAGAGTTATTTAATTAATTAATTTATTTATTTATTTATTTTTTGGCTGTGTTGGGTCTTCGTTTCTGTGAGGGCTTTCTCTAGTTGCAGCAAGCGGGGGCCACTCTTCATCGCGGTGCACGGGCCTCTCACTATCGTGGCCTCTCTTGTTGCGGAGCACAGGCTGCAAACGCACAGGCTCAGTAGTTGTGGCTCACAGGCCTAGTTGCTCCGCGGCATGTGGGATCTTCCCAGACCAGGGCTCGAACCCGTGTCCCCTGCATTAGCAGGCAGATTCTCAACCACTGCGCCACCAGGGAAGCCCACAAATATCGTATATTAACTCATATATGTGGAACTTAGAAAATGGTACAGATGAACCAGTTGGCAGAGCAGAAATTGCGACACAGAAGTAGAGAACAAACGTATGGACACCAAGGGGGGATAGCAGCTGGGGGTGGGGGTTGTGGTGTGATGAACTGGGAGATTGGGATTGACATGTATACACTGATGTGTATAAAATGGATGACTAATAAGAAAATAAATAAATAAACATTTAAAAAATTAAAAAAATAAAAGCCCCTGTTGACAGCATATCACTTTCAAGGTAACTAATGTTTCATTTCTCTACTCTCCTTGGAAATTTCCTTGGAAAAAGCTGTCTATACACAAAGTTTCCATTTCCCCTCTTTCCATTCTTTCTCACGTTTACTACACATGAGCTAACTCCCTACCTCTTCACCGAAATGGATGTTGGCAAGGTCACCAGTGACCTTCATACAGACAAATACAATGATCAATTCTCATCTTATTCAAACTATCAGCAGAATTTGATACTCTTGATCAGTCCCTCTTCTTGAAACAATTTTTTTATTTGACTCTAAGATATCATGATCTCTTGATTTTCCTCCTATTGCACTGACTGCTAGTCAGTCTCCTTCTAGTCTCCTTTGGTGAATCCATCTCATCTCCCTAATCCCTAACACTGGAGCCCCCAAGGTTTCAGCCCTGAGATCTCTTCTCCATCTAGATCCCTTCTCTAGATGATATCATATACTCTCTGGTCTTTAAGCACCATCTATGTACACTATTTGGACTTCTACCTTGAATTCCTATGTTCTTATACCAAATGCCTATTTGACATTTCAGCTTGAACGTTTAATAGGCATTTCATACCTCACACTTAACATTTACACTTAATTGAACTCATGATAGATTCCTGCCCCAACTACCATGAATGTGCTCCTCTTACAGTCTTCCTCACCTCAGTGGCAACTCCATTCTTCCATCTGCTCAAGCCCAAACCTTACAGTCACTCTTTGACACCTCTCTTCTTCTCCTATTTCCAATTCTTCAACAAATCTTGTCAGCTCTATCCTCAAAATAGACACTGGATCTTATACTTCTTACTATTTCCAATGCCATTACCATAGTCCAAGCCACCAATTCTCCTATCTGGCCTATTGTTGTAGCCTTCTAAATGGTTTCTCTCCTTTACTTTAATCTCCTATAGTTTATCCTACAAAAAGCAGCCAAAGTCAATCTTTTAAAACATAAGTCAGATCATATCATTCCTCTACTCATAACCCTCCAATGACTTCCAATTAAAAGAAATATATAAAGTTGCATTTTTATACACTAACAATGAACTAGCTGGAAGGGAAATTAGGAAAACAATCCTATTTACATTAGCACCAAAAAGAATAAAATACTTAGGAATAAACTTACTTAAGGAGGTCAAAGATTTATATACTGAAAACTACAACACACTGATGAAGAAAATTAAACATGGCACAATGGAAAGACATCCCATGTTCATGGATTGGAAACCTTAATATTGTTAAAATGTCTGTACCCAAAGTGAGCTACAGATTCAGTGCAATCCCTATCAAAATCCCAAAGACATTTTCATAGAAATATTTTTAAAACTCTATAATTTATATGGAACCACAAAAAACCACAAATAGCCAAATCAATTCTGAGAAAGAACAGAGCTGGATGCATCACATTTTCTGATTTCAAAATACATTATGAAGCTACAATAATCAAAACAGTAAGGTATGACCATGAAGACAGACAAATAGACCAATGGAACAGAATAGAGCCCAGAAATAAATCCACACAGATATAGTCAATTGGGGCTTCCCTGGTGGCGCAGTGGTTAAGAATCCACCTGCCAATGCAGGGGACACAGGTTCAAGCCCTGGCCCGGGAAGATCCCACATGCCATGGAGCAACTAAGCCTGTGCGCCACAACTACTGATCCTGCACTCTAGAGCCTGCGAGCCACAACTACTGACTGAGCCCGTGTGCCACAACTACTGAAGCCCACGCACCTAGAGCCCATGCTCCACAACAAGAGAAGCCACCGCAGTGAGAAGCCCGCACACCACAACAAAGAGTAGCCCCCGCTCACCACAACTAGAGAAAGCCCACGTGCATCAACAAAGACCCAACACAGCCAAAAATAAATAAATAAATAAATAAAAAGATATAGTCAATTGACCTTCAACAAGGGTTCCAAGAATACACAATGTGGAAAGGATAGTCTTTTCAACAAATGGTTTTGGGAAACTGGATATCCACAAGCAAAAAAATGAAACTGGACCTTTATCTTATACCATACCAAAAAAAAAAAAAGAACCCAACTCAAACATAAGTCCTGAAACTGTAAAACTCCTAGAAAAAACACAAGGGAAAATCTACATGACATTGGTTTTGGCAATGATTTCATGGATATGACACCAAAAGCACAGGCAACAAAACCAAAAATTAAAAAGTGGGACTATGTCAAATTAAAAAGCTTCTGCACAGCAAAGGAAGCAATCAACAGAGTGAAAGGCAACCTATGGAATGGGAGAAAATATTTACAAATCAAATATCTGATAAAGGGTTAATCTCCAAGAGATACAAGAAACTCCTACAATTCAATAACAACAACAACAAAAAAGTACACTAATAATCTGATTTCAAAAATGGGCTAAGGAATTGAATAGACATTTCTTGAAAGACATAAAAATGACAACAGATATATGGAAAAAGTGAGTGCTCATCATCACTGGTCATCAGGGAAATGCAAATCAAAACCACAAGATATCATCTCATACCTGTCAGAATGGCTATTATGGAAAAAAAACAAAAGACAATAAGCGTTGGCAAGGATATAGAGAAACTGGAACACTTGAACATTGTTGGTGGGAATACAAAATGGTGCAGTCACTGTGGAAAATATTATGGAAGTTTCTCAAAAAATTAAAAATAGAACCACTGTATGATTTAGCAATCCCACTTCTGGGTATATATCCAAAAGAATTGAAATTAGGATCTCAAAGAGGCATTAGAACTCCCATATTCATTGCAACACTATTAACAATAGCAGAGGTAGAAATAACCTAAATGTCCATTGACAAAAAAATGGATTTTTAAAATGTGGTATATACATTAAATGGAATACTATTCAGCCTTAAAAAAAAAAAAAGGAAATTCTGCAGTATTTGACAACATGGTGAACCTTGAGACATCATGCTTAAGCCAGACATAGAAGACAAATATTGCATGATTCTACTTATATGGGATATCTAAAATAGTAAAATTCATAAAACCAAAGACTGGAATGGTGGTTACCAGGGGCTGAGAGAAGGAGGAAATGAGGAGTTATTAATCAACACTCATAAAATTTCAGTTAAGTAAGATGAATAAGTTCTAGAAATTTGCTGTACAATATTTGCGTCTGTAGTCAACAATAATGTATTGTAAACAAAATTTGTTAAGAGGGTAGATCTCATGTTAAGTGTTCTTTTACATTAATAAAATAAAAAGGAAATATACCTCAGTTTTAAATGTTTGAGGTCCTCTAATAATTCACAGGATGCTTATTATAATAACAAAATAAGTATTTTTGACATGTAAATCTAATCACCTTTCTCACCCTATCCCCAAAGCATTTTGATGGCTCCCCACTGTTCTTAGGATTAAAGAGCATGGCCTTTGAGCCTTTGGATGGTCTGGGCTCTGCTGCCCATCTTCACATTGTCCCTTCCTGCTGCCTCATCCTCACTCTATTCCAGCTGCCCTGGCCCTCTCTTTCCCTGTCCCCCTATCACAGAGCTTTGGCGCTTGGCCACAGTCTCTAGGGAACTACTCACTCCACTCTTCAACCAAGTACATCCTCTTGTTCCTTCAGATCTCCTCCCACCTCACAACTATGTCAAAGCCACCTATTTTATGCTCTAATATCTCCACGACTTCCATTTTTTAACTCTTATTACTGATTTTCATTTTAAATGTATTTGTGTGATTGTGTGATTACCGTATGTCTTTCCCCACTGGATTCTAAACTCCATACCTGGCTTTAACAGTGTGCCTGGAACAGAGTAGGTGCACTATGAAACAAATAAACAAATGAACAGCCTCAACAAAACGAGCAGATTTGAATTTATACTATCACTTGGGTTATAACTTTGTAGTTTCCCAACATGTAGTTTCCATATTGGGCAAGTTCCATAGAGGAAGCAGCTTTTTCACCCTGAATAAAGCCCTCACCACAGGAATCCAAGGGGAGGGCATGAAGTACTTCAGATATCAATGGCCTCTAGCTCCCCTGGGAGGGATTAAAGTTACCATACAGGCGGGGAAAGCCAGGGTGTGCCAGAGGAAGACCTGTTAACTGCACTAGGAGTTATTCTCGCCACAGCTACTCTCCCTTCTGAGAGTTAATCTCTTCTCAGATATAAGGATTTCTGACCATCTGACAATATTGATCTTTTGGCCTCTCTGAAAAGAGACAAAATTTTTTATGGCTTGGAAATTGTTTCATCTGTTTGTTTTTCAGCTCACCATAACTTAACTTCAAGCTATAATATCTGAGGGAGAATCTAAATGCACAAGAAAATTTACCTGATCCACAAAGCCCAAGTGTATCTCTTCGTGGAATCATGGCATCCTAAGGGTGGAATGGACCTAAGAGAAGTCATAACCCATCACCTTTCACACCTGCAACTCTGAGTCATTCCAGGCTTCTCTTTTGAGTGTTCCCTTGAGCTAAGGCAAACTGTCCCACATAGTTTAAGGGGATTTGGCACAGAACTTCATGAAAGTTCTGTAATAAAAGAGCAAAGAAGGTTGTATCTCTCCACAAAGATGTAGAGAAATAGGAAGAGATGGTGCAGAAAAGGGAGGATATGTGGAAACAGGAGTTGGGGAATGAATAACAGGAAAAAGAAGAATTAGGGAAAATACTGAAAATTTAAAAAAAAATTCTGGAAACATGCACAAATTGAGATAGCCCAGGATATGAGTCAGAAGAGACTTAGTTAAAAAAAAAGACAATCAAAGAAAAATAAGGAAAATGAAGATGAAGTTTTTGTTGCTGTCGTTCTCTTAACATAAGTTTACAGTTACTAAACCAGGCAGAAATTAGAATTGTTATAATGTACTATATGTGTAGGGAACTAAATTTTTGAGGTAAAATATGATCATCCAAGGATATGTGCAAATCAAATGAAAAGATTCAAGATGCAAAATAAAGCATACCGTACATTTGTTTTTTTAAGAAGTCACATTGAACAGCTAAGATCCCTTCCAAAATGTTCAATCTTCCTTCTCTTCACCAGCTTCCTCACAGTGCATTCACCAACATACCCCAATGTTAGTGGCACATAAATCAAACCTTTCATAAAAATCAGAAAAATAAAAATATATGAGCACAGGAGGCTCCTGATATTGGCAAGACTCCAATCCACATATACTCTTGGGCCTGATCCACTAATACTAAGAAGCCAGTTTGTTCTTAGCTCAGCAACGGCAAGGTTCTACCAACCTTAGTTTCCATGTACTGGTGTACTCTCTATAAGGAGTAAGATGTCTCCAACAAATTACTTCAGAATTGTCATATGAGATATTGCTGCAAGGTGTGTGAATTCTTCCTGACTACCAATTTGCAACAAGATAGTGATTAAAGTATCAAAAGATTTTGAAAGTCTGGCTCAATGTATTTTTTACCAACAGCAGAGTAGGAGCTTAAGAAAGGATGTACTTTTCATGAGTGTGAAATCTATACCAGGGAAGCCACCTCTTAGGATAAGACACTTGCATGCAATACAGGACATTCTGGACCTAAGGAAGATCTAGTGCTGATCAACAATGAAGCAAACAAGGGTTCTGTCTAAACAAACAAACAAAAGCTCTTTGAAAGGTACAAGCTGCAGATCATATAGAATAATCTTAGCTGAAAAAATGTCAAAAAGGAGGCACAGTAACTCCCTTTCTGCCAAAGGCTGACTCCCTGGGAGGGGCTCCCAGAGCAGTCTTCAAGTCTGTTGACTTGTTTTTTCAAGCTGTTAATGTAACTCGCAGCTACATTGGTTTGTTTTGTTGTTGTGACATGGTCTCCATAGATGTGCATTGAAATTGTGCCCAGCTACACTGAAGCCAAGAACCATGCAATCTGGAGGTTGTGCAAGCAAGATTACAAGGCTCCAAGGTATCCAGTGCCTGCGCTGCTCATCTCTTCCACTTACCTCGAAGCTTGGCTTGTCCAGCCTGGGCAACGGAATGCTGCACTGGGACCAGATCCAAATGCTTTAGAAAAGTGGCTACATTTGCAGGGAAGGAAGGGAGCTTTATCTTCACATCAGGGCTTTATTTGCATGCCTAGGGAATGATCAGTGATAACCAGGACCAGTTTAGTGCCTATTTGTCTTTAGTTGTCCCTCTTCCTTTTGTACGAAGCGCAACTTGCTCATCTTTATTCCTCTCAGGAGTCTATCACCCTCATGTTTTCTTCATCCCCTGTGCATCTCAGGATATGTATTTGCAAGAAATAACTTGATCCCCTCATTCACACCAAACTTAGCAAATAAAAATACAGGACATCCAGTTAAATTTGAATTTCACATAAACAACAAATAATTATTTTTTTAGTGTAACTATGTCTCATGCAACATTTGGGACATACATATACTAAGATAATTCATTGTTTATTTGAAATTCAAATTTAACTGGTTGTCCTATATTTTACGTGGCAACCCTACACTAAAGAGTAAATGACTTGTGATGTTTTTACCTCTCCCAAGGATATTGCCTGAATTTTAACTTAGGGTTAAAGTCCCTATAGCTTAAACTAAATTAATAATTAGGAGATTTTAGCAACAAATGAGAAGAAAAACATATCATATGAGGTAAGTAATCACTTCTTATACTCAGCCATAAAGTCACATTTTTTTAAACTGCAAGACTATAACCTAGAGACAGAAAGCATCACTTGATTTTTACCTGCTTGGACTTAAGGCTACTTATCAATATTTATTTCAAATCAGACAATGTGATTGTTCACATTAATTGATGCTTTACTCTTCTAGATGGAGAAAATACAATTCAAAGATACAAGCCTCTGCCCCCAAACATCCATTCTCACGGTGTCTTCAGTGAAGTAAAGACACTTGTGGTGTTAGTTGAACATCCTAGGCCTCAGCTCACATCTCATCAAAAAAGACTTCACATGCCATGTCTATAGACAAAGCCAAGTATGAAACATATACTCTTCAAGTTCTCAGAAAACCTATAGTTAGGGTCAAAGAAAAGGAAGAGATATGAAAAGAATGGCAATCAAAGAGAAAATAGGAAGGAGAATGGATAAAAGAAAGAAGAAAATTAACTCAATATAAAAAAAAAATGTAAAGGGAGTGAAGAAGACACTTGGGCCGACCCCAATTACCTAGAATAGGTGGTTACCTTCTGGTGTGAGTTAAGGATCTCTGGGAAGAACCCTGTGGAAGATACTAGAGATGAGCTCATTTAACACCTATTCCAACCTCCTTCTGCAATGTCTTCCTGTGTATTACAGAGGATGATAAACTGAAAACTGCCTTTTACCACACTTCCTTGTTACTAGGGTTTGGGGTACGATAAGGGCGCCATTATTAGATTCACTTTCAGAACATGAATTCAGACTCAGTAAAGCAAGGAGAGAGACTGCACATGAGGCATCGTTCTACTGCTGCACATGGAGTGTTAACTCCCCAGTTTAGCAGTAGTTTCCTGCCCACAGCTTCTCCATTTGATAGGCAGCATCCAGATCAAGACAAGTATAGCAGTTTCTTTGATGACTCAGTTGTGGTGTGGCTTCAGGATTTGTTTCTGGAAGCTCACCAGCCTAGAGTCTGTTTCTTCTGCCCACAGACCAGTTCTATAGACCATTGAATAACCTGTCATTAATATATTTCAGCTTAAACCAGCTAGAGTGGGTCTGTTCTCTGCAACTGAACACTAACTGATACAAGCTGCTACTCCCAAAATATCTCTTTCACTAGCCTAATGGTTCTCAACTTGGCAATATCTGGAGACATTTTTGGGTCACAAATGGAAGGGGGGTTACTCTTGGCATCTCATGAGTAGAGGACAGAGATGCTACTAAACATTCTACAAGGCACAGAACAGACCCCACAACAAAGAACTGCCCAGTCCAACATAGTGCCAAGAAACCCTTCCCTAGTCCAGAATCCAATATGAAACTTTATCATTAAAAATATAATATTTGCAGTATGTTGGTTTAACAAGAACTCTCTTTCATAATGCAAATAGCCCTCAAAAAATTACAGGTAAAGTTTTGTTCTTAGCCAATGTAGTATTAAAAACCACATTCTTTTTATTCTAAGATTTACATGATTTTCACATTGTTATATTTCTGCAGCCAGGTCATGACCTAAAATTAAGGTATGCTTTTAATGTACTGATATTTTTCTTATTATTTTAAATCAACAAGTTGTTATTAGAGAGCAGTCCCACACCCTGCGCCCTGAACAGAGCCCGCGTATCCGCAGAGCTGGAACTCCCGGCTCGGGGTCTCTTCCCTCCGCCGTCACGGAACTGCCCCGGAGCCCGAGGGGAGGGCGGCCACACTGAGGCTGCCGGCACTAGGAGGGGCCCCGGTGGCCGAAGCCGCGACAGTCGTGGGGACGGCGGGCCGGGCACCTCCAGGAGATTCGGAGAAGATGGCGGAAGAGTAAGACACGGAGATCACCTTCCTCCCCACAAATACATCAGAAATACATCCACACGTGGAACTGCTCCTATAGAACACCCACTGAACGCTGGCAGAAGACGTCAGACCTCCCAAAATGCAAGAAACTCCCCACGTATTTGGGTAGGGCAAAAGAAAAAAGAAACAACAGAGACTAAAGAATAGGGACGGGACCTGCACCAGTGGGAGGGAGCTGTGAAGGAGGAAAGGTTTCCACACACTAGGAAACTCTTCGTGGGCAGAGACTGCGGGTGGCGGAGGGGGGAAGCTTCGGAGCCACGGAGGAGAGCGCAGCAACAGGGGTGCGGAGGGCAAAGCGGAGAGACTCCCGCACAGAGGAGCGGTGCTGACCAGCACTCACCAACCCGAGAGGCCTGTCTGCTCACCCACCGGGGCGGGTGGGGGCTGGGAGCTGAGGCTTGGGCTTCGGTCGGATCCCAAGGAGAGGACTGGGGTTGGCGGCATGAACACAGCCTGAAGGGGGCTAGTGCGCCACAGCTAGCCGGGAGGGAGTCCGGGAAAAGGTCTGGAGCTGCCGAACAGGCAAGAGACTTTTTCTTGCCTCTTTGTTTCCTGCTACGCGAGGAGAGGGGATTCAGAGCGCCGCCTAAACGAGCTCCAGAGATGGGCGCGAGCCGCGGCTATCAGCGCGGACCCCAGAGACGGGCATGAGACGCTAAGGCTGCTGCTGCCGCCACCAAGAAGCCTGTGTGCAAGCACAGGTCACTCTCCACACCGCCCCTCCTGGCAGCCTGTGCAGCCCGCCACTGCCAGGCTCCCGTGATCCAGGGACAACTCCCCCGGGAGAACGCACAGCGCGCCGCAGGCTGCTGCAACGTCACGCCGGCCTCTGCCGCGCAGGCTCGCCCCGCCTCCTCCGTACCCCTCCCTCCCCCCGGCCTGAGTGAGCCAGAGCCCCCGAAGCAGCTGCTCCTTTAACCCCGTCCTGTGTGAGTGAAGAACAGAGGCCCTCAGGCGACCTACACAAAGAGGCGGGTCCAAATCCAAAGCTGAAACCCGGGAGCTGTGTGAACAAAGAAGAGAAAGGGAAATTTCTCCCAGCAGCCTCAGAAGAAGCAGATTAAAGCTCCACAAACAACTTGATGTACCTGCATCTGGGGAATACCTGAATAGACAACGAATCATCCCAAATTGAGGAGGTGGACTTTGGGAGCAAGATATATTATTTTTTCCCCTTTTCATCTTTTTGTGAGTATGTATGTGTATGCTTCTGTGTAAGATTTTGTCTGTATAGCTTTGCTTTCACCATTTGGCCTAGGGTTCAGTCCGTCCGTTTTTTTGTTTTTTTTTTTTTTTTTACTTAAAAAATTTTTTTCTTTTTTTCTTAATAATTATTTTTTATTTTAATAATTTTATTTTATCTTACTTTATTTTACTTTATCCCCTTTCTTTTTTTCTTTCTATTTTTTCTCCCTTTTATTCTCAGCCGTGTGGATGAAAGGCTCTTGGTGCTCCAGCCAGGCATCAGGGCTGTGCCTCTGAGATGGGAGAGCCAACTTCAGGACACTGGTCCAAAAGAGACCTCCCAGCTCCACGTAATACCAAACGACGAAAATCTCCCAGAGATCTCCATCTCAACACCAAGACCCAGCTTCACTTAATGACCAGCAAGCTACAGTGCTGGACACCCTATGCCAAACAACTAGCAAGACAGGAACACAGCCCCATCCATTAGCAGAGAGGCTGCCTAAAATCATAAGGCCACAGACACCCCAAAACACACCACCAAACGTGGACCTGCCCACCAGAAAGACAAGATCCAGCCTCATCCACCAGAACACAGGCACTAGTCTCCTCCACCAGGAAGCCTACACAACCCACTGAACCAACTTTAGCCACTGGGGACAGATACCAAAAACAACAGGAACTACGAATCTGCAGCCTGCGAAAAGGAGACCCCAAACACAGTAAGATAAGCAAAATGAGAAGACAGAAAAACACACAGCAGATGAAGGAGCAAGGTAAAAACACACCAGACCTAACAAATGAAGAGCAAATAGGCAGTCTACCTGAAAAAGAATTCAGAATAATGATAGTAAAGATGATCCAAAATCTTGGAAATAGAATAGACAAAATGCAAGAAACATTTAACAAGGACCTAGAAGAACTAAAGAGGAACCAAGCAACAATGAAAAGCACAATAAATGAAATTAAAAGTACTCTAGAAGGGATCAATAGCAGAATAACTGAGGCAGAAGACGGATAAGTGACCTGGAAGATAAAATAGTGGAACTAACTACTGCAGAGCAGAATAAAGAAAAAAGAATGAAAAGAACTGAGGACAGTCTCAGAGACCTCTGGGACAACATTAAACGCACCAACATTCGAATTATAGGGGTCCCAGAAGAAGAAGAGAAAAAGAAAGGGACAGAGAAAATATTTGAAGAGATTATAGTTGAAAACTTCCCTAATATGGGAAAGGAAATAGTTAATCAAGTCCTGGAAGCACAAAGAGTCCCATACAGGATAAATCCAAGGAGAAACATGCCAAGACACATATTAATCAAACTATCAAAAATTAAATATAAAGAAAACATATTAAAAGCAGCAAGGGAAAAACAACAAATAACACACAAGGGAATCACCATAAGGTTAACAGCTGATCTTTCAGCAGAAACTCTGCAAGCCAGAAGGGAGTGGCAGAACATATTTAAAGTGATGAAGGAGAAAAACCTACAACCAAGGTTACTCTACCCAGCAAGGATCTCATTCAAATTTGATAGAGAAATTAAAACCTTTACAGACAAGCAAAAGCTGAGAGAGTTCAGCACCACCAAACCAGCTTTACAACAAATGCTAAAGGAACTTCTCTAGGCAAGAAACACAAGAGAAGGAAAACACCTACAATACCAAACCCAAAACATTTAAGAAAATGGGAATAGGAACATACATATAGATAATTACCTTAAATGTAAATGGATTAAATGCTCCCACCAAAAGACACAGACTGGCTGAATGGATACAAAAACAAGACCCATATATATGCTGTCTACAAGAGACCCACTTCAGACCTAGAGACACTTACAGACTGAAAGTGAGGGGATGGAAAAAGATATTCCATGCACATGGAAATCAAAAGAAACCTGGAGTAGCAATTCTCATATCAGAAAAAATAGACTTTAAAATAAACACTATTACAAGAGACAAAGAAGGACACTATATAATGATCAAGGGATCGATTCAAGAAGAAGATATAACAATTGTAAATATTTATGCACCCAAGATAGGAGCACCTCAATATATAAGGGAAATACTAACAGCCATAAAAGGGGAAATCGACAGTAACACAATCATAGTAGGGGACTTTAACACCCCACTTTCACCAATGGACAGATCATCCAAAATGAAAATAAATAAGGAAACACAAGCTTTAAATGATACATTAAACAAGATGGACTTAATTGATATTTATAGGACATTCCACCCAAAAACAACAGAATACACATTTTTCTCAAGTGCTCATGGAACATTCTCCAGGATAGATCATATCTTGGGTCACAAATCAAGCCTTCGTAAATTTACGAAAATTGAAATCATATCAAGTATCTTTTCTGACCACAACGCTATGAGACTAGATATCAATTACAGGAAACGATCTGTAAAAAATACAAACACATGGAGGCTACACAATACACTACTTAATAACGAAGTGATCACTGAAGAAATCAAAGGGGAAATCAAAAAATACCTAGAAACAAATGACAATGGAGACACTACGACCCAAAACCTATGGGATGCAGCAAAAGCAGTTTTAAGAGGGAAGTTTATAGCAATACAAGCCTACCTCAAGAAACAGGAAACATCTCGAATAAACAACCTAACCTTGCACCTAAAGCAATTAGAGAAAGAAGAACAAAAAAACCCCAGAGTTAGCAGAAGGAAAGAAATCATAAAGATCAGATCAGAAATAAATGAAAAAGAAATGAAGGAAACAATAGCAAAGATCAATAAAACTAAAAACTTGTTCTTTGAGAAGATAAACACAATTGATAAACCATTAGCCAGACTCATCAAGAAAAAAAGGGAGAAGACTCAAATCCATAGAATTAGAAATGAAAAAGGAGAAGTAACAACTGACACTGAAGAAATACAAACAATCATGACAGATTACTACAAGCAACTCTATGCCAATAAAATGGACAACCTGGAAGAAATGGACAAATTCTTAGAAATGCACAACCTGCTGAGACTGAACCAGAAAGAAATAGAAAATATGAACAGACTAATCACAAGCACTGAAATTGAAACTGTGATTAAAAATCTTCCAACAAACAAAAGCCCAGGACCAGATGGCTTCACGGGAGAATTCTATCAAACATTTAGAGAAGAGCTAACACCTGTCCTTCTCAAACTCTTCCAAAATATTGAAGAGGGAGGAACACTCCCCAACTCATTCTACGAGGCCACCATCACCCTGATACCAAAACCAGACAAAGATGTCAGAAAGAAAGAAAACTACAGGCCAATATCACTGATGAACACAGATGCAAAAATCCTCAACAAAATACTAGCAAACAGAATCCAACAGCACATTAAAAGGATCATACACCATGATCAAGTGGGGTTTATTCCAGGAATGCAAGGATTCCTCAATATACGCAAATCAATCAACGTGATACACCATATTAACAAATTGAAAGAGAAAAACCGTATGATCATCTCAATAGATGCAGAGAAAGCTTTCAACAAAATCCAATACCCATTTATGATAAAAACCCTGCAGAAAGTAGGCATAGAGGGAACTTTCCTCAACATAATAAAGGCCACAGCCAACATCGTCCTCAATGGTGAAAAACTGAAACCATTTCCACTAAGATCAGGAACAAGACAAGGTTGCCCACTCTCACCACTATTATTCAACATAGTTTTGGAAGTTTTAGCCACAGCAATCAGAGAAGACAAAGAAATAAAAGGAATCCAAATTGGAAAAGAAGAAGTAAAGCTGTCACAGTTTGCAGATGACATGATACTATACATAGAGAATCCTAAAGATGCTACCAGAAAACTACTAGAGCTAATCAATGAATTTGGTAAAGTAGCAAGATACAAAATTAATGCACAGAAATCTCTTGCATTCCTATACACTAATGATGAAAAATCTGAAAGTGAAATTAAGAAAACACTCCCATTTACCATTGCAACAAAAAGAATAAAATATCTAGGAATAAACCTACCTAAGGAGACAAAAGACCTGTATGCAGAAAATTAGAAGACACTGATGAAAGAAATTAAAGATGATACAAACAGATGGAGAGATATACCATGTTCCTGGATTGGAAGAATCAACATTTTGAAAATGACTCTACTACCCAAAGCAATCTACAGATTCAATCCAATCCCTATCAAACTACCACTGGCATTTTTCACAGAACTAGAACAAAAAATTTCACAATTTGTATGAAAACACAAAAGACCCTGAATAGTCAAAGCAATCTTGAGAACGAAAAACGGAGCTGGAGGAATCAGGCTCCCTGACTTCAGACTATACAACAAAGCTACAGTAATCAAGAGAGTATGGTACTGGCACAAAAACAGAAACATAGATCAATGGAACAGGATAGAAAGCCCAGAGATAAACCCATGCACATATGGTCACCTTATCTTTGATAAAGGAGGCAAGCATATACAGTGGAGAAAAGACAGCCTCTTCAATAAGTGGTGCTGGGAAAACTGGACAGCTACATGTAAAAGAATGAAATTAGAACACTCCCTAACACCATACACAAAAATAAACTCAAAATGGATTAAAGACCTAAGTGTAAGGCCAGACACTATCAAACTCTTAGAGGAAAACATAGGCAGAACACTCTATGACATAAATCACAGCAAGATCCTTTTTGACCCAGCTCCTAGAGAAATGGAGATAAAAACAAAAATAAACAAATGGAACCTAATGAAACTTAAAAGCTTTTGCACAGCAAAGGAAACCTTAAACAAGACCAAAAGACAACCCTCAGAATGGGAGAAAATATTTGCAAATGAAGCAAATGACAAAGGATTAATCTCCAAGATTTACAAGCAGCTCATGCAGCTCAATAACAAAAAAAATCCAAAACTGGGCAGAAGACCTAAATAGACATTTCTCCAAGGAAGATATACAGATTGCCAACAAACACATGAAAGAATGCTCAACATCATTAATCATTAGAGAAATGCAAATCAAAACTACAAGGGGATATTATCTCACACCGGTCAGAATGGCCATCATCAAAAAATCTAGAAACAACAAATGCTGGAGAGGGTGTGGAGAAAAGGGAACACTCTTGCACTGTTGGTGGGAATGTAAATTGATACAGCCACTATGGAGAACAGTATGGAGGTTCCTTAAAAAACTACAAATAGAACTACCATACGACCCAGCAATCCCACTACTGGGCATATACCCTGAGAAAACCATAATTCAAAAAGAGTCATGTACCATAATGTTCATTGCAGCTCTATTTACAATAGCCAGGACATGGAAGCAACCTAAGTGTCCATCGACAGACGAATGGATAAAGAAGATGTGGCACATATATACAATGGAATATTGCTCAGCCATAAAAAGAAACGAAATGGAGTTATTTTTAGTGAGGTGGATGGAGTTAGAGTCTGTCATACAGAGTGAAGTAAGTCAGAAAGAGAAAAACAAATACAGTATGCTAACACATATATATGGAATCTAAGGGAAAAAAAAAAAAAGGTCATGAAGAACCTAGTGGCAAGACGGGAATAAAGACACAGATCTACTAGAGAATGGACTTGAGGATATGGGGAGGGGGAAGGGTAAGATGTGACAAAGTGAGAGAGTGGCATGGACATATATACACTACCAAACGTAAAATAGATAGCTAGTGGGAAGCAACCGCATAGCACAGGGAGATCAGCTCTGTGCTTTGTGACCACCTAGAGGGGTGGGATAGGGAGGGTGGGAGGGAGGGAGATGCAAGAGGGAAGAGATATGGGAACATATGTATAACTGATTCACTTTGTTATAAAGCAGAAACTAACACACCATTGTAAAGCAATTTTACTCCAATAAAGATGTTTTAAAAAAAAAAAAGTTGTTATTAAATACACAGTGTATCTTAGCACTAGTGGCTTCTTGAATCAAGGAATGAGGGTAAGTTTACCAAATGGCACGCGGAGGAGAATCACTGACAGTGAGCAAAGAGCACTGTAGTCTCAACCCTAGCTCCTCAACAGAATCAGTGCAGAGCTTTTCATTGGTTTAAGCGTGAGTCCCAGACATCAATATTTCTTCAATGCTCTTTGCAGCCAGAGTCAAGAACCACTAATTTAGGGCATCTTGGAGGATTTGGCCCACTAAAGATAGAGAAAAGGGAATAAAAGGGGTGCCACTATGGGAAAGATAAGCAAAAAGTGATGGCAGATAACCAGACAGACTTCAGAACCTCACTCTTACAATCAGGACCAGATCTTGTTACTATTGCCGGAAAGTCTGCTAACACTCCAGGCTTATAGCTCTTGAGTAACTTTCACAAGCTCTCTGGGGCCCAAAGAAAGCAACAAGTTGAGAAGTGAACCAATAATGGATCCAGACAAAAAGAAATGGAGAATGCTTTCATCTACTCCAACTTAGCACATATTTAGAATCAAGATGTATCTTATAAATATATTTCATATGATTTGTAAATGTCTTATTCCCCTATGAAGTCTAGCTCCTGCCTTGAATGAAGAGGTGCTCTGTAAATGTTGGCTAAATTGAATTAAATATACTCCCTAAACGTGCTACTGACTTAAAATGTATGGGGAAGAGATATAAGCCCCCTTTGAAGGGGAGAGCAAAAATTCAAGAGAAAATAGTAAAAGGAGACAAAGGAACTAGCCCATTCCAATTGCCTCTTTCTCCAGCAGTGGAAGAGATCCTCACTGGTCCAAATAAACGTTGCCTCAGAAATTTGTTACTACTGCCAACCCAACATCCCTACTATTTCTTTGTTAATTTTTTAAGTCAAAATTGACACAGTAAATTCTACAGTGTCCCCAACTGCCTCAAGGCCCAGAGTGTAGACTTTTAAAGCCAGATCCTGGATAAGATTCTGAAACCATGCTCTGCTATACCCAAAAGGTGTGTTTAGGTGACAGGCTGTAATATTGCAGAGGACTTAGTCTCAAGGAGTAAGTAGAGTCTGAAGGCTTAATCTACTTCTTTAGAAACAATCACTCTCATCATGCCAGCAGAGTCAGTTTTCCTTTGTTTTACATTTATTTATTCAGAGACTTCTAAATATATGCTCCTCTGTTGAAACAGTCTCTGGGCCCAAGTACAATAAAAACATTAATTAAAACACATGATTAAAAACACCCAGCGGCAAGGCTGGAACAGTATCAGATGAGCTCTGACATTTAAGTGTCAGTCATGGAAGATAAATCCACCTGCAGGTGACCTGTACCATGCCCCCCACGCCCCCACCCCACCCACAGCTCTGCCGTGGATTCCGGCCAGCTGATGCTGAGGTGCGTGCTCTCTGCAGATGGATGGCCACACTCAGTTTTTCCATTTCTTTCCTCACCCTTTACTTGGCACAGTCTCTACCTGCCTCTCCTCTCATTCTGCAAGAGGCTAAAGAGAAATTCACAGAGTCCCCAAATTTGGCAGAGACCCGGCCATGGGAATCTTACATAACAGTTGGGCTTTGGTAGGGCAGGACTGAAGAGCTAGTTGTCCTCTGCTGAAAAGGGCCCTGAACTTTGTGGGCAGCATGATTCTCCCAGAGGTGTTCTACCCTTGGTTCTGGCTCCGAACACTTCTGAATGCAAAGGCGGCAGCAGCAGAATTAATATGGAATACACAATGGAAGAGTCAAAGGGAACACCATAGGGAATAGCATGGATTTCAGACAGTGTAGACATTTCAGATTTGGGGGGAGGGGGGCTGGGGGGAAGAATCCCATCTACAAAATAGACCTTCTACAAAATTACCATCTACATAATAGGTAATAAACCTTCACTCCCTTATGACATAGAAAATTCCCTAAATCCCAAATGTGTTTATACAGCCTAATTAGGCATGAAAATTTTAAATCTAGTGCAGGCCTGTTAAGAAGATCTTGTTATATGCAAACATGTTCTCTCAAGGGCACGTATCTAGTGAGGGATGCCATCAATAGGTAATATGACTTTGTTATAAGTTCTATCTGTTTCTTAAACGTTCACAAGTAAAACAAAAGCAAAAGATCTTCGCTTCCTTCTTTTATGTATGATTTTCCCACAAATCTCCCATTTTAGAAAAGCAAGAAAAGAGATTTGAAAGAAAACAATAGCAGATCAATGCTAGGTAGGAATAGTATTTCAAAAGTGGTGGGAACATGTTATTTTATGTTCCACTGGATTCTGTATTATTAATTCCTCTTTTTTTTTTTCTTTAATGACAAAGTGCCAGTATCTTATTACAAAGAGGCTACCACCAAAGAAGATAAAAATGCCTTTTATCATGCACCTGGCCCAAATTATATCTCTGGAACTCCTTTTCAATCAGCCATGGTGTTTTTCACAATTTTGCGATTTTGTCAAATTGGCTGAATCTCATGTGCTGCCTGCTACTACATTCTGAAGTGCCAGGCTGGTATCTAAGAGAAAAAATAACATTTTCCTTCACTCTTAACCCACAATCTGACTTCTCATGCTGAATTCAATCCCCAGCTAATTAGTTCAAGAGTAAGCAACTTTAACCAAGATTTGGTATTACTTTCCTGCTTCTGAGAGCTGGTCTTTCCCCAGATGTAGCTCTCGTTACCCTTTGCATTTTAAATAAGCCATTTTGGAGCACTGGCTCTTGCTTTTTCTTTAATGTATGCGCCCCTTGGGGCCGTACTTAAGCTTGTGATGGCTCTTTGCCGACAGTCAGGGCAACAGAATACCTACAAGATTCAGCTTTGTCCTACAGTTGGCATCCATTGTGCAGCCCCAGCTGAACAGGGAGATTGCCAGTCAATTTTCTCAGAAATTCAGGGTCCCTAATATTCTAACATAAAGTCCTGAGTCTCCCTTAGCTTCCTCCATCTTGTTTGCTTTAAACATGCAGTAACATTTCCCTTATTGGCAGTTTCTGGAATAAAGTATTCCAAAGAAGTCAATTTTTAAGATAAAGAAAGACCTGCCAATGTAAGAGTTTGATAGAAACTCTTTTTTAAATGTTAAATAGTTCTGGTGGGTCTCAAACAAGGTATGCCAAATGTATTTGACTTTTTCTTGATGAGTTAGGGTCATCTTTAAACTATCAGTTATTTTACATTGGTGTATAAAACAATAACTGATGCATAAAATTATTTGCCCCTACATTCAATAGGCCACTATGCTTTCTTGGTTACTTCAGCAAATTTTTATAATTTTATTTCTGTCCCTTTCCATACTATCAAACTATCAGTGTTCACTTTGCACTGATGTTCACATGTCGATCCCTGGAAGCAAACTTTGGGTTCATTGCTTCCAGCTTGCAGATGGCTGGAAACCCAAACAAATTTGTTGTAACAACATCTACGTTAAAAGTAAATTAGTTCTGGATGGTATTCTGAAGCTCAGCCTTCTGATCTAAATGCATAAGCATCAGTACATGAATGTTCAGCATGTATCCTGTTTGCTCAAAGCCCTTTGAGCTCTTCATCTGTACCACACAGAAGAGCATTACCAGATACTTGTCCTTGGGTATTGCAAAGTCAAGTTCAACAATTTGTCCACTCTCAGAGTTCTCCCCTTTCCCTTCTGTTCTTATCTTCTCTTCATCCCTCTGGTTCTTTCTTTGAGCCATTTCATTAAATCATCCATTGTGATAAGGAAAGAAATCATAAAGGAAATAGCAAAACATTTTAATCAATGCAAATTGAACCTTGATTTTTGGGGGGTTATGGGCAGGGGTTAAAGGATTGGTGTGAGAAGGATAAAAGTACATTGAAATGAAAGATTTTACTTTTTAAATTTGCCTCTCTCCAAAATGGAAGCATGAAGTTTGGCTATGCTCACAAAGGCACATGATACTCATATGTGGCCATCTCCCCAGGTTATAAAATCTCAATCTCTTTGACTAAAATCCCAACAGCTGTTTGAAATACCTGTCCAAGATGACCCAGACAAAGTTGACTCGGAGTGTCAAAAGAGCCTCCCGCCAAAAAAGATAAAAGTTCTTACTCAACCCTACACCATATGATGTTGGCATTGGTTGGGGGTAGGGTGACCAATTCCCTGGCTTGCCAAGGACCATCCTGGTTTTGAAACCAAAACTCCCATGTCCAGGGAACCTTCTCAGTCCTAGGCACATCAGGACATTTGGTCATCCTGGTGGGAGACAATCCCTCAAAGGTCTCTCATGTTTTCCCCCAGATGGTCACTTCTACCTTCAAAGCAAAACTTTTTATTTTTACAGTTAGCATTTCTAAGAATTCAAAGGATCCTACTTTTCTCCTTCTGCCCAGTCAGTCTAGATAATTCTTCCTTAGTAACCTCACTAGCATCAGTCTCCTCTTTCCTTATTGCCAACAACTTGGACTTTATTCCCTGATGCTGGGCTATTGTAAAACTTCCATGAAGTCTCCCTGTCTTCACTACAATGTGCATGCCCTTCGCAGATTAATCTTTTCAAAACCCTGCTTTGCACAAGGTTCAGCTGAAGTCCCACCTCTTCCATGAAGCCTGGTACCTTCCCTGGCAGGGGGGAAAACATGACCAGGGTGGGAGAAAGGAGTGGCAGAAGGTATCAGCTTAGTGAAGGTAGGGGTGCTGTGAGGCCAGTGCAGTCTATCGCCTCACAGAAGCTGTTAAAGAACAAAATCAAGACAGGATGCAGAAGAGAGAGACAGGCAAGGCACAGAGGTCAGTAATCCAAAAAAGGTGGTCTGAGTCAACCACCAAGCCAAGGAGGCCTAGCCACAGACACAAATCCCCAGGATCCATGTGGATATCCAAGAGCCACAGTGCACCAGGCTCAGCACACTAGACACAAGAGGGTCATACCAAGCAAATCCTTTGGAGAGCAGACTTTACCTCACAGCTAGTTCAAGGCAGGGCTGGTCACATGAGACGGGAAAGGAAACTGCAGTAGCAAAAATTGCCTGTCCCACCCTTTCCACAGCTAGTGGGTTCTAACTTGGAAAGCTGTTAATATATTAATGTATGCATCCCTTAAATGCAAAGACAACATCTTATAACTCTCTGAAATTCCCCACACCTAGCACAATATGTAGTCAATAAACACTTGATTTATATAGTATAAAATGTGCTGCCATGTTCAAAAGGCCATGTGTGTAGGAAACCATGAGGAGCACACAGCAACACTTCTTTTCAGGGAGTCTGGAAGTCATCTGCCTGGTTGGGGTTTAAGATGCACTAATCAGCAAGTACAGTGAACACAAATTCTCCCTTTCCTCTTCTTAAAACTTCAGAGCAAACCATTAACTCTCCTACTTCCTTTTGTATCTTAGTTCAAAACCTAAGCACAAGAAAAAATAATAACCAAACAAACTATCTTTCACCAAGACTGCAAACCAAGCCTCAGATCCAAAACAGCCTCATGTCTTCATGCTATAGTGTTTATTAGTACTTGAAGTTCAACCAGAGGGAATGAAAAATTGATCTAGTTCAGTTTCTCAACTTCAGAGTTTTCAGCACATATGCTAAATCACTTCTTGAGCAAATGTCATGGTGTGTCCATGCTGAGAATCCCTTTAAAATGATCAGGTCTTAAAAAGACTTTGCTAAGAATATATTTTTCATTCAGTAACATTTAGGAAAATAAGATCCAAGTTAAAATGAGGGCCTATTATGTTAGCTTTATAAATGCAATCACCTTTCTTTATTCACTGATTTATGAAGCCCCTTGAGTAAATAAGGGTAAAAAAGCGATAGTTAAGATTTACAAAAAATGTGCTATTGGAAATGCCTCAAGTGAGAGAGTCTTGTTTTAAGTGCCAGAGTAAACACCTGCAACTATAAAAGCAGACCACTGTATTATGTTTTCTATCAAAAAACAAAAAACAAAAAAACAACAGTGTCAGATGTTATTTTGGAATCTCTCAAGAAAAAAAAAAGGAAGGCTTCAAAATGAATCTCTGATAAGAACCCGCATGGCATGCATAATGCTACAAGTATTATTAACCTAAAGAAAGTGACTACTCTAAACTTCGTAAATCATTAAATCAGGATTTCTCAACACTATTTTCAATAGTCAAGCACTGTGGACATTTTGAACCAAATAATTATTTGTTTTGGGGGGCTGTCCTCTGCATGGCAGTATACAGATGCCGGTAGCAGCCTCCAGCCCCACCCCAGTCGTGAAAAACAAAAATGTCTCCAGACATCGCCAAATGTTCCCTGGAAGGCAAAACCACCCCCAGTTGAGCACCATTGATTAAATTAGAGAAACTTTTTAAAAAGTGAAGTCTCTTAAGACAGTAGACTTAGAAGGACACAGCAAAGAATCAGTGATGTCAACATGTTAAGGGAAGGACCTCCCTGGTGGCTCAGTGGTTAAGAATCTGCCTGCCAATGCAGGGGACATGGGTTCGATCCCTGGTCTGGGGAGATCCCTCATGCCGCGGAGCAAGTAAGCCCGTGTGCCACAATTACTGAGTCTGTGCTCTAGAGTCCACGAGCCACACCTACTGAAGCCCGCGTGCCTAGAGCTTGAGCTCCGCAACAAGAGAAGCCACTGCAATGAGAAGCCCGCGCACCACAATGAATAGTAGCCCCCGCTCACCGCAACTAGAGAAAGCCCACGCACAGCAACGAAGACCCAACACAGCCAAAAATAAATGAATAATTAATTAATTAAAAAAAAAAAGATGTCAAGGGAACACTGCACTAACAATATAATCAGCTTAGACAAGCAATAGAAACAATGCACAGGACTAAACATACCTGAAAAATGGAACCATAAATCTAACCAGCAAGAACAATGGTATACTGAAGAAAATGAGAAAGGCCAGCTTCTGTTGAAAAACATTTTTCTTAAATTTTTATCTGAAAAAAGAAATCAGTCTGGATAAAGAAAGTCAATCAGTTTCACTCAGAAACAATCTACAAAGAATGACAATTCCCCTTCCCGCTCCCCCAAAACACAAACCTACTTGTCAAGTATTGGTATTTTTATCTATGCATCTATGGATGTGAAGGCTGGCTTAGAACTCTCTGTATCCCCCACGCTTAGCAGTAGGTACTCAATAAATATTTGATTTAAATGATAATAAAAATGCGCCTTCATGTTCTAAAAGGTTTCAAAGAAGACATTTCAAAGAGTGGTGAAACGAATGATTTTGTACATCTCACCTGGAAATAAGAAGCTAAAGGAAAAACCCAGACAAAGCTCAGCAGAAATATCGGGGTGAGAAAAGCAAAGGTCAGAGAGTTGAAAAGACCTGAGTTAAATCCTAGCTGCATTGGTCCTAGATATGTGAATCTGGTTTCATTTACTCTACTGTACTCTATAGAATGAGTACAATAATCCTACCTCAAAGGATAGTTAGGATAAGTACATAAGATGAAGTACACATAGTAAGAAAAAAATCAGCTCTCTTGTTCTCCCTCTCCAAGATTAATGGAATTCTAACCACAAGTGCAATATCTACCCAAGTTAAGTTTTCTCTTTGAAGTCAGAAAGAGAAAAGTCTCAAATCACTGTAGACCTAAAACTAAGGGTTAACAAAGTCCCACATCAACAATAATAATGCAAAAAATCATCAAGGAGTACAAAAAAAGAAGACAGACACTTGTGATGGAAGTGTGGAATAAGCCAAGTGACGGAATAAGCCAAGAGAAGGGAAGATTCAGCACAGTAGAGAAAGAATTCTCAAGATGGTGTCAAAATGAATACCTCATAAACAAATGTGTCACAGGTTTAAAAAGCAACCAATCCTGATTGGAAAAGGAAGATAAAAGGTGATAGGATGGATTTCTCTTGGAAAGAAATAAAATGGAAGTTGCAGATAAAATCCTACAGATTTTATCATGTAGAAAGCTGTATTGGGAGCCACTTTCAGAAAGAATCAGCCACAGATTCAAAAAATAAAACAGCTAAGCAAATGAAAATACAAAACAATTATTAACTCCAAGATAACTTAGAAAGTGTATAAGAAATGTAATTTTAGTATAAACTATATACACCCTATATACATATATACATACCATGTTTTAGTATGTTTAAACTTTACATAGTATATATACTATATATAATATAGTGTATACTATAATCTATATATCATATAAACTATATACATATTTGACTAAATACTATAGTATATATAGTCTAAACTATATATGTAATATATAGTACAAACTATATATATAGTATACATAGTATAACTATGTGATTAATTATACACAGCATAAACCACATATATTTCATATTATATGAATTATATATAATTACATACATCTCAAATTATATAAATATATAACTATATAACAGTTATAATAAATCACTGAATATGAATTCAACCAAAAATTGTGACTCTACTAACTTGGAAGGAATGGAATGGGGAAAGGAAGTATAAGAAGGCCAAAATAAATAATGTCTAAAAATGTTGAATCAAACAATAGCAGTATATGCATAGTATTTTGATATGAAAAGTAAATACTGGATTAAACAGCTAAAGATTTTGAAAATGGTTACCTGAGGGAGGCGGGGGCAGCCAGAAGGACAAGAGGCAACGCAGTGCAGAGGAATTAAGAGAATGTTGGATTTTGCCTAAGCCAATTAGCATTATTTGACTTTACAACTATGTGCTCATATTACTTCGATGAAAAGAGGAAAATATTAATTTTTTATAATAGGAAAGAAAGGGAGGAAGAAAAGAGTGAAGTTATTTCCCTTAAAATAGATTTATACACATGTTGTAATATTATAAATATATTTATACAACCATAGTTCTAGGGACTGCAACTCTAGAAGAAAGCTACTGCTCCCAGCTTTTCAGTTGGTAAAAAACTCACCCTTACAGTTGAGGCATTCAAGTTCAAGTTCAATCTAAGTGGTTGTATTAAGTCCAAAAACAATGGTTGATGGCTTAGCAGAAAGGAACACTAGCCTTCCAGGCTTTGTTTACAATTACTTCCTCAAACCCAGCCCCACGTTCTTCACAAGGGCTTGGATCACTGCTTCCACAAGGACTGAGGGCCTAGAACACAGCTCCTTCTGCTTTGGCCGTTCTCACACTGCAGTGAATAATACATAGTAAATAATTCAAAACTTTAATTATAGGTGCAGGAGGTACAGGAGGACAAAGTTACTTAATTGATGGGGATAGGAAGATGGAAATTAGTACCTTATTCACAGTGATACAAGAAGAAAACCTATCATTCATAAAATAACATCATTGTGAGAATTCCCAAGAATAAGTATGCGTTCTCACTACCACATAAACCAGGAGCAAAACAAACCCTCTGTTACATAACTCTCATTTTACCTTTCTTAATCTTTGAGTAATTTACATTGATAAAAGTTGTTTTCTGGGCCACTAACAGACAAATAGTTTCCCAGAAGAGACAAGCAAATAGGCCTAAGCATGTGATAGACTTGGAAAGCAATGAATCTTAACAAATTTGCAGCTGAATTATTGAACTGTTAAGCCTGCAGAGTCAAACAGAAAAGATCTGGATGAATAAATGAGGTTTTGTTACCTTTGTTTCTTTGCTAATTTTGTTTGTTGCAGCTACTTGTCATGAGCACCAAAAGTTATGACGCTACAATTCACACCAAATATTTTTATTTGGAAAATAAAGTTTCACTTACATAGTTGAGGTTCATCAACCACATGAACTGTGAGTGGGAGGTTTACATATACCATAAATTTATTTGCTAAACAACTGACCTCATTTATTTTCAGATGAACTACAAAATGGTGCTCCTTCAGTTTAGAGAATCTTTTCACTTATTCATTCAACAAATATTTGTTGAGTACCTACTATGTGCTATGTGCTACTATGTACTATGTGCTCTAGGCTCTGTGCTAGGTGCTAAAAACACAGCAGTGCAAAACAGAGAATTTATAATCTAGTGTGTTAGATAATTAAGCAATTAAACAAGCAATTATAATAGGATGATTTAAGTGCTTGGAACACATATAACAGAATCACTCAACATATCCTAGGGCTCACAGGTAAGGAGGGCTTAGTCAGGTAAGTTTTCTAAGGGAAGTGACATTAAGTGGAACTTAAGAAATGACTCGAAGTTATCCTTGCCAAGCAGGATGAAGATGAGGCAAAGAGGCTGAGGAAGGCCAGGGGCCAAAGAGAACAATGAAGAGGCCACTGCAATAGAGGGAGAGGTGACAGTGGCCTGGACTTGGGTGATGGCAGTGTTAGAGAAAAAGAGATGGATCTGAGAGCTATTAGGAAGACAGAACTGGTGGAATTTCATGACTTACTAGATGTGAGAGATGAGGAAGAATGAGGAATGAAACACAGCTGGATTCTGGCTTGAACAACTGGGTACGTTGTGGGTGTTAACTGAGCGAAGGGCACACAGGAAAGGCTGGTTGAGGAGGGAACTGATGAATTCAATTCTGAAAATGTTGAGTTTAAGGTACATAGCAGACATTCAACTGGAGATTTCTAGCAGGCAGTTAGAATACAGTGTCTGGGCTACAGATATAGATTTGGAAGTCACTATCTAAGAGCAGACAGTTGAAGCCATTGGTTTAGATTAGATCATCCAGAGAAAGTCTACAGATTGGAAAAAGTAGAGGCCAAAGGACAGGCCCTTGGGGTCTACTGACCTTTAGGGAACTAGCCAAGGAAGGAAAGCAAGCAAGAAGCCAGAGAAAGAACAGAAAGGAGAGAACAATAAAGCATCAGATGCCACAGAGAGGTCAATTCAACAAATACTTATCAAGCACAAATATTTATGTGCCAGGGATGTGCTACTGGGTAATGAGGATAGAGCAGTGAAAAGCACAGACCCAGTCATTATCATCACAAGGAGAAAAAGTAACCATAGGATTTGGGATTGTAGAGAACTCTGTGTCTCTGGCAATAGCAGTTTTAGTGGAGAGAGAAGCCAAGTTACAGTGGATTGAGGCAAGACTGAGAAGTGAGAAAGTATAACTGGCAAATGGAGACAACCCTTTCAAGTAGGGTGGCCATGAAGAGAGGCAAGAATGAAGAAGAGTAATCAAAAGGGACAGGGAGCTAAGGATGAGGGGTTATTTTGTTGGTTTCCTTTCTTTGGTTTTTAATTATATGAGAGATTTGAACATGCTTATATGCAAAAAAAAAAAAAAAAAGTGCCATGGCAAAGAAGGGGTTAATAGTACAGAGAAAAGGCAGAGGGAAGGGGTGGTGTGTGGATAAAGATGGTCCCTGTGGCAAAAACAGGAAATGGGAGAAGGGCTCTGTAGCTCATCTTGCTAGTCTTACCTGTATAATCTCCTGTTGTGTCCTAGCCCCATGCCAGCTCTGAAGGGAGCAACCAGCTATGTAAAAGACTGCCCCACTTCACTCCTAGAATCACTGACCAAGAGTTTTAAATCTCTAAACATGGGATTTGGAAATAATTTGTAGAGCTCTTCTACCCCAGAGCCAAAGACTCAGGCACTTGCATGGTGCTATCAGTAGCAGACCTTCTTTGCCACCCTCACCAATCCCTAAACGATAAGGTGAACAGATAGCCTTTCTGCCCATTTCAGCCTAGCCTCTAGCCTCTCTTAGGGCAGGAGAGGGTCCTCTGTTTTTCCCACATCCCCAGGGCCCTGGTACAAAGAGTGGGTCAGGAAGGTGAGGAGACCATCAATCCTGCCTTATATCTCAGGTACCTGCTTAGGTATACACACACACACACACACACACACACACACACACGCACGCACATATGCATGTAAACCTGTGCCTTGGGTTTGGAACCTATCCTATTCTCCACCCTCTTTTGAGACAGGCTTTCTAGCATAACCCTACTTTGCCTGGTTCCTTCACCATTGCTATTCTGTAATTTAAAATCATCCCCTATGCCAGTCACCCCAAAAAGAAACTCCCCTTGGGCCTCCAGTGCCAGATTAGAACTAGAAATTAGAAATTTACCTCACTCCTATTTGACCTTCATTCACCTTTCCTCTAACTTCTCCATCCCTAGCTCTTGCTCTCCCAGGTTCCTAACATGCCTTAAGGTCAGGGCTATGTCACACCACCAGTGGGGTTCCAGGGCTGATAAAGAAGTTTGCAAGGCCTTGACTCTGAAGTCAAAACATAGAATAAGGTTCAAGTGAAATCACCTCCTTTTACTAGCCTAAAATCTGGATTATAACATGCTGTCTGTGTTGGTACTGAGCTGGGACTTGACTAATTCTTGACTGGTATAAAAGAACATTGAGTCAACCACAGCTGACGTTTCCACTTGTTTATTAATTCTGTGAGTTTTGGCAAATTGCTCAAGTTTTCTGAGTCTTACTTTTCTTATCTGCAAAATGGGAATGATTAATGCCAGCATCTGTATGTTTATGGCATTCTAAACACTTTATGAATGACCTCATGTAATCCTCACAACAACCTCGTAAGGCACGTTCTGTTATTAACCATTAATATTTCATGAGCGAAGTTCAAACAAGCTAGGCTTATTTCAGAGCCTGCCTCATTAACCACTGAGCTCCAGTGAGCTAATAATATCTTCCCTCCTACTTGCAGGGCTATAGAGAAGAGCCTGAAATATGAAATAATGTGGGACAGAACACTTGGTAGATTATTGTTGAATGGATACAGAGTTTCAATGATGCAAGATGAGAAGAGTTACAGAGCTGGATGGTGGTGATGGTTGCACTACAGCATGAATGTACTTAATATTACTGAACTATACACCTGAAAATGATTAAGATGCTAAGTTTTATGTTATGTGCATTTACCACATTTAATTTTTTTAATTTTTAAAAAAGAAAACCACTTGGTAGATTATAAAGTGCCACACATATGAAAACTATTAATGATGTTTTTAATTCTTTTTAACTTCTAAATGAGCAGGTTCCAGAAGAGGATTTTATGGGACTCACTTTTAATCCTCTCTGAATATCAAGAATAGATGATGGAAAGAGGGGAAGCATACCATAAAATGGCAGTATCTGTACTTCAGCAGCCCTAATGGCAGATAGAAATAAGGAGAAAAAAAGTGGATCCAGAAAGAATATGAAAAAGAATAGATACATGTATATGTATAAATGAATCACTTTGCTGCACACCTGAAACTAACACAACATTGTTAATCAACTGTACTCCAATATAAAATAAATTTTTTTTAAAAAAAGGAAAGAAACAAAGCAAAAAAAAAAAAAAAAAAGTGGGACCAGGTTAGTTTTCACACAACAGTCTGAAGGTTCCAAGCCTGACTGCATACACCTTCTCTGGCCACCTTCTGCATTGTCCAATGGAGACTAGAATATGCTTTCAAAAGTTAGACCCATCTTCCAAAGGGAAAGGTCAAAGCTGAGTCTCAAGAGACCACATCAGTGTAAGGACTGGGTTTCAAATCTGCTCTTTCGCATCCATTTCTCTTCAGGCTGAGGCCAAGAGCTCCCCCAAAGATTGCCAGCATCACGTGTGAGTGATTCCCAGCAGTGTGCACATTTCCTACCCTGGCCTCTATCACTATGTGTCCTTCTGTTATTTATTATACTTATGCTATTGTAATCCATTTCCTTTCTTCTAAAAATAATTTTTTTCTTTATAAAAAGGACATATTCGCTATAAAAATTTTAGAAAATATAAAAGCGTTCTTGGCTAAGTAAGAAATTGTTTTCTGATTCTCTCCAGAGAATAAAAAAGTGAAGTTCAATCTTATTTTGTGGGTGAATTAAGTTCTGAAATTTTCCTTGGAGGTTTATTATATGGCACTCTGGTTGCATTCCTCCTTTTAAATAATATCATGAAAGGCTATGAGGTTTCTAGATAAGCCCACAAAATCCTACCTAATGAAAAATGAAGCTGAACTATAACATGGGTAGAGCTATGACACCAAGCCACCAGATTTGAGGCTCCTTCTAGGAGGCAAGGACTTTGCCAGCCATTTCTGAACCTCCAGTATTGGCACACATTGGGCATGAAGCAATGGTGATTTCTAACTTTGACTTTACAAAGAGAGAGAAACTGGTTTTGTGGGCATCTGCTCCCTCAAGCAACATTAAGAGCACCAAAAGTTTCCATAGTTGGAAGGAAGATGAAACTATCTGGTTAAAGAAGGGGACTTTAGTGTGCAAAGGTCACTGGTAGGGGGACCTTCAAGATGGCAGAGGAGTAAAACGTGGAGATCAACTTCCTCCCCACAAATACATCAAAAATACATCTACATGTGGAAAACTCCTACAGAACACCTACTGAATGCTGGCAGAAGAACTCAGACTTCCCAAAAGGCAAGAAACTTCCTATGTACCTGGGTAGGGCAAAAGAAAAAAGAAAAAACAGAGACAAAAGAATAGGGACAGGACCTGCACCTCTGGGAGGGAGCTGTGAAGGAGGAAAAGTTTCCACACACTAGGAAGCCCCTCCACTGGCAGAGACGGGGGGTGGTGGAGGGGGGAAGCTTCAGAGCCACGGAGGAGAGCACAGCAACGGGGGTGCAGAGGGCAAAGCGGAGAGATTCCCACATAGGGGATTGGTGCCAGCCAGCACTCACCAGCCTGAGAGGCTTGTCTGCTCACCCGCCCAGCCGGGTGGGGGCTGGGAGCTGAGACTCCAGCTTTGGAGGTCAGATGCCAGGGAGAGGACTGGGGTTGGCTGTGTGAACACAGCCTGAAGGGGGCTAGTGCGCCACAGCTAGCCGGGAGGGAGTCCAGGAAAATGTCTGGAACTGCCTAAGAGGCAAGAGACCATTGTTGCGGGGTGCACGAGGAGAGGGGATTCAGAGCACCGCCTAAACGAGCTCCAGAGACAGGCACAAGCCGCGGCTATCAGCGCAGACACCAGAGACAGGCATGAAACGCTAAGGCTGCTCCTGCAGCCATCAAAAAGCCTGTGTGCAAGCACAGGTCACTATCCACACCTCCCTTCCTGGGAGCCTGTGCAGCCCGCCACTGCCAGGGTCTCGTGATCCAGGGACAACTTCCCCGGGAGAACACAGGGCGTGCGTCAGGCTGGTGCAACATCATGCTGGCCTCTGTGGCTGCAGGCTCACCCCGCATTCTGTACACCTCCCTCCTCCCAGCCTGAGTGAGCCAGAGCCCCCTAATCAGCCACTCCTTTAACCCCTCCTGTCTGGGCGAAGAACAGACACCAGAGGGCAACCTACTTGTAGAAGCGGGGCCAAATCCAAAGCTGAATCCCAGGAGCTGTGCGAACAAAGAAGAGAAAGGGAAATTTCTCCCAGCAGCCTCAGGAGCAGCGGATTAAATCTCCACAATCAACTTCAGGTACCCTGCATCTGTGGAATACCTGAATAGACAAAGAATCATCCCAAAATTGAGGCAGTGGACTTTGGGAGCAACTGTAGAACTGGGGTTTGCTTTCTACATCTAAAATTTGTTTCTGGTTTTATGTTTACCTTAGTTTAGTATTTAGAGCTTATTATCATTGGTATATTTGTTTATTGATTTGGTTGCTCTCTTCCTTTTTATATATATATATATTTTTTTCTCTTTTTCTCTTTTTGTGAGTGTGTATGTGTATGCTTCTTTGTGTGATTTTGTCTGTATAGGTTTGCTTTTACCATTTGTCCTAGGGTTCTGTCTGTCCATTTTTGTGTGTATGGGTTTTTTTAGTATACTTTTTAGCACTTGTTATCATTGGTGGATCTGTTTATTGGTTTGGCTGCTCTCTTCTCTCTCTTTTTTTTTTTTACTTTTTAATTTTTTTATTTTAATAATTTTTCTATTTTTTATTTTAATAACTTTATTTTATTTTATTTTTTTCTTTCTTTTACTTTCTCCCTTTTCTTCTGAGTCGTATGCCTGACAGGGTCTTGGTGCTCCAGCCAGGTGTCAGGTCTGAGCCTCTGAGGTGGGAGAGCTGAGTTCAGGACATTGGTCCACCAGGGACCTCCTGGCCCCACGTAATATCAATCGGCGAGACCTCTCCCAGAGATCCCCATCTCAACACTAAGAACCAGCTCCACTCAACGACCAGCAAGATCCAGTGCTGGACACCCCATGCCAAACAACTAGCAAGACAGGAACACAACCCCACCCATTAGCAGAGAGGCTGCCTAAAATCATAAGGTAACAGACAACCCAAAACACATCACTGGACACACTCCTGCCAACCAGAAAGACAACATGCAGCCTCACCCACCAGAACACAGGCACCAGTCCCCTCCACCAGGAAGCCTACACAACCCACTGAACCAACCTTACACACTGGGGGCAGACACCAAAAACAATGGGAACTAGGAACCTGCAGCCTGCGAAAAGGAGACCTCAAACACAGTAAGTTAAGCAAAATGAGAAGACACAAAAATACACAGCAGATGAAGGAGCAAGGTAGAAACCCACCAGACCAAACAAATGAAGAGGAAATAGGCAGTCTACCTGAAAAAGAATTCAGAGTAATGATAGTAAAGATGATCCAAAATCTAGGAAATAGAATGGACAAAATACAAGAAACGTTTAACAAGGACCTAGAAGAACTAAAGAAAACACAAACAATGATGAACAACACAATAAATGAAATTAAAAATTCTCTAGAAGGAATCAATAGCAGAATAACTGAGGCAGAAGAACAGGTAAGTGACCTGGAAGATAAAATAGTGGAAATAACTACCACAGAGCAGAATAAAGAAAAAAGAATGAAAAGAACTGAGGACAGTCTCAGAGACCTCTAGGACAACATTAAACACACCAACATCCGAATTATAGGGATCCCAGAAGAAGAGAAAAAGAAAGGGACTGAGAAAATATTTGAAGAGAAGATAGTTGAAAACTTCCCTAATATGGGAAAGGATAAATCAAGTCCAGGAAGCACAAAGAGTCCCATACAGAATAAATCCAAGGACAAACATGCCAAAGCACATATTAATCAAATTATCAAAAACTAAATACAAAGAAAAAATATTAAAAGCAACAAGGGAAAAGCAACAAATAACATACAAGGGAATCCGCATAAAGATAACAGCTGATCTTTCAGCAGAAACTCTGCAAGCCAGAAGGGAGTGGCAGGACATATTTAAAGTGATGAAAGGGAAAAACCTACAACAAATTTCTCTACCCAGCAAGGATCTCATTCAGATTCGACAGGGAAATTCAAACGTTAACAGACAAGCAAAAGCTAAGAGAATTCAGCACCACCAAACCAGCTTTACAACAAATGCTAAAGGAACTTCTCTAGGCAGGAAACACAAGAGAAGGAAAAGACTTACAATAACAAACCCAAAACAATTAAGAAAATGGAAACAGGAACATACATATCAACAACTACCTTAAATGTAAATGGATTAAACGCTCCCACCAAAAGACACAGACTGGCTGAATGGATACAAAAACAAGACCCTTATATATGCTGTCTACAAGAGACCCACTTCAGACCTAGGGACACACACAGACTGAAAGTGAGGGGATGGAAAAAGATATTCCATGCAAATGGAAATCAAAAGAAAGCTGGAGTAGCAATTCTCATATCAGAAAAAAGAGACTTTAAAACAAAGACTATTACAAGAGACAAAGAAGGACACTACATAATGATCAAGGGATCAATCCAAGGCAAAGATATAACAATTGTAAATATTTGTGCATCCAACATAGGACCACCGCAATACATAAGACAAATGCTAACAGCCATAAAAGGGGAAATCAACAGTAACACAATAATAGTAGGGGACTTTAACACCCCATTTTCACCAATGGACAGAACATCCAAAAAGAAAATAAATAAGGAAACACAAGCTTTAAATGATACATTAAAGAAGATGGACTTAATTGATATTTATAGGACATGCCATCCAAAAACAACAGAATAAACTTTCTTCTCAATTGCTCATGGAACATTCTCCAGAATAGATCATATCTTGGGTCACAAATCAAGCTTTGGTAAATTTAACAAATTTGAAATCATATCAAGTTTCTTTTCCAACCACAACACTATGACACCACATATCAATAACAGGAAAAAATCGGTAAAAAATACAAACACATGGAGGCTACACAGTACACTACTAAATAACCAAGGGATCACTGAAGAAATCAAAGAGGAAATCAAAAAATACCTAGAAACAAATGACAATGAAAACACGTGACCCAAAACCTATGGGATGCAGCAAAAGCAGTTCTAAGAGGGAAGTTTATAGCAATACAAGCCTACCTAAAGAAACAAGAAAAATCTCAAATAAACAACCTAACCTTACACCTAAAGCCATTAGAGAAAGAAGAACAAAAAAACCCCAAAGTTAGCAGAAGGAAAGAAATCATAAAGATCAGATCAGAAATAAATGAAAAAGAAATGAAGGAAACAACAGCAAAGATCAATAAAACTAAAAACTGGTTCTTTGAGAAGATAAACACAATTGATAAACCATTAGCCAGACTCATCAAGAAAAAAAGGGAGAAGACTCTAATCAATAGAATTAGAAATGAAAAAGGAGAGTAACAACTGACACTGCAGAAATACAAAGGATTGTGAGAGATTACTACAAGCAACTGTATGTCAATAAAATGGACAACCTGGAAGAAATGGACAAATTCTTAGAAAAGCACAACCTTCCAAGACTGAACCAGGAAGAAATAGGAAATATAAACAGACCATTCGCAAGCACTGAAATTGAAACTGTGATTAAATGTCTTCCAACAAACAAAAGCCCAGGACCAGATGGCTTCAAAGGCGAATTCTATCAAACATTTAGAGAAGAGCTAACACCTATCCTTCTCAAACTCTTCCAAAATATAGCCGAGGGAGGAACACTCCCAAACTCATTCTACGAGGCCACCATCACCCTGATACCAAAACCAGACAAAGATGTCACATAAAAGGAAAACTACAGGCCAATATCACTGATGAACATAGATGCAAAAATCCTCAACAAAATACTAGCAAACAGAATCCAACAGCACATTAAAAGGATCATACACCATGAACAAGTGGGGTTTATCCCAAGTATACAAGGATTCTTCAATATATGCAAATCAATCAATGTGATACACCATATTAACAAACTGAAGGAGAAAAACCATATGATCATCTCAATAAATGCGGGAAAAGCTTTCAACAAAATTCAACACTGATTTATGATAAAAACCCTCCAGAAAGTAGGAATAGAGGGAACTTACCTCAACATAGTAAAGGCCATATATGACAAACCCACAGCCCACATCATTCTCAATGGTGAAAAACTGAAACCATTTCCACTAAGATCAGGAAAAAAGCAAGGTTGCCCACTCTCACCACTATTATTCAACATAGTCTTGGAAGTTTTAGCCACAGCAATCAGAGAAGAAAAAGAAATAAAAGGAATCCAAATTGGAAAAGAAGAAGTAAAACTGTCACTGTCTGCAGATGACATGATACTATACATAGAGAATCCTAAAGATGCTACCAGAAAACTACTAGAGCTCATCAATAAATCTGGTAAAGTAGCAGGATACAAAATTAATGCACAGAAATCTCTTGCATTCCTATACACTAATGATGAAAAATCTGAAAGAGAAATTAAGGAAACACTCCCATTTACCATTGCAACAAAAAGAATAAAATACCTAGGAATAAATCTACCTAAGGAGACAAAAGACCTGTATACAGAAAACTATAAGACACTGATGAAAGAAATTAAAGATGATACAAACAGATGGAGAGATAGACCATGTTCTTGCATTGGAAGAATCAACATTGTGAAAATGACTCTACTACCCAAAGCAACCTACAGATTCAATGCAATCCCTATGAAATTACAATGGCATTTCTCATAGGACTAGAACAAAAAATTTCACAATTTGTATGGAAACACAAAAGACCCCGAATAGCCAAAGCAATCTTGAGAAAGAAAAATGAAGCTGGAGGAATCAGGCTCCCTGACTTCAGACTATACTACAAAGCTACAGTAATCAAGACAGTATGATACTGGCAGAAAAAAAGAAATATAGATCAATGGAACAGGATAGAAAGCCCAAAGATAAACCCACGCACATATGGTCACTCTTATCTTTGATAAAGGAGGCATGAATATACAGTGGAGAAAAGACAGCCTCTTCAATAAGTGATGCTGGAAAAACTGGACAGCTACATGTAAAATAATGAAATTAGAACACTCCCTAACACCATACACAAAAATAAACTCAGAATCGATTAAAGACCTAAATGTAAGGCCAGACACTATAAAGTCCTAGAGGAAAACATAGGCAGAACACTCTATGACATAAATTACAGCAAGATCCTTTTTGACCCATATCCTAGAGAAATGGAAACAAAAACAAAAATAAACAAATGGGACCTAATGAAACTTAAAAGCTTTTGCACAGCAAAGGAAACCAGAAACAAGACGAAAAGACAATCCTCAGAACGGGAGGAAATATTTGCAGACAAAGCAACTGACAAAGGATTAATCTCCAAAATATACAAACAGCTCATTCATCTCAATATCAAAAAAAAAACAAACAACCCAATCCAAAAATGGGCAGAAGACCTAAATAGACATTTCTCCAAAGAAGATCTATAGATTGCTAACAAACACATGAAAGGATGTTTAACATCATTAATCATTAGAGAAATGCAAATCAAAACTACAATGAGGTATCACCTCACACTGGTCAGAATGGCCATCATCAAAAAATCTACAAACAATAAATGCTGGAGAGGGTGTGGAGAAAAGGGAACCCTCTTGCACTGTTGGTGGGAATGTAAATTGATACAGCCACTATGGAGAACAGTATGGACGTTCCTTAAAAAACTAAAAATAGAACTACCATACGACCCAGCAATCCCACTACTGGGCATATACCCTGAGAGAACCATAATTCAAAAAGAGTCATGTACCACAATGTTCATTGCAGCTCTATTTACAGTAGCCAGGACATGGAAGCAACCTAAGTGTCCATCGATAGATGAATGGATGAAGAAGATGTGGCACATATATACAATGGAACATTACTCAGCCATAAACAGAAATGAAATTGAGTTATAGGTGGATGGACCTAGAGACTGTCATACAGAGTGAAGTAAGTCAGAAAGAGAAAAACAAATACCATATGCTAACACATATATATGGAATCTTAAAAAAAAAAATGGTTCTGAAGAACCTAGCGACAGGACAGGAATAAAGACGCAGATGTAGAGAATGGACTTGAGGGCACGGGGAGGGGGAAGGGTAAGCTGGGACGAAGTGAGAGAGTGGCATGGACATATATACACTACCAAATGTAAAATAGATAGCTAGTGGGAAGCAGCCACATAGCACAGGGAGATCACCTCAGTGCTTTGTGACGACCTAGAGGGGTGGGATAGGGAGGGTGGGAGGGAGATGCAAGAGGGAGGGGGTATGGGGATATATGTATACATATAGCTGATTCACTTTGTTATAAAGCAGAAACTAACACACAATTGTAAAGCAATTATACTCCAATACGATGTTAAAAAAAATGAAAGGTCACTGGTAGATTGAATGCTCACAAATTGGGGACCTGCTTCCTAGAATGTGTTGAAGAATGATCTCAACATCTCCTACTTTCTTGGTGACACAAATAGTCAACAGCCAGTCATATTTATTATCAATAGATGGCTCTCTTTTATTCTTTAACTAACATATTGGTTCTTGGAAGGAACACAAAAGTATTTCTGAAGGCAACAAACTGCCTAACTCCAGTAAATTTTCTCCTTTCTGGGCCTACAACAGTAGACACAAAAGAACTAGAGAATAATAAATGAAGAAAGCAATACAATTTAATATAAGAATAATTTAAGTAACTCAATCTTTGCAATGGGCTGATTTCTTAAAAGTTTGGATCTCACTCACTAGCGCATTTCCTTTTTTTAAAATTTATTCAATAAATATTTGCCTATAGGGCTTCCCTGGTGGTGCAGTGGTTAAGAATCCGCCTGCCAATGCAGGGGACACAGGTTTGATCCCTGGTCCGGGAAGATCCCACATGCCGTGGAGCAACTAAGCCCATGTGCCACAACTACTGAGCCCACGTGCCACAACTACTGAAGCCCACGCACCTAGATCCTGTGCTCCACAACAAAAGAAGCCACCGCACCGCAACAAAGAGTAGTCCCCGCTCACTGCAACCAGAGAAAAGCCCGCGTGCAGCAACAAAGACCCAACGCAGCCAAAAATAAAATAAATAAAATAAAAATAAATAAATTTATTTAAAATATATATATATTTGCCTATAGTTTCTGTGTGCCAAGTGCTGGGCTAGGTTCTAGGTAGGCAGCTATAATCCCAGCGCCTCACAAAGTTTCAGACTGGTAGAGCTAGGAGAAGACTGGCAGGGAGCAGGTACCAAACAAATAAATATACATTTCCAATCTGTAATAGATGCTGTGACAGGGAATAACATGAGGGAATCTACTGAAAGGGAGTTGGAGTGAAAAGCATTGCAGGTAAAGGAATCTACCTGTATGGGTACTGAATGAACTGAGAGAAAAACAATGTGGCTCAACAAGTGAGCAAAGGGGCAAGTGGCATGAAATAAGCTTACAAGACCTTGCAGGAGTCTGGATTGCATTCTAAGTCCAAGAAAAGCACTGAAGGCCAAAGCCAGGAGGATATTACCCAATTTATGTTTTAGAAGTATCACTTTGATTGCTGGATGAAGGATAGATCTGAAGAGGTTCAAGAGTAGAAGCCAGGAAATCAAATGCAACCAAGGTCCCTTGAAAAAAAATAGAGTCATAAATGATAGACACATCCTGTCAAAATCTGTCCAGGCCCTGGAGGGAAAGGAGCTTCTTCATATTACTTATTATTGTTTGCCATTATATATTTATTAATTTATATAATTGTATATCTGTTCAGTGCCTGCCCCTCCCGTTAGAAAGTAAGCTTGGTGAGGATAGGAAGGTTGCTGTTTTCACTCCTGTATCCTCAGTGCATAGAACATTGTCTGCCACATAGATTCTCAATAAATATTCACTAAATGAATGAATGAAACATGTATTTAATCCTTTTATGAAGCAAAGGACCGCTCTGTAAAGCAAATCATCAGCCTCTTTCTTACCCATTTTGAAAGTCTGGATCTTTTTACCTCAACTGAGAGGAACTTGAGGGAAGAGTAAACCAAGTCAAACAAAGTTTATTGTACTGAATGGAATGACCTCATAAAATGTAAATTCCAGGAAGACAGAGACCTTGAATGTGCCTATTATGTATTTTAATGAATAAATTAATGAAACCAGAGCTCAGAGCACTTGTCTGTGGTTTCCAGAACTGTGCTCTTTTAACAGATAATAAACAACTTTGCATTTTAAGATGGTATTTTAGCTATTCATCAAAGCATTTAAAATCATCTGATTTGACAGCTCTCATAGCAAACTGGTTGGCATTAGTTGCAAAATAAAAGGCTTCCACCTATTTCAGGGAAAAAACAAAACAAAACAGTATCATGTCATGGTCTGCAATAAAACTGGCAGAATGATCTATCCATCCATCTACGTCAAAGCTCTCTGCTATCTTGGCCCCAGAAACCCAGACTTCAGGAGTGAATTGTCATCACTGGATATCAACATACTTCAGAGGGTGATCACTGGATACTAAGGTCAGCAAGTTAGCGAGTTTCTGGACCCCTTCAGCTGGAAATTGCTTCCTACGGCAAGTTCTACAAGGCTGTATTACTTTTCTGTTGCTGCTGTAACAAATTACCACAAACTTGGTGGCTTAAAACAACAGAAATTTATTCTCTCACAGTTCTGGAGATCAGAAGCCCAAAATCAAGGTGTCAGCAAGGTTTGGTTCCTTCTGGAGGTTCTGAGGGAGAATCCATTCCATAGCTCTCTCTTAGCTTCTGGTGGCCTCTGACAATCCTTGGCTTGTAGACTTATCATTCCAATTTCTGCGTCCTTCTTTACATTGCCTTCTTATCTGCGTCTTCTCCTTTCTTCTCTTCCAAGAACACTTGCCATTGGATTAAGGGCTATCCTAGTCCAAGACGATCTCATCCCAAGATCCTTAACTTAATTGCATCTGCAAAGACTCTTTTTATCAAATAAGGTCATATTCACAGGTTCTAGATGGACATATATTTTGGGAGGCCACCATTCAACCCACTACAAAGAATAAAGCAAGGTTAAAGTGTAAAAAATTGTGCAATTCCAATGAGGTAGCTATCTGAATTAATATGACCAGAATAGGTGCTTGCAGGGAAAGAGGGGAAAGATATTTTGTTTTGGCATAAGGTCACAACTCTTTTTTTTAATGAATAGAAAAACTAAAGAGGAGAAGTAGATGTCTAATTATTTAATTAATTCTGATGAATCGATATCAGAGTCCCTTGAAGGGCACCCAAGTTAAGGGGAGGGCCGTAACCATGAAAGAGGGTAGGCAGTAGAGGAGGCATTACTAGGTATCCTAGACAGCTCTTTGAGCCTGTCAGGTGCATCAGCTCTGTACTACATTACTTCCCCTGCCCTCATATCTCCAAACTATTTTGGAGAAAAGCCTCTCCAAACCTTGAGCTTTTCTCTAGATCCTGAGACACCAAACAAGCAACTCAAATCTGACTCTGGATGTTGACCTCTTGTCTAACCACTTGATTTTCGGTGCTTGACGTTGAACTGTACCCCTACTGAGATGAACCCACTGTAGCAGCTCAAGGTGAAAGACCTGATTCCTTTCCCTGACCATCAACCCCCAAACCCATCTATTCTCTTTGATGTGTAGAAGCAATAGATTGTCCCAAATTCAACAGATGCTTGTGCGTTGTCCAGAACCCCTTTCTTTACACACTCCCTGGAGATGTGGTGTGGAAGAAACAGCCAGCCTTGGCTGACAGCTTGGGCGACATTACAAGGCACATGAGGCAGGAAGAAGCACTGCCAAGATTTCGTTTCTGTTTTTGCTGGTCTCTACCGTGGTTTCCAATGAAAAGAACAGTTTTAAGAAGGTAAAGTTGGCAGGGTCACACTGTGTCAATGGGCTACTTTCAGCTTGAAGAGCACAGCTTTTTTCTTTTTCTTGGGGTACAGTCCTCTGGAAGGTTGGAATTCATTTCTGGCATAGTACTTCACCAGAATCAATTGTACATGTTTAAAATTGTACTTTTAATGTTATTTTAAGTGCCTATTTTATAATTCCAATAAACTACTCTCAAGCATGATGTAATGCTGATTAATGACACTTCTCTGGTACACCAAGAGCTCTCAGTTCTGCCTTGTGCCTCAGTGCTCACCTGAGGAATCCCATTAATCATTGTTATGCCACAGTCTGTCCTATCATATTGCTTAATTACCTTTTCTGTTACTCATTCGTCTACTCTATTAATCCTCACAGAACAAATTCATCAAACACTGAAGCTCTGAAGAAATGGTGTTCCTGATCTTGCCAGAACCTAGCCCTAGAAGCAGCTTATCCCTAAAAGATGGAAGGATCCCAAGACTCTTGATAATCAAGAAAAACAACCCTACATAAGGGAATCTTGTCTCTTTCTTCTTTGCAGACACAAACCTTACCCACCTTTTAAGGCTCAGCTAAATCCTTGCAACCTCCATGAATTCCTCCTTAGTTAAGTCTCTTCTTGCCAATATCACAATCTACATTACTCAACTTTGTTATTTTGCTTCATTCTTTATGGTTTTGTATATGAATATTAATTCAGCTGAACTGTGAATTTCCTTAGGACAGGCTTCATGTTTAATACTCTTTAATAATAATGAAGAATAAGAATTATAAGTAATAATAGTAACATGTATTGACTTTATTATGTACCACGTACTGGGGTCAGTGGTTTACATAGGTTAGCTCAATTAATTATATTTGATGGAAGTGCTTTTATTGTCATCTTCACTGCACAGAGGTGAAAGTGCCCATGTTCACACAGCCAGTAAAACAGGTATATAAAGCCTGGCAACCTGAGTCCAAAATCCAAGTGCTAGACCACTAAGTAGCACTACCTTTTCTCATAACCTTCACAGTGCCTGGCAGTGTACTTAGGCACACTCTTAATTTGCTTAATTGTTTAATTAATTAATTAATTGTTTAGCTTGGATGAAAATCCCTATTCTTCAGAATGGAAAGAAGAAGAAAAATGTGGGTCCAGATTAGAATAAGGACAAGAGAGAGGAAAAATCTAAACCTGAAAGAAAAAAAAAAAAATGATTGGTAGGTATTTGGAATGGGAGAAAAGTACTCAAAAGATCAGGTGTGCAGAATTTTATGTTCTATGGAAGGTATTTCCATATAAAATTTAAATAAAATTTTTAAATTTAATAGGGGCACAGTGAAGCCATAACATAGTTTCATGATATCAAACTTTGTTCTAGGAGACAAAAAAGTGACTGTACCAATACACTACTATCGTAGATGTTTTTCGTCACTTTTTCACTGACTCATACCCAGCATTTCCTAACCCTTCTTCCTCATAGAGTCAATAGGAACCATACTCACAATCTCTCCTAATGGGGAACTAAGGGCAAAAATGCAGGTGTCTGTTCTCTCCTAGCAAAAACTGTGCAGTAAGATGTACCAAAATAGAAATGGACTTTTTAGTCATGACAAATTATTTTCCAATATGAGAATCATCAGAAATAACCCTGTGCATTTCAGAATATTTAAAAGACAGATATATCATTAAATCACAGAAGATAACTGGATACAGTGTATTTTAAGTTACTGAACCCATTAGGCAAGTTGTCTTACCAGTAGACAAAGCAAATTACATCTGTTTAACTTCATATCTTTGGTTTAGAAGGTTGTTGATATAGGTTAAAATGGAAAACTCGGTGGATATCAGAAACAATTGAGGCCAGCATCAGTCACATATGCCCTATTGTGAAGGCTGAAAGAGTGGATTTTGTCAGAATTATTGGAAGAGAATAGAAGACTTTAGCTGCTGGGAGTGAGGTGAGGTTAGGGATATCACCCAAGATGAGAAATGACCCACCATGCTGAGTCCAAAAATACCAACAATTAGCTTTGCCTGTTTCATATTATTACATAAACCTGGAAACTGATATTGTTGGGAAAAATGAAGTTAGCATATTCAAATTCTACTTAAGATTCCAATACTCATATAAAATCATAGAATTTTGAAAATTAGAGACAGTGAAGCCAAAGACCACACTCTAGGTGAATACTAGAGGAACATTTTACCATCTCCTTCCTCAATTTAACATATTTTCATCTATTTGGTGTATATAATGGTTGTTTGCACATGCTCACAGCAAAAGAACTAACTTCACATATCAGAGTGTTTTGGTTTTATATTACCTCTTCTGTTTATGGTTTTCTTTTTAGCTGAATATTGTCTTCAGAACTGAATTAGATTTCAAGAGAGAGCAGATTTTCCTAGGATCCCTCACACCAGCTACAAGACTGCTGGTCAACATAAGAGGCACTAGGTAAATAGCGCTTTTCCTTGCTATCTTAGGAAAGGAGTTTTTAACCCCTCCAGTGATAAGAATGAGGAGAAAAAAATCAAGTGGAAAATTCAGTTCCGCAAATAATTGCTATATCCCTAACAAGGGCAAAGCATTGTGCTGCAGCACCATCCTACAGGGGTACATAAAATACCAGATCTCCACACATCATCACAAAGGTCTTCAGAAAACCCTGGTGAGATAAATAATTAGCAAATGCCATGAGGATCCGCAATAAGTAGCATAATTCTAATATAAAACGTGTCCTGAATATTTGAGAACTCATGGAAAACTGAGGCCTCCTACCTCCCAGATTTATATTCTATCCACTTCAGAAATCCTTCTCCAGTCCTAATTCTTATCCCCAAATCTGTCCCAAACGTCACTTATTCCCAGTGACTCCCAACATCGGCAGAATTAGAGAACTCCTGGAAACACTTCTAAACATTAGCCTCTTGTACATAAAGACTAATTCAGAAGACGGATTCTTAATGCTGGGAGACTTTGCTGATAACATGTCTACTTGTTTAAATTACTATTCAATGCTCCCATTTCCCATAATCTTTTCTTGAAACTTCTATAATTATCGTAGCTACAAAACAGCCTTGGATTAGCTAACTTGTGCCATCTAAAGGCTATAGTGAGAACCTCTTTGATGAAGAAAAATAAAATAAATAATAAATGATAAATAAATTAATTAAAAATATTCATATCAGGCTCTCAGCAAAACGAATTCAACAAAACTGTTCTGTGTGAGGCTAAAATGTAAAACAGATAATAAGGGCTTGGGCAGATATTATTGATATTATTTCAAATTAGAATAAAGGAGAAAATCAAGAAACCTCCAAGCTCTAGCCTTGGTTCTGTTGCCTATAAGCTGTGGGACATTAGGCACAGTACTTAATCTCTCTGGACCTCATACTTCTCATCTATAAAATAAAAGCACTGAACGTGATTTCAAAAGATATTTGACAATATAATTTTTTAATTTTATGAAATGAAATACCTACATGAAATTCAAGAAAATGAGTAGGTTTAAAGAAGGATTAGTGAATTAAGAGAGAAGTGGAGTAAGCCAGAAGCTTTCACAGTCCTCCCCTACTTTTCAACTATTTCCTCCTTTTCTGGGCATCCAGTGGTGTACGTTTTCCAGGCTCCCTCACAGTTAGGTTTTGACCAAGTAACTGAGTTCTAGTCAAAGGAATGTAGGTTTTGACCAAGTAACTGAGTTCTAGTCAACGGAATGTCAGTATAATGATAAGTTCCTCTTCCATGTCTAGCCCATAAAAGCACCACATGTGTGACACCCTCCATGCTCTTCCCCCTTCCACCAGCTTGATGTCGACATGGGCAAACAACTTCAGAGAAAATGGGCATCGGTGTAACACTTGGAAGAGACCCGCCTTATTTACCAGAAACACCCCTTTGGGATTTTATACAAACAAGAGACAAACTTATTTCATGATTTAGCCGTTACATATCATCATGTTTTAGCCATTGCATATCATTGTTATATCAGGCAGCGATACTCTAACTGGTACAACAATAATTTTTCATTCAAATTGACCAAGGACAGATTTGTGTTCCTTCTTTCTGGAATCCCTTAAAAAATACCAAATCGAAAACCATGTGAGACATATGACTTTCTAATTTTGTGCTATAAACTTAAGAATTGCAATGTTTGGCTATTACCTCGAGAAAACAAAAAGTAAAGAAAGCACCATGAACCATGATAAATAGGATGACATAATCAGAGCTAAAAGGAAGGCAGAGACAGCTTCCAAAGGTAACCCTGAAGTGGCTCTATGCCTAATACAATGCCTTCTTGCACAAAACTGATGCTCAATTTCTTGAATGAAACAATGAGTGAATGAATGAATGGACTAGAAATCTAATCACTTCTAAAGTGGAGTATGAAAAAAAAAAAGATTTATTGCCCATGCCATAGAATGTCTAGGTTTAATTCATTCATGTTATCAGCAATGTCTTCAGTGCAGGAGAAAAATTCTAACATAATGTGTACTCTACTGACTTGTCGGTTCAACAAAAAATGGGAAATCTGGAATTCATTCAAAATCAGCCTAGGCTTCTACCATGAGCCTGGTTCTGTGCCCTGCCCCCAAGAGGCGCATGTCCTCTGCCTCCAGCATAGCCCCTCACTCGGGATCTAAAGATTTTCCATAACCTCAGTAGGCTCCCAGCCTCCTCTGGCTTTTTCAGTATTGTCACCCTCATTCATAGAGTGGGATTAGCACAGTGATTAAGCGCAGAGTCTGTAGAGAAAGAATGCCTGGGTGAGAACCTGCCTCTGAAATTTTTAGTCTTAGGAGTTTGGGAAAGTTACTTAAGCTCTCCTCCTTTCTAAACAGGAGTACTAACAGTACCCACTCCTCCAGCTGTTGTGAGGACACACTGAGAAACTCCAAGTTTAGAACACTGCTTGACACACACTAAGTTAATTCTCAATAAATTTTAGATATTATCATTTCTCTTCCTTAAGGATATAAGGTCTTAAGATGGCAGGCATCAGTGGAAAAAACATCAGTCAGCATGTCAGAATTCCTAGACTGTCATTTCAGGTCTGTTGCTAAATAGATATCTTAATGTGAGCACATCACTTAACATCTCTGAGTCTCAATATTTTTATCTTTCAAATGAGAGGGTGGCCTGATGATTTGTATTTTCCCTCCCCACTCTATGACTCTATGTCTTATGTCTTATTCAGGTCTCTGTAATCTAATGCTCAATACTTTGTTCAGCACATAAAGTACAGACAGACAATTCCATAACCTCCCTCTGACACTTACTCCAATTATTTTAAGAGTAAAATAATTATGTATTTTATTACATAAGAGTTCACTCCTAGCATCCTTGCCATATGGTAAAGTGTGTAATAGGAAAGGCAGGTGGAGCCAAACAGGACTCAGATGCCCTATCAAACACCCTGAGGGCAGATGTTATGGCCGAGAGTGTGGGATCCATAGGAACATCTGCAGAGAGCATCAATAACTCACAGAAGCAGCCACATTTATCTCCTAGCAAAGCACTTCAGGATAAATAGCAGAATTCTAAGCACAGAAGTCACTCAAAAATATCTGTTGCTTTGTTTGTTTATGAAGAACACTCATTTCCTGATCCCAGAAGACTGAATTTGAAGAGACAAAAAAAAAAGAATATTTCTTACTTCAGGTAAGGAATTATATATTTTGATTCCCTAGGGTCAACAAAATAGTAGATTCGCAATATATGTATGTTTGATGAATGAATCAATCTGGATTTTCCAGTTCTGCGTTAATGAATGAAGATTGTTAGAAACTTGTAAATTAATTTTTATAATTTCTCCTAATGAAGCATAGGGTATATCATTATAATAATGGTCCCCAAGGACTCACTTCTCCCTCTGCCTATGCCTCTTTTGCAATGTTACATGGTTGCTTCTCCAATAAAGAGGTGGGGGCTCTTTCTTCACTCATTTGAATCTAGGCTGGCCTGGTGACTTGCTTTGACCTTTAGAATGTAACAGAAGTGATATTGTGAAAGTTCCAGAGCGCAGATCTAAAGATTCCTTGTAGCTTCCGCCTGTGCCCTCTTAGGGCTCAGCCATCATGGAAAAAAGCAGGAGTCCAAATAGTGATGAGAGACCATGTGGAGAGAGAGGTCCTAGTTTTCCAACCATTCCTGCCAAGGTCCCAGACATGAGGGTGAGACCTTCAAGACTCTGCAGCTCTAGCAGACCCACCAGATGAACACAGCTCCATAAAGCAGTGTAGGCAAGACCAGCAGAAGAACTGTCCAGCCAAGCCACAGAATCATGAGAAACAGAAATCGTCATTGTTTTAAAACACTGAGTTTTGGGATGGTTTGTTACACAGCAACAGATCATTGATGCAAAACTATTTCTGGGCCAGAATCAGCATAGTCACACCATAAGGAGTTTCATGAAAATAAGATTATATCAGCAGTTCTGTCAGAGGGGGAAAAAGGAAAAAAGAGAGGAAAAATATTTAAATACTACATATGATAAAGGATAAAATCCCAGATTTTTTCAGTGTACAAATTATGCAGGAAATGCAATGCAGGGATCAATTACCACATTAAATCTATTCATTGGTTTGGGGCCCTGCAGAAAGAGTTTCTAAAGAGTAGATGCTTTTTTTGAACTAATTATTCCTTAGTTATCATTCATTACATTAGTTATCTATTTCTGCATATCAAGTCACCCAAGAGCTTAGTGGTTAAAAGAACAACAGTCATTTATTATTCTCACAGTTCTGTGGATTGTGTATACAGGAGAAGCTTGGCTGAACGGTTGTGACTCAGAATCTCTCATGAGGTTGCAGTTGAGGTGTCAGCTGGGGCTGCAGCCATCTAAAGCCTTGGCTGGGGCTGGAGAATCCAGTTCCAAGGTGTCTCACTCACATGGCTGGCAAGTGCGTTCCTCTCCACTTAGGATTCTTCTCATAGCTCCTTGTGTGTCCTCATGCCATGGCACCTGGTTTCCCTCAGAACCAAAGATCCAAAAAACCAAAGCAGAAGCTAAAATGTCTCTTACGGCCTGGCCTCAGAAGTCACATACCAGCACTGTTGCCCATATTCTATATGTACGCACAGAGCAGCTCTGAGTTAATATAGGAAAAGACTACACAAGGGCAAAGATTATTGCGGGTTCTCTTGGAGACTAGCTTCCACATCCGTATTGCCAAAAACACTGAGAGCTTATACTAAAAATACATATGCAACAGGATTATTAAAAATAATGTAAGAAAGTGAAACCAGAAACCATAAAGAGGCAAGAAGAAAGCTAATTCCATCTGGGCCTTCGGGTAAGATATTTATTACAAGTCCACAGTCCCTTAACAGAAACCCTTGAGGCCAGATACATTTCAGAATTCAGAATATTTTGAATTTTAGAAAGGTAAGGAGGTACATACACCAGATATTACACAATACACTCCAGTATTGTGTGAGGAACAACTTAAAATCAACTGCATTATTATTTAAGCAAAAAATGTATGAATTTTCAAACTAAGTGGGATAAAGACTTTAAATAGTCACATACATCCTTTTAGGTAAGATTTTGACAACAAAATTTTTTAAAGTCTAGGTCTTTAGAGCTTTGGGGATTTCAGAATTGCAGGTAAAACGTTGTGAACTATAGAAGTTGCAAGTTCACAGGATCAGAACCTGTGGCTATAGATTCCCCTAGGTTGCGTGTGTATCCATTTCCATTTCTAGGCCTTGCCTCCCCATCAACTCCCCAGTACTGCTGATCAAATTTGTCCCACAAACTCAGATACTGAGAGCTGCCCCAGTCATATTTGAGGTCTCCTAATGACCTATTTTTCTGCCTTGTATTTTGGTTCAGGGGCTAGGTTTTCATATTTGCTCAGCTATACCCAGCGCCTGTTTTCAGGTTTACAACTACCATTTTATCACTGAGAGCTCACAGTAACTATTGCATAGCCTAAGAAGTAGGATAGTTACCACACTTGAACCATAGATTTAGCTGTTTCCTGACAATCAAAGTTAAAAATCAAAGAAATTGAGAGAAACTGTTATTTTCCTTATGTCAAATTCAGATAGGAATTTAGTCAAATGACTATTTAAAAGGACATACCTCTAACCTGAGAGTGGAGGTGTCCAAAACCAGACACAACACTTCCAAGAAGTCACAAAGTAAAAGAGTTTTAGTTTGTCTAAAATAAAAATATGAAATTTCTAAACAGGGTTAAAAGACAAGTGACAGACTGGCTAGAAACTTTGCAACATATAAAACAGAGAAGGAATTAATGAGAGCTCCTAAAATTAAAAACAAAAGGACACAAAAGCACATTAATGAGAAATTCACAGAAAATATATTTAAATGTCTAACAAATATATTTAAAAAATTCCTGACATCACTAGGAATGAGGAAAATACAATTTTTAAAAGTGAGACACTATTTTTTACCCATCAGATGGGCAAAAATTTTAAAGTTTGATAATACCAAGTTTTACAAGGTATAGAGAATAGCACTCTCATATACTATTAGCGGAAGTGTAAACGGTACAACTTTTGCAGAGGGTAATTTGGCAATATCTGTCCCAATGTTAAATGTAAATACATTTTAAGGATTGATTTCACTTCTAGGATTCTACTAATATACATGAACAGAGATATGAGTAGTAGGAGTTTTAACTGCAGCACTGTTTGAAATAGTGAAAAATGTGAACAACCTGTCTATTGATAGGGGATTGTTTAAAAAAACAAAACTATACACAGGAATTTGCTATCTATGGGCCCCTGGACTTCAGCCTGTTTTTGTACTGCCTGCAAGCTAAGAATGATTTTTACAATTTTAGAGAATTAAGGAGAACCCTATAGCTAAATCCAGGTTCACATTACCAATTATTTATCATTAATTTTACTTCTCTTACCTCACCTAGTAATAAACTTGAGCAGGTACTATAGATTTATTTGCCAAATGATTGGTTGCATAGTTTGCTCTAAGGGAAATACTGTGTTTGAGGAACAGATAATATAAGGAAACAACACTTGTTGGAAAAACACAATGAAAAGAAAAAGTAAGAGGGCAAACCATGGAAACTGAAAAACTAGCATGAGTGATGAAATCATATAGTGATGAAATCCATAAAGCAGGATTAGGACATGCATATAAGGAAAAAATTAAAACCAGAAGAAAAGGGAAAGCAAGAAGTAGACATAAGAAAAGGAAAAAAATTATGAAGAAAGGAGAAAAGAGAAAAGGGCATTAGAAAACAGTGCTAGAGGAAGTGAGGATGAGTACTCAACAGGGCGAGAACACACTTGTGACTGTCTCAAAGAGCCCCTGCATACTAGCATAAAGTGATCCTGAAAAATGTTTGCCTCTGTGATGCTTTACATTTGCATTATTTGGTCCTGTATTAATTGAACAGAATAAACTATTTTTAACTGTGTTAGGCACTAGGCAGTGTAAGTCACAGCTTTTAAACTATCAATGTATAATTATGTCTCAGAATTTTTCCCCCGATAAGTATATAAGAAAATAGATGAAGTCAATATAAAGGTACTATGATGGGAAAATACAATATGGTTAAGATGTCCTGTTAGGGGTAAATGTGCATGAAGGGACACAAACACCTAAGATCCCCTTTAGAGAAATATAAGTAATTTCAAATAGAGGAGAGCACAGTCTAAGTGTCAAGCAAGCTTAACATCTTGGCTTTATGCATGATAGCATCAAAACCAGACTCATACCTGAGAAATTCTTTACAGTATATTTCTCTCAATCATATTGTTATCTAAAGCTATCTTAGCCACAGAAATTCTAAACAGATAAACTCAGAGACTGCAGCCTGCAATGTGAACAGATAAGAACACATTACAATTGCTTATGATGTCTTCCCAATGCAAATTGTGAAGCCAGTATTTCTTTCCTTATTTAACTTCTAAAACACTGTATAGTAGGCAGAATTTTGGCATCCATGATCTTTGTCCCCTGGTATTACTCCTGTGGTTATGTTACATTGCATGGTAAAAGAATATTACAAATGTAATCAGGATTACTAATCATCTGACCTTGAAATAGGGAGATTATTTTGGATTAGCTGGATTATTCTGGAGAACCCAATGTAATCACATGAGTCCTTAAAAGCAGAAGAGGAAGTCAGAGAGATTCAAAGCATGAGAAGGACTTGATATGACGTTACTGGCTTGAAGGCAGAAGGGCCACATGGAAGGCCATGAAAAGAAACTGGACTCTGCCAACAACCTGAATAAGCTTGTTTTAAAATGTAGGTTTTATTATTATTTAGGTAAGGTAAGGCCAACAGATCAGGAGACCACGGCCATTGAAAAGATAGATTGTTACTCACAGTTGCCAAGAGGAGGGGCATGCCACACCACACAGGGCCACATAGGGAAGCACCAGGGTCACTCAGGAGGCAGAGAGACTAGGGAAAATGTGGGTCTTTATTGTGGTTTAGGTGGGAAGGAAAGGACGAGGCAGGGTAAGCAGGCTTGGCCTTGGCTAGTTTGAATAATTTCAGCAGGTTCTAGGGCATAGGGGCTGTCCCTAGTTGCCTAGTACCCGTCCCTGGGTTGATTAGAGCAAGGGAATACTGGCCCTGAGTGTAACAGCCCAAAAATAGGAGGAAGTGAGGGTATGGGCTCTGGATTGGTTAGTTTGCATATGAAAGGCACCCTTGTAGGTAAGTCATTTACTGTCTTTAGGAACTGGCTAGCCCTGGGAGGGGCAGCCTCTCCAGGGCCAGCAAAGTCCAAAGTGTCAAAGCATCAGGAATATAGAAAATAAGAAGGCATATTAATTATTAATTATGCATTAATGCAGCGTGCATATTAATTCTTCCCGATAGCTTCCAGAAAGGGATGCAGTCCTACCAGCACCTTGATTTAGCTTTGTGAGACCCTGAGCAGAGAATTCAACTATACCATGCCAGACTTTTGTTCTACAGATCTGTGAGATAACAAATGGATACTGTTTTAAGCTGCTACATTTGTGGCAATTTATTACAGCAGCAATAGAAAATTAATACATATGCCAAATCCTCCTTGGTGGCGTGTTTCTAATTAATTATCTGGGCATGTTATATTCTGCAGAACCTTCCACCACTTTCACAATTACAGTACAGAAAAAGGCTAATTAGAGAAGCTTTCCTCAATGACTATATTTGGCAGGTTTCCATCAAGCTAAATATAATGTGAAATTTTTAATGCTTTCTACCAATAGAGCATAGAGGAAAATTAAATCAAGATGTGCTTAGGAAATTAGTTTGAGTTTGTAGAACTCAGATTCATAAAACTTTAAAGCATTTGGCTGTGTGAGATAGAATAAGTACTAATAACTGCAGCACACATTTATCCATCCCTATTAGGCAAATAGCTACCTGTATTAACATATATACTTGGCCGCAACTTCAGATCAAGATGTTGTAAACTCATGCTTTGAGACACTCTCCACCCCAAATAAGATCATAGCAATGAAAGATAAAATGTAAAAAAGTGAAAATCTTTAAACTGTAGCCAAGCTTACAAAGAGACCAACATCTCTGTGGATCAGTAGCCAAACATTCATTCATTTGTTTGTTCATTCATTCATTTAACAAGTTTTATTCAGTACCTACTACGTGATAGACATTGTTTTAGACACAGGATTCTGCACTGAACAAAACAAAGTCTCTGCCCTTATGGAACTTACATTCCAAAAGAAGAAAATTCTACAGAAACACAAAGCAATAAACCTGGTGAATGCAGCAGGCAAAGGCAGCCAGGAGCTTATTTCCTTAGGAGGTAATGAAGACTAAAGGTGCCCTATCTGAGGCAGAACACCAGAGCCAGTCTCACTGCTTGAAATAACAGACTGGGGTGGAAAGGAGGCTGGAAAGAGCTATGACTGCTGCAGGGGATATAACTTATATAAAACTATGTACCCATCTACATGAGAGAAGCGGACAGCTTCACAGTCAGGACTTGGGCTGAGCTACCACTGGCTAAGTGATTGGATCTGTGCTGCCGCCTAATCACCAGTGATAAGTGCCCTGAGCTGTCCCTAAAAGACCTGATTCTGGACAGGGGACAACAGGGGCTATGTACAGACAACTGCAACAAAGCAGAGAAAGAGTGAGCAAACAAAGACAAAGGGAAAAAATACTTGCCCTCAAGGTGAGTCTACAAATTAAAATTTTATACCACATGAGGAAAACTAAGAAGCAACAATATGAAAATAAAAAAGGAATCTTGACATGACTTCAGGATGCTCAAAGAGATAAAGAAAGGAATAACACTTCTATGGAAAATAATCACGAAATTATGAAATAAAACAAGCAGAAATGAAATGAAAATAGGTATTTTGAAAAAATAAGTTAGAAATCCTAGAAATGAAAAGTAGAGTTTCATTTTTTTAACTTTAATAGATGAGATAATGGTGAGGGAATTAATAAAATGGAAGAGTACTGAGGAACTTACCTAAAACCTATTACAGTGAGATAAAGTGGCAAAAACATAATTATGAAAAAGCAGTTTAAAAACACGGTGGATCAATTGGAAGTCTCCAACATACATCTAATGAGAAAGCCACAAGAAGAGCATTGAGGAAATGGCATAAAATTTTCCAAAATAGAAGAAATACAGGAGTCTTCAGATTTAAAGTGCACAGCAACTGCTACAGAGGATAAGTAGATATACCTGGTCTGGAACTGGTCCATTGCAATAAAGGTGCTAAAGCAAAAAATCCATTAGAATGTACTATTCATCAAAAAAAAAAATCTTTGGAAGTCTAAACATAAGAATTCATAAACTGACTGAAATGCTCCTTAACAGCTCTGAAACTCAATGGAGTTGGGATTTCTAGTTAAAATTGTTGTAAGAATTGTATCTAACAATATTAAATTACAATGTCTTCCTGAACTGCCTTCTGTGTTTCTGTGGAGCAATTGAGTTGAAATTATCTAAAAAGTCAAAATGGAGGGAAAAGTAAAGTCAGGGATAGGGGAAATGAAATACTAAATTGCTTGTATTATCTGGAAGAAGGATAAAGTTTTTATTAAGTAAAGTAAATTATGCATGTTGTAATACATAGGTTAAATACTAAATGAATAAAACTACACTATACAACTACCAAGCTAATAAAGAGAAAAAATTATTTTAAAATATATACTCAGTCAATCTGAAAAAAAAAAAGCAAGCAAGGAGAGAAAAAAATATAGAGCAGGTGTGTCAAATAGAAAACAATAAATAAATAAAATCATAGAATTAAACAAAACATATCAGTAGTTACATATGATATAAATAGACTAAATATTCTAGTTTAAGAAACAATGATTTTCAAACTGGATTTTAAAGGGACATTGAAAAGTTGAAAGTAAAAAGATGGAAAATCATATACTATGCAAATAACAACCAAAATAAAATGGGTGTATATATATATATTAGTATCACACAAAGTAAATTTTAAGGGAAAATTATAAATAAAGAGGCTTCATAATGACAAAAATTTCGATTCACCAGAAAGACATAATTTTAGAATTGTATGCACCTGATAACATGACTTGAAAATATGTAAAGCAAAAACTGAACTACAAGGTTAAATAAATCCACAATTATACAGAGAGATTTAACATACTTCTCTCAGTAAGTGATAAAACAATCAAAAAAAGCACAAAATATTTGAACACAATCTAATTGAATTAGATTTAGTTAGAACACTGAATCTAACAACTGTGAAATGCACACTCTTATCAAGTACACAGAAACATTAACAAAAAAATTGACCATATACTGGGTCATAAAGCAAGTCTCAACAAATTTCAAAGGTTTGAAATCATACAGATGTTTTCTTACCACTGTACAATGTGAAAAGATAACTGCAAAAATTTTCTTTGGGAAATTATGAAATTAGTCAAATGGGTCAAAAAATAAATAATGGAGAAATCAGGAAATGATCTGAACTGAATAATAATGTAAAAATCTGAATATTGGAATTTTAAGATGCAGCTAAAACAGTACTTAGAAGGAAACATATAACCTAAACTGTATATATTAGAAAAGAATAAAGACTGAAAATTAATAAGCTAAGCATTTATCTCAAGAGATTAGAAAAAGAGAAGCAAAATAAAAGAAAATAGAAGGAAAGAAATAATAGAGGGCAAATAATGGAGAAGAGAAAAGAAAGCTAAAAGTCCCTTCTGTGAAAGGACTTACAAAATTGACAAACCTTTGGTAAAATTAATCAGGGGGAAAAAAGAGAGAAGGAGTGATAATAAATATCAGAAATAAAAAAGAACAACTACTACTGATGCTGCACACATAAACAGATAATAATGGCCTATTATTGACAACTTTTGCCAACAAATTTGAACATTTAGATGAGATAGAAAAAAATCCTATAAAATACACAGCATATCAAAGTAGCATCAAAAGAAACAGAAAACTCTAAAGCCCTTTAACCATTAAAGAAAATAAATCAGTAATTTAAAAACCTGCCCAAAAAGACAACTCCAGGCCCAGATAACTTTACTTTTAAGTTCTACCAAACATACAAAGAGTAAATAATTCTCATTTTACACAAACTCTTTCAGAGAATAGAAAAATAGCAAATACTATCCAACTCATTTAATGTGGCTAGCATAATTTTGATACCAAAGCCTGACAATGACAACATATGAAAAGAATATTACAGACCAAACTCACTTATGTAAGCATAGATGCAAAACTGCTAAACAGAATATTAGCAAACCTAACCTAGCAACATATAAAAATATTAATAGATCATGATCAAGTTGTGTTTATACCAGAAATTCATGGCTGCGTTAATATTCAGTAATTTAGTAATGTAATTCACATTAACAAATTAAAGGAGAAAAATCATGTGATCATCTCAATAAATGCAGATAAAAGCACTTAAAATTTAACATCCATGTATGGTTTAACCAAATAAAACTCTTAGCAAACTAGGAACAAAAAGAAATTTCTTTAATCTGATAAAACTATTTACAAAATCATACAGCAAATATCATACTGAATTTAAATACTGAAAGTTTTCCACTGGAAAACAAGACAAGAAAGTCTGCTATCACTGTTTCTAGTCAACATTGTACTGGAGGGCCCACCAATAGGAAAATAAAAATAAATCAAACGTAAGAAACTAAAGTAGAAGAAAAAACAAAACTATCATTATTTAGAGATGATAATGATTTTATATAAAATCCAAAAGAATTTACAAATAAACTGTTAGAATTTAGAACATAAAGTTTAGCAAAGTCATTGGATATTAAATCAATGTACAAAAATCTATTTTATTTCTCTATACCAGCAACAAATAGTTAGAAGTTTTAATTTTACAAAAGATGTCATATTATAATAGCATCAAAAATTACCAATTACTTCAGAATAAATCTAACAAAAGATTTCTTAGACCTTTAAGAGACATTAAAGATAACCTAAGTAATGGAGAAGAATACTGTGTTCACGGATTGGAACACTCAATATTAAAAATATGTAACTTCTTCCCGAATTTATTTATAGATTCATGCAATCTTATCAAAATCACAAGTGTGTATGGAACTTGACAAACTACTTCTAAAATTTATATAGACGTGCAAAAGGCCAAAAGCAGTCAAGGCGCTTATATGAATTCTCTAGGGCTGCTGTAACAAACTACCACAAACTGGACGGCTTAAAACAACAAGTTTATTGTCTCATAGTTCTGGAGGCTAAAATTCAAAAATCCAGATGTTACCAGGTTGATGCTTCCTTTGAAACCTGTACAGAGAACTCTTCCTTGCCTCTTCCTAGCTTCTGTGGTTTCCTGACAATAGTTGGCTTTCCTTGACTTGCAGCTGCCATAACTCCGCTCTCTGCCTCCGTCACATAGCATTCTCCCTATGTCTCTGTCTTTACATAGTCATCATCTTAAAAGGACACCAGTCATATTGGAGTAGGGGCTCACCCTACTCCAATACAACCTCAACTTAACTAATTACCACTGGAATGACCCTGTTTCCAAATAAGATCACATTCTGAGGTATTGGAGACTTCAACATATCTTTTTGTGGAGGGACACAATTCAGCTTTTGACATCACTCTTTTTTTTTCCCCTCAATAGTTTTTTTTATTTTTTAACATCTTTATTGGAGTATAATTGCTTTACAATGGTGTGTTAGTTTTTGCTTTATAACAAAGTGAATCAGCTATACATATACATATATCCCCATATCCCCTCCCTCTTGCATCTCTCTCCCACCCTCCCTAACCCACCTTTCCAGGTGGTCACAAAGAGCTGATCTCCCTGTGCTTTGCGGCTGCTTCCCGCTAGCAATCTATTTTACATTTGGTAGTGTATGTATGTCCATGCCACTCTCTCACTTCATCCCAACTTACCCTTCCCCCTCCACGTGTCCTCAAGTCCATTCTTTACATCTGCATCTTTATTCCTGTCCTGCCCCTAGGTCCTTCAGAACAATTTTTTTTTTTTTTTTAGATTCCATATATATGTTAGCATACAGTATTTGTTTTTCTTTTTCTGACTTACTTCACTCTGTATGACAGACTCTAGGTCTATCCACCCTGCTACAAATAACTCAATTTCATTTCTTTTTATGGCTGAGTAATATCCCATTGTATATATGTGCCACATCTTCTTTTTTTTTTTTTTTTAAATTTTTTTTTTATAGCTACTTTATTTATTTATTTATTTATTTTTGGCTGTGTTGAGTCTTCGGTTCGTGCGAGGGCTTTCTCTAGTTGCGGCAAGCGGGGGCCACTCTTCATCGCGGTGCGGGGACCGCTCTTCATCGCGGTGCGCGGGCCTTTCACTATCGCGGCCCCTCCCGTTGCGGGGCACAGGCTCCAGATGCGCAGGCTCAGCAGTTGTGGCTCACGGGCCCAGCCGCTCCGCGGCACGTGGGATCTTCCCAGACCAGGGCTCGAACCCGTGTCCCCTGCATTAGCAGGCGGACTCTCAACCACTGCGCCACCAGGGAAGCCCGTGCCACATCTTCTTTATCCATTCATCTGTCAATGGACACTTAGGTTGCTTCCATGTCTTGGCTATTGTAAATAGAGCTGTGATGAACATTGTGGTACATGACTCTTTTTGAATTATGGTTTTCTCAGGGTATATGCCCAGTAGTGGGATTGCTGGGTCGTATGGTAGTTCTATTTTTAGTTTTTTAAGGAACCTCCATACTGTTCTCCATAGTGGCTGTATCAATTTACATTCCCACCAACAGTGCAAGAGGGTTCCTTTTTCTCCACACCCTCTCCAGCATTTATTGTTTGTAGATTTTTTGATGATGGCCATTCTGACCAGTGTGAGGTGATACCTCATTGTAGTTTTGATTTGCATTTCTCTAATGATTAATGATGTTAAGCATCCTTTCATGTGTTTGTTAGCAATCTATAGCTCTTCTTTGGAGAAATGTCTATTTAGGTCTTCTGCCCATTTTTGGATTGGGTTGTTTTTTTGATATTGAGCTGCATGAGCTGCTTGTATATTTTGGAGATTAACCCTTTGCCAGTTGTTTTGTTGGCAAATATTTTCTCCCATTCTGAGGGTTGTCTTCTCGTCTTGTTTCTGGTTTCCTTTGCTGTGCAAAAGCTTTTAAGTTTCATTAGGTCCCATTTGTTTATTTTTGTTTTTATTTCCTTTTCTCTAGGGGGTGGGTCAAAAAGAATCTTGCTGTAATTTACGTCATAGAGCATTCTGCCTATGTTTTCCTCTAGGAGTTTTATAGTGTGTGGCCTTATTACGTTTAGGTTTTTAATCCAATTTGAGTTTATTTCTGTGTATGGTGTTAGGGAGTGTTCTAATTTCATTCTTTTACATGTAGCTGTCCAGTTTTCCCAGCATCACTTATTGAAGAGGCTGTCTTTTCTCCACTGTATATTCTTGCCTCCTTTATCAAAGATAAGGTGACCATATGTGCATGGGTTTATCTCTGGGCTTTCTATCCTGTCCCATTGATTTATATTTCTGTTTTTGTGCCAGTACCATACTCTCTTGATTACTGTAGCTTTGTAGTATAGTCTGAAGTTAGGGAGCCTGATTCCTCCAGCTCCATTTTTCTTTCTCAAGATTGCTTTGGCTATTCGGGGTCTTTTGTGTTTCCATACAAATTGTGAAATTTTTTGTTCTAGTTCAGTGAAAAATGCCAATGGTAGTTTGATAGGGATTGCATGGAATCTGTAGATTGCTTTGGGTAGTATAGTCATTTTCACAATGTTGATTCTTCCAATACAAGAACATGGTCTGTCTCTCCACCTGTTTGTACCACCTTTAATTTCTTTCATCAGTGTCTTATAGTTTTCTGCATACAGGTCTTTTGTCTCCTTAGGTAGGTTTATTCCTAGGTATTTTATTCTTTTTTGTTGCAATGGTAAATGGGAGTGTTTCCTTAATTTCTCTTTCAGATTTTTCATCATTAGTGTATAGGAATGCAAGAGATTTCTGTGCATTAATTTTGTATCCTGCTACTTTACCAAATTCATTGATTAGCTCTAGTAGTTTTCTGGTAACATCTTTAGGATTCTCTATGTATAGTATCATGTCATCTGCAAACAGTGATAGTTTTACTTCTTTTCCGATTTGGATTCCTTTTATTTCTTTTTCTTCTCTGATTGCCATGGCTAAAATTTCCAAAACTATGTTGAATAATAGTGGTGAGAGTGGACAACCTTGTCTTGTCATAACATCACTCTTGAAGAGAAAGAACAGAAAGGAAAATTTGTTCTTCTAGGCATCAAGACATATTACAACGTTAGAGTAATCAAGACCGTGTGGTGTTGGCACAGGGGCAGAAAAATAGATGAATAGGAGAGCTCAGAGACAGCATAGAAACTGATCTGTGTTACACTTGATTTATGACAGAGATGGCCCTGTAGAACAGTGAGAACAGAATGGATTTTCCTAAAGAATGTAGGACAATGAAAAAAATGGTATTGGACTCCTCTTTCATAGGAGACCCAAAAATCAAACACAGAGAATTTTAGAAAATACAGGATGATTTCTTCTTGACCTTGGACTAGGGAAGTATTTCCTACATAAACACAAAGAGTACTCATAATAAAGAAAATAACTAATAAACTAAATTTAAATTCAGAAAGCAATATAGAATGAGTGGAAAGTCAACCCTCAGAGTAGGAAAAGATATTTGCAATACATCTAATTAAATATGTAAATAAAGAGCAAGTATCCAGAATATAAAGAAACTTCTGCAAATAAATAACAAGGGAAAAGTACCCAGAGGTAAAAATGGTGAAAAGATTTGAATAATCACTTCACAAAAGAGGTAATCCCAATGACCGATACCATACTTTAAAATGTTCAGTGTCACTATTTCTCAGGGAAATGCATTTTAAAACCATGATGAAATGCCACCATTCATTCATCAGATGAGAAAAAAATGTAAAAGTCTGACAATATTAACAGTTAACCAAAATATGGAGCATCAGGAACTTTCATAGTATGAATGGTATATACTTGTACAAATTCTTTGAAAACCTGTTGCATTGTCTAGTCAAGTTGAAGACATGCATACCCTATGACTCTGCAATTCTCCCAAATCTTTACCCTGGAGATACACATTTATATGTACCACAGTACATGAACAAGAATGTTCCTGGAGGCATTGTTTAAAAATACCAAAAAGTGTAAACTATTCAAATGTCCACCAGCAATAAAACAAATAAATAAATTGTGGTCTTAATCAGCAGTGAGAATGAACAATACATAGCTGCAAACAGCAATTTGAATAATTCTTAAAATAATGTCAAGACAAAAAAGGCAAGTCACACACAAAATACATAAAATAATGATTTCATCTATATAAAGGTTGAGAACAGAGAAACATTATGTTGTTCAGGGTGGTATATCCAAGTGGTAAGATTATAAAGAAAGTAAGGAAATACTTCTATAAAAGTCAGGATAGTGATTATCTCTGGAGGAAGGAAAGGAGTTTGGGATTGAGAGGAGGATAATTAGGAAGACATACACAAGAGGCTTTCTGTGTATCAGTAATGTTCTATTTTTTGACCTGGGTGATGCTTACAGGGGTGTCCACTTTACAAATATTTGTTAAACTACACATACATCTTAAAAGTCCACATGGTCTGGAGGAGAGTAAATAAGTCAATTACATAGTCAAGGCCCTTAGAATGTAAGAGTTAAGTGAGGAGACTGTGGTTTCCTAAAAGAGATCCTTCTAGGAGCCATAAATGGATACAACACTGAAGATTTTTTGAACAGGGAATTAACAATGTCAGAGCTTGACTTCTGAAAGTTTAAGCTGGCAGCAACATGGAAAACAGTTGAAGCCAAGAGAAGTATAGGGGGACATGAAGGCTCAAAACTGGATCTGTTGGAACTAAATGGAAATGGTAGTATGGAAGTAAACTATGCACAACTTAGCAACTGGTAAAAAAAGCAAAGAATAAGGCAGAGAGAAAAGTCAAATATGGCTCCAAGGTCTCAATTCTGGGGCAATTTTTATGGATGGTTCTATTAATGCACAAAAGGGGGTATGTGAGGTATGGCAGATTTGAGCATCTAGGTGACAAGTTCCATTTTGTACATAATAACACTGAGGTACCAGAAAATATCCCACTGCTGATATTTAGCTGACCATTGGAATTGGACCTGTTAGATATTCTATGAATATGTATTATGGGCTGAATGTTTGTGTCTCCCTAAAATTCATATGTTAAGCCCTAATCCCCAATGTAATGATATTTGGAAGTAGGGCCTTTGGATGATAATTAGGTTTAGATGAGGCCATGAGGGTAGGGCCTCCTGATGGGATTAGTGTCATCATCATAAGAAGAAGAGAGACCACAGCTTTCTCTCTCCATTATGTGAGGACACAGCCAGAAGGCAGCTGTCTACAAGCCAGGATGAGATTCCCTACAGGGAAGCCAAACTGGCTGGCACCTTGATCTCGGACTTCCCAGTCTCCAGAACTGTGAGTAATAAATTCCTGGTGTTTAAGCCACCCAGTCTACTGTATTTTGTTATTACAGCCTGAGGTGACTAATATGATATGGGAGGAAATGAGGGAGGGAGAGTCATGTAGTCGAGAAGGTAGAGATGTAGATGTAGATTTGGAGGTCAACCACATACAGCTAACAGTGGATCCCAAGATGTGGGATAAGTCTAAAAATGGATAAAAATGAAGAAAGAGTTGCTAAGATCAGATCCTTGAGGAAAAACTTTGTAACAACAAAGTTACAGAACAAGAATGATGAGACAGAAAAGGAACTGGCAGAGAGGTGGAAAAACCAGGAGAATATAATGTAAAGAAGCAAAACGAGGAAAGAGTTTCAGGATTTGTCCAACAGTGGATTAGGGGGTTGACAGAAAGTGACTGTGCTCGGTGATCGACCAATTTTTAGCCACCTTAAAGAGAGTGATTTCAGCACATTGTTGAGGGTCCAAGTCAGGCTACAAACAATTATGGAATTTATGGATCACCCTAAAGCAGAGGAAGCAAACATGATGCTTTCAAGACTTTTGGTAGTGAAAAGATGAACTAAAGGAAAGTAACAGGAGAGTAGTAAAGTCAAAAGAAAAGGCCTTTTTCAGACAAAGAAGACTACTACAGTGAAGAAATATTAAAGATGCAGAATGGTAGTCAGAGTAGATAAATGAAGGAACTATGTTCTGAGAGCCGTAAGAGCACAAGTGCAGGAGCCAGTCTTTGAAAGGAGGTCCTCACACTCTGTCTGAGGCAGAAGAATCTTCATTATTAAAATGTATAGCTCGAAAAGAAAACTCAGAGATAAAAGCATTAATAAAAGAAAAGAAAACCCTTGTGCACTGAGGTGGGAATGTAAACTCGTGCAGTCACTATGGAAAACAGTACAGAGGTTCCTCAAAAAATTAAAAATAGAACTACTATATGATCCAGCAATTCCACTCTTGGGTATTTATCCAAAGAAAACAAAAACACTAACTCAAAAGGATATATGCACTGCCATGTACATAGCAGCATTATTTATAATATCAAAGATATGGAAATAACCTAAGTGTCCATTGACAGATGAATGGATAAAGAAAATGTGATATATATATATAAAATGAATAATATATATAAATATTATTCATCCATAAAAAAGAATGAAATCTTGCCATTTGTGACAACATGAAAATATGTATATACCTTGAGGGCATTATGCTAAATGAAATACATCAGAGAGAGAAAGACAAAACCACATGATCTCACTTATACGTGGAACAAGCTCATAGATACGAAGAACTGATTGGTGGTTACCAGAGGGGGTGAGGTGCAAAATGGGCGAAGGGAGTCAAAAGGTACAAACTTCCACTTATAAAATAAATAAGTCATGGGGAGGATATAATGTGCAGCATGGTGACCACAGTTAATAATACTGTATTGCATAATTGAAAGTTGCTAAGAGAATAGATCTTTCAAAACAGAAGGAAAAAAAAAGTATTTTTACTTCTAAAACAGTATTTTTAATTCTAATGCCTTGTAATGGAGTCTAGTCATTAAAATAATTTACTCCAAACAAAGAATACAGCAGGTATTTAAGGGAAAAAGAAGCAAGGTTACCAAGGTAACAGTAAATTTGTTTATGATGGGCAAAAGCAGCCATTTCCTCACATGGCTACCATATGGGCAAGGATCGCCACCTATCTGTAGATGGCAGAAGTCGGGGGTAAATTTGTTTTCATCAGGAACTCCCCAGAAAGGACTCAAAAAGGCTTCATTATTCAAGGGCTCATGTTAGACAAAGTGTTCCTGCATTTTGTTTTGTTTTTACTGTGGTTCATGATGTGCTATTCGTATTGTTCTCAGATTTACAGTCGTCTGCAGTCAGTGAGTGTGCCTGTGATAAAGTGTGGACCTTTAGGAAAATGCAAAATGCTTGAAATGGACAGTGTAGGAAACGTGAGGAGTCGGTTGGATGTGATGTGTGCATAGGAATGGAATCCTAGCATGAACAGTAAAATAAGCAGTTCCCATACTTTCAGATACATGGTATCTTTGACTATCTTTATTTTGGTCTTTTCCAGACTCTCTGCTCTAGGAAAGAAAAAAAAAAAGGCACACAATATGTCTTTTTTAACTTCTTAAAATAAATTAGAAATACTATAGGGATAAATTTAGAATAAAAAGTTATCCAATAGTAGAGAACTTTATATTAAACTGGCATTTTAAAAAATATTTCCAATAGCTTCCTAATTTATAAATTTAATCAAGATCTCATTTAGAGTGAGATAAATTAATCTGAGGCACTATTAAAATGAATGTACTTATTTAATCATAAAAGTTATTAAAATATTGAAAATTTCTAAACCTCCTGCTAATATCAAATCCGTTATTAAGCTGTTCTAGAAATGAAAAGAAGTTTAAGTATAGCTTGAAGACAAGAATAAAAGGGTAGAGAAACACTTCATTAGTCTTCTACCACATTTTAATCATTCCAAATAATAGTAAAATGTTAATACAGTAAAATAGCCAAATATAACTAATCAATTTACATAAAAATAAGAAAGCCATGGAAAACGTCTTTCTATAAAACTGTGGTACTAGTTTTAAAATGAACAGTTTCTGGTTTTAATTAACTTCTAATTTGCAGAATAGCAATCTGAATATATACTCTAGGAAAAATCATAATTAGACAAGGCCCATTTTCTTAAAGTTATCCATTTTAGAGTTGAATCTCAAGAGCTGTCAAAAATAATCTTGAGGTAGTTGTTGCCAATTATACTTACTTTGACAATTGAAAATGAGTAAACAAACCAAAAAATAGTTTAATATTTTAATCAATGTAACTCCTTAATGCTAAACAAAATAAGTATGCTTATATTGGTATACAATTTAAGAAGCACATTTTAATGTTTAAACAGGAAGGAATTATTTTCTTAAATTCTGCAGAAGTTAATTATTATGCAAATTCAGGTATATGGTACACAAGGTATGTTTTCATAAACACAAAAATTCCAAAGAAGGCATGCCTCCTCGTCTGTAAGTCAGAAAGTTGAATCCACTCAACACAAGCTTCATTCATAAAAGGTTTCCACCATATTTAGTATTTGAGGGATATGATGTACAGTGTCAATACCAATAATAGTTTAAATGTGACTAGGATCTTCTAAATACTTTCCATTCTGCCAAAGGTAGATTTCTACCTTTATTCTTAAAAACAATCAAATAATAACAACAACAACAACAAAAACACTTTATAGGAATTTCAACTATTTGGAAGGAATTTTTTTGTATATGGAAACAAAAGTATAAATAATACAGATGAGGCAGAAAGAAGAAAAAGAGGAAACATGAACAAGAGTTATCAAGCATATGAAAGTCCTAGAATTATATAGCAAAAACAATACAGGAATCTAGGTTTTTCCCATCCACACTGCTGTGAAATACTGGGGACACAATTTAATCTTTGCATTTTGGGGTTAAAACATCCTTCCCTCATTACAAATCTGCATTTTTCTTTGCAGCTTTCATAAAGACATTTCGGTGGCAGTTATAGGGATTTTTCTCAATGGAAAGCAAGTGAAAATTCAAAGGCAGTTTTGACTTTATGCATAAGATCCTATAGGACACTAGAGCCTGCCTGTTCCTAGACACCTGTTCAATTAGCCTGACATCATCTGAAATTTCCATTAATTTGTTATATTAGCAGAGTGTCTTTGGGTATAAGGAATTAATTCTGAAAGATTCCTATTGTTAAAGTACAAAATATTATATAAATGCTAATATTTTTCCATCCAGCTAGCTAGCTGTACATGGTTGGGAGCAGATGTATATAAAGGAAGGTGACACTAAATTATTTCAGGTCAGTGGATATCCATCCTTACTGTGGATGGTAAGGGTGAAGAAAAGATCCAGAGCATGGGGTATTACCTAAAGGCAAATTTGTGGGGACTCTGAGTGTGGGGTCCTTAAACAAAGCCATGTGGGAACAGCCGCGTTATAACAGACACTTGGGGATAGTAGGAGAACCAAAGAACCACATTTTCCTACTTCACCATTTGATCTCCTACATACTTTCCATTGCCAGGGGTAGATTAATTCACAGTATAATAGCATGTTGAACACACCAGAAGAAAGCAACATGTTTTAGTACTGTAAGATTTATGCCTTTCCACATTTGGTAAAAGGGGCTGTTTCTTCATCTATATCTGTGTTCTGCTTTCTGCCTTCAAGTATTAATTCTGCTTACCTCTAATTCCTCATCTGCCTAGTCCTGCAGCAGGCCAGGCCTAAAATATAGGACCAGCCAGGACCACTTCACCTTAACATTAAACAATTCAGGCTGAGGGCAGGAGGAAGCCATCCTTGTGTATTTCTAGAATGGAATGCCTTGACTTCCCTTACTGGAAGTATCAAGCCATCCCATGGACTAACATTAGGATCAAAACCAGATGATTATCCTTTTTAAAGATTACCCTGTTTTTCCTAGTTAGTTTAAAAACCAAAATCTAATTTTTATCTTGGAAAAAAAAAAAAGCTCTTTAAAGTAAATATTTCCCCCAAAGAAAACCACCATAATTTACTTGGGTAGAGGGGAGGAGAGGGATAGAAAAGGAAGAAAAGAATAAATTGAGATTTGCGTGGGACATATGTAATTTGAACTCTGAACGTGGACATGGATCTTTACCATTAGTAATTGTTCTGCTATTCTGGGGGAGAGGAAGGATGAAGCTAGGGTTGAAAACAATTCAGGACTGACCAGAGATGAAAGCACTAATTCCAATTCGGGTGGAGGATAGGATTCAGAAATACTGGAAAGCTTTGTTTTCCTCACCCTGTGTCTTGGAACCGCAAGATCAGAAGTTGGCAACTCTAGATTAAACATCATAACAGCTGGGATGAGGAAACTCTTCACAGAAGGGCCACCCCAAAAGTCAGGAACGAAAAAATGCTAGAGGAATAAACACAACAAAATCCCTCAGGAAAACATATCTGGCCACTGGGTGGGTATCAGCCTTGTGTCATACTTGGTATTTTTTCTTCCTTTAAAATAAAGACTTTTTTTTTCTTTCAGAAAGTTGCCTGGTTTTTAGGTATTCACCCATCTTTCACAGTGAATTTCAATTCTAAGTATCTATTGCTCATAATACTTTATTTTTAGGGGAAACATTAGCCCAATCCCTTGAGACAGGGTTTAAAAACATTAACTTATAAGAGTCAGTGGATAGGAAGAAAGAAAGGTAATGTTAAATAATTTCTCCCTTGGGAGAAGCAGGTTGGTTTTTTACAAAATTCAAAATTCTACAAAATTCAAAATTTCAAATATATATATACCCTGAAGGGTATATAAGACTATTGTCAAGTTATAGGATGTCTCTTGGTAGAAGCAAAATAGTTACCCTACCTTCACTCTGCATCACGTTTCTATGTCTCAGTCTACTTAAACGCCTTCCCCCGATGCCTCAGCATCCAAAGTCCTGTCATCTTTCCCCAAAAATGATAGCCTTTTTTATTAACAACAGAAAACTTCTCTCTACATAAGAGTTGTGCAGTAAATTTGGCCCTAAGCGTACCTTTGCCTTCACATTATTTATTGACCCTCTTCCCACCTTCTCATGACCTCTTATGCCCATCATGTGGTGGGAAAATTGAGAGCATTTAAAAACTACAAGGTAGGAACCTAATCCATGAGCAGGCAGCAGAAGGCCCTAGAAAATAATGTTAAAACAGGATCAAAGTCAAGGGCAGAAAGAGTATCCACACAGACAGCAAAAGAGTCAGTTTCTTAACTGAACTTTTTAACATTAAAGAGAAATCCAGAAAAACAAAGTGCTCACAGATAATTTGTGGTTTTCCCCCATTGAACAAAGAATTCTCTTAATAAATGTAAGAGAAAATACTGGAATGTATTGACTTTAGGTTGCCACATGGGTAGATATAATTTCTTCTCTATACTAAGGAAAAAACAGAGTTGAAGTTCAATAGATGAGATTTGTGTTAGACTTTTTTTTCTGACTTACTTTAGGGGAACAAGTCACTGGAATATGGCACCAAAAGACCTCCTCTGAAAACTTTGCAGATTCTAAGCTAGTTATTGGACAGGGCTTCCTGGAAAAACTAGGTGAGAGCTCCTTTAAGCCAGAGACAGGCTATATAGGGTAATATATTTGAACACTAGCTTGGCAGTCAAGCATATTCTGGGTGTGAATTCTGCTTTACCAGTCACCGTATCGGTGATGTCAGGCAAGTTGCTTAGCCTTTATAAGCCCTGGTTTCTCAGCTATAAAAATGGAGGTAATACTAACAACCTCCTCAACAGGGTTGTTATAAGAATTAAATGAAGTAATGTAAGTAAGTTCTGACACATGAAAAGCAAATAATAATAATAGTAATAGTTAAACTGTATTTAGTGATTACCAAGTGCCAGGCACTGTCTACATGTATTACTTAATTTAATCCTCACAGCAGTCCTATGAATTACATGCTATTTGTTGCACCATTTCACCAATGAGGAAACTGAGATTAAGTAATTTGCCTATGGTCTATCAGTTAGGAAGTAGTAGAGATAGGAGTCAAATCTAAGTACTCTTACCCACTATTGCTACTATACTACTACTATTACTGCTAACTACCATTCATTATTCATCAACATACCCCCAGTACCTAGCATGATACCTAGCATAATAAGCATCCGATAAATACTTCTTGAGTTGAATTTAATTTCTCACATTACTTAGACTCAGGCAAGAAATGAATAATCCAGTCAACCAAAAAAATCATATTCATATTCACAGTATCTATCAAAAAGCATGACTGTCATTTTTCATTGAATTAACTTGTTTTTATCAATTTCAGTGAACTAAATGGGAATTTGAGTAGAGTACATTCTAATATTCATGAATGTCACCAGAAGATAAAACTACAGACCAATATCACTTATAAATATAGATGCAAATATCCTCAACAAAACACTAGCCAGCCAAACCCAGCAACATATAAAAAGAATTATACACTGTGGTCAAGTGGGATTTATCCCAGGAATGCAAAGTTATTTAACAGCTGAAAATCAATGTGATAATCATGAGTGGCCTTGAAGATGCAGCATTTTGTCATTTTACTAAGAGGCAAATTTGAACCACACACAATGTGACACCAGTATGTGAAGACCAGTCATGAAGATGTGCTTGGTATGTTCACCAGAAGAGGGCCTGCTGAGAAGGCAAATTGGCCCTTTTCTACATCATTATCTTTGCAGCAACTCCTATAAAGTTGTGGAGGAAAAGGTGTCTTTGTGGAAAAGTGGGCTCAAAAAGTCAGCCAACAAACAAAGCTATTCATGAATATAGTAGTATTCATGAATTCAAAAAGGACTTGGGACAAATCCCTAGTAGATATCAAGGATACACCATGTAGAATGTGATAACTGTGAAAACTAAAATCAGATCATATCAAAGCTACCCAGTTGGAAGACCAAATAAATTCTCTGAAATTCAGCAAAAAATTCTGGTGAGAACTTTCAAAGTCCAGTTTATCTTATCTTTTTCCTAAGTTGTGATATGTTCATGATTTCCTGTTTAATTAATCTTCAGAAACTTAAAAAAAAAAAAACTTTTACAACATTTTCCCATTTTCCAAAATAGTGCAAAGAGTCAAATGTCAAGTCTACCATAATAAAATGATTTAAAATGTACATGCAGAAAATATGAAATTATTTTGCATTTTAACATTAGCTTAACCACATTACAGAGTAAATATTATGTTCTTTTAACATCATAAGAGTAAACTAATGGCTCAGAAACATGTGTGATTTGACTAAATTAGTGTTACTATGGAAACTTGATATTTTCAATTTCCTGACCCTCAAGGTTGATTTCAACACTGCAATATGCTATGTTTTCCATTTTGCTGCTATAGTTCAGTACAATAGAAAAGCATGTTGCAAATTAGTTATTAAAGACTCTAAAACTGGGAAATAAATGTAGGAAAAACTATATTCTTCTCTTTAAAAGTTCAGTCATATGTCATCTATGGTTCATTCCATAACCCAAGTCCTCATCTGGCTTGTCTTTATTTTTCCCAACAGTTTGCTGGCAGATTCACAAATTCAAAATAAATAGAATTTTTCCACTATCTAATTCTGAATTTGGCAGGGAAACTCAATGATGAATCTATTCCTACCTCAAAAAATGTTTTCTTTTATACATTTCACTCACCCATATTCACTCAAGTCTGTAGACTAGAGAAATAACAACTTTATTCTGGGGGGTGTTTCCATCATGTTTCTCAGGAATAAGTCAAATACAAATTCAACCCTAATATCTGAAATTTCAAATAGGAATAATCAATTTCTCTGCCACTTTCTATCTTGGATTCCTTCCAGGATATCTGAGGAGAAATCCCATAGGCTTTCTGTCTATGAAGAGCATATTCCTTCATATCCTGAACTAGTAAAGGCCCCTCACAATAGCAGGTGGTGCTGCAGATTCACAGCTTCACTTACCCCTCAACTTGATTCTTTTTTAAAATACAAATGCTTCACAACCTACACAAACTTTTAACCAGCTAATGTGTCTAGGACTTGCAGTAGTAAAATAATTTAAACAGTAATTTTTATTATTTCCTTCACAATGGACAGGTAAGTGAAGGGTTATTGTTACCTAAAAATGCTTTCCCTACTAATTTTTTTCTTACTTTTTCAAGTTAAACTTAGTCTCAGTCATTCTCTACCTACCAAGTCAACCTCTAATACAAACCTTTTCAAAAAAGTCTTAAAAGCTCATTCATTCTATTTGGAATTAATGCCAGGGAAGTGACACAACGTGAACCACCCTGTTTGTTTCATGTAGGTGCCTAGAAACAACTTATAATTTCTATTTGGAAAGAGACAAACCTGGGTTATACATGTACTTTTACTGTGGAATCTGTTAGTATTTCTTTTTCAAGTATCACTTTCAGTTTATGTGAGGAAACTTGTCCCCAGGGCATTATTTTAAGGGGATTTGTGAATTTATACTGCATAGTACCTCCAAATTAATTTCACCAAAGCAATTTTGATCATGTCACTACCTTACTCAAAACCCTTCAATGATTCTCTTTCTTTCTCCATTGCCTACAGGCTAAAGTAAAATGCCCTCAACAATCTGGCAGCAATTAGTGCCAGGGACTTCCTTTCCTACCCTCTCTAACCAGACTCTCTCTTCCAACCAGGGCAAGGAGAACTTAAAATTCCTATCCAGTGGGATGTGATGTGCGCTGTGGATGGGGGAAAACCATGTATTGTATTCTAACCACTCTTTCCAATGGGAGTTTTATTGAAATTATCCTGTTCTTTCCCCACAATTCCATATTGGTTGTTTTGGAAGTGGACCTCTTAGATCATTAGACTGTAAAGAGGTGTGTCCACACCTGATGGAGAGGAAGGGACAACACCTAGAGATCCTGGACTTGGAATTTGAATTAGACTTGGATTATCTTCCTTTGGAGAGAGCTTGTAAATGCACATGACAGTGTATGAGTAGGAAAAAGGATATGAATAGATGCTGAGCCAGAAATAGATTATAAAGGACTCTGGGGATGCCTTTTCAACGTATTATCCGCTCCTTTTGTAGAAAAAAACATGCTGTTTGAGTGGCAGGAAACCACATCTCCAGCTCTAGGTGGACACTAATTTGTCTAAGCCAATCATTGTCATCCTATCCCCCTTGAAACAAACATTAGCTCAGTCACGCAGACCCAAGTCATTCAGTAGCTTTTATGCTACCAGCCGCTGTGATTGGTTTAAGGATGGTACAATCAGAGCAAATCTGACAACTTTTGTTCAATGGCTAAAAAAAAAGCAACTCTCTTTTTTTGGATATGAACAGGGAATCACATAGGCCAGATGTGGTAGCCAGACTCCAAGATGACCCCCAATGATTCCAGCCTCCGGATATTCACATCTTAGTACAATCCCCCTCTCACAATGTACCAGGGTTTGTCTGTATGACCAATAGGGCAGAAGTGATGGTATGTCACTTCTGAGATTATATAATAACAGACTGGGTTCTCTCCTCTCTCTCTCTCTCTCTCCTCTCTCTCTCTCTCGCTCTCACTGTCTCTCATTACTTGCTCTGGAGGAAGCCAACTGCCATGTCATGAGAAACCTAAATAGACGCCCATATGACAAGGAACTGAAGCCTCCAGCCAACAGCCACATGAATGTGCCAGCCAGTTTGGTTTCCCTGTCGGGGATCTCGTCCTGGCTTGTAGACAGCTTGGTCTCCTCCTTCACTCCTCCTTCCTTCCCTCTTGAGTAGTGGGCTTGGGGGTTGGGGCTTGCAGTAGAAGCCGAGATGGGAAGGGACAAGTGTCTGCTTCAGTGCTGAATTGTGGCCTTCTCTTGGCGGATGCTGCTTATTGGCCTCTGTGTGGCAGACATCTCAACACTGGCTCTTCCATGGGCTGCATGTGTGAGGGTTTTTAGGAGTTTGTGAGGGGCCTCCCCAGGGCGTGGTCTCCACCTTGCTCTTCTAATACCCCCTCAGTTGCTACCCCTGGCGTTACCCCCACAGCCTCTTGCGTAGGGTACTGGCGAGTCAGCTCAAGTCCAGCTAATTTCCATGAAGGCTTCTCAACCCCTGGGAAACAGAACTCTCCCAGTCACTCCAGGCCAGAAATCCAGAAGCTGGAGTGGGAAGCTAGAAGTTAGCAGTATAAGAACATAATTAGCTTTGGTGATTTAAAAGATCCCTGAGCACTTAAAATGTATAAAGCTGTGAATGGAAAGGAACAAATGTGTTTTGAGCCCTCTTATGTGCCAAGCATTCTTTATAGCATTTCCTGGGACAGTAGTATACAGATAATGTGCTTTATTTCCACAATTTACCCTCTGATTGTGTTCCTTTCTCTACACTAGCCCTATAAGATGGATATTATACTCCCTATTTTACAAATGAAAAGGAAAGTGAGATTTATAGAGAGGTCAAGTAATTCACTTAAAGTCAGACATCTATTAGGTGGGAGAGCTGGGATTAAAAGAATGGGTCTGTCTGACTCCAAAGAAGATCCTAGGACTCCTGTTGATACCGACCAGGGTTCTTGGCCTTCCCCAATCAATAGAAATTGATAAGAGGCCAGTCAAGAAATTCAGGCAAGGCTTTACTGGGGCTCCTGTGGCAGCAGGAGGGAGTGAAAACAAGTAACACGTTCCCTTGCTCCCCTGGGGGGGGCGGGGCGAGCTGGTTCCTTACATAGGTTGAGGGTAGGGGCGGGTCCAGGGGTCAGGCCGGAGGGGTGGCTTAGGTGCTTTGCCCACCCCTTTGGTGATGTTGAGTGCAGGGGGCATGCGCAGTACCCTGCTTTTCTCCCAACACCCTGTTATTTGCTTCGGGCTCTTCAGAAGTGGCAGTTGGGTTCTTTTGGTCTTTTTGTATCTCGTTGTCTAGAATTTGCCCCAACTGCACATGCACACAGTTATTTTTAGTCCCTAATAGTTTCTTTGTATTTCCTTGCTCCAGGAAAGGTGTGTTCAGGTGCAAACACTGCAGCAAAGGGTCCCAGGTCCCAGCATGTCTCACTGTCACCAGTGTAAATGTGATAGAGATTGTTTATATTAAGATATTCCCGTAAGAATTGGGGAAATGTATGACTATGTTGTTTTGCTGCTGACCAAAGATGATAGGATTGTGCTGGCAGGATGGCAGGTGACCTGTGCAAAGCACAGTATTTTTAAACCCTTACATAGTGCCAGGGACCGTTCTAAGTGAATTGGAAATCTTGTCTAATTTAATTCTCATAACAATCCTATAAGTACTATTATTATCCCCAGTTTTCAGATAAGGAAACTGAGTTACAGAGAGGTAAGATAACTTGCCCAATATCACACAGAGCTTTTATTTGAAGCAGGTAAAGTGGATCCAGAATCCGTAGGTCTAACCACCAAGCTACACATCATTTCTAAACTCTCAACTGACTCTCTTGGTCCCCTCTACACAAGAGAGATCTACTTCCAAAATTTTCTTCCATGGGCTGCTGACCCTGCTTACACCAGCGAAAACAAGTTCCTTTAGAAGCTTAAAGCAGGTAGAAAACCACTTTGATATTGACTACCATTTGCCTAAGAGTCTGAGACCTAGCCTGGAAGGAAGTCTGCTTCTGATTCTCAGAGTGGGAACTACACAATAATACTGAAGCTCTGATTGCCCAAATCCAGCTTGCCTTGTGAAAACAAAGTGTCTAGCCTAGTGGTTCTCAAACTGTAGTATACATCGGAATCACCTAGAGAACTTGGTAAAACACAGACTACTGGGCCCTACTGCCAGAAGTTCTGATTCAGTAGATCTGGGATGGAGACCCAAGAATTTGCATTCTAACAAGTTCTTAGGAGATGCTGATGTTGCTGGTTGGGGGTACTTTAAGAACCACTGGAGTAGCCTAATAGAAAGTATGACCGTCCTGGGAAGCAGGACTCACAAGAGGGTCAGCACTTTGCACCAGAATCCCTGAAACCGAGAGTTCCTCTCATCCTGGCCCTTCCACCCTCATAATCTGGTTCCAGAGTAGGCGGCTGAGATGGAGAAGGAACCTTGGCTCTCAAACCTGCAATGAACCAGGGCTGGAAGTGTTTGCTGCAAAAAAAACAACAATGTATTTTTAGGTGGTGGAAATTTGAGTGTTTTTTTTTTCTTTTTATTCTTTTTGTTGTTGTTGGTAATGGGTTCTAATTATGATATCATTTGGGTAATTATTCTAATCTGACAGGAAAAACAAGCTATAGTCAAGTTTTAAAACATTGGAGTTACATTTATTCTAAAACCTCAAATTAAGTTCACCTACAAATATTAAAAAAATAAAAATTCCATTTTACATTTTGAGTTATAAAGGAGGTCTGGAAATCTAAAGAGATGACTTAAGTAACACCTGAGCGCCCTCTGGTGGGAACTGAATTCTCCATTGTCCAAGCAGAAGTTTCCCAGGCTAAGCAACCATAAAAGGAACTTTCATTATTTTTCTAACCCTCTGAAGTTGGTGAATGTTTTATGGGAACAAATATAAAGCAAAAGATTACTGGAGGAGAGAGATTTTGAAGAGCACTGTTATGAATATGGCTAAATTTTAGATCAGGTGTATTGATTTAAATCAAATCTGTTCCTCCTCAAATTTTTACCCACTAGTCTTAGCTCCACTGACAATTCTTGCCTAAATCAATTATTAAGATAATGACAGAAAAATATTTTTATTTATATTATAGATTCCAAAGCACTTGAGCAATAGTTAATATACAAAACTAGTATTCTAGTAAACTCTTGAAATTATCTCAAGTTATAAATATTCTGCTGGTCTCACTTGAAAATGCCCAAGTCTTTTGTTTAAGTTGCCAGGCTTGCTTCCACTTACTTGACATTTTGTAAAGCTATCTTTTGTGTCTTGTAAAGTATCCTGACCCACTGCATAGATCTCTCTGGATTCACAGCACATACCTACAGGTTCAGAATCAGGCCTACAGCTCAGAACATCTTTAAAATATTAATTAAGTCCAAGAGGTAATCTCTAGCACTTGCATGGTTGCTAGTAACCAGCAGCTGGAATATTATTACATGATATCGATATCTTCTTACCAACCTTCAATCCATCTTGAAGAGCTGATAAAAATTTTGAATGAACTATATTTTTTAACATAGTAACTGAATTAGACTTACATTTTGCAGTATTTCCTTCCTTTTAGTATTCTTGAATGCTGTATGCTATTCACAACAACCTTATGTGATGAGCACTCTTGCTGTTTCCATGTTACAGATCAGGAAACTCAGATTTACAGTGCTTAGAACGCTCACCCAAGTACAAGCACACAGCTAGTTAAGAGCAGAGCAGTGATTTAAACCCAGGATGTCTTAACTACACTCTTAACCAGTATGGCACACTACTACCTTTTTATTGTTTTTTTTAAATCTCTTTGCTTGTGACAAAGAAAAAGACAAGTGAGGACATAGGTAGTCTTCTATTTGAAGGCACCCCTGGTACTTTTACCACACATTATCTCTATAAACCTGTTTCTCTATTAGGAATCTATTAGATTCCTTTATTTCTATAGAGGCAACTCCATCCTTTCAATCTCTTATGATCCAACTATCTATAACATTTGACCTGAGGCCCACTCTCAAATTTAATTGAAATTAGTTTATTTGACACCCTTTTATGAACTGAGGCATCAGGACATGACTCATTTTGCGATCTAGTAACATCAAACTGATTCTAGTTCCCTGAACACAATCTGTTATTTTACACTTCTCTGCCATTGTTCTGCCTGGATTGATCTCCCCACTTGGTTCTCCCTCTTGCAGGGCTTCTGTGTTGCATAACCTGAGCAGTGTGGAGGCAGGGGGTACCATTCACATAGGATACAATTAGTTGTGCCAGCAGTAGCCCCTGGCATCCTCAGCCCCGCTTCTATGCCTGAGGAACTCAGACCTGTTATCCCGGTTCAATTTGAAATTCATCTCTCCCAGGAAGCTTCCCTGGAATTCTTCACTAGTCTGTGCACACAGCCTTCTAGTATAGCATGCTGCCATATATTTTTTTTAATCGTCTGGTTATGTGTTTGCCTCTCCCATTACCAGACTTGAAGGCGAAGACCATGATCTACTTATCTCTGTAGCTCCAACTCCTAGCCCAGCGTCTCATACATTCAATAAATGCTGGTTAAAGTGAAATGTTATGTTCATGCCATCTTGCTGTCAGGACTGTGATTGGCTAGAGAGGAGGAATTCTGGCTTACAGTACGTATCTTTACGTTCTCCAAAGTCATCGTACACAAAGCTGACTGAATATCAAAATCTCCTGGAGAGTTTTTTTTTTAAATACAGTTTCTGAGAATTGAGCATATTCCAAAGGTGGCATTTCATATCATTTGAGGGGGGGAGGGAAGGACAGGATAGCAACCATTTCTCCAATAGTGCGAAGTTTTACAACATACATAGGATATAACGTGATCTATAGTTTAATGATTTGATAGAGAGCTAATGTTGAGTAAGTAAAGAAAATGTGTACAAAGCATAGGACACAGAGCCACTTTGCTAGGAAGCCTAGCTACTCTACTGGCATGTCCAATATTTATTTACCTGGGCGTAACATTTGCTCTTACATTTACCTTTGGTGTTTGTGAGGTGTGCGACAAGAAAAATTGCCAGGTCAAGGCCTAAGATTAAAGAGGAGAATGAGGCTCTGGAGTGAGTGGAATGTAAAGAAAATGAAGAAGATTGTTTTGTCTATTTTAATATAATTTATTATTTTTAGTGTTTAATAACTAAATACATTTATATTCAAAATCCCTTTATTATTGAAATCCCTGCAGCAAAAATAACTTGGTTATTGCCAATCTAAAACTCTCTAACCCCTAATTTCCTTTTTCTACTGAAACAATTGTTTTGATAACATACTTACATAGTGAGAAGTATCTCAGGAATGATACTGTTGAGTTATAGCAGAATAGATTATATTAAAAATGGTATTGGGACAACTGGCTGACCAAATGAGCTTACAGACTAGAGAAGAAAAAAATCATTAAACAATATCAACATGACAAGACCTGAACTCATCTTTTTCCCCAAAACTGGCCTCCTTCACACTTCTCTAAGAGCGACACAGTTGTTCACACCTCTCTAAGAGAGGCATACCGTGCCATATTTGACTCTTCTCATGCCCTCTCCCCAGCATCCAATGTATCACCTGGTCTTATAGATTCTACCTCCTAAGCATCTTGTGAATCTGTCCACTTTTCTCCAGTGAACTTCCAACATCCCAGTTTAGACCTCTATCATCTCATATCTGGATTTCTGAAATAGCCTCCTAACGAGTGCCCCTCCCTACTTCCTTGTGCTTTTCCAATTCATTCTTACAAAGCACAGCCAGAGCAGTCTTTCTAAAACCAAATCAAATCAGTTCATTCCCCTGTTTATAACCCTTCTATGGCTCCCCACTTATAGTAGAATAAAGAGCACACTCCTTAATGTAGCTTAATGAGCTAAAACGCTGCATTTTCTGGCCCCTTCTCTAGCCTCATCACTTGTCACTTTCTCCCTCAGACATCATTATCCAGCCACAATGAATTTCACTCCTCTCTCACTCCTGGCTTCTGCATGTATGTTGCATTTGCATTAACCACTTCTTCTGTCCCTTGGCCACTTTCCTGCTTATCAAGCAGCTTACCTGATACCTCTCAACACCAGTTTGTGTTGGATTCTGAGCTCTCTGTTCCCTATGTCATCCTGTACTATGCCTATCATAGGTGCTACTACACCAAATTGAATTTATCTGTTTAGTTGTCTCTTTTTTTCATCAGACTATAAACTTGCTGAAGGTAGATTTTTTGCCTATCATGTTCACTCCCAAACCTCTGGGCTTAACACAATACCTGGTACATGGTAGGCATTCAGTAGTTAATTGGTCAAATGGATTGATGGAAGGATAAATGAATTAATGAATAGACTGTATGATAAGTGTTATACACTTATAAAATTATCATGGGGTATTAAGACCACCCTCAGGTTCTATGATCCACTAGAAGGACTCACAGAACACAGAATGTGTGTTACATTCATATTATGATTTATTACAGAAAAAATACAGATTAAAATCAGCAAGGAAAAAGGGTGCATACAGCAGAGTCCAGGAGAAGCTAAACGCAAGCTTCCAAGGGTACTCTCCCAGAGGAGTCTCATGGACGGCACTTAATTCTCCCAGCAATGATGTGTGACACCTGAGCCTTGGTTCCAGAATTTTTACTGGGGGGTCATTCCCAAGGAATGAAAAAACAGGCATTCACCACAAATCACACTGTTAGCATAAACTACTATCTTCCCCAGATATCCAAAAGTAAAGCATGCCTATGAAAACTTTCATAAGCCAAATGGCGTAAAGTGAAGAAGCAATTACCTTAGGACACACCTTGCTAACAGATGTACAAAATAAATCAAGATAAATCCAGTTCAAAGCTATGGCAGCTTGATGCTGAGATTCTGAGTGTAGTTCTCTGGGGAAGGAGCTTGGCAGTGCCACTCTCACTGCTGGGGGTGCCACTGCCTCTATAACTGCTCACTACAAAACAAATGCTGAACACTATTTTCTCTTTTTGCCATGTTTCATAAAAGCAAAAATCCTCTTCAGATTTCTTTCGGTTAGCAAACACAGGTACTAATACAGGTCTTTCGTGAAAGTCAAGTGGTGTAAAGCGAACTTCCGAAAAGCCTGGGATACCTGTATCTGGTGTGGTACAAAGTCTCGGTTATATAAAGACACTCTTATCCATAAGGATATTTCAAGGGCTCAGAGGTTATATGCCAGGAGGTCGTCAAGGGCCAGTCCTAAAGACCTTTAGAATGTTCAGGGTTTGGGCAACCCAGGCCTGCTGAGTTAATCACTCTCAGCTTACAGAAACTCAGTAGACTGAAGTGGGCTGAGGAAGACCTCTCAACACATACAACACCTGAACAGCATATTGGAAGACAAGTATCAGCCAGAAGAAATCTAGATGAGAAAACACTTCAAGCAAATGTAGAAGTATGAGCAAAATCACCAAGGCATAAGTGAGCATGGCTCTTTAGGGGACTGAAAGTAGCTCACCTGGCTGAAGTCCCCTCTACTCACAGATCCTCAAGCTTCCATGAAGCTCCTATTGCCACTCTTCTCCCACCTGTATTTATCCCCTTGCTGAGTATCTTTTCACAAACTGGAAAAACGATTCATACATCATCCTGTATTCTTTCTAATCTATTTTTTATGGTATGCAGAACTTTTTGCCCAAAGTCTCACAAATAACTTATTTCAAAGTATTGTCTGCAACTATTTTCAAACTCAGAAACTAAGTATCTGTTATTTTCTTATAACCTTTCGCAGAGACAGTGAGAATACTATACCAATGTTACTTCCTGAGTAGGGGAAAATGGTAGGACAGCAGAAAATACAGGAAAAGAGGAATAAGTGTCTCAAAATATGATCTCCCTATATTTGTATGTCTCCTTGCAAATTTCGCAAGAGGGGACAGTCTTCAGTTTCATTTGAATTCCCTATAGCTCATAGCTCATAAATTTATATTAAGCCAAGTCTGCATGGCCATGCTCCGCTATTCTCTAAAATTAAGTAAAATAATAAATGTGAAAACAGTATAGTGCCTATATCCAATAGACAATAAATTATTGTTGAAACTGAACCCTAATACTTTAAGTACCTTTTCCAAATTTACCTCTTCATCAAAAGGGATAATAATTGGAATGTATACTGAAATCAAGGCTTGAATGAAGTATACCTTCTTAACAGTCAAAGCAATCAAACTTTATGAAAGTTTAAAACTGAAATTTTCCATAAGAAAATACTGGAGAGATGGAGGAGTTAAACTTTGATGCAAAGAGTGAAACAAACCAGCCATGAAAAATTAAACTAAGCTATGTATCTAAGGCCAAAACCAAATTAAAGGAGGCCTAGTGAGAACTAGGCAGCAGTCTGAAAGAAATCTCTTTTGCCCTCTTCACCCTGGTATTGCCTTGTTAGGAGTCCATGAGAGCCTGTATTTAAGGAACAAAAATGTGCAGGCATTTACTGCAGAAATTGCTCTGGTTTCTCATGCAATGGTGTGGGCTCCATAAATGTTTAGTGGAAATAAGAATGATGATTATTGGAAGCAGGAAAAAAGACATAGTGATTGTTTAAAGGAAGAGAAAATACAAACATAGATGCACAAATGGAATTCTTGTATGCTTACTAATTTTTGAAAGCTATATGAAATACTGAAAAAGACAATAAAATATTAAAGCTAATATTACTGCTCAACTTCAAAGCCTCTTCTCTCATAACTGATGCAGGTATACAACCACAACAAGAGAAGTTTTATTTTAAATGTAAACATTTCAAGGAATAGTGTATGACCTTGAACATCATCTCTTTAAAAGAGAACAAGCTGTGAGAAGCTAAAGGCTTGTGATTTTAATGAGCGTTAATAATGATAATGTAAAGCTACTTTGCACACAATAGTCCATTTATTAGCAACAGCTCACGCCTGTCTGCAGAGCCACCTGTTTCATATCCAAGACACAGTAAGTGTACTTTAATACAAAACCTTAAGTTACTTCAAGATATTCCAAATTTGTATTGATATTATCATCTTACCCAGTGAGCCAAAAGTCAAATGTACGGATTGCTTCTCTCCTGATCAGACTTTTGTGTGAATTGTCAAAGGAGAAGGAGAAAATTGGGTGAGTGATGGCTCTACATTGTTCCTGACCAAACATTAAAGTCAGCCTATTCCAAAATCAGATCAAAGACATAATTATTCCGTTAAGAAAACACAGAACAAATTTAAGGAGCAAGAGAAAATGTTAATATGGTCTGAAATTTCCACTAGCATAATCAACAAAAAACAACTCCAAAAATCTCCTCCAAATTTTAATCCACGTTAATTACAAATGACAAACACAGTTAATATAAGCCATAATGGTCTGAACTCATTTGACTGAGTATGCAATACAGTGTTGGCAAGGTCAGGCTTTTGTGCTCAATTATTGTTCTTTCATGCTGACTTTAAAGAAATTGTTTTGTGAGAAGGAACAATGATCCCACTATCCAAAGAACAACTAACATGAAAATTTAAATAACAATCCAATGGAGGCTGCATTTAGTTAGAATCCTAAAGACACACAAAAATCTATTTGTAAGTTAATTCTATTCATTACAATTCTGCAAAACTTTTTCCTAGACAGTTAGTGACGGTGAATGAACGCATCACGAGTGTGGTCAGTATAGGAAAATCCATCCATTAGGAAAAATGACAATGACTAGTGGTGGTAGAAGTAACAACCATAATGGTGATTGGAGGTATCAGGACACCCATGAGACAGGGTCTGGATAGGGTCTAAAAGAACTTAGCTGCTTTAAGGTATGGAACAATTAGGGGTGATCCCCTCATTGGAGCAGACCTCTTTCTGATTCTTCTTTTGTTGGGATGGAGGGAAATTTCAGTACACCAAGACAAAGAGAGGCTAAAGGGATTTTTACTATCCCTTATTCTCCTCCAAAAAAAGTAGCAGCAAGTATTATCCTTGCATTACCTAACTTGCTCCTACCCTCTGCCTTAAGGTGGGAGTTTTTAGTTATCTAAATGATTCAAAGCCCTAAAACTGCTCAGTTCACTTGGTTCCTGGGGAAGATACTGAAGAGATATCTGCTACCTGTACCAGAAAGGCTGGGTGACCGTTCCAAAGGAGGGAAATGTCCAAACCCCTGTTATTGCTTTCCTCTTAGCAGAAAATGTGGGACAGTGGTAATATCCAGTTGCGGCTTTCTTAATAAATCCATGACAATGAGGAACAAGTGTTTCTTAAACTTTTCTTCTACCCTCTTAGTTTAAGTACCTGAGGCCTGTGAATTAAACTGACAAAAGACATATTAATAAAAGAAAATGCATACAAATTTTACTGATGTTAATATTTTTACATGCACAGAGGCTTCATAGAAAACAAGTGAAAACCCAAAGACGCAGTTAGACTCAGGGACTGTAATATTTTTAAAAAGTGCGATAAATTATAGAAAAGCAAATAGACTAAGGAAAGGGGGGTTTGGGCTTCTAGTAGTGATAAACTGAGGGAAACCAGTGGAAAATGAGAGTTATTTTAGCAAGGTTTGTTTATGCAGATTAATCTCAGTGCCAGCCCTCCATTTCCAGTGATAAGGGTCATTCTCCTCATCTTGATACAGAAGAAGGGGGAGGGGGTTTTATGCCATCTTCACAAAGGGAAATTTATGCCCTATTTCTAGGCAGATAAGGGGAGGGCACAGAACTTTTCTTATATTTGTTGGTTCTCAATTTCCTTCAGCTCAAAATAATCCTTATGCCAACGTGGCCTACTTTGAGGCAGTATAGTCTAGACCACTTCATTACGTATTACATAAACATCTACCATGTATTTTGGGGGACTCTTTTAACTGAAAATGTCAGAAGTCCAAAACAAATTCACTCAAAAAAAATCTATTGAATCATTTACCTGGAAATGACCCCAAATCCATTAACTGATAAACAGATACATAAATTGTATACCCATACAATGAAATATTATTGCGCCATTAAAAAGAATACTGATATATACTTCAACATGCGTAAACCTTGAAAACAACCACCATCTTTTATTCCCACTGCTATAATTCAAACTTCAATCCATTGACCCCACCATTTCTCACTGTTCATCAGTGTTCTGACTTCATATTTGGAGCTACTTGTCCAGCCTAGATTTCATAGTCCCATCCTTATAATCACTCCTCTGCAAATATCCCCAACTCCTTTGCCCCTCTCTCCCTCTGTCATCCATGCACAGTGTCTTAGTCAGCTTAGGCTGCCATAATAATATACCATAGACTGAGTGCTTTAAACAACAGATATATATTTTCTCACAGATCTGTAATCTAGAAGTCCCAGATCAAGGTCCAGCATCTTTGGTTCCTGGTGAGGGCTCTCCTCCTGGCTTGTAGATGGTCACCTTCTCACTGTGTTCTCACATGGCAGAGTGAGAGAAAGAGCTTTCTGGTGTTTCCTCTTCTAAGAACACTAATCCTATCAGGGTCCCACCCTTATGACCTGGTTTAACCTAAATTACTTCCTTATCCCAAATACAATCACACTGGGGGCTAGGGCTTCAACATATGAACTTTGAGGAAACACACTTCAGTCCATAGCACCTAGAAAACCCCATCTCTAGATGAATCCAACCACGTATTTTCTCCACTCTTGCCCCAAACAGGTAAACTTTGCTAGAAAAAAAATTCATCCAAATGAATAGATTGGTTTCCTTGAAACTCATGATCACAAATCTCAAAGAGCACACAGTCATGTACCAATGTCTGGCAATCCTATCATGCTTCCTAAGCAGATTCACTTTTCTATCCCCCAAAATAACTTTCTTCCTAAACTTCATATATCTTCTCTTTCCCCCAACCCCCAAATCTCAGCTACTGGCCTTACCTCAAACTTCATTAAAGATACTGAAGTAAGACAAATTTCCTTGATTCTCCCTTAGGCAAGCCTTCAAACTCACCTACATTTGCTCTTATCCCCACCTTCTCTCCCATTTCAGTGAAGGAAACTTTCCTCCCATTATGTGTAAAACAGGATGTTAAATGAGGACTTTTCCTACTGTACCACAATTTTGGTTAAGGTTCCAAAAATGAAAATAATCAGTGATAATTACCCCAACATTCTACAAGATCCAAGACAGCAGAACCAGTCCATGATTATCAACTCCCATCACCCATTCCAGCCAAAACAGAGGACACTAACAATTTGGAACTCGAATTAAAGAAAGTTATGTAGGTAGAGACTTGCCAGCCTAGTTAGGAAAGATGTGGCATTTTCCTGCCCTTTCCATGGAGGAATACAGAGCCTCCCTGTTCATCCCACCCTCAACCAAACTAAGCAATGGGAGCTCAAGAGAACCACTGAAAGAGAATTAGAAAAATATTATTTCCTTCCCCAACTAAACATTTATTAAGCTATAGAATAGACTTCCCTGGCGTCCAGTAGTTAAGACTCCATGCTTCCACAGCAGGGAGCACAGGTTCAATCCCTGGTTGGGGAACTAAGATTCTGTATGCCGCGTGGCACAGCCAAACAATAAAAAAAAAAAAAAATAGCCCTGTGATGCCATGAAATAGGAGCAAACACAGTAAGAGAGTTCTCAGGAAGGCTTGACATATGTCACCTAGAGCTGGAGGACAGGAATAAAGAATCTGAATGCATTTTTTTGATGTTTGCTGATGACTTGTAACCCTCATTGTCCCTCTTCTCCTTGTGCCTTACATCTGGGACACTGTTAAGAAAGCTCAAGTGCTCCCTCCTTTGGCAGCAGTGGGAAATCCAAAGCACACAAACCTCTCCCCACCCACACATAGGGACACTCACCCCTGCCCCACCTCATAACCACAATAAAAACTCCAAGCCAGTCTCCTTTCCCGGCTTTCTCAAGCCATTTTCAAATCAGCTTGTGAAGTCTGTCTTGCTTCCCCCATAAGCCTTATTAGGTAAGTAATATACCTTTTCATACTCACTTGGTATGTGGATGGAGGTGGGGGGCGGGGTGGAGGTGTCACATCAGTCTTGACATCCAACCAAATTTTGGGTGAGAGTCCATTCTGCTACTCCAAAGTGGTCATACAGGGACATTTAAGAATATGGACTCTAGTGCCTGCTTCCCACATAAGAGAATTTGGAGGCCAGAGACTGACTGGAGCCACCTGCAATGGCAGGGCAAGAAAAGAGGTCAGTGGTTGAAATAAGCTACAGTGCTACCAGTTTGGGGGGCAAGGATGTGTGAGTTTGTGTGCCAAGAGAACCCAGGGAAGCTATTTTGATGAAAAGCCAAGACAAAAGGATCTCAGCAGTAAGAAGCTGTGCAATAGAACACCAGGAGCAGAAGCTGGGAAGGTCACAAAATGTCACCCAGAAAGTATCCACGTTAGGAAACTGTGCAGTTTGGTGGTCTCAGCAGAGGTGGTCCCACAATACACCCCATGTCACAGCCAGGTTTTGGATGTCTGCAGTAATGGGGGACATGAAAACCAGACAGTGTCAAATAAGGACTCCATTGGCTCCAGAAACTGAAATCTTTCATCTCTCTTCTGCTCTCTCCTCCTTTGTCCCAATCCTGGAAGAACCATAAAAATTATGGAGGCAAGATGAGGCTAAAAAATAAAATAATGAAAGAACAAATTCTACTTTTTCTTCACCTCTCTGGACTAGTGGAGAGGAGAGGTCTTGAATTACATGTGAGACCTCTGGCTTCTGCTTAGGATGCAGAAATGTTGAAACAGCATCCCATCCTTATAAATAACAACAGTAACAACAACAACCGACAATCTGGAAATTCACAACTCTTCTAGAACCCATTAGAGAGCTAAAATGACAGAGTAACCAGATAATCTGAAACCTAAGGAAAGATAAGAGCCTCCAAAGAGAGATAGGACATGAGCCCTTGCTTATCAGGCACAGTCACCAAAACACATTGGCAAGAAGAATTCAACTGCCATTTTTAACCAATTGCTAAAGGCCAAGTGTGTGCTGCCGAAAGACTATAGAACCCCTGGACACTGCAGATACAAGACGAATTCACAACCACTCACAGGCTCTTCTCCGTGGACCTCACTGGGCACTCACAAAAAAGCCTAGGATAAGAGCAAGGGTCCTGAGAAAGTGTCCTTCCTGGTGCAATCCTGGAGAAGGAGGACAGCAGTCACTGCGGGAAAGGCAGAAGCCCCACTGGATCCTTCTCCCCTACCTCCCCATAGGAATAAAAGCCTTACCCACTGTGGGAAGGTAAATGTTGTCACCCTAATGCACTGTGAAAACCCACTGCACGTGGGAGAAGAAACAACATAACCCTTTACCTCTGGGGAAGAGGCAGAATACATGCTGGGCCCAGAATCACAGCTGGAAGAGGGGCTTCAGCACTGAGAATGCTACTACCACCCAAGATCCAGGGAGATAATACCTTCCTAAGACTGAGGGTTAATCAGAACAGCATACCCCTCAACTCTCACCTCCTGAGTAACATGCTTCTTGTAACAAGTAACGGTGTTCTACTGCTGAGACACAAAAGAGTGAAGAGAGACCCTCTCTTAGGAGCAGGGCAAAGGGAAGCAGGAAACAGAGGGCATACTCGGATGAGTTCCGAAGAGAATTTAATGAAAGGACTATTTACAGAGGGGAAGGCAGATTCTGGAACTAACAATGAGGAACGATGAGGCACTGAGAGATGGGCAACAGGAGGAAGCTGTTAAGGCTTGAAGCAGCAAGGAGGAGAAACAGTGTAATTGGAGTGATAGCCAGAGTCAAGCAAGCAGGGCCACCTGGAAGGTGCTGCAGTGACAGGCGGAAGCAGTCACTGCCACGCCACAAGGAATTAAGGTTCTATGTTTTTAATTTCTCTCTCCTCTAGTCCTTTGATCTCCTGCTGGTGTCTCCCACTGGCTGACCCAACCAAAAGTCAGAGGGCCAGGAAGTCGGGGTGTTACAATCCATAAATCAGCCCCTTGGGGTACAGGGCAGAGCTGAGAAGGGTAGAAAATGGACGGAGCAGGTGCAAATGGAAAATACCTAGCATAGTACATCCTAGCTTTCCTCCTGCAACAAGGTTGGCTCCATTTCCATAGACTTGGCAGCCTCTCCCTCCTTAGGGCTCAGACCCAGGCCTCTTCTCCTTTCTTTCTAACCTCTCTCTAGGTGATATCATGCATTTCCATGGCTTGTGACATCGTTGGTATGCTGATTACTCTTATTACTCTAGGTCCTCTCCTTGAATCAGATCCAACCGTTTTGACAGCGACTGCCACATTCTTGCTTACCACTCTCTAGCCACACTGGCTTTTCCATATGTCCTCACAGAAGCCAAACTCTTTCCTGACTTAGGGGTAACCATCCCCTGCAAGTGGCTTCTCCCCCCTGGCCCCCATGTCTCAGAAGCCATCTCCTTCTCATCCTTCAGGCTGGCTTAAATGTTTCTCCTCAGGAAGTCTTTCCCTGGGCACTTTATTTGATGTAAATTATGCCTTCATCCCACTATTTTCTATCTTCACACCTGTTTATCCCCTTCTTAGCATTAATCACACTCTAGTTTTTCTGTTTGTTTGGTTGTGTTTTTGTCAGTCTCTCATACTATATTGCAAGCTCCATAAAGCAGGGATTTTTATGCCCTATGACTGTCTTGACACCCTTATATCCTCTGAGCCTAGCATATAGTGCCTGACATAAAGCAGGTATTTAATAAATATTACATTGGGACTTCCCTGGTGGCTCAGTGGTTAAGAATCCACCTGCCAATGCAGGGGACACAGGTTCGATCCCTGGTCCGGGAAGATCCCACATGCCGCGGAGCAACTAAGACAATGCACCACAACTACTGAGCCTGCGCTCTAGAGCCCGCAAGCCACAACTACTGAGCCCGCGTGCCACAACTACTGAAGCTCATGAGCCTAGAGCCCGTGCTCTGCAACAAGAAAAGCCACCATGATGAGAAGCCTGCACACTGCAACAAAGAGTAGCCCCAGCTCACCGCAACTAGAGAAAGCCCACGCGTAGCAACGAAGACCCAACACAGCCAAAAATTAATTAATTAATTAATTAAAAATAAATAAATATTACATTTTCCACATGCCAGGGACTATGCTTAGTTCCATAAAAATAAGGCTGCATTTAAATCCACATAACAACCCTAAGAGGTAGATATTTTCATTCTCATTTTACAAATGAGGAAAAGGAGGTATAGAAAGGGTAAGTGACTTACCAAGAGTCACATGTTTAAGAGGTGACAGAGGTGAGATTCAAACCTAGACAATCTGATTCCAGAGCCAGCACTTTTAACCACTATGCAGTACCTATTCCCACATTCATTTCCATGGGTGAAATAATGACTATGTGAATTAATTAATAAAGTGGGAGGACAGACATAGACTGTACCCATAAGTCAGCCTGGGGAAGTCTGAGAAGATAGTATTGAAGCTGAGACCAGAAGACTGAGTTTGCAAGACTGACACTTGAGAGGGGATGTGTGCAAAGCACAGAGAATCATACATGCAAAGGCACAGAGGCAGAAGAGAAGGTGATATGTTAGAGAAGAACAAGTAGTTCAGTTTACTTGGAATATAAAATGAGGAGAGGGGGGCTTCCCTGGTGGTCCAATGGTTAAGATTCCACATTTACACTGCAGGAGGCACTGGTTCCATCCCTGATCAGGGAACTAGATCCTGCATGCCATATGGCCAAAAAAAATAAAATAAAATAAAATGAGGAGAGGGAGATAAAGAAGTAGGGTAGTAAGTCAAAATTGATGAGGCTAAATAGTCCACACAAAGCAGTTGAGATTTTATCGTGTAGATTAAAGATTTAGGAAGCCATTGAAGAAGTTTAATCAAGATGGAGACACATTTAGGTTTGTGATTTAGAAAGCTCCCTCTGGCAATGGTGTTGAGCAGACTTTCTTAATGCTGAATAGGCTACACTCTTTCAAGAAAAAAAAAAATTTCATGTATCCCTTCAGTGTCCGAAGATACTTTTTACTATGTTGCTTAAATATGCACAAATATATAACAAAACATAAGCTCCTTATTCTGGTAGCTTAGTCGTAAAACTAAAATAAATAAATAAATAAATAACTATTTATCAATATTAAACCAAACTACAAACCAAATTAAATTTTAATTAACAATCATTTAATGCAATGGTGTTTTACTTAAATTAAATTGCTACTCAGAGGGTGCAGTGGTATTAACTATTTTGATGCAGGTTCATTGGAGTTTGAAGAAAAGAGAAAAGGAGAGCTGAGAAACATTGCTGGTGGATTTAAATTGGATCACCGTTAATGTGCTTCAAGGTAAAGAAACTGATTTTAAATTATATTTTGACTGTCGAACTAGACTTGGCAGAACTATACTTCCAGAATGTGAGGTTCAATTTCAGATTGAACCTCATGGGTCATAGCTTCAGTAGCTACAACCACAAGAATTTAAACATTTTATACGTTTCTTTCTACTTCAGTCTTAAAATGCTTAATGTAAACATAGCCTGATCATCTGTATGACTACTTCATAATAATGCTCTGCCACAAGATTTCACTATCCACATTTGCCTTGGAGTTTATGATCCAATTACTACCATTTCAATTATTTTGGATTGGTGTGAGGAAACAGTTGGGTTTAATGTGCACATTCTGCTTTCTAGCATTTCCAACTGGATGAAAGCTAACCGATCCATGGTTAGTTTCTGAAGGAAAGAAAGTTGTTCAGTATTTCAAACGGAGAAAACTAGAGGGAAAATTAAGAAAAGGCTGAATTACATAAAAAGGAACGAAATTGGGTCACTTGTAGAGACTTGGATGGACTTAGGGACTGTCATACAGAGTGTAGTAAGTCGGAAAGAGAAAAACAAATATCGTATATTAATGCATATATGTGGAATCTAGAAAAATGGTACAGATGAACCGGTTTGCAAGGCAGAAATAGAGACACAGATGTAGAGAACAAATGTATGGACACCAAGGGGGAAAGCGGGGCGGGGGTGGTGGTGGGATGAATTGGGAGATTGGGATTGACATATATACACTAATATGTATAAAATAGATAACTAATAAGAACCTGCTGTATAAAAAATAAATTAATTAAATTAATTTTTTTTAAAAGGCTGAATCAAAGCTGAATCTACCATTTATTGAGTTGCTGACAATGTGCCATGTACTGTGATAAACATCTTACATCCTCTGTCATGTTTAATCTTTACAAAAATCCTTTGAGACTTGTATTATCCATTTCTATAGATGAAGAAACTGAGGCTCAGAGAGATAGGGTCAGACAACTAGCAAATGGCAAAGCCAAGACTGGGACCATTCAGGACTAACTTTGTTACCGATTCCCAATAGGTCCGAGACCCCTCAATGGGTCGATGGGTCCTTTGCCTGGAGTTGAAAATGTCAATCAAATGAAACCAGATTTGGTATAGCACAGCAGAAACTTTATTCATTCATCAAGGAATGGAGAAGGGAGATACTCTGTCACCCGTACCAGTCCCTGGGAGCTAATGGATACTTGCCTTGATTTATCTCTTTATTTCCAAATCACCTGGTGTTTGACAGCGTTGTTTTGCAGCTGTGCTTTAAGAGATATGCAGTGGTCAACTGTCCTGAACCGGCTCTGACTTGACCACAGGAACGCACCTACACAGACAAGACCTGGAAGTATCCAAAAGTTACCTCTGCTTCATTACTGTGCTACAATCTCTGCCCAAGGGGAGGATTTGTATTCTGCTAGGCACAATTCATGCCTTGTGCAGAGAAGCATGGAAAACTGCGTATGCCCCAGCTACCCCCAGCTGCCCCTGGAAATCTCTACCCTTTCCTACAGCCCTGATGACTTATCTGCCTCTTACCCCTTAAAATTCCCTTACTCCCCTCCCTTTGGGGAGAAGGTATTTTTAGAGCATGAGCTCTCCTTTCTCAATTCCTTCATCAATAAAAGTTTCTGCTGTGCTATACTGAACCTGGTTTCATTTGAGTGGCATTTGCAACTCCAGGCAAAGGACCCATTGAGGGGTCACTGACCCTTTGGGGATTGGTAACAACTTCAAGTCTATGCTCTAAACTACTAGGCAATACTGCCTAAATGAAAATGATTATATAGTACTTAGGTACTCTACCAAAAGGTGATTTCGTATTCTTATTTTATAAATCTAAAATCATGTTGAATTGTGGCAGGTAGATTCTGATAGATTTGTCCTTATAACAGGTCTCAGTAGAATGGTCTTGGAAACACTGACAACAAGGTAAAGTCAAAGGAAGAGGAAGAGGCAAAAACTACTTTAACACTAAATACCTATAAATAGAGTTAACAGTAATCCCTTCTATTGGCATGGAAATTCCAAATCAGTGATAATAGCTCTTGAGAGCAAGGTATAAGGGAGCTGCTTTGCCATCAAATATTATAATTTGTCTGTCTGGAGTTAAAAATTTTCGTTCTTAAAACCCTGCTTGAATGTGCATTGGATTTTGTTTGGATTTCTTTGGGGGGGATGGGATTATGACCTTAAAAGAGAAATATGACCCTCATAGTAGAAAAATGATCATTTGGTTCATTCCAGGAACCACGTTAATATTTTCCAACAGGCAGATTAAGAGGGGTGGGAGAAATTTATCCACCCCCTAGAAATGGATCAAATTCAAATTCCAAAAACTTTTTTCATTTTCCAAAACATTTTTTTTTAAATAGTAGCAAGCACTTTGCATTTAAGAGTTGGTTTAGAAAGTATTAACACTTGAAAATACAAAACAGGCAGAGGAATAAACTGCTAAATATTATCAATGGAAAGGAAGATGAATCCAAAATGATCATAAAGATATATAAAATGACGATATAGGTCAACAAGAAGTGAAATTAACTTACTAGAAATAAATTAACGCAAACCTTCGTAGTAATATATTTGTTGTTTGAATTTATAAAATAAAAGCCAGGGCGGAGGAGGGGAGAGAGAAAGATCTCTTTCCATGGCCCACTACGCAAATTCTCCTAATTCTCAGCTCCCATAAGCCAAACAATAATGTGTTTTCTGATTACTTCTATTACTACTATATTTACTCTACTTATTAAACACTTACACATTATTCTAGGACTTTCTTTTAAACTACGATAGCAAAACAAAAAACAACCAAAAAGCCCACATTATTTTTCTAATTGTTGTTCATTGGCTAATACGGAAAGAAGAACTGGTTAAGTCACAATCGCGTTCAGATAGGTTTGGCCCTCTCTAGGTTTCGTAGAAAGCGGCCCGGTATCCGCTTCCCCAGCGTTCCCCACTGCACCGCAGAAACGAAACTGCATTAGGCCCCGCCCACTACCTGCTGAGTAAGCCAATCAGGGCGCAGCCCGGGTTGAGTGCTTGCCTGGTGTCATGGCGGCCTGCAGGCCTTGCTGCTCGTGCCTCCAGCTCCGGCCACTGGGCCGTGGTCCCCTCCGTCTGCCAGGGCGGGGTCGGACACTCACCCAGTTGCAGGTGCGAGCACTATGGGACGGGGCGGGGTCGCGAACCGTGGCCGTGGACTTAGGCAGCAGGTAAGGAAAGGTGTGCGTTCTCTGTTCTTTCACAAGGCGTCATGACAGGGCAGCCCCAGTACATTCACCTCCTAGAGTACGAATCCGACACCCCAGGTCTCTTTCCCCCTCTTTATCCCAAACCTAAATTCCAAATTTCCCTTTCCGGGTTTGGAGTCTATTTCTTGGCACCCCCCCTCTCGCGCTGTCTCAGCCTCGTGCCCTTTGCTTCTTGTTCCTCCCTTCTGCCCTGCTCCGGGGTTCTTTTCCCCAGCTGAGTCTGTCCACCCGATTTCCGTTCCCTTTCTTTTCGGGGACTCCTGGGCTATGAAATGAAAAGATAATGCGTTGATAATTGATGCTTACGTCATCCAATTCAGTTTACTGCCTAAAAAGCTTGGCCTGTATGACCCTGGGTAGGAAGGGAAGGGCAAGGTCAGTTTATTGAACGCCGGTTATATGATATTCTCATGTTTAAGCCTGTAGTAAATGTATTAAAACAACAGAGGCTCAGAGAAGGTTAGGTAGCTTTCTCAGAGTCAACCAAAGCTAGTACTATGAGGCTAGGTGGATTCTGAACTTGTTTTTCAAACCTTTACTCTCTTTAGGGGTCTGTTTGCCAGAATTCATGTCTAAAATCACTTTTTAAAAACTACCGGATTCATTTTTAGAATAAATGAAACTGCTAATGCTTACTTTATATATCTACACCTTTCACATGTACTTTTAAAAAAACTTTGATCCTAGTTCATACAAAAACCAGAAAATCTGGCTTTTAATCCAAGACTTCCTCCCTAAGTTACTGAATGATCTTTGAACAAGTTACTTCACTACTTCCGGGCCCCCTCAACGCCCCCCCTGCCCTCCAAATTAAGAGACTGAATTAGATAAAGATTCAGCAAACTTTTTCTGTAAGAGGCTAGATAGTAAATATTTTAGGCTTTGTGGGCTGCATACTGTGTCACATATTCATGTGTGTTTACAAACCGTCTAAAAATGTAAGAAACAGTCTTAGGTGAAAGGCTGTACAGAAACATGCTGTAGTTTGCTGACCTCTAGACTAGATGATCTCTAAGGTCTTTCCACCTCTGGCATTCCTTGATTTTGATTTTTTGAGGGAAAAGGTATCTCTTCCATTCTTCAAGGACTGAACATTTATTCTTCTCTGAAGAAATGCCCCAGAACATTTCACTCAACAGACATTTCCTATTTGTTAGGCATGAGGGACTCAAAGCAACAAGATTAGCCTCTGCCCTCCAAATTTTTCATGAATAATCTACTTTGAATCTTTCATTTATTAGTCAACCTGGACCTCTTTTGTAACCTCTTTTTAAACCTGTGTCATGTGTTGTAACAATGAGATTCATAAATATCATACCTGCTGGGTAAATCAATTATTTTCTTTGTCATAAGTTTGTTGTTTGCAGCAAACTTTTTTGGGTGATTACTATGTACCACATACTTTATACTTGTTATAAGTATTCTTTACAGTGCCCTAGGAGGTTGTATACTATTGTGGTAAATGTATTTAATACTCATAGTAACCTTTGGGGTAACTTTAATTTTCATTTAAACAAGTTATTGAGCATCTATGATATTGAGTTACAAGGCACTAGAGACAGTCTGATGAGGAAGTAAGATAAACAGAGGTTCAGTGCTGAGAAAATCAGTGTGGGAAAGGTATTAGGTATGAACAGGGTGCTAAAGGAGCACAGAGGGATGTTTATCACACCCTAAAGCTTACTGTGCAAGGTGAATCCTGAAAGGCAAGAAGGTAGCAGAGAAAGTGGCAAGCGCAATTGCAGAGAAGTGAGAGAGTGCATTGAGTAACTACAAATAACTTACTGTGGATGGAGTGAAAGATGAAATGTGAGTTAGCAACAAAGCAAGGCCAAATCATAAAGGTGGGTGTTTTGTTTTGTTTTGTTTGCAGGGGTGGGGGTGGGGTGAGTTCTGTATCAATACTACTGAATTTTTCTTGGTGGAAGTTGGAGTAAGGTGGTTACATTCCATACCATTTTGCAAGTGTTTCTAAAAATGTTCTTTAAGCATATCTCTCTCCCTGGAGTTCTACTTCCTGTGGCAGGTGGCTCCTCTTTTCCCTTCTATCTTCCTAAGCTACCTCCTCCCACTCTTCTGCCCACCAATAGGATCTCCCTGCTCATCTTATCCTTTTTATTATTTATTTTTTTCAAAAGTATTTTTTGATTAGGTATTCACTCATATGGTTCAACATTTAAAAAGCTCAAAAATCTCCTTCCCATACAGTTCCATAGCCACCCAGTTCCAGTTCCAGAAGCCACTGATGTGTTAGCAATCTATTATGTATTAATATTTGGAGGTATTTTATACATTAAAATGTTGGCAAGTAAATTGATAAGAGGTAAAATCAACCATGAAATACAAAACTAATAACAGATTTGCACCAAAAACAACTAAAAGTGCATTAACAGAAAAAATTACATAGGTCAGTTAACACCAACTGAGATCATGAGACAATGGAAAGTAACCACCTGGTTCTTTACATACTGTAAATTGCACACACCTGGGGAAAAAAACAGTTTAAATTAGGGCAGTCACCAAGGCAGGACGATAGGACTATCTGGTGGGTGGTCTAGGACCCCTAAAGGAGACACTGGCTAGACTCAAGAAAGGGAACAAAGAAAGTAGGAGGATTTGGTATTTGACTATAAATCAAGCGTGGGTTTGAGAACACTGGGGGCACTGCAGAGCTGGTTTGTTTGTTTTATTTGCTCTCACCAACTCATTCAGTCCCCATTGTAAATACAGTCGTCCTTCAGTATCTGTGGGGAATTGGTTCCAGGATACCAAAATCCAAGGATGCTCAAGTCCCATAGTCAGGCCTCCCTATTCATAGTTCTGCATCAGATGATTCAACCAATGGAAGACTGTGAAGAACTGTGTTTACTAAAAAAAAAAAAAAAATCCATGTATAAGTGGACCCTTGCAGTTCAAACCCATGCTGTATATTAGCTTTAGAAGCTTTTAACAGTGCTTTCCTGGCTCCACTTCTCTCCTGGTTTTTGATAGACTTGGGAGGGCTTATTCTTAGCCAGGGTGGGGATAGTCCACTCCTTGGCTCATCCTTGTCAGTATCCGTACTCTCTTCCTTGATACACTCGTTTGTCAGTTGGCAGACATTTGGGTTGTTTCCATTGGGGAGCTGTTACTAATAATGCTGCTGTGAAGGTTTATGTGCAGATTTTTACATGGACATATGTTTTCATTCCTCTTGGATATATACAGGAGTAGAATTGCTGGGTCATATAGTACTTCTTTGTTAACCTTTTGAGGAATTGCCAGATTATTTCCCAAAGCAGATGCACCATTTTACATTTCAATTAGCAGTGTATGAGAGTTCCAGTTTCTCCACATCGTCATCAACACATAACATCCTAATAGATGTGAACAGTATCTCATTGTGGTTTTGATTTGCATTTCCGTAGTGGCTAATGATGATGAGCACATTTTCATTATTTGTTGGCCATCTGTTGATCTTCCTTGAAGAGACATCTGTTCAAATCCTTTGCCAGTTTTTAAAACTGGGTTTCTTTTTATTGTTAAATTGTACGAATTCTTTACATATTCTAGATACAAGTCCCTTATCAGGTATATGATTTCAAAATAATTTCTCCTATTCTGTAGGTTTTCTTTCACTTTCTTGATAATATTCTTTGAAGCATGAAAGTTTTTAATTTTGATGAAGTCAGATTTATCTATTTTTTTCCTTTTGTTACTTGTGCTTTTGATGTCATCTATAAGAAGACGTTGTCTAACCCAAATTTATGAAGATTTATTCCTATGTTTTTTCCTTAGAGTTTTATAGTTTTAACTTTTACATTTAAGTCAATAATCCATTTTGAGTTAATTTTTATTTATAATACGAAGAAAGGGTCCAACTGTATTAACTTTTTTGCATATGGATATCCAATTGTCCCAGCACCATTGGTTGAAAAGACTGTTTCTTTCCCCCATTGACTTATCTTGGCGCCACTGTAGAAAATGAAGGTGTCTGCAGTCAGTCTTGGAGTTTATATTTGGAAAGCAATGAGGGAAATTTTAAAGGATTTAAGGAGAGAAATGATCCAGTTTGTGTGGTAAAAGGCTACTTTAGTCAACAAGGCAAGGGTGGTAAAACAAAAGAGACTAAGGTGGTAAATGGGAAACACTTAAGACAGCTTCTGGGGATACATGTATACATATAGCTGATTCACTTTGCTGTACAGCAGAAACTAACACAACACTGTAAACCAACTATACTCCAATAAAAATTATTTAAAAAAAAAGAAGAAGAAGAAAGCTTTTGCACCCCAGAAATACTGTGTCATTCAGATTATCCTGTGCCTTGGTTTCTATGTTTTTCCTAAAGCAGCTCTTAAATTCCCCTGTATCTTCAATAATGATAGTGAACTCTATCCCTTTTTAGTTTGTTTTTTTGCTGGTTGGGGGCCTATGGGGCTTGGTAACCTTTAGTTCTTCTATTAGAATCTTTAATTGCTTTATACTAAGCTGGGAATTGTACTGATGACCTAAGTCCTTTTGTATTGAATTTTTATTTTAAACAGAAAATTAGAAATATCCTCTGGAAAACTGGCCAGATTTGCAGATGGCTCTGCTATAGTACAGGTAAAAAGTCCAAGTTGTTAAATTTTCATCTTAAAAATGGTTATCAAGACTGGTACTGAATATCTTTACATCATGTAACTTCTTAGAATTTTGGTATTGGAAATTAATTCAGACCATTTCTAGTGTCAGAACCATTCCAGACAACCAGGGAGTCAGAGGACTAGGTATATTAAATGAACTTTAAGATCTCTTCCAAACTTGGGGTTCTGTTTTATTCTTGTAAATTCTGTAATGCTTTTCTAGAGAAAGTAATTTTACAGGTTTCTTCAATAGTAATACTTGGGAAATTTTTCTTTATAGTCTAAATTTCCTAATAAGAAGTAGAAACTATGATTGGATGTGACTAAGCTATCAGTGAGCCTTTTCCCTTTAGTTCTGTTGCTTTTGAAAAACTTAGACTATTAGACTTTTCTAATACAGATCATGATCATGCAGAAGGGATTAAGATCGGACTACTTGTGAATAATTATTTTCATAGTCATTTTGTCATGGAATAACATTTCTCTTCCCTTCATTTAACTGAGGGAGGATTCAGTCATTCACTGCTTATATGTTAATATCTGATTTTAAAAGAATTTACCAGTGTTGTTGTTTATGTTTAACTAAGTCAGGTGACACTGCAGTGATGGTCACAGCGGTCAGTAAAACAAAACCTTCACCTTCCCAGTTCATGCCTTTGGTGGTAAGTACTTGCTGATTTTTCTGAACTGTAATATAGCATAAATATAGAATTTGTAGTATTTTTGTCCAGTGTCTAGTGAGAACAAAGTGTAAACTTTGCACAATAAAGGATTTTCCTTAATTGTTTGATACTGAGTCATTAAAAGAATTTAAACTGATTGCTTCATAACCAACTCTCATGTTAGTGGTAAGCATACTTTACAAGGTCCAAGTTCGTTAAGTTGACAAAAACAGTGGAAGTGCACAAGTACTTTGATGTTTAATAAGCAATGAATTCATTGCTTTCATAAATTTCCCTTTAGTATGAGTCTGCAAGTATATGTTTGGTGAAGAGTAAAGAGCTCATTAGTATGTTATGGCTTCTTTTATTATGAAAAGGGGAATGCAGTTATATCTAAGAGAGGTAATACAAAAAAGGCAATGTTGAACTTGACCAGGATAAGCTACTCTGGGAAGTAGGGAGGCTACACAGTCATCTGACTAAGTGGAAGGCTTTTTAAAAATCCATTTGCTGAAACATTTCTATCAGCTCCCCTTTCCCTAAGAGATACAAAACACTAAAAGTAAACAAAATATTCTCCACTCTTAGTCTGGAATATGCTGTTGCAACCTCAGGAGAATTGTAGCTATATAGTAATTCTTGGGGAATAGTTTGCTACTACAAAAAGCAGTCAAATGAACTGCATTTTTTCATTGCTACTTCAGGTTGACTATAGACAGAAGGCTGCTGCAGCAGGTAGAATTCCCACAAACTATCTTAGAAGAGAGATTGGATCTTCTGATAAAGAAATTCTTACAAGTCGAGTAATAGGTAAGATATTTAGATAGAGGCATTAACCCTCTCTGATAAGCCTGTGTTAGTATCTCTTTTCTTCCATCTGTATTCTACAGTATCTCTTAAATTTTCTTTCACTACATTAACACTGCCTAAGATTATTTACTTTCTGTATCCTCTCACTCAAATGTGGGCTCCATGAGAGAAAAAGCTTTTTGTTTGTTTAATACTGAATCCCCTATACCTGGCATACTGCCCAGCACAAAATAGGCATTCAATAAATATTTGTTGACCAAATTAATGAATCTCTATTAATCATGTAAATTCTGTGGCCCACGCCTCTACTCTGTTGAACCTATCCTGAGTACTTTTCATTTTTATGTTCAGCATGGTAATTCCTGAAAGCATTATATTCATCAACTACTAAAATATGTTTATAACCTTTCAAATCTTCGACATCCTTAAATATTGTGGGATCATTTGTAGTCTATAGCTCTTCTACCCAAAATTTCTACTTTATATTTATATGCATTCATCAGACACAGAATACCAAGGAAGGATTTTCTTTTGGTCTACTGTTGGTTAAGTCTCTTTCCTCTGCTTATATAAATAAATAACAAATAAGCAATGAATTCTGATGCCTGTGGAACCAGAATGAAAAGCTGCTCCCCAATTTTACACTTGGGTGCTCTTGCCCTGCTAGTTTTTCATCTTTAGGGCATGATGTATATTACCATTTATCTGTGACCCTGTCAGTAAATTAGTCCAAGGGTTTTGTTTTTGTTATTATTGTTTTGTTTTATTGAATAGCTAGTTATATTATTTTTTAGCTTGTTTAATGAGGGAAAAGTTTTAAATTGTGAAGCAACTTCTGTCAGTAATTATTTAATGTCTTTTCTTTTTTTGCTTTTGGCAGATCGTTCAATTAGACCTCTCTTTCCAGCAGGCTACTTTTATGATACACAGGTAGGTTCTGTTTTAGGTTTATTTGTTTCCAGGTCAATCAAAAATGACTTAATGAATCTCTATTTAATACTTCCTAGGCTAAACATTATAAACAGTACAAAATAAGAATTTTTGGTGATCCTGCTACATTTTACATTAAGTCTTTTTAAAAACAATTTTTAAAAGCTAACATTTATTTGGTGTCAATTTGAGCTGATACCTGAATTATGAGTAGGAATTAGCCAATGTAGGCGTGTAGGAAGATGGAATGGGATGCACAGAAGCCCTAAGGCAGGAAATAAATTGGTAAATCTGAAAAAAGGTTAGAGTGATTGAGGTGGGTGGGGACAGTTCAGGCTGGGCCTTGAAAGTCATATTAGTAACAGACTAGGACAGTTGATACAACTAATCTTTATTACCTATTTTTATCAGTGGGTCCTCTAAACCTCTACTTTGTTATATTTTAATACTTTCTGAATATTACTTTCTTTCAGAATAATGACCCATATACTTTAATTAACTATTTTATGTATTTGAGAAAAATAAATATGCCTTGCAAATATCCCTTTGCAAGGATGTCACTGCCTCAAGAAGTTATTTTCCTAAGTACATGACATAGGCATATTATTACAGTATAATTTATTTGTCTATGCTTACCAAACAGAAGACAACAATATTTTTGTGTAACATTTACTAACATAGCTAATTTACTGAATACTTTCAACATGCTCAGTATTATAAATGCTTTACGCACAATATTTCCTATAATTTTCCTAAGAACTGTTCAGGAAGATGCTGTTATTTTTCCCTTTTAAAGATAAGGAAACTTTTGAGGCTTAATTTAAGTAATTTGTCAATGGTCAAGCATGTAGTTAAATGATAACCAGAATTAAGGGGTTTGACTACAAAGGCCCTGCTTTTAACCATATAGTGCTCCTATATTTTAGGACAAGATGTTAATCGAAATGATAATCCTCCCAAATCAAGTAGATTTTTTTTTTTAAGTGCTTTGAATTTTTTCCCTTGCACCAGATCCTTTGTAATCTGTTAGCAGTAGATGGTGTTAATGAACCTGATGTCCTAGCAATTAATGGTGGTAAGTATAAAAATAAAGATTAAAATTATTACTGTTGATTTTTTTTTTTAAGCAATGAATTATTTTTATTTCAGCTCTTATTTTTTTCCTTTTTCCTTAAAGCTTCTGTAGCCCTCTCATTATCAGATATTCCTTGGAATGGACCTATTGGTAAGTTAGGATTTGAAGATAAGAAACATTATATTTTTTTCAAGAAATAAGAGTAAGCATGCTATAGTAAGGGCATAAATTTATTGGCTCTGAATTATTATTTCTTAGGGAGTTGAATTAAATGACATTCTAAGAAGAGTCCTTTCAGCATTTTGAGACATTTTTATCTTTGCTTTGGGTTTTGTTTCTTATAGCAGTATGTTATGGTGTTAAAGATTATGTTTTTAGATACTGTGACTTCTTTGTTGCCTCTTCTGTTAGAGGACTTTCTCTTTTTTTGGACTGGGAAATTGTCAGAGTACATACTCCTTCAGGATAATACAAACATGTTTGTAACTTACAGCTCTTGTAAGTTGTAATCATGCAATATACAAGTGATTCATCAAGTAAATAATTACTGAGTGTCCTAAGTGCCAGATACTGAGCTAAGCACTGAAGGAACTAAGGCAGACTAGGCATCAGCAGTACAAAGATGAATGAGACAGTTCTTGGTTTCAGCATAAGTGAAACAGACAAATAATTATTGATATTTATAAACAATATTATAAAAGTGTAGTCAGAGTGCTAAGAAAATGATAGAGAAGGGCGGGTTTAGTCTTGTGAGGTCAGGTTGTCAAGGAGAGCTCCTCAGAGTTACCGACATTTAAGCTGAACCTTAGTAGGATCAGACTGTAAGCACTTGCCTTAGAGGAAGTACATTCTAGACCAGGAGAAGAACATGAGCATAATCACAGAGATGTAGAAGAAATGGTGTACTTGAGCAACTGAGTGGTCCAGTAAGGCCAGAGGTAGGGTGAGGTAGTATAATCTGTGGGCCTTAAATACCATGATAGAAATATGGATTTTACTGTGGTCACAATTGAAGATAGGGATTGAAGTTGTCACTAGGATGTCTTGAAAACTGAGTTTTTATTAAACAGTTGCCAATATTTTAATATGTTTTAGGGGCAGTACGAATAGGAATGATTGATGGAGAATGTGTTGTTAACCCAACACGAAAAGAAATGTCTTCCAGTACTTTAAATTTAGTGGTTACTGGAGCACCTAAAAGTCAGATTGGTAAGTAGTTTAAGTGGTAGATTTATTCTGAATTTTACTTTCAAGTTCTGGCTTCTTAAAAATGCATTTAAACTCTTTTTTTGTATGTGTGCTTTGTTAATTAGCCATAAAGATTTTTGTTTTGTTTTGTTTTATTGCTGCCCTATTTTGGTAGCGCTCTTGCTTCATATCTAACAATACCTAAAATTATAGACTGTTATACCACTCTAATTGAAATATACAAAAATCGTTATCAAGATAATTTAGTAATTATTTTTAGACAGATAAGCTAGTCTAAAATTTGAAGTTCCAACTCTGGTAGTAAATTAATTGTTTCATTCATTTAAATATGTTAATTTAGCTAATGCAGTCATTCTAAGTCTGTTGGTTGTCCTCTGAGAAAGAGGTATCATATTTCCAGTAGGTGGAAAACTAGTAATAAAGTAGAAGAAATGCTCTGACCATGGGTCACCTTCACTCCTTCTAACTAAAATGTCATAATTGCATGAATGAAAATCAGGGGCTGGTTCTGTTGAAGAAGAATGGGCTTTAACAGTCCAAATGACCTGGGTTTGAAACCCAGCATCTGCCGCAGTTAACCATGGACAAATTAATTAAGGTCTCTTAGCAGTTTATTCTACTGCGTGACATTTGATGTCTGGAACTTTTTGACAATGGATCTTCTAATGTGGGAACATTTTGATGAAATGTAAACTATTAAACTTTTAGTTCTTTTTTTGTACAATTAATGTGTGAAACACCTCATTTCCAGCTTCTTCTTTTGGAGTGTTAGTAATGAGTTAGAATTAGGTACTATCAATATGTATGATAGACAAAACACATGAAACAGGAGTTGTGTATTATCTACATGTTAGTTAGTGATTGTGTGGTTAAACTAAATAACAAGGCTTAAACAAGATAGGAACTTATTTTTCTCTCAAGTAACAAAAGTTCAGAGGTAATGAGTCCAGGACAATTACAGCAGCTCCATAATGTCTTAAGAAATCTAGATTCTTTTTAGCTTTCTACTCTGCTATCCTCAGGGTGTGGCCCACATCTTCATACTTATGAACAGAGCTCTGGCCAACTTATCTAACTTACAGGCAGGAGGAAGAAAAACGAAAAAGGGGAATAGAAAAAGGAGTGTGCCCTCTGAGTAAGTCAGCCTCCCTTTTAAAGAACTTTCCCAGAAGTCCCCACATAGCAGTTTCCACTTACATCTTATTGGACAGAAGTGTGACACATCTGCGTCCATGACTACAAGGGAGGCAAGGAAATGGTTTTTGGATTCTACCTTGAGAAGGTGGGGAACTATTGAAATATAGAGAGGATTCCAGAGATTTGGGGAGGCTCTGAATAACGAATGACCCCTACGTCATATTTGAACATCTCAGAAAGGGCCTTGAGCAGAGTATTGGTTTACTATTTGAAGTTCACTTGGTCTCCATCTGAAATTTTTTTTGCTGAAAGTTACAATGTTCATTTACTTTCAATTAGTAAATCGATTTGGCTTCTTTACAGGGCCATTATGATTAGAGTCAAGGTTTGTAAAGTACCCGGCATAGTACCTAGTACCTAGCAAGCAAACAGTTAATACCTGCTCTTACCATTAAGACACAAAATAAACTTGCTTCTAAATGGTCATATAGCCTCTATATGCCTTAGAATTTGAACCCCTCTAATTTTAAATAGATATTGGAGGAATGAACTAAGGATCTTTACTGTATCTGTGGCATGCCACAGAAACCCGATAGGCAGCCTTCCAGCTGGCTGTTCTCACCCGTTCCTCTCTAGATGGAAGAATGAAACTAGAAACTGCTTAAACCATCACAGGGTAGTCTTGATTAATTATAAGGAGGCTGAACGTGATTCAGAATCAACCTGTAAGGAGACTGGTTTCAGAAGTTACCAGCATCCATTTTATGACTTCTGCATCACTATTTTCATGAAGATATTCAGCCAGTACTCTGTACTTTTGTCAAGGTACACCAAATATACATTTGACCCCATGTTCATGTGTTAAAGTTAATATTGGGTCCAAGTCAAATATCATCATCATGGAACTTCTGGGATACAAAAATACAAAAAAGTAATTGCTACCATTTCATTATTAAAATATTTAGTAATCTGGATTTTTAAAGTATGACCTTAAAGGGCAAGAATAATTTTTTTTTAATTAATTTTTATTGGAGTATAGTTGCTTTACAATGTTGTGTTAGTTTCTGCTCTACAGCAAAGTGAATCAGCTATACATATACATATATCCCCTCTTTTTTGGATTTCCTTCCCATTTAGGTCACCACAGAGTACTGAGTGGAGTTTCCTGTGCTATATAGTAGGTTCTCATTAGTTACCTATTTTATACACAGTAGTGTATGTATGTCAGTCCCAATCTCCCAGTTCATCCTACCCACCCCCCTTGCCCCCTTGGTATTCATAGTTTGTTCTCTACATCTGTGTCTGTATTTCTGCTTAGGACAAGAATAATTTCTATGCACTATTAGCCACTAGGTTGCACCCGCAGCCATTATTTTGCACAGTGCTACTTAGATGCTTGTTTTCAACTGGTACATTTAATATCACTAATCTTTCTGTGTATACTAGGATATAATTTAGGAAAAAAGTACACCAGTAACAATTTTTATGGAAAAAAACTGTATCTAGAATTCATAACTTCAACTAATCTCAGAAGTCCTTTATCTTCAACTATTGAAAATGGTTAAGTTCAGAGCAATCATTTTGACAAGCTTTTTTGTTTAAAATTTTAGCCTCTATGGCAGTGCTGTCCAGAACTCTCTACAATGAAGGAAATGTTTTATATCTGAACATGTGATTACTGAGTACTTGAAATGTGGCTAGTGAACTAGGAACTGAAGTTTTAATTTTATATAATTTTAACTTATTTAAATGCAAATAGCTGTATGGGACAGGTAATTATCATATTGAACAGCACAGGTCTACAGACTCAAAACCATAAGGGATTTTCTTATAAAGCACTTTTAAAAATGAATTGCTTTGAAGTTTAATTGGTGAAAACAAAGTCTGAGTAATGTTCATTTCCTTTGCCATATTCTCTTCTTTAAATGAATATACTGAGGTATAATTTATATACATTAAATGCATGTTTGGGACTTCCCTGGTGGTCCAGTGGCTGGAGCTCCGTGCTCCCAGTGCAGGGTCCTGGGTTCAATCCCTGGTCAGGGAACTAGATCCCACATACATGCTGTAACAAAGATCCCGCACACTGCAATGAAGATCCTGTGTGCTGCAACTTAAAAAAAAAGATCCCACGTGCCACAACTAGAAAAGAGCTCACATACCGCGACTAAGACCTGGTTTCAGCCAAATAAATAAATATTTTTTAAATGCATGTTTTGTTTTTTTTTTTAATTTTTTTAAAATTTGTTTATTTAATTTATTTAGTTATGGCTGTGTTTGGTCTTTGTTGCTGCTCACGGGCTTTCTCTAGTTGCGGCAAGTGGGGGCTACTCTTCGTTGAGGTGTGCAGGCTTCTCATTGCTGTGGCTTCTCTTGTTGCAGAGCATGGGCTCTAGGTGCGTGGGCTACAGTAGTTGTGGCACGTGGGTTCAGTAGTTGTGGTTCGCGGGCTCTAGAGCGCAGGCTCAGTAGTTGTGGCGCACAGACTTAGTTGCTCCGTGGCATGTGGGATCTTCCCGGACCAGGGCTTGAACCCGTGTCCCCTGCATTGGCAGGCAGATTCTTAACCACTGTGCCACCAGGGAAGCTCTAAATGCATGTTTTTAAATCTCCAATTTAATTCTGTGAAAGTGAGAGGTGTCATGGGAATACAGATAAGAAAAAGGATATAACCATCTCCATATCATGGTATCAGAGGAAGCATCTTCATGCCTCAAGTGAAGAATTCAAACCTTACCTCCCTTTACCCTCCCCCATGTATATTCGTTTAATGTTTATCTACATTTAGAACCACAACAGGGAAGTGTCACAATTTTTGCTTTTGCTTCAACCATCAGTTTAGAAAATTCCAGAGAAGGAAAGTGTATTGTACTTACCAATTTTCTGCTTAACATGTTCTTAACATGGTTTATTATCTTAACATCCTTTATTGTTTGCTTTCTGTTTAGAGAACTTCCTTTAGCCATTTTAGGGTGACACATTTTCTTCTTTCTCCTTCATCTGAGAGTCTTGATTTCTCCTTCATTCCTAAATATCTTCACTGGGTATAGGATTCTGGGATGACAGTTCTTTTCTTTCAGCACCTGAAAAATAGTATGCCTCTTCCTTCTGGCCTCCATGGTTTCTGATGATAAATCTGCTGTTGTTTGCTTTTCCCATATGGGTAAGGTGTCATTTTTCTTTGGCTGGTTTCAACATTTTTCTCTTTGTCTTTGGTTATCAGAAGTTTAATTATGATGTGTCTTTCTTTGGGTCATCCTATGCAGGGTTTATTCAGCTTCTTGAATATGCAGGTTTATGTCTCTGCCAAATCTGGGGAGTTTCCAGCTATTTTTTTTTTCCCAGTACTTTTCAGCCCTGCCATCTTTCTCCTCTCTTTCCAGGACACCAATGACACAAGTGTTAGATCTTTTGTTACAGTTTCACAGGTCTGCTTCAATTGACTGATGGAATTCCAACATATGAAGCATATAAGTAGATTTTTTTTCATTCTCAATTATGCCTAGAAGCCTTAGAAGTGACTTTTTAGGCAGTAATAAATCTTAATGTGACAACATTATGTGGTTAAACATATTAGTTATGATGGTAACTATGTATTACATGATCTTTGACTTTGGACAAGTTGAGGAATGCCAGAAATGGCACACAAGTTGGCAGGAGTCTGTTCAGCCTTGTAAAAACCAAAGCCAAAGCTGAATAGTAGATTATAGCTAGATACCATACTAGAAGCCTTACTTTGGAGCTTCCCTGCTTTACACAGGAGTTTTACTGTTACAGAACTATAAAAACAACCTTTTTATGGTAGTAGCTAGGGTTCTCTAGTTGGCTTACTTGAAACAGTATCAACAGTTATCACTGCAAAGATTTCCCCACCTGTGTAAGAATTAGACAATGTGACAATGACCAAATTAAGTGGGAGGTCACATCAAATACTGTTAAACAGGAAACATTTATTAGCCACCTATTGTGCTGATATTGTAAAATTTCATTTTAAATACATTTTAAAAAAAGATGCAGTTGTACACATTAAAAGATGGAATTTTATGGTATTTGAATTGTATCTTATAAAGCTGTTATAAAAAATTGTGTGCATAGTTTATTTTCTTTTCCATTTCATTTTTTAATGAGAAATCTCTCATTAAACTTATGAAGAATATAAACCTAACTTCAAATATCAAGGTTTCTTTATTCATTTACTACTGTTTATATTTTGGAATTATGTTGATTCTGAGGAAAGAAATCAAAAAGGATTAATAAACAAAATTCATCTGTAGTATTTATGTCATGTCATGGTATTTGAAAATGCTATATTGGTAAAAGGTTCAATGGCAGTCTGTTTTTTTTTTTCTTTTTTTTTTAGTCATGTTGGAAGCCTCTGCAGAGAATATTTTACAGCAGGACTTTTGCCATGCTATCAAAGTGGGAGTAAAATATACACAACAAATAATTCAGGGCATCCAGCAGTTGGTAAAAGAAATTGGTGTTGCCAAGAGGACACCTCAGAAGTTATTTGTCCCTTTGCCAGAGATTGTGAAACACGCTCATAAGTAAGAACATCTGTACAAAAGAAAATATGAAAGTGTCACCAGATTTAATTTCCTCTCAGAAAAAACTTCTCACGGAAGCACTGTCCATGCATTACTTCTTAAATAGCACCCTTCTATTTTAAGAGTCATTGCCATAAATACCAGTCTAATGCTTTAAAAAGGATAAACCCACATCCCTCTTGAAGGGCCTAAGTTTGAATCTCAAAGGAAAGGGGAGAGTGAGTTTACTGGTGAAGATTCAGATCATCCTCATATCTCTCTGTGTCAAGGTAAAAGAGTATATAAAGCATAAGATATTTGAATATCTAAGGAAACTGTTGAGGTTCTTGAAAAGAAATACAATCACCACTATATGCCCAGTCCTTATAACAGTGCCTGCACATAAGCACTCAGTAAATTATGAATGAATGACCAGAAAATTATTTCACTTTATTTGAAATAAATTGAAAAAGTTAATATTTCCATTAGTATGAGTCTCACAGCCATTACTCAGAGATTAAAGAGTTATATACACTGTCCCCAAAAAAAGCGTTGCCTGCAATAACAGCCAAAACACGTAGAACAGAAAAAAGCAACTGGTCATATGAGAGAGAGTGAGCAGAGAGAAAGAGAAAAATCTAAGGTGAAATTAATTGAACAATTAAGAAGGGAGGGCATGTGTGTGATTCGCTTAAGATGTGAGGAGAAAGAAATTTGTGTTCTGTATCATAAATAGTAAACAGATTAGCAGTGTTATAGAGCAATAAATACATATTTTTAATTCTTTATGAAATGTTAAATATTTTAGCTTATTATTAAATATTTCAGTTTTGTTTATAATAGATACTGCCTAGTGTTTCCAAATATGCTGACATTTATTTTGTGCTTAAAATAGACTCGCCATGGAAAAACTCTACGCAGTTTTTACAGATCATGAACATGATAAAGTAGGTATACCTGAATTTTGTTTATATAATTGTTCTGGGAATTCTTTTTTGTCATAGCTTACACAGTTTTGTTTATGAATATTTGTCCTATTTTTATGAAAAATCTCTAAACAGAAAGCTAAATAATAGCCTAGCTGTTTGCTTCTCCATTCTCCTTTTGTTGGGAAGGAAGTTTTAGGGAAGTGTGGAAATAGATTTAAATGAATTAAACAGGTAATATTCCCTACAAATCAATAACCAGTTTCAATCTTTTAAAGAATGTTACCATTAGAGAAATCTGATTACTATTACAATGTGTTAATTGTATAATAATTTAAAAAATAGAAATGTTAAATATAATAACTGAACCTCAACTTTCTTTTAGATTTCCAGAGATGAAGCTGTTAACAAGATTAGATTAGATACAGAGGAACAACTAAAAGGTAATTTTTTTTTTTTTTAGTTTAAAAAATATTTAAAGGAAATAATAGATTTTAAAGTTTCAGTTGTGAGACCTTGAACAAATCGGTTATTCTCATTACTCTCTAGTTTTATCTTTGGTAAACTTAAAATAATGATACATCCCAAGGTTACTGTTATATTGACCTCTATAAATGGGTAAGAACTGCACCTGACATAGAGTGGGCACCAATAAATGCTGAATGTGAGGTATTCCTGACCTTTTCTGGATCAAACTCTTATACTCCAAAATGGGTATCATTGTATCCTGTCATATGAAAATCTAAAAGATATTCTTTAAAATTCTTGAGTTCTTAATTTGTAGAATTGCAATACTAATAATACATGGTTTGTGGGGATTGAATGAATAAGTCATTTACATCTGCGCCTGGCACATAGCAAGTGTTCAGTAAGTGTTAACTGATGTTGTTATTATTAACATGTGGAATTGAAAAATTTAGATTTTAGAGAATCTTGCTCTCAAAAATTACTAAACAGAGGATTGGATTCTTTTAATATCAATCAAACTGAATGTGTACCAGGCATGACATACAGTTCTCATTAATTTTTCTGCTAACAGACAAATATTCTCTCACCTGAGTATCTTATTTTAAGACAAAAATTCTGCTGCTAGCATTGATATTAAGGCCATTACCTATAATTGCCATTGAAAAAGTTTGGTCTTTTCTCACTATATTTCATCCTATTAAGAATTAGAAGTTGTTGAACTGAATGAATAAGCATTTTCAGAACTCTAATGGAAAACTGATGATTTCATAAAAGTGCTAACAAAAGATCAAGATAAAAAAAAATTAATTACATAGGACTGAGTGAACTGATGAGGATGATTATAATTTTTGTGACTGTTTGAATAAAAGAAAAAAAACTTTGAAGCATTTAGTACAAAATACAGGTTAATATCTTTATAACTTTGACCTGGGAAATAATTTCTTAAACAATTTACAATAAAAGAGCTAATCATAAAAAAAAAAAAGAATTAGAAGTTGTATAACACCTGTTGCCTTATTTAAAAAGAAAAGTGATTTTGTGTTTGTATTAATGCATAACAGAATACCTTCATGACCCTCTGGGTTCATAGGATATTTTAAATGTTTTGTTACTAATTATTTTCCTCTCCAAGTGCAACTCAGTTAAAGCATAAAAATTCATATTAAAATATAATATTTAAAATTATTCTTGCCTGATGAAGACACAATTCTTAATATATCTCTCTGTGGCCATTTCTTGTGTTCTGGTTACTTTAAAGTTATATTTAATAAACCAATTGCTTAAGAGAACAGTGCTTAAAACTTGGCATAAATCAATTGGTAAGATAAAGTAGCTGAACATTTAAAAGCATAAGCCTAGGCCGACAAATCTGTATTCAGGTCACAGCTGTCGGTTACTACCTGAGTGATCTCAGGCAATTTACTCCTCCTCTTTAGGCCTGTTTTTTCTTCTGTAGAATGGGGATAATAGTAATAGAATTTACCTCATAAATTGCTATAAAGATTAAAGGCATTTTTAAAAAAACATGTAAATTACCTGGGTTATGAAAGAACTTGATAAATGTTAACTAAAAACTAGTCGGTAGGGATTTGTAACATATAAAAAAAAATTATTCCTCTATTTGTGGACTAAGATAAAAGATCCTAAGGCAAAACAGTTAAGGAGACTACTCTTAAAAATATCAGTTAAACCTTCTCATGATATGGTTGGCTAGATTTGTCAGATAACATAATGTAATAGAAAGCTGATTGCAAAGCACTATTATTCTGGTAGAAAGCAAACTAAGTTCCCATTAACAGTGCATTTGAGGTATAATACTTGTGTCTCTCCTACTTAAAAACATTTAATTTATCTACTTTGAGGACTAAATGTTCAGAGTCAACTCACTTGGCTTATTACTTCCATAGTTAATTGATTTGATACTGTGAGCTTAAGAGAAATCTTATCTTCCAAAAAGAGAAAATGTTTGTTTTGGTTTGTCTTTTCTTCTATAGAAAAATTTCCAGAAGTTGATTCCTATGAAATAATAGAATCCTTCAATGTTGCTGCAAAGGATGTTTTTAGAAGTATTATTTTGAATGAATACAAAAGGTAAACATATCCTTTTTTGATGGAATTGAAGGCAAGTTTCCTCAAAAGTGGCAACTTGCTCAAAGCAAGAGACTTTTTTTTTCAAATAACAGGAAAAGAATTATATAATGTTTATTTTATAAATGGATACCTGTTGAAGAGTGTGTGCATTGGGTAGATGTGTTTGTCTCTCTGTGGGCCTCGTATAGAGCATTGCTTCACAGCCGTGGCTGCATGTTAGAATTACCTGCAGAGCTTTTTTTTTTTAACATGTTTATTGGAGTATAATTGCTTTACAATGGTGTGTTAGTTTCTGCTTTATAACAAAGTGAATCAGTTATACATATACATATGTTCCCATATCTCTTCCCTCTTGCGTCTCCCTCCCTCCCACCCTCCCTATCCCACTCCTCTAGGTGGTCACAAAGCACCGAGCTGATCTCCCTGTGCTATGTGATCTCCCTGTGCTATGCGGCTGCTTCCCACTAGCTATCTATTTTACGTTTGGTAGTGAGGTGGATGGACCTAGAGTCTGTCATACAGAGTGAAGTAAGTCAGAAAGAGAAAAACAAATACTGTATGCTAACACATATATATGGAATCTAAGAAAAAAAAAAAAAGTCATGAAGAACCTAGGGGTAAGACGGGAATAAAGACACAGACCTACTAGAGAATGGACTTGAGGATATGGGGAGGGGGAAGGGTAAGCTGTGACAATGTGAGAGAGTGGCATGGACATATATACACTACCAAACCTGCAGAGCTTTTTAACAATATAAGTGTATGGGTCACAACCCTTGAAATTCTGATTCAGTGGGACTTAAGATGGGGCCCAGGTATCTATATTATTTTTTTAAAGTTCTACAGGTGGTTATGACATGCAGTTCAAGTTGAGAACTTCCTGGTAGGATTCAAAAGATAATGTGTGATTTTTCTGACTTCCAACACTGCTTTACTTAATTATTTCCTTTACTACTGTAGGTGCGATGGTCGAGATTTGACTTCACTTAGGAATATAAATTGTGAGGTAGATATGTTTAAAATTCTTCATGGATCATCATTATTTCAAAGGGGACAAACACAGGTAATATATGTAAAAAGCTACAATTATTTGCCAATACAGGATTGCTTAATTAGTTCTAATAGAAGTACAGTATGTAGGTTTTTAGCATATGGAATATATTATCTATTCAGAGTACTTTGATTTTTTTAAAATATGTTTAACAGTCAAGATAATGAACATATCAGTCCTCCCCAAGAGTTTCCTCATGCCTCTCTATAGTCTCTTCTTCCTGCTCCCCTCCCTTTCCTTAGGCAACTACTGATCTGCTTTTGTCACTGTAAATTAGTTTGCATTTTCTAGAATTATCTGGTATTTTTATTACATTTTTCTTTTAATCTTAAGTACACAAAATTAAGTCACTCATACTCCTCAGTTCATGACATATTGGCATTGTTGGTCTATTCCAGGCCCTCACTTTTTTTCTCCATTTAGCCTGAACCTTAGTCCTATTCTTTTCCTTTACCTATTCCCTTATATTTAACATATATGTGTATGCATTGTTTCATGTATGGTATTATGCTTTATTTTATTTATGTTAATCACTAAGTTTGCCCATCTAATGGGTACAGAGTGGTATGTCATTGCTTTCATTTGTGTTTCCTGATGAGGAATGAACATCTCTTTATATGATAGCCAATTAACATGATAACTGTATAAACCATACCCTGGGGGGCTGCATACCTCCAGGGCACTCTTTTCACATAGTGTCCCTAGAGTTGAGCAGAGTGGTAGCCCTAGTTAAGGTTTGCTCTTTTGTGAATTATCTGCTCATATCCTTTGACCAATTTTTTTTTCTTTTTTTAATATGGTTTACTGTCTTTTTCCTGTTATTTTTCACTGAGTTCTTATGTGTTTTAAATATTAATCCTTTTCAGTAACCATAATTTGTATGTATCATCTCCCTCTTTGCCATATGTCTTTTAAATTTGCTTGTGGTAGTCTACTATAAGCATACCTTGGAGATACTACAAGTTCAGTTCCAAACCACTGCAATAAAGTGAATATCACAATAAAGCAAATCACACAAATTTTTTGATTTCCCAGTGCATATAAAATTTATGTTTTGTACTATACTGTAGTCTATTAAGTGGGCGATAACATTACATCTAAAAAAACAATGTACAAACCTTAATTTAAAAATACTTTATTGCTAAAAAATGCTAACCATCATCTGAGCCTTCAGCAAGTCATAATCTTTTTGCTAGTGAGGTTTTGAAAATTTTGAGAATTATCACAATGTGACACAAAGACACAAAATGAGCAAATGCTGTTGGAAAAATGGTGCTGATAGACCTGCTTGACACAAGGTTGCCACAAATCTTCAATCTGTTAAAAAGGCATTATCTGCAAATAATTAAGAAGTTAAACACAATAAAGTGAAGTGCAGTAAAATGAGGTATGCCTGTGTATGTCTACAGTGAACCCGAAATCTTTACTTTTAAGGTCTTCTTAAAGAAATCCTCCCTTACCCCAAAGTCACAAAATTATGCACCTACTTCTTCTATTAACTTTCTAGTTTTAGCTATTAAATTTAGACTATTAATCTATCATGGAGTTTATTCCTATACAAGGTATTAGGTAGAACCCTCCAGAGTGAGCCAATTTTGCAACACTGTTTACTAAAAATTCATTTTTCCCATTGATTTGTAATGTTACCTTATCATATTCAAAGTTTATAAATACATGTTTGAACTATACTCTCTTCCATTGTTCTGTGAGCTCCCTGGGCCAGTGTCAAACTGTTTTATAATTATTATAGTTTTGGGATATATTTTAATATCTGAGGGGCAAATCCTCCCTTTTTATTCTTCCTTCTCTCTCCCCGCCCCAGAACTGTCTTAGCTCTTCTGTTACATTTGTTCTTTCATTTAAATTTTAGTATCATATCAAGTTCTGAAAAAAATCTTTCTATCCAATACGATTTAGATTGGTTTTGCACTGAATTTACAGAATGAGTAAAAAATGGTATTTTTACAATTTCAATCACAGTCTTTACAATAAATATAGTCTATCTCTCCTTTGATTTGGGTTTTCTTTTATGACTTTTAATAAAAATTTTTTAAAATAACTATTAAATTTTGTATACTTTTGTTAGCCCTCCTGACCATCTCTGTCTTTTAACTGGAGTGTTAGGTCCATTAATGTTCAATTTAATTATTGAGTTTAGTCTGTCATTTTATTATTTGTTTTTGTTTAGCCCCTCTGTTTTTTGTTTTTCTATTCTTTCTGCCTTTTTAGATTAATTGAATATTTTTTAGATCTCCATTTGAATTTGTCTGTTTGCTTTTTAACTATACCTCTGTGTTATTTTACACTGGTTACTACAGAGAATACAGTATACATTCTTAACTTTTCACAGTCTGTTTACAGTTAATTTTTTTCACTTCACACAAGATGAGTAAAGTTTGCAACCACTTAGGTCCATTTGCCCCTCCTTCCATCCTTTATGCTGTAGTTGTCTTATGAGTTACATCTACATGTGTTATAACTCCACAAGGCAACATTATAACTTTTATTTTAAACAGTTACATACTTAAAGAAGAGGGAAAAGATAGCCTTTTATATTGACCCACATATTTACCATTTCTAATGCTTTTTTATTTCTTCCTGAAGATCCAAGTTTCCATTTAGTATTATTTTGCTTCAATCTGACAAGACTTCATTTAGTATTGTCCTATGGATGTTCTGATAACAAATTCTTATTTTTCATTTATCTGAAAATGTCTTTATCTTTTTACAAAGAATCTTTTGCCAGAATATAGATTCTGGGTTGATGCTTTTTTCTTTCAGAACTTAAAGAAATGGTCTACTGTTTTTTGTTCTCCTTTTTTTTCTGATGAGAAATCAGGGCTCATTCAAATCATTGTTCCCTGTATGTTATTTTTTGTTTTCATCTGGGTGCTTTCAAGATTTTCTGTCTTTGGTTTCAGCAGTATGACTATGAAAAGTGTGGTTTTCTTTTATTTATCCTACTAAGAGTTTCTTGAGCTTTAAACCTATAAATTTGTATCTTTCATCAAACTTGAGAAATTTCAGCTGTAATTTCTTCAAATACTTTTTTCTATCTCATTCTCTCTTTTCCCTCATTCTGGGGTTGCAAGTACATATGTTTAGTCCTTTTGATATTGTCCCACAGGTCCTGGAGGCTATGTTCTTTTTTCCCTCCCTCGTTCTGTAGAGTGGGCAATTTCTTCTAATCCATCTTCATGTTCACTGACTCTTGCCATCTTCTTTCCATTATAATTTATTATTTTTCAGTTCTAGAATTTCTATTGCTTCTTTTTTATGTCCTTGAATATAATTATGATAGCTATTGAAAATCCTTGTCTGTTAATCCAACATCTGAATCAGCTCAGGGTCAGTCTCTATTCATTGTCTTTTCTCTTGAGAATGGGCCCCATTTCCTGTTGTTGTTTTTTTTTTGTAGGTTGTATCCTGGATGTTGTGAATGATACAGTGTAGAGTCTTTGGATTATGTTATGTCCCTACAGTCTTCTTAGATTAACCTTATTTTTTTTTTTCCAATTTTAAGCAGGTAGTTTTATTGGCTGAACCTTTATTGAGGATTCCTTTAGGGTCAGGTTTTAAAATATTCCTCTTCCTGTCCTCCTCCCCCAGCACTCCCTAGTGCTTTAAATATGTAGTCTATGTGATATTAGACTTCTGGATTATTGAGATTTACACATAATATTTATAATGTGTAAGTAATATAATTTCTAATGTTTATGGAATGAATAAATGTTTACTGTACCTTGGCAAGCTTTGAATAGAATGTACTTATCTCATTTCTTTAAAAGCTAAGTGGGTTCTTCAAATGTTTTTAGTTTTCATCTTCATTGTTAGTAAATTAAAGCCTGAGGAATTTTATTTCTTCTTTTTTAGGTGCTTTGTACTGTTACATTTGATTCATTAGAATCCAGCATTAAGTCAGACCGGATTATAACAGCTATAAAGTAAGTTATGTTTTTGGATTATGATGTTACAATATATAATTCATGTGGTATATTATTATTCATTATTACTTCTTAAAACCTGTATCTCTGTACTTCATTTTTCTGTTTACATAATAGTGATTTCAAGGGTTTTTTTGTGCTATATTTGTCTCCTAACTCATTTGTTAGAACAAGTTTTGGTAAAGCATTTAATTCTTTTTAATATGGGTACATTTAGTTTATTCTTTATCTCTAGAACCATTCCTCTGGACAGATTTCCTGGGTAATCTTGAATGGATAGGTTTTTCTGTTGAATATTATAAACAATAGAGCAAATAAATAATAAGCAAGAATCCCAGTTCCCAAAAAGAATCTGGAAGTTGTTAAAAGAAAAAACCTTATCTAATCCCAAGGCACATTTGAATTTGTGTTAAAAAAAAAAATACTTGGTTTTCCTCCACTGATCCTAAAAAGTCAGCAGTAAAATCATGTTGATCAATTTTAGATGATGAGAATCTATATTACAGTCCCCACCAGCATTTATGCATCAGAGTTCTGGAACTCACAGCCACAGATCTTCCTCAGTGCCTAACAGGGTTGCTTCCCTTTCCTTTATTAAGGGTCTCAGAAGACCAAAGGACTCTGCCTCCCTCTTCCTTCTGCCCAACTGATGAGGATAATCCCCAGTATCTTCAGGATAGCATCACTAATTGTTTTTCATGTACCTAATAAAAATAACAATGCAGCTGTATGTATAAGACTTGAATGTTCATCATAATCATAATTCTTTGTGGTGGGGGAGCTCTTAAACTTTTGTATTTTAAATTCCCATCTAGACCAAAACGTGGTTGCCCTATCCTTCTTCATTTTGACTCCTTTCTTCTAGGAGGCAACACAGCTTCATAAGAGTGTGCACTGGGTTTGGCCAGCATACCTCTCTGTGTTCTAGTCCTAAGTCTATAACCTCTGTAAATGAGGGCGTACACATCACTCAGCCATGCTGGTCTTTGGTTTCCTCATCTTATAAAGTGCAGGTACTGGGCTAATGATCCCTAGCCTCCTCTCTAGCCCCTAAATCTATGATTCCTTTAGTCTTCTGAAGGTGTCTGGTTTTTAAATTTCTTTCCCCAAGGCTGTAATTTATGGTTGTGCAGATTCAGCCCTAGCCTAGGACTTTCTAAATCCTCTGTACAGAGAGGTGCCTTTTGTAATCCCACTCAAAGGGGACACTGTTTGTGCCAAGAACCTGTATATGCTTGTCTTTTCCTTAGTTAAAAATAAATCTGGTTTCCTGCTTCCAGAAATTTTGTTACTTCTCATGCTTATTCTCCCCATTGTTCTAGATTCAGTCATAACAGTTCTCTTTTCAAACCCTGAAAAAAATCTTTGCTTGTCAGATCTCCTGATTGCTCTCAGCTATATCATTTCAGTTACTGATCTTCATTTCACATGTTTGACTGGGAGGAAGATCATAACTCTGAGATTTAAGTAATGTGTTTATATTTAGGATTCTCACTACGTATTAATGCTTTAAAATGCATCTATTGTCTTAGTATTCAAATCTGGATATCTATGTGCTTTATTTTAAGCAAAATTGTTTTCTTAAATCTGTGTAGAATTCATTCAGAAGCCCCAGAAAAAAATACTGTTTCTGACATTCATCTTTCTAATTCTTCTGGTATTCAATTTCAGACCAACTCTCCTTAATAACCAATTGTTTCTTAAATCCCCCTTACATCTTGTTTAGTTGTTTATTGAATAAATCTGTATCTGTGTGATTTTTTTTAATATTATGCTTTTTGTTTGCAGTGGGATAAAAGATAAAAATTTCATGCTTCACTATGAGGTAAGATGAATTTTTCCCCAATATTTTATTATGAAAGATTTCCAGGATACAGCAAAGTTGAAAGAATTTTACAGTAGATATCAGTATATCCACTACCTAGGTTCTACCATTAACATTTTACTATGCTAGTTTTATCATATATCTTATCACTGTTACTTTATTGCTTACAGAAGGGATTTAGAGAGACAAGTAGTAGCTTTCCAACCAACAACTTCCTGTTCTGAGTCATACATAAAAGTTAAAGTATAGTAGAGAGTACTGTATTGGTCAAGAAAAAGTTGTAACTGTTCACATGTGTTTCAAACAAGTGGGGCTTTTCAAATACCTCAACTGACAAATCACCATCTCCCTTTAGTTCATTTAAATGTTCATATTTTTACTTATTTGATTAGTAGTAAAAGAACTGAGGTATTTAATGTTAAACTACTTTATATGAAATCATTACATATAATTGAGTTTGTGATTGACTTTATTCACAACTAATCCTAAGGGACCAGATACAACACAACCATATAGCACTTTAATTTTAGTATTTGAAGCATACATGCTGGGAGGCTAGTGTAACATAGCAGGTCTTTTGAGTGGCCATTGTTGATTGCCCAGAATCCCAACATCTCAGTTTTGTTGAATCTGCTATAGTTAATAGAGAACATTTCATGTAAAAAAAATATGCTAGAGAATATCCATAAACCTGGAGATTCTCACAGGTTTTAAGTCCCTAATATCCTGTTTTGGATATAACCAGATGCTACAGAAGCCACAGAGGAATAGTAATTGATAAGGCACATCCTTTGTCAAGAGCTGAAGAGCACATGGCAATCTTTAAAAAAGGGCACCTGCGAAAAATGCAGCTCTAGCTGATTATTGGGGAAAGAGGTGAGGGTGGGGGCAGGAGAAAGATATGGGCCGTTATTGCTGTATTATCCCATTTTTAAAAAACCTTTTTATCATAAAATACAGATACTGAAAACCATATAAAACAAAGGATGACTTAATGGGTTTTTATAAGGCAGACACCCTTGTAACCACCACCCAAGTCACAGTATAGAATGTTGCCAGTCACCACAGAAGCTCCTCCATGTTTTTCATCCCAGTCTTAATACCCTTCTTCCCCTGAAAATAAACTACTCTCCTAAGTTTTATAGTAATCACTTCCTTGGATTTTTATTGCACATCCCTAGGTACTACAGTGTAGTCTTGTCCATTTTTTAAAAATTTGGTATTTCTTTGTCTCTTTTAATCTATAGGTCTCTCCTCTGTCACATTCTTTTCTTTACAGTCTTTCTGTTGACGCCGCAGAGCCTTCTGACCTGTAGTGCCCCCCACAGTCTGGGTGCTGCTGATTGCACTCATGGTGCAGTTCAGCACGTTCCTCTGTCTTTCTGTCTCCTGCAAATTGACTTCTAGATCCAGAGGCTTTATCAGATTCATGTTCCATCTCTCCTTTTTAAAAACATTCCAGATTTGTATGGGAAATTTCTCAATTTTTTAAATGACTGCAACTAGTTCACATTCTTTTAAGACGATATATCAGTCAAATAAAATAGTTTGCAACCCCTGGCTAAAGTAAAACCCTTATTGAAAAAGATCTGTTTCCTCAATGTGCATTTTTTAAAAATACGTACATTTCTTGTATTACAAAAATAAAGTATTTTGTTATTGTTAACAATTTAAACATTATAGAAATTTGTGGTGTAAATCCCCATAACCATCCATTTCCCACCCCAGGTCACATAAACACTAGAAATAGCTACTTTTAGCAATTTGGTATATGTTTTAGATGTCCAGACATTTTCTGTGTGTATATGAATGTACTTTTTTTTTTTTTTTTAACAAAAATGAGATTCTACTGTTTTGTAACTTATTATATATATGGGATATCTTTCCATGTCATTTGTATATGTACGTGGTTTTTGTTTTTGTTTTTAAGTTTCCTCCCTATGCAACTAATGAAATTGGCAAAGTCACTGGTGTAAATAGAAGAGAACTTGGGCACGGTAAGTACAAATCGGTATATGTACATGGTATTCTTACAGAGACTTAGCATTTTTTTTTTTTTAAACATCCTTATTGGAGTATAATTGCTTTACAATGGTGAGCACATTTTTTTTGCTTATTATTTTCTATTCTGATTTAGGTGCTCTTGCTGAGAGAGCTTTGTATCCTGTTATTCCTAAAGATTTTCCTTTCACCATAAGAGTCACATCTGAAGTACTAGAGTCAAATGGTATGGTTTTGAAATATATTTTTCCTAGTCAAAAAGAACAGACTCCCTGTTATAGTTTTAGCTTTTCATAAATAATGTTACATTACATTTATTACTACAGTACCCAACCCACTGCAAGAGAAAAATGTGTTTAATCATATACTTATCTGAATCTGTTCTTCGCTAATGAGCTGTTTTGAAAACAATATAATATAAAACAAATATTTCTCTTTATGTGTCTTTTACAATAGATCCAGTTTGGGTTATTTGTTTTATTTTTATAAACAAGCCACAGAGCAAGGCCAGCTTGGAGAGAGGAAGGGAAAAATATATAGTGAGCCATTAAGCAGGGAATACCTGTCATATATCACAGATATAAGTAGATATCACAGAAAGAGACTGGGCTAAAAGGTCAAATTTATTTTTTGTTTCAAAGGAAATTTTTTTTTTTTTTTTCTGGCAGGGCTCTGTGGCTTGTGGGATTTTAGTTCCCCAACCAGGGACTGATCCTGGGCCCTCGTCAGTGAGAAAGCGCAGAGTCCTAACCTCTGGAATGCTAGGGAATTCCCAAAAAGTCAAATTTAAATTAAAAATCGGTCCACAGGTCAAGGAAAGGTGATATAATCATTAAAGGCAGAAAGAGCATGTAGTTCTCAAACATGTAGCAGACATAGATAGATGTTCATAGATATTTTTTAAAAACCACCAAAGCTCAGAATTTAAACTAGAGACTTTCTGTTCTCTATTGGGTGTGACTAGTCTATAGCTTATGGTCCAGTGAGAGAGCTATAGCCCTGTATCTTTAACTGCCTTCTGATTAAGCAACAGAAGAGGCATGCTGTTTTTTTCTGGTAGGTTTCTTAGAATCAGAATCTCTAGCACTGCTGTCCAGTAGAACTTTCTGTAGTGACAGAAATTCTCTCTCTCTGTGCTGTCCAGCTGAGGGACTGAATTTATTTCAAATAATTTAAATTTAGTGGCCACATGTTGCTAATGGCTATCATATTGGACTGTGCAGCTCTGCAGTTTGTGGTTTAGGAAAGGTTGCCTTAAATGCTTTTAAAAAGAAGGAAGGAAAGAATATTGAATATTTAAATTATAGATGAGTATGTGTAAGGAAATAACCAGTAGTAGCAATTTTCTACATTTAACAAAAATCAGTATTAAAGCAAGTATTTTTATTTCTTTCTTTGTATAGGATCATCTTCAATGGCATCTGCATGCGGTGGAAGTTTAGCTTTAATGGATGCAGGTAAAAGAGTTATGTCTGAAAACTACCAAAGCTTATTTATATACATATACTTGATTAGTATAAAATATAGGATTTTTTTTTAATTGAATTTTAGTAAGACTTGGAGAAGTCAGATTACAGATTACCAAACCTGGCCAGAAGGAAGATAGTTACAAAGTACAGCTTCAACTATACAGGTATCTGCTGGAATTCTTATTCTTGGCTAAGAGCAGTACACTGAAATTATTTACTTGGTGACCCCAGGGGCTTTCTGAGAGCTCTGCAATTGATTCCATTCACTAAGGAAGTTTGGATTAGCAAGCAGGAGTATTAGGACCCATAAAGGAAAGTAACTATGTAATCTTTCAGTTGATTTATGCAAGCCCTGAGAAGAACAATGCCACTCATAGAAGAGTACACAGAACTTCAGGATAAAAAGGAAGATTGCAAGTGGTTCAGTATAATCTCTGGATCTGAAACACCAAAAGGGAAAGAGGCAACATGTTAAGAGACTCTGAAAACAGTATCTGCCAGTCACCAATGATGCTATTCAAGAAGAGAAAAGGAAACTAAAGACACTCAAGAGGCCACACAAAGAATTCCCTATAAGTTCATACATTTACAGTACAGAAAAACAGAAGGATAGAAAGGATAACATAACCAAGGATGAAATGAAGGAATGGTATAAATGTATAATACCATTTCTAAAAAGATTAAAACTTAAGCCAAAGCAAAAAAAGCTAAAGGCAATTAAAGGCACTTTTCTAGTTGTGTTCAGTGGAAGGAAAACATAATCTGATAGTTAAGGTAGCTGGTAAAATACCATTTCTATTTTCACCTTCATTCATTCATTCAACAAATCTTTATTGTATGCTACCTCTGTGCCAAGCACTGATCTAAGCTCTTGGGACACAGTGGTAAACAAAATGAAGTTCCTGTCCTCATGGAGCTTGCATTCATCACTCTTATAATCTCATATTGGAAAACACAGAACAAATCCTGAAAAAGGTGAACTGAAAGATAAAAGATCATAAGAGAGTCTTTAACTGCTTTAAATGAATTCAGATCTTTAGGTCTAGACAAAAACCCATCCTAAGTAATGATGAGAACTTCAGGATAAGATAACTGAAACCAATTTGGCAGTATTGGAGAAATCATGGAGATTAGTATACCAAAGACACAAAGAATTCTTACTCTGAAAAATAAGAAATGTATTTTCTGTAAAGTATAACCCAGTGAACTTGACAGTGACCCTTGGCAAGACTCTTAAGTGGTAAAAGAATAGTGTATAAGTATTTTAAGACAGGAACCAGAAGAGACTCATTTAAAATAAGTCATGCCATAGTAAACTCATTTTCTGTTTTTGAAAATATTACTAGGTTTAGAGTAGAGAGGGAGGGTGCTGCTTGTACAGTGTATCTAGAGTTCAGCTTGGCAGTTTATGACCTTGGCAGTAAATGATGCAGAAATTAAGAAAGGGTAATAAGTATACCATTTATATATAACTGGTTGAAGGGTGAGCAGCCAGGACTGGATAATCTGATGGGTAGGTTGGAGAGGAGTCTCAAGTAGAATACTTGAAGATGCTCCATCCTAAACCCTGTCCCCTTCAATGTTTTTTGTTATTGACTTGACTAAGGACACTGGCCTTCCAATAAAAAGGATACTGATAAAAAGGAGTATGTGACTGATATGTTAAATGACAGTTTTTAATCTCTAAAAAAAAAATGTTGACAAGATAAAAAAATATGGAGCCAAAAAGAAAAAAAATTTGACAAGAATAAATGTCAAATCCTGTGAGAAGAGCCAACAAATGGTATTCGATTCAGACACGAGTGCTTGCCATGTCCTACATCAGACACTGTCTATGCTCCAGGGATACAAATTGTACCCAGTTTTTTAAAAGTTTACAGGAACAAAAACAAACATAAAGATACTAACATATCAAAGAGATAATACAAATATGTACAATATGGATGAAGAACTAGGTTGAACATAATTGGCTTCATAGAGACAGCGACATTTCATCTGGGTTTAAAGGTTGAGTGGTTGTTGACCAGGCATATTAGCATCAGGGCCCGTATTTCATGTGAAAGGAACAACATATGCAAAGTTATGAAACAGTATAGTATGTTCCTGAAATGTATTTGAAAGAAGTGATGATGTAATAAACTGGGACCAGATTTCAAAGATCATTATTACATTAAGAAGTTTGAACTATTAAAGCTAGTATCTCCCAACTCAGTATTCCATAAAATAGAGTACAACAGGATGTTGATTATTGTATACTATGGAAAAAAATTTGTTCTAAAGTAGGTTTGCACAGGGTTAAGCAAGTGTGTTTAATATGATTTAAATAAACTTAAATATGTTAATGTGAATATTGAATCTCTAGGAGCAGGATATGTACTATTTCCCAAACTTTTTTGACCACAGAACTTAAATAAAAAATTCGTGGAAGCAGGTAATGGGGAACTTGAAGGATTTTATGGAGAAGAGTGGCATGATGCGAATCTGCTTTTTTTCTTTTGGGGGTAGTTTTTCCTAGCTTACGTGATAGCCCTAGGGGATGTGGTGGGAGAGAACAGGAGCTGGGGTGTGGGTGGGGTTACTAAAATCTAAAAAACTGGACAGGGAAACTGTTGCCAGGGCAAGAAATAATGTGGACTTGGACTAAAGGAGTCGAAATGGATATTTCAGTATCCAGGACAATTTTTTTAAAAATTTAGAGGATAAACCAATCAGATCTTTGTGACTTGATAGTGTATAGGAAATGAGGAAAGATGTGTTGATTCTAGTATGAGTGTCTTAATTGCTTTCAACCAAGACGGAATGCACGAGAGAAAGGATTTATTGGGGGTGATTAAATTTTGAACGTAATTGTATATATATTTAAGATGTGTTGGGGACATTTAGCTGGAGATGTCCAATAGGCAGATGGGCTATACAGATCCAGGGTTTAGCAAAGAGAACTAGGCAGGAGGGACAGATTTCTAAGTCATCAACATTGTAGGTGATAGTTAAAACTGTGGGCATATGTGAGATTGCTTAGAGAATATGAAATGAGGTCTCTGTCACACTTCTTTATACCAAATAAATTCCAAGTGATCAAAACTTTAAACTTTTTTTTTTAATTAAACAAGGAAGATTTTATGAAAATCTTGAACAGAAAAAACCTTTCTAGGGAATTCCCCCAAAGTCCAGTGGTTAGGACTCAGTGCTTTCACTACAGTGGCCCGGGGTTCAATCCCTGGTCAGGGAGCTAAGATCCCACAAGCCGTGTGGCACGGCCAGAAAAAAAAAAAACAACCTTTCTAAGCAAAATCCAGGAACCGTGATTGCATATAAAATCCTCTACAGGAAAAAAAAAAATCACAATAAAGTCAACAAACTAGAAAATAATATTTTATATTACATTTCATATTTATATTTTATTTACTATATAATATTCTATATATTTAACAAAGATCTGTCCATATTAAAAGAGCTCTTACAAATGAATAAGAAAAAGACTAACAACCACATAAAAAATGGTTGAAGGCCATGAATAGGCAGTTCACAGAAAAAGAAATGTCAATGGTTTAAAAACATGAAAAAAAGTTCAACTTCACTCAAACAGAAATCAAGTTAAAAACAATAAGCTGCCATCTTTATCATTCAGATGGCAAAGGTCAAAAGATTTGACAAAAATTAACAAGAATGTAGAATAGCAGGTACCCTCATATACTGCTGGTAAAAGTATAAAATGCTACACACTGTGGAAGACTGTGGTTGACACTATAACAAATGTAAATTCACACACCCTTTGACTCAGTAACCGCACTTCTATTGTATAGCTTATAAATACATACAGGGAGTACTCTGCAGCCATTGAAAAGAATAAGGTAAAGAAAAGAAAAGATTACACTCACATTTTTACTCCCTGGGTATAATTTTCTGGGAGGATATACAAAAAATCTAATAGTGGCTGTCATGGGAAGGTGGACTAAAGGGCTCAGGCTGGAACAATTTACCAAATACATGATTACTTTTCAAAAAAAAAAAGAAAAAGAAGGCACCAAAAGCAAAGGGCAAAGAAACGGATTACTTTAAGAGTTAAGTTTGCTATTATTAGGTTTCTGTTGAGAACAAAATTAGAATTATGTTAAGGAGCTTTTATTATATGTTAAAGAGGAAAGGAGATAGTCATATGATTTATTAAGACCTGTACTCTAACTTAGTTTTGGAATTGTCAATTTAGAACACCATCCAATGTCAAAAGAAGATGAATAACCTATGTTAGGCTGATGTACACACTGCACACAAGTTCTTTTTCTCAATTATAGGAGTTCCAATTTCATCTGCTGTCGCAGGTGTGGCAATAGGATTGGTCACCAAAAACAATCCTGACAAGGGTGAAATAGAAGATTATCGTTTGCTGACAGATATTCTGGCAAGTATATTCACATTTTCAAATATTTAATGGTGAAGATTATACACACTTTACAAGCACAGTGTGTTTAGAAGAATGCTAGTGCTGGAGAAATAGAAGTCCTTGTTCTTACTTTCCTCTTATGCATATTTGCCTTGGATTTTATAGGATGTGAGTTAAAAATAAATATTACAGTATAAGTATCCATAATGGCTCACTTTAGGATGATCGTAAATTAATCCTTATGCATTCATTTATGGCGGGGGGAACATGAAAAATAAAGTGATTTTCTAACGAAATATTTATAACTTAAAAAGCCACAAATTGAAAGCAGTAGTTAATATACAAGATATTTTTGTGTGTATAGTCCTAAAGGACATGGTTTACTTATAAAGCTATTTTTAAAAATTCCTCTACAGTGACTATGGGTGAATTTCACTTTTGTTTAAAATTACATCATAATTTGTTAAATTCTTTAAGGGGATTGAAGATTACCATGGTGACATGGATTTCAAGATAGCCGGCACTACTAAGGGAATAACTGCATTACAGGTATTTTAAAACCCATTTTGTTTCATTTTTAAATATTTAAATAAGGTCATAAATCAATATTTACATAATTTTTCGGCTTTTCCATATTAGGCTGACATTAAATTACCTGGAATACCAATAAAAATTGTAATGGAGGCCATTCAGCAAGCCTCAGGTAAGCCAAGCCAGTGTGCCTGATTCTCCTTTTATCACTGTCTTTGTGTTAATGGGAACTATAATTCCTATTAGGCTTATTATTAAAAATAGGCTTATTATAAAATACTGCTTTAGAAAATGAAATTTAATGTAACAACCTAGATCAAGAAGTATTAAGTTATTGGGTACATGACTAATCATCAATGTGGAAAACCAGTGAAAATTCAGTTTTTACAAATTGACTCCCTGAGATAGGACTGGAGAAGGGAATACAAGTAGAATTGTTAAGGTAATTGGGATGTAAAGAACTTTGATTATTAAGCTAAAGAGTTTGGATTCCACTCCATAAAACTAAGAATACTGCTATATCTGATCACATTTATTTTATACAGTTATAATTTTATTATGTTTTTATCTCTTCAAGCGGCAAAGAAGGAGATATTACAGATTATGAACAAAACTATTTCAAAACCTCGAGCATCTAGAAAAGAAAATGGACCTGTTGTAGGTAATACATTAAAATTACTGATTTCATGATAAGGTAAACATATGAAAGTACACTGGTATTTAAAATTTTTTTAAAATCCATACACAAAACAAAAAAGTCAAATGCTTTTATAGTTAAAATACTTTAAATTTCAGGGGATATTCTTAGATGTTAGAATTGTTTTAAGTCACATAGCAAATTGTTTTTCTATATTTCATACTGAAATATTTTTACATGTGTCTAGGCCAAGTCTTGAGTGACCAGTACATGTTTTAGGTTCATATATATATGTGTGTGTGTGTATGTGTGTGTGTGTGTGTGTGTGTGTGTGTGTATATATATTTAAATAATTTTTATTTTTGTCTGTACTACATTTCAGAAACTGTTCAGGTTCCATTATCAAAACGAGCAAAATTTATTGGACCAGGTGGATATCATTTAAAAAAACTTCAGGCTGAAACAGGTAAGAGTTGTATGATGTTTGGGATTTTTTATTTAATGCTAGGTCATGTAAGTTTGCCATTTCACCTCTATTGTGTTTCTCCAAAAATAAGTTTGAGAAATGAGAGACAGATGTAACATTGACATCTCAATGAGATGAAAAAAGGATATAACACTGACATGTCTTTACTGTAAGTTTTCTGTGTATGCCTCTTAATAAATTAGCAAACGATCATCTTTATATTCAAGAAGGCTGACTTAGAATTCATCAGTTTTTCTTCAACATTTTAAAATCAAACATTTAGAAAAATTACTTTTTCACTTTAGAGGAGTTTTGCTTTAATTTTTCTTATTATGAGTTCTGCTATTTTTCACTTAGTCTTATTTATTTAGACTCTTTTATTTAAAGGGTATGTGTAGAAGTAGTATGCTTTACAGTTTGTTTTTTTCTGGAATCAATCTTTGGGTTACCTAGTACTTACCAGATTTGAGGTTACTGAAGGAGAGCGAGAAGTAGAGTCACCTTGGGCAGTTCTCAGGGTTGAGAAACGGACATGATTTTGTCCCTCATCCATCTGTTCACCACTCTACAGAGTAAGAGGGAGAAAGGTGAGGAAAGGGTTCTAGTATAGTTTCTTCTCATAATTAAGAGCACAAAACCAAACTCTCCAAAATAAGAACTTATATGCTTTCTCCCACCAGACTGTGGGCTCCAAGAAAGTAGGGACATTGGCTCACTGTTGTATCCCCAGGGCCTAGCACAGTGTTGGATACATAGCAGGTGTGCAGTGTGTATTTGTTGATAAATGAATCCCTTCATTTCTAAAGCAGTGATTAAGCGTAGCACAACCCTGCCCAGCTACCTCCAGGTCACTCCCCTGCTCTCACATCTACTTTTAAGACTATTCTCCAGTGGAATGAGCAATATATAATATATATATTATATATTATATATATAGCAATATATAATATATATAATAGCAATATATAATATATATATTATATATATAGCAATATATAATATATATATTATATATTTTAATATATAAAATTATTTTTTTAAAAGGAGTAACTATTAGTCAGGTGGATGAAGAAACATTTTCTATATTTGCACCAACACCCAGTGCCATGCATGAAGCAAGAGACTTCATTACCGAAATCTGCAAAGATGATGTAAGAACAGATCTTTTAATAGTCAGTTTTTTTCTACTTTTTGTTGCTGTTTTCTTTATGAATCTTACGGCTTATTTTGCACTTACAGCAAGAGCAGCAATTAGAATTTGGAGCAGTATATACCGCCACAATAACTGAAATCAGGTAATATCAACTAAAATGCTGTGCTGCTTTTTATAAGATTTATATTACAAGCTCATGTTAACTTCACATTTGCATTATTTACTTTGAAATTGTAAGATGTTTAGATTATATGTCAATTACCATATAATCATTATTTATTTTTAACATAAAATTTATTTTCTGCACGAGTTTGTAGATTTTCACTAACATGGTTCTGTGATTATAATTATACTAATATATTATTCTAACTGAATTGTTTTCTTTAACCAAATTTCCCACCATTTTAATCTTCCCAATAAACAAGCCCCAAATAGACTTAGCAATATCTCCTTTTTCTTTCTTCTTTTTTTTTTTTTGGTAGTTTCTTGTTGGTCTGTTTTAAAGATACTACTACTTAATGCCTAAGTAGTGCATTTTTTTTTAAATGCCAGTTTCAACCTCAAATCATTTTTTCACCAGCTAAAAAGATTGCATTTTCTGAGTCAGAAAATTCCCTTTAAGAAAAAAAAAATTATCCAATGTAGCATGAATGTTCAGAACTATTTGAAATTTGAAATGAATTATAAAAGGCAATGGGATAATTTGTTTAATATCACAGGTGAAAACTAAGAAATGGGATGGTTTTTTTTTTAGTAGATTAAAGAAAAAAAGGAAGATATATTTTTTAATGAAATAAGTATCCCATTTTACGTAACCCCCTTCCTTAAATCACTCCTTAATAGGTTGATGATAATTCTACACTTATTTTAAAATATTTAATGTCATTTCAAAATTTTTTGGAAAATATTATGAAGAAAAATATAAAAGAATATATATTCCAGGAGCTTTTCCCAGCATATTTTTTCCTTTATCTTTTCTCTGTCCTTTGATCCATAAGTATTTAAATATAAAGTGTATTTTCAATTGGAAAAATAAGTATCCCTCTTAGATACTTTTTATAGTTACAAAAACATATACTGGAGAGGGGTTTTTATGTGTTTTTTTACTTTGTTCTCCTATGAAAACATAATCACAGTTTAATTATCAGTAGATAATAGAGTAACTTATCGTTCTAACCAGGCTTTTTTCCTTTTCATAGAGACACTGGAGTAATGGTTAAACTATATCCAAATATGACTGCAGTACTACTTCATAACACACAACTTGATCAACGAAAGGTAAAAACAAGAAAGGCATAGTTGATTATTTTTAAAACTGCCTTAAAATAACCATAGTGAAATTACCTAGGTTGATAAGGATTGTACATTTTGTCCACTACTAGCCTAAATACAAAAACAAAACCAAAAAGACAGAGATACTGCTGTTTTACACTGTTTACCAGATAATATTTCTCTTTCCATGATGGAATAGAAACATTCTTGAGTGTTTTAAGGTAGACTAGCCTCTAGGGTTAACACATAGCAGTTAGTAAAAATACCTAGTTACCGCCCTGTTTTCCCAATTTTCCTGACCAGTCATTCATGGAAAGATAATTCTTAGGATGTTCTTAGTCTCTGTTGTAGTCTATACATTTGGAAGACCATTATGAAACCATTCAAGAATACTATGGGGGCAGAGAAATAATAGGTCTGTTTTACCAAATATTATAAAGTAATACAGGATAAAACAGTATTACTGGCCCAGAAATAGACAAAAGAAAATAGAGACCAGAAATAAACCCAGTTATATACATAAGAATATAATACATACTAAAAGTTGCATTTTTAGTCAGTGAAGAAACAAGGATTATTCAATAAATGATATTGGTACAGCTAGTTATCATAAAACAGGATATTTCCTCTTTTTATACCGAAATCCCATTTGGATCAAGGACCTAAATATAAAAAAGAAAACTTTTCTTTTTAAGGCAGTGAGGGCAGAAAAAGAAAATCTGGGCATCGGGAGGGGTGAGGGTTGAGGAAGGACACTAGAAGAAAATATGCATATTTAATGATCTTGGGACTGGGGAAAATCTTTCTCAGCATGATATCAAAGCCAAAAATGTAAATAAAGTGATAAAATTTGACCCCATGATTTTTTTAAATTATGGCAAAACTACACTAAGTTTGAAAGACAAGCAGCAACTTAGGGGAAAAAATGCTTATATGACAGAGGCTTCATATACAAAGGGCTTGTGTAGGTCAGTAAGAAAGATGAATATCAATAGGAAAATGAACAAAGAACATGGAAAAACTGTTGTTTTTTTTTTAAGCCAACCAAGATATTCAGTATCAACAGCAATTTTTTAAACTGCAAATAAAGCCAAGTTACCATTTTTCAACTTTTCAGATAGTTGAAAATTCCCAATGTGCATAAATAAGAGTGTAGAGAAAAAATGGACACTGTCATACACTGTTGATAGTTGATAGGAATGTAAAGTGGGGCAAACTTTTTGGAGAGTGTTTGGTAAATATACAAGTACCTTTGGACCTAGAAGTTCCACCACAAAGTTCCTCTCAGACTTTGTTCTGAGAGGATAGACTATATGAATATATAATAATTGCAACACTGCAGTTTATTTTCCCTCAACTTTTTATTTTGAAACTTTTTAAACCTACAGAAAAGTTGAAAAAATATAGACCGAACACCCATATACCTTTCACCTAGATTCACTGATTATTAACATTTCCAACACTGGAATTTAAAACAAATTAAATGACCATCTTTAGGGGATTGGTTAAACAAATAATGTAATTTGAATATTCAATTATAATACTTCATTTATTAATATGAAAAGATCTCAACATGTTATTGAATAAAAATCTGTGTATTATAAAACAACAAGCTCAGTAAGGTCCATTTTTATAAATGCAAGACACACACTAAATAGCTATTTGAAGGGATACTCATTGGAGTGTTACCATTAGTTATCTACAAGCAGAGGGGTTTTGGATGATTTTTACTATCATCTGAATACTTCTGTATTATTTTAAATCTTTATAATTAACAGATTTTATAATCAGAAAAACCAATAAAGCTGTTTTCCACTTGGAAAAAAATGTGTACTACCATGCATAGTAGGTAATTATGCATGACAACTAATAGATTAACACGTTCTCTTTCAGATTAAACATCCCACTGCTTTAGGATTAGAAGTTGGCCAAGAAATTCAGGTACTTGTATTCAACCTTTTAGCCTTAAAGTTGTAAATTATACTTGAAGTTTCAATTATTTGTTTCATCAAATAAGCTGAAAGAATCAAATCAACATGTGTGATTTATATTATTTATATGCTGTGCTTCTTTTTTAACTTTAGGGTTGCTTAAAACAGACTCATTAGGGATTTAGATGCAATTCTTTCCCTCAAGGAGCTTACATGTTAGTTAGGACAGTAGTCCCCTTTAGAGCTTTTAAAAATACATGAGCCGGGGTTTCCCTGGTGGCGCAGTGGTTGAGAATCTGCCTGCCAATGCAGGGGACACGGGTTCGAGCCCTGGTCTGGGAAGATCCCACATGCCGCGGAGCAACTGGGCCCGTGAGCCACAACTGCTGAGCCTGCGCGTCTGGAGCCTGTGCTCCGCAACAAGAGAGGCCGCGATGGTGAGAGGCCCGCGCACTGCGATGAAGAATGGTCCCCGCTTGCCGCAACTAGAGAAAGCCCTCGCACAGAAACGAAGACCCAACACAGCCAAAAATAAATAAATAAATAAATAAATAATAAAGGAATTCCTTTAAAAAAAAAAAAAAAAAAAAATACATGAGCCGGTCAGGGATGGCTATGCAGAGTCAGTGATTTGGAGACAGGATATAAGAAACTTGATAAGGTAACTCTTTAGCCTTACTCTTGATAAGGTAAGGTATTTGAGGAGTTGAGTCTTTAATTGCTTCTATACTGCTTGAGGCTAAAAGTTTTTGAGTTTGATGAAAGCCATGATGTCAGTTCTAGAATTTTGATAACAAAATTGACCTTTTTAATAGTCCTGTATGAGTAGATGAAAGAAGTGGTTGACAGTCTGGTTTTTTTTTGGCTGCACCACATTCTGTTCCAGTTGTTCCTGATACCCATGACCTGAGTGACTAAGACTTCTGGTTTATTCCCAATCTGTAGTCCCACTGTTCAAGTAGCCTCTAGAGAAAGATAAGAACTAAAACATAATCTCTCTGTATAAGATAGTTTTTAAGTCCCTTCTGATGTAAAAAGACAACCACATTTCCCCCTGACTTTCAATGTCTGTGTTCAAGCCAAATAACCTCCAGTGTGATAGATGGTCCTTTGAGTGTTACAGTGAGTGACCTAAGCATAATCCTATATAGTTGGTAGCATACTTAGGCTCAGGAAGCCCTTATCTAGGTTCAGATGAGAACCTCTTATTAAAAAAAAAAAAAAAACAGAAAAAACAAAACAAAACACCTCTTATTCTTATAAGAATAAGGCACAGATAAGTCTAACAGAAGATTATAATTGGGCAACTAAATCCCCCCATCTTTTCTTTTTTTATAATCATTACTTAACCAAATTATATTTATTAGCATATACCTCCAGTTAGCACTGAGCTATGATTTCAGTAAACAAGTGAAAACATTAATCATTGCTTTATTTGGACCATGTAAATTTAAATTAACATTTCAGGGAAAACCCCGAACGAACTTTTTGGCCAACCCAATAATTTGGGTATCAGTCAATGTGCTGTAACTTTTAAAAAGTATATTTGTTTCTTTAACACAGGTGAAATACTTTGGACGTGATCCAGCTGATGGAAGAATGAGGCTTTCTCGTAAAGTGCTCCAGTCTCCGGCTACAACTGTTGTCAAAACTTTAAATGACAGAAGCAGTATTGTAATGGGAGAATCTATTTCATAGTCATCATTTAATTCTTCCTGGTGACTTTTTTTTTTTAAGAATTCTAGAGTGATATTCTGTATAGCAAAATTTCAGTAGTATTTCTAATGTGTAGATTTATATATAATATAAATATATTCTAATTTGTATTAAATTGCTCACTTTACATGTTCCATTTTTTAATTCCGAATTACCTGTATTACTCTTACTTACATTATAAATCAATACATATTTATTATTAAAAGCAAATCATTTATACGTCTTAGAAAAGACTACCCTTTAAATCCTGTACTTTTGAAATATCTGAAAAATTTAGAAATAATAGGTCACATTTGCTGCTATGATGGATTTCTTCCTACATATTTTTCTTCTTCCTATACAGTAGTGACAGTTTACTCTTAGCCATCTTATGGCTTACTTCTGCATAATAGCTTTACTTACCCACAACTGTTTCACAAACTGAAACTTACCATATTCAAAACCAGTGCCTGTTTCTTTAGTACAGTTACCAGATATAGTAAGGAGCTGAGGGAGCTAATTTGATCTGCTTTTAATGATATACCACCTTTCAAATTGGTCACAAAACCATAAACATAGTGGAGTAAATATTATAAATGGGATCCTGTTGAGAATGAGGTAATACATTTTTCAAATTTAGAAAATACAGAAAAATAATTTACTCATCATACAGAACTAGGTCATTTTGTGTGTGTATGTTGCTAATGTATGGATGTTCTTGGTGGAAGGGATGGAGGAATCATGATTTTCAGTTAATAAATAAATGTTTGAAACAGCCATGTATAGAGGCTATTGATATAATTATCAGTAATAGCTGTAAGATGATGTTCATTCCCATTATTTAATATATCACATTATAATTCCACAAAAAAAGTAAATGGTTCGTGGAAGTCATAATTTAGAATCTTCTTCCTTTTATAACTCTGATAAAATATTTGTAAATTCTTGACTCAGGGCTAACTAGTTCAGAAAATACTAAAAATTTAGCTGACCAAAGATTTTTTAAATGTGGGTATTTAAGTCAGTAAACATTGATTATGTATATGTATAGTATGTAAAATAGCATGACAGGCAATGTTGATATACTTTCTGAACTATTGAAGATCAACTGAAAATGAAAGATTAAATTTAAATTATATGCTTTGTACATTTCATTGTTCTATTTTATAATAGTGACAAAACAATTTTATTCTCACTTTGTCTTCTGTTTAAGACATAACCCTTACTGGTACAATTTCAAAATTGTAATTTATGTTTTTCTTGAGTTTTAGATTTTATTTTTCAGAAAGACTCCCAGCTGCTAATAATATGGAAAAATAAAGCTAGTTCTTAAACTCTAGAGACCAGTAGTGCCACAAAGTGAAAATACAAGTCACTAACTACAAACCCCGAAAAGGGTCTCATTTCCACTTAAACCAAGAGCATACACTTTATATCTGGACTTTTCTTATTTTTCACATTCACATCTTGGTAGTTTTCCCTGCTTTCCAAAAAAGGCTTTCTATGACGGCTATCATATGCTAAGATCTCTAAATTATAATGACTCAAATCAAATTGAGTTGCCATTTGGGTAGTTAGTGCAATATAGGTACTTAAAGACTTTTTCCTTTATAACCTTTGTTATTGACGTCTCCCTGCCCATAAATTACAGTTTTTTAATACATTTTTTCTTCTCTTATAGAATATCTTGAATTTCTAGATCTAACATCAGTATCGTTCTCACTTCAGTTCAGCCAAGCATGGCATTCATTTATTCAACACTTACTATGTGCCAGGTACTATAATGTGTACAGCAGATGCATCAGTAAACAAAACAGATAAAGTTCCAATGCTCACATTCTAGTGGATGGAAACAATAAGTATACAACATCTCAGATAGTGGTAGGTTCTTTAAAGAAAAACAAATGGGTAAGGGGATAGAGTGATTTAAAAAGAAAAAAAAAAGGTACTATATTAGATAAAGTGATCCAGAATAGCATCTCTGAGTAGGTGACATTTGAGCAGAGACCTGAATGAAGTGGAGGAAGATATGCAGCTATTTGGGAAAGAAAATTCCAGATAAAGAGACTAACAACTTTATTGGTATTGTATGTCTAGAATATACAGCAGCCTTTCCCTTCTGTAAACCAGTTTCACAGTCTTGTACTCCTTAGTCTTGTGCCTGTTCTTCACCAGAATTAGAAAGCAAATTTTATTAAAGAATATAAAACGAGATAGCCAGTGCAAGGTGATATTTTTAAAGCATTTAATCTGGCAAGAATATGCCTGGTTATTTGTAGGAAGACAGAAGATACCGAGGTCGTGTAAAAGTTTAAGAAGCTTTTACAAAATTCAGGCTCATCAGAGACTAGAGTGGTAGGCAGCATAAATGGAAAAGAGAATGTGTCTTGGTATCAAGGGACAGAAACCAATCTAAGTTAAGCTAAAGCAAAGGGGAATTTTATCACAGGGCCATGAATTTATTTCACAGAAGGCAAGTCACACTCCCTATGGCGGACTTGAACCAGGACTGTCAAGTTATCAGGAACTAAGACAGTTCTCCCTACCTATGGAGTCTCATGGCCTCTCATTTGTGCTGCTTTCCATATAACAGCTTTTTTCTTCTATGCAAATGTATTTTCATATCATGGGACAAAAGATGGCTATCCCACAGGAAGTTACTTGTCTCTGAGTTCAACTTCTGGAGGAGAAAACAATAGGCTCAGCTTGAGAAAGGTGTCAAACCTGATTAGGATTGCCAGATAAAATAACAATGCTAAGTGAAACTGGAATTTCAGGTAAACAAATGTTCAGTGTACTATGGCCCATGCAATATTTGGGATATACTTATATTTTTAAAAAAATATTCCTTGTTTATTTGAAATTCAGATTTAACTAGATAACCTGTATGTTTGTTTACTAAATCTGGTAACCCTAAACTTGGTGCAAGCAGCTAGTCAGAGAATTCTCAAGGGCTCACTCCTTGGGAAGGGAGAGTGTTCAGAAAAAATGGACTGAGCCAATACCAACATACTGCAAAACAAATGTAAAAAGAAAATGGATAGACTTAGATTAACTCAGAAGGGGACGTAGTTGGGGGGGAGAAAAAGAAGCAGTTAGGACTGAGGATTTCAGCCTGAGCACTGTGAAGACCGTACGATCTGTGACATGAATAGTAAACCTGGGGGGGCAAAATAGTTTTGAAGAGAAAGATGTCTGACTTATTAAATATGAGTATGAAGTCACCAACCAACATATTGGTTGGATATTCACCTGAATATCCTAGAAAGCAGTTGGGGCGTAAGTGACTTTTGCAGAGATAATTAAAACAACTCCAGTTTTACCATCTCAAGCATATCTCAAATCACTGCAACAAGTTTCAAAATAAGTCTGAAATTTACAAAATTAATTTAAAGGTAATTAAAACTACCTATTATGAGTACAGTACTAAACGATGGAATAGTTTGTTTCTTTCTGAGACATATATACTCTAATATAGAGTCAATTTATGAAAGCCAGACTGATGAGCAGTCTAGTAAAGGTTTTAAAAAAGTCATAAAAAGATAGGAAAAGAATAGGTTAATTCTAACTAGAAGAAAAAGTGAAAGTTTCTAAGAAGTGGAATTTGAATAGGACTTCATTATGGAGAGGTGATATTTGAGCTGGGCTTTAAAGGATGATTATAAAGGGAAAGGTTGCCTATGGAGTGGAACAGTTTTATCAGTGGATAAAGAAGACAGTAAATAGAGGTCAGATTGTAGAGGGGTTTCGAATATTAGACTTAGGACTCTGAACTTTATCCTGCATGTGTTGGGAAACACTGAAGAATACCCAATGTCTCATGAAAACCAAAACTGCGTAGTTGGCTATAGTTTTGATATTGACTATAAAATTTAATGCAATTGTCAAGGACTCATAAATTAGAAGAGATGATTTTTTTTAAAAAGTATAAAAATATGTAGGCCATTATCATTTATGAAAACAGATAAATTATCTTAATAAAATATTGGCAATAGCTATTAGGACCAAGTAGTTCTATAGGAATGCAAGAATGGGTAAGCATATAATCTCTATAATGAATTATAGAGAAAAACCATATAATAACCAGATGCGAAAGAGTCAATTTATAGAATTCGATGTACACTTCCTAGAGAATTTAGAATATTAGGAAACGTCCTTAACTTGGCAAGTGGTATCTATCAGAAATTAAGAACATGTATACAACACTGAAGATGTTGCCATTAAAGTCAGGAACAAAACAAGAATCACCACTATTACTCTAATCAGTGTTCTAAGGTCCTAATCAGTGTGATGAGATTAAAAAGAGGTGGAGAACAGAAACATTTGCAGATAATCATCTATAAAACACTTTAAATTGTTATAAAACAATTAGCACTAATAAGCGAGCAGTGCCCACCTATGTTTGCCAAAATAGCGGTCAAACGTTGCCATGGTATGAGCTCATTTCCACTTCTCTCACTTTTTCCGGGCTTCAAGGAGCTACACCAGCAATGAGTTTGCCCCATCCCCTGTGGTCCTGACCAGGGTTAAATCTTCAGTCCCAAAGTCAATGAAGTCTTGATTATTCAGTCTTAACCTCCAGCCCCCTTGATCAAGCACCCTAAAAATCCAATCCCAAGTGTACTCCTCCAGCTCCTGCTAGTACATGCCAGCATATTATTTCAGTTCCTTCGGTGCGTAATCTCCTTCCTTATCAGGCAAAGCAATCCCCAGGCATATTGCAACCAGATTTAACCCTAGTTACCATAGCCTCTCAGCTAGGAGAAGAAATGGGAGCAACTATGGAGGAGGTCTTTCTGCAAGGGGGAAGTGTTATCTCTTACTAGGAGTTATAAGCCACTTCTGCAGTCCCTGAGCATCCAGAGATATCTACAGAGCCAAAATACTCACAGGCACCCATCCCATGTTTCAAAGCTTCAGGCTTTCCCAACCAGGGCCCTAGCTGCATAGCAAACCTCCCTAGACTGAGCATTCAAATATCTTTAGAGCTCTGTAACTGTCAAATCCCATATCTGTTTTTCCACTGCAGGGAATAAGGGCCTCTTTATGAAGACCAAAGAGCCCCCCTGGCTCCCAAATGTAGTTTTTAACTGTGCATTAAGTGCCCTCAATTCATTAGCCCTCTGCAAGGGAGTAGTACAACTTAATTGGCCACCTCTGCTCTCCTCATAAGCGTTGTTTCTCCCATATCTTTCAAATCCTGAACTGTTGAATAGGCAACAGCATTCACCCCTTCTAGGATGTTTTCCTAGGTCACTACCTGTGAAATCAGCAGTCAAATGGCCACCTCGTGCCAGGGACTGAGTAAACCATTCCCCAAACCCCATCTTACTGTCTGATTTCTGACATCACTGCCTGTATCACCTATGTCAGTTCTGGTCCTCAGAGAAGCAGATGCCTAGAAGGGATCAGACATGCAAGATATTAATTGGGGGAAATGTCTGTGATGGATAAAATAGGTGGGCTCAGGAATTGACAGGAAGAGCCTGCAGACCATAGTGCAAGTCTGACCTCTGCAAAAGGAGGAAGGGAAGGAAATACTGGGTGGAGCTTCTGACTAGTGTATTTCCAAGAAAGTCTCATCCTGGCTGTTAAGTTCCCCAAGCCAGAGTTGCCATTAGAGGAGTTCTGCTTTGGACAAGAGAGGACAAGTTTTATATCCCTGCTGTGCTGAGTCACTGGCTGGGAGCAGCTGGAGGTATTTGTGGCACAAACATAATGGTGGAGCCCAAAAGGCAGCTTGCTGTCAGATAACTATGTTCCCCAGAGTAGGCTCTCTTTAAGGAGATCAGAGTGGTGCACTTTAAGGCCACCACACCAACCAAAAATCAAAACAAACTATAAAACTATAGCAATTAACTGTCATACTCGAGTTGGCCAAATAAAACAATGGAAAAAGAATAGTGAATTCAGACTCAAATCTAGATATATGTGTGTATATGTGTGTGTGTGCCTGTGAATTTAATAAAGAATATGATTTAAATAGCATTTCAAATTATTTCATCTATAAATGATGTTAACAGTTGGCTCTCCATTGGGAGGAAAAATTTTAAATTGACATCCTACTTCATATATACAAAAAATTTCAAGTGGATTAGAGAACTAAACATTAAAAAGCCATAAAAACATGACAGAATACCTTGGTTAAACATGGAAAATTAACAACACAGTTAAATAATTTTTTTAAAAAGTAGAGTGCAAAGGGCAAACAATAGAGACAATAGCAGACAAGATATTTTAATAAATGTTGGTTGCATGACAAGCAAATAGAAGAGCAGTGGTAAATTTAGCAGAACAGAGGAAGTCACAATCTATATGACCCCAGAGGTGATCAGATAAGAAAAGAGAACAAATTATCTCCACAAAAAAAAAAAAAAAAAGTCAAAGGATCAGGGGTGAGAATTTGAGGGCAAGGTAAAAGTCTATACAGAGAGGGGCTATATGCCTGACTCCACTTCCCAAACCCACATAACCAAATGACTACCATCCCTACACACACACACATACACACACACACTCATACCCATACACGCCCTTGTAACACTGCCACCTACCACCTCAGAAGAATGGGATGCTAGCTAGGTACCAGAGATGCAATGGTGAGAAAAACATACTCCCTGGGCTCATGAAAATTTTTCATCTACATGTGGAGACAGTTATTAATAAAAACTCATACAAATAAATATAAAGCTACAAGTATGACATGCTACAATGGAGGGGTGCATGGTGCTATAAGTGTGTAATAGGAAGATAAAATGAATACTCTAGTTGTCTTCCTAGCATCTATTTTACCCATATCACATAGTGTAACATACATGGGATTTGGGTAGGACTAACCCCACCGGCAACTACTAGCATGGGCCCTGATTTGCCTCAGCCAGTCCAGTACATGACATTCCCTAGACCACAAAACTCTAGGTTCAGGAGTGGGCATGTGACCTAAGTTAGTATAATCACAGTGCAACTGGGGATATGTGAAGAAACTCTCTTTTGATGTGGGTGAAGAACTATGTAGCCTTGGGAGATCTTGGCTACCATCTTAAGATACAAAAGGAATCAGCCTTAGGATGGATTTGGCAGAGCAGAAAGTAGAATTGAGAGGCAGAAGAAAATCAAGTTCTCACTGATACTCTTGAGTCACTCAATTAAATCAACCCTGAGGTTCATCTTATCTTCAGACTTTCTATTCACAAGAGCCAATAAATTGTCTTATCATTTAAATCTATGTGAATTGGGTTTTTTGGTTCCAAGGGGATTTGACCTAGTCAAGGAAGTCAGGGAAGGCTCTTCTACGTAAGTGATAATTGTGGTAACATCTGAAGGATAAAGCAGGAGTCATCATGAGATGACTGGAAAGAAGGAAGTTCAGACAAATAAGTGTCAGTTTTAACTTAGATCAAGTAAAATGGGTTGAAAAATGTCCATTGGCATTATCAACAAAGATGTCTTTAGTGAGTTTATCAAGAGCTTTTTGGTGAGGGCTGGGTGATAGAAACCAGAATAGATAGGTTCAATTAAGGAGTGAGTGGTGAGGTGAGGAAATGTAGGGAGTATAAACAACTTTAATCCTTGAACAGTTTGGCTGAAAAGGGGAAAAGAAATAGGAATGTAGCTGAAGAGGATGTAGGTTATCAGTTTTGATGACTTATTTAAATGGGGAAGGCCTTAAAGATTAATCACCTCAAGGAAAAAAATGAATGAATATAGCAAAAAAACTTTCATAAAAGTTTTTCACAAAATCATCGAACAGAATTAGGAAGGGTAAAAACAGAAAGCCTTACATCTCAAGGACATGAGTCAATAAGACTGAGAACCCAGTTTACTCTGTAGAGATTACTATATTTTTTAATCCTCAAGAATTAAAAAGTGTAATGTGCCCTCAAGCGACATTTGGCAATGATCGGAGATAATTTTGATTATTACAACAGGAGGATGGGGTGCAATACTACTGGCATCTGGTGGGTAGAAGCCATGAATGCTGCTAATCATCCTGTAATGCACAGGACAGCCTCTCAAAACAAAGAATTATCCAGCCCAAAATGTCAGTGGTGCCAAAATTGTAAAACCCTGATCTAGGAATTTAACCTACGCATATATTGGCACACATAAAAAAACTTCTGTACAATCATTTATTGTTTGAAATTACGAACTATTGGAAATGACATATATAGAGAAAAAAATGGTTTAAATAAACTAGGGTACATTAGTACAACAGTATGTACGGTATTCCATTATTTGTGTTTAAAAAAAAAGGTGGTAGGTATAAATGTTACATATACAGATATAGAAATCTATCTCAACCCTTGGAGTGTAACTTGCCTGAAGAAAACCTTTGCTGGGGAATACACATTGTTGCAGTGCATTACTGCCCTCAGTGTGTCTTGGAGAATCCTGCTCTGGCCCTCTGTCTATGTTTCTCTCCATGGGATGAGAAGTCCATGAAACCAAGGGATGTGTCCACTTGGAACCCACTCCTCCCTTTCTAGACCATGCTCTGGGCACCCTGGAATTCCCTGCCCCAAAGGCCAAGCCTGCTCCCAGGGTCTGCACAGTCCTCTTCCCAAATTCTGTCCTCCTGAGGAGTGGCCAAAGGGTGACTACATTCAGGGAGAGTAGACATAGACAGAGCTTGGACAAAAGGCTGGGGTACCCTCTGTGTGCACATGAGGGCTGTCTAAGTGCAGGCAGAGCTGAGGTGTGAGAAGAGAAGGCAGGCTAAGGACTTCAGAAGCCAAAGGGAGACTCTGGAACTCTGAGGAGTTCAAGAATTCTAGATTTGAATCTGGAATCTGGTTTCCAGGCAATATGAAAATATATTTCTCAGGGTATACCAAAGGTAGGAAAAGAAAATATATTTTATTTAATAGCTTGATTTAAAATTTTTAAATCTTTAGACATATGGTATATGCTCTTCCATTTGTGTGCTTGTCCTGGACCTTACAAATGTTAGAGATCGGCCTGTTGCAGAAGAAAGAGAGAATCCCTGTGACCTAGGGCAAGAAAAAAACAAGAACCTGTGCCTGAGGATCCAGCAAGGGGCAGAGATGAGTGCTAAGGGTTTAACTCTGTTCCCTTATTTCAGATATTGGGGAGTATAGCAAAAGGGGTACTAAGGGGAAGGTGGAAGGGATGCTTTGAAACACTGTTCAGATCATTCCACTCCTTAGTTCAAAACTCTCCAATGGATTTGCAACTCATTCAAACAAAACCCAAGGCCCTTCAAGACAGCCTCTCCCTCATTCCCAACCTTATTTCCCACCATTTCCCCCCTTTCTCACTCCACTCCAATCATACTGGTTTCCTTGCTATCCCTCTCACTCACTCAGCATGCTACAGCCTCAAGGCCTTTGTACTTGCAGTTGCTGCTTTCTGGCTCTCCTTTCCCCTAGGGAAATGCATGGCAGACTGCCTCCCCTCAATAGACACCATTACCCTTCCCATACTCACTCTCTAACCTTCTGCTACTCTATTTTGTTTTTTTTTTTTTTTTTTGGTCATAACATTTATCAGTACCTGGCATAGATTTGTTTACTGTCTTCCTGCACTAGAATGTAAGCTCCATGAAAGAAGGACTTTTTCTATTTATTCACTGTATAGAACAATGTCTAGCACATAGTATATGCTCAACAAATATTTGCTGAATGATTGAATAAATACAGGAAATGACTCCAGTTATTTCCATTTTTTCCAGAGTTAGATCTTATTTGTAGAACAGTAAACTTTTAACATGTATGGTGTCAAAGTGACTTCTGTACAGTTCTCATTCCTTTAACTTAATACATAACTTATACATTTTTTTAGGCCAGTAACATATTTTGACTTTGTTCACCTGGTCCCCACAGCCTTGAACACCTTTCAAGCCAAACTCCCACTCAGGGATCCTCTAACATCAGGCCCAAAAGTTATCTGAGTGTGCCTCAAAAGTTATCTGTGTGAAGCCTTCTCTGACCCGAGACAGAAATGTTATTTTCTCTGGGCTCAAAATGCATTTCGTCCACATCAATCACAGCAATTAACGGGCTCTATTGCCACGTATATTATAACTATTTAATCCAAGTATATTTAGATTTTAAAAAATCCTATGTATCCAGATGTTGAAACGAGAATTTAATTTTTATCAGGCGCCTGCTCTGTGTAAGACGTCTCACGTTTTATTGTACAGCGGAAGGGTGTACCCACAAGATCTGGTCAAAACATAAGCACGTTCTGACAACACCATTGATAAGGAATGACTACAACTCCCAAGATGCGCTGCAGGGTAAAACGTGTGCATCTCGCCTGACTTTCACCTTTCAGACTAATGGGTTGTAAAAAGCTGGCGGCACAAGCTGAGACTGTCTTTAAAAACGAACAAAAGGATTCTACCCAAAACGAACAGGGGGCCAGTGCATGGTTTGTATCCACCACGCAATGTTTGACACTTAATGTGATGTTTGACAACGTGAACGCCAAGAGAATTCCTCCCTCGCTTATTCAGTGCATAAGACCTCCCGAGAGAGAACGCGAGAAATGTCAGCAAGAGAAACTCAAAAATATCGAAACAGTGCTCTTCGATGTGTTAGGAAAGTAGCTCCCCGCCACTTCCCTAAACTTATCTGAAGACTTATTTCCCGACGTTACAAACACGGGAAGGACACTATTTTCATGAAGCGGAAAGTATGCTTTTCAATGGCCAGCCACCAAAAGCCTAACGATACACTTGTGTACAATGTTACAGTCTCCTGGAGATGCACAGGACACTTCCTGAGGAGATGCTTAACTGTAACAGACTCCATAGCGAGTTTCAGGGGGTTTCGGGTCGCATTAAAGGGCTAACCTCTTCACAGAAAGAGGTTTAAACTGTTTTTCTCTCACAGGCTGAAAGGGTGAGCTTCCATTAAGGAGTGCGAGCACATTTGCTTCCCTTTTGCTCAGGGTGAGTCCCGTCCAAGGATGCGTACCTCCCAGGCTTGCTTTGTGTTTTCCACAGAGCTGAATCCCACGGCTCGTCACACGCCGGGTGAAGCCAGCAATCCGCACGAAGCCGAATCCATGACTCCGCGCCCGCCGCCTGTCCAGAGAGGACTCTCGCGGCACCAGCTAAGACAAGGAGCTCGCAAGGACCGCCCACCCAACCGAGATCCCATAGCAGTAGGCGGGGCCGAGATAGGAGGAAGTCGCACTTAGACCCACCCACCTCAGTCCAGTACCCCGCCTCGCGAGAACACCGTGCGTGCAGAAACGGAGGCGCCTCATGTTGGACTCGTCGGCCGCCGTAGCCCCTGCTAGGACAGCCCGTGTGAGCTTGCTGGAGGAGGAAGAGAAAGGCAGGGAGAATCGGGTTACAAGATGGCGGATCTGTAGTAGCTACTGCGGCGGCGGCGGCGAGAGAGCGAGCGAGCTCTGGGGGGCAAAGGGTGGGGAGGGTGGGTGTGTGCGGGGGTGAAGTGAGAGGTAACCGGGACTCCGGGCGGAAAGGTCTCAGTGGTTCTTGTTGCCCCTTCCCGCGGCTGAACCTTGGGAGCCATGGTGAACTCGGGCCTCTCCGGAGCCCCTGCCGCCGCCGCTGCTGCCACCGCCGCTACCGTCTCTCTAGAGTGAGGGGCGCGGACGAGGTGAGCAAGGAGGCGGCGGCTGGAGCTGTGGGGACAGCAGCCACCATGTCGGATACGCGGCGGCGAGTGAAGGTCTATACCCTGAACGAAGACCGGCAATGGGACGACCGAGGCACCGGGCACGTCTCCTCCACCTATGTGGAGGAGCTCAAGGGAATGTCGCTGCTGGTTCGGGCAGAGTCCGACGGTAAGGTTATTGGAACCGTAGGATAGGGGACCATGCCTCCGGTTTGGGCACAGCCTTGGGGTTTAGGCCCTGGGCCGAGTACTGTTACTGCCACCGCTTGGGACAGCGCATTGGTTTTCTGTCTGCACTTCAGTACGGTGAAGACAAACTACTTTGTCGGGATTTATCCTCAGTCGGACGCCGATTCTCTGTTCCCCCGCCTCCTCTCCTTATTAAACCTTTGACTCCTTCCTCTCCAGTCTCGCCTCTTAAAGAGGTGGGGGGAAGAGTGTGAGAGAGAAGAGAGGAAGTCGTGAGAAACAAGGTAGTGATCTCGTTCTAGTGAACTGACCCTTCCCGTCCCCCATTATTTTCTTATCCCATTATATGCCTGGTACAAAAGGTTTAGTGAAACTTAACTTTCTGTCTTTTTTTTTTTTTTTTTTTTAACTGATTTTCCTAACTAGCCCCGGTTGCCACAGTCGACAGGTGCTGGGGTAAACCAAAATGCACCTATTTCCTGGGGTTATTGCAGACTGTTGCCACGATACACGCACGCACAAGCACATACACCTTCAGTGTGGGATCCCTCCAGGCTATCTTTGTAGAAGGTGCTGTGAACAAGTGGATACTTTACAACCAAAACAAGTTAGGACACCAGAGCAGACTGTAAACTTGTATTCGTTGATTTATTGTACGAGTCTTAACGTGAAATATTTTAAAATTATAAAATGTACAGCCTTAAGTAAAACACCTTCCTCACTGTATCTGATCGCTGGATTTGAGCAACTGATATGTGCAGATTAAAGAAAAATAGCAGTCTTCGGTTTATTTTTGACATATCTTGTACTCTTGCACTTTTTCTTTTAAGTAGTCATGGACATTTATTTTTACATGAGGTGTCCTGCTTTTTGTTCTTAAGGAGAAAAGGATAAATGCAATTCTGTATTTGTGTACTAAGTACTTAAATCCCTGTTGTTGTCCTTTGTAATTTGTTTTATTTGTTAAATTGGAAATGCAATAAAATAACCTTGTTAAAAAAAAATTTGGCTTCAGGTGGTCATTTAGACCTTAAATTTTTCTTTTCAATAAAACTATAATAAGTCATCTAGTCTCTGCATATTCTTGGTCTGAATGTTGTTCTTAGATGAATTTTTTCCTTTAAAGGGTATATGGGGTTAGGATGATATGTTCTACATTAAATATGAAGCCCAGATCTTGAGAGAAGAATGTAAATTGGAATACATTTGATTACTTCAGATGTCCTGCTGGGGGAAGAAAAAAGTTGTTTTTTTAATGTGTATTCTGATGTTTTATTCTGTGTTTTCTAAATTGAAACTTATAAATATTATTTTTTTAACTTGCAGGATCACTACTCTTGGAATCAAAGATAAATCCAAACACTGCATATCAGAAACAGCAGGCAAGTAGTTGTTTATCTTTAATTTGAAAGACTTCATCTGTGATCAGGGAAGTATTAATCTGACAAAGCTGGGAAAGCTTTTCTGACAAAAAAAAAAAAACATGGATGATAAACAATTACAGGCTATATGTATTTCCCTTGCAGGTTAAAAGTTTCAAACTGAAAAGTGAAAGCTTTTGTTCTGGAAGTAGTTTATTATCTTTGAATTGAGCCACTGTTAGTTTATATTGGAAAACAATGTATTCATTAGTCTTATTTAACTGCAGTTAGCCAGGTATCTTCTATACCTTGTACACTAAGCCTTTTATTCTCAGTCACATTTAAAGGAAATGGCATAAAAGAAAATTCAAAGGGGTACTCTTTAAAGCAAGGAAAGCCTGTTAGTGGTGTGAAAGTGGATCCTTTGACTCATGCAGAGATAAAGCTTTTGAAGTAGAAGCACTTAATCCTGTTCTTTAATTGTTGTATATTTTTAATATAATAACCAATGGATATTTCATGAAAGTGTACACTGCCTATTATGCAATGTTTTCTGTTGATACTTATTGTCTTCTTTGGGAAAAGAAAGCCTGTGTTGTGTTTTAGTGTGCTAATTATCTAGTCTGGAAATGGCTGCAGTGATTCAACTTTTCCTTTATCCTGTGAATGTTTTCATTTTTATTATGAAAGATTTCAAAATTGAGAAGTACAGCGAATAATATAATGAGTGTCTGTGTAACACCACCAAATTTAACAATGTTAACATTATACCATATTTGTTTCAAATCTTTTTATAGTGTTGAACATTGTGGCTAGAATTAAAACTCCCTTTGTACCCATCTCATTCTATGCATTCTCCACCCTCCCTATAGGTAACCACTATTCTGAAGTTGATGTGTATTATTTCTGTACATGCTTTTATACCTTTTCTGCATATGTATGTATCCATAAATAATATGTAGTCTTTTGTGTGTTTTTAAACTTTACACAATTGATTTCCTATTCTTACATGTACTCTGCAACTTTCATTTTTCACTCAACGTTACTTTGAAGATTTGTTCATGTTAATGTAGATTTAGTTGGGCATTTTTTAAAACACTGTATGATGTACGATATACACCTATTGTTAGACATTTGGATTATTTCTAGGGTTTTTTTGTGTGTGTTCTGTGTGTAAAGTGAACATGGTAGAGATTTTTGGAGGAAAAGATAAATTATTTTCCAGTTTTTTGTGTGTGGAGTGTGTAAAGTGAATATGGTAGAAGTTTTTGAAGGAAAAGATAAATAATTTGAAGGAAAAGATAAATTAATTATACTTGCATCATCGGTGCTTACTTTCTTCAAGGTCAATGAAAATTTAGATGCTCAGAAACAAATACTTCACACTTGGAGGAATGAAATTACGTCTATTGCACAGTGCGTTATTAGTAAAAGTCTTACTTTTAAACAATTGTTTTGTGTATACAGTGCATTCTTAGTACTTTGAAATATTTTTTAAATTTTCCATATTCAGTTAATAGTTTTTTCCTTTGCTAAGAAAATATTATGTGTCTTTTTTGGAGAATCAAACATTTGTTCTGTATTGAACACCTGAAGTTGTTTCCTATACCTTAGATGTTTTAAGGTAAATTTAAGTAAATTTAATTTCTAAGTCAGCCAGGCAGATGGTTACTCTCTGTCTTTGTACTGACTTTTACCAGATAGCCACTTTTGGTTTGTTTTTTTGTTTGCTTGCTTTGGGGGGAAAGGAATACCAATATTTTGTAACCATTTTTTTCTACCTGCATGAATATAAAATTCTCAGGAACTGTCTTCTTAAGTGTGACTCCCTACAAATTAGTTATGTTATGGATTCTTCTCAAATTGTATACAAGATCCTTTAGCTGTTGTTTTAACTAGAAAGATCACATTATAGCGGAGGTTTGTGTATAAAATAATCCCCCATCGTTAGTCCAGAATTACACAGTGGTTCTGTGAATATTTTTAGGAACTTTGGGACATAACTTTGTGTGTCATGTTACTCTGCTAGAAAATGTAAGTATTGCAGGAGAAAAATATTTAAAAAAATTTTTATGCCATTGAGGAAATGTTTTTTGTAATTAATTAATTTTAAATAATATACTAGTAGGGCTTTTTAAAAATATCTTTTTCCTTAATTGAGGTACTTTTACTAAATAACATTAAAGCTTAAGAGAACTCTTTGGCAGTGAGAATACTCTGGAAAACCTTTGCGTATAAGAATGAAAAACCTGTGTAAATGGAGTCAGTTGTTTTATTTTCTTTATTGTTTAAATAGACTGCACTTTTCTAATAGAAGTCAAAGAGCTATATAGGAGTTATGTTAGACTTATTTTCTTTGTAATAGATATGTTTGTTTCACCAAAATCTTGT